>NC_064646.1:220874828-222077328 GCF_023864345.2 Schistocerca serialis cubense | reverse complement strand
GCAGCTTCGCGAATAGTTGAGGGCTAATCATTGCATCACCTGAGGATGCACCTGTAATTTGAGAAACCTGTTCTATTCCCAATAAAGGATTAAAAAACCGCTAAAACAGCTTGAGGAGTCCTCATTCACTGTGAATTAAATCAATACATAAAATCACTTTTTAGTGAAAAAAGATTTGAGGATTCTTAAACATTAACTCTTAACCCAGCCTGGTCGACGACCAGGAACATTTGCAGGAAAACTGATAAAGACAAACATAGCTAAGCGATCCTCCAAATGCAAATTCTTGCATCTACGGCACAATACGAAAGCGGTTTTTGACAGCTTGCTCACTGGAAATGAAAAATGTGTCCTCTATGGTAATTCAAAATGCAAAAGGCAGTGACTCCCTCCGGGTGAATCGCCACGAACTACAGCTAAGGTAGATTTACACCCAGAAAAAGATCATTTATGTGAATGGTGGAGTTTTCGCGGGGTTTTTCACTCTGAAATTTTCAAACATACAAAATCTTGAATGCAGACCTTTACTGTGAACAAGTGGATTGCATTTTTAATTGAAAAGTGCCCAGTGATTGTTACTCTGCAGCATGGTAATCCAAGGCCGCACTGAGCAAGATGAACCCGGGAAAAAGAATAATGAATGGAGTGCGAGGTATTGTCTCGGCCACCTTGCTGGCCTGACATTGTACTATCGGATCTACATTTATTCCGATCGCTACAACATTTCATAAGTTGCAAAAAATGTGCAACTTTGGTTGATGTCCAAATTCCAATAGACATTACGCAGATAAAGTCACAATTGTAGGTGTTACGATTCGCAAAAATAAATCAAATAAGTGAGCGTCCACCCTCGGAAGGTTCCGACAATAATTTCGCTCGCTTATCCTCAAGCCACTTACTAAATTTTCATACCTCAGTCTTCCTCTCTCTTCTTATACCACTCCAGCCATCTACGCTTCCCACGTGAATGCAAAGCCAGATCAAGAACGAAAACATATCTGCCGTCCCGATACGCCGTGTTTGCAAGTCTGAGACTTGACACCGATATTGCGCAATATTTGATTCACTATCCGAAGCCAACGGTTAATACACTTTTGATTAGATTAGATTTACTTTCATTCCAGTTGATCCGATGTGAAGAGGTCCTCCAAGATGTAGAACATGTCAGAAAAACAATAATACATGACAAACATTTACAACTGAAACAAATAAGCTAATGTACCTTCCACAGGTCCCAAATCGAATGACCGTCATTTTTTTAATGAATACTATATGAAAGAATCATTTCACAAACACTCATATACTAAGATCGCATTAATGCACTGAATCTAAAATTTAAAAAACTATTTTTTATTTATAAGATAATAAACATATAATAGAACTACTACAATACTTATTTACAATGAACACGTTACTGCACTGAAATGGTGCTGAAGTTAGATTGTACTTACACACACACACACACACACACACACACACACACACACACACACACACACACATACACTTATTTACAATGAACACATTACTGCACTGAAATGGTGCAGAAGTTAGATTGTACTTATGTACACACACACACACACACACACACACACACACACACACACACACACACAAATCAGTTGATTCTACTGCGAAATTCATCAATGCAGTAGAAGGAGTTCACCAATAAATCCTTTAGGCTTCTCTTAAACTGAATTTCATTGTTGTTAAGCTTTTTATGGCTGCTGGCAAGTTATTGAAAATGTGTATTCCTGAATAATGCACACCTTTTTGTACAAGAGTAAGTGACTTTAAATCCTTATGAAGATTATTCTTATTTCTAGTACTCATTCCGTGAATTGAGCTGTTGGTTTGAAAAAGTGATATATTTTTAATGACAAAGTTCATTAAGGAATAAATATATTGGGAAACAGTAATTAATATCCCTAGTTCCCTAAACAGGCTTCTGCAGGATGTTCTTGAGTTCACACCACATATAACTCTTATTCCTGGTTTTTGTGCCCGGAAAACTTTAGCTTGACTTGATGAATTACCCCAAAAAATAATCCCATATGACATTATGGAATGAAAGTAAGCATAGTATGCCAGCTTTTTCATTTTTACATCCCCTATGTCTGACACAATTCGCATTGAAAATAGAAATTTTTTTAAGAAGCTTCAGCATTTCTGTGGTGTGCTCCTCCCAGTTGAATTTATTATCAAGCTGTAATCCCAAGAATTTAACACTGTCCACTTCTTCTATCTGCTTCTCGTTGTATGTTAGGCATATACTCGTGGGACACCCCTTACAAGTTGTGAACTACATATAGTGTGTTTTTTCGAAGTTTAGTTACAGATAATTGGCTAGGAACCAGTGACTAATGTCCACAAATATTTTATTAGCCGACCTTTCTAAGGCTACACTTGACTTGCAATTTACTGCAATGTTTGTGTCATCGGCAAACAAAACAAACTTGGCATTTGGTAATGTTACTGATGAAAGGTCATTGATATACTCGAGAAAGAAAGGGCCCTAAGATGGAAACTTGTGGGACCCACATGTAATTAGTTCCCAGTTGTACGATGCATGATAGCTTAATACATGTCTCTTTCCTAATAAAACCCTTTGTTTCCTGCCAAAGATATGGAATTTGAACCATTTTGCAGCATTTCCTGTTACACTATAATATTCTAATTTACGTAAAAGGATATTATTGCCCAGTATTATTGACAATCTAGGGGACACTTAAAATAAGAGACGTACATGTGCAGGATGAGCTGCAAATTAGCCGAACTTGTTCGCAGAAGCTTTTAACGTGATGCTGTAGAAGGTGTTACCAGCACATTTACAATCAGACTTGTGTATTAGTTACTGTATACGGGCTGCAGCACTTCGAGCAGTTTGACAGATGTTCGACGAATTACATTTGATATTGGAATGTCACAAACAAACTCTTGTTTCAACTTGCCAACTTCGCGTTCGCATATGTGATTCAGTAACTGCGTACGTCTGTAACACACCAGCACAATACTTGACACAACCGTGAAATAGATTGACAATGTTTATTCGAGGATTCATGCTGACCCCTGGGCTGTATGATTCCCGCGAGGCGGTTAAATAGAAAATACTTACAAAAAAAAGGTAGCTCCAGACAATCATGTAAATGGTCAGCGAATTACCATATTTGTCACTGAGGATCTGTGTTGTATCTTTGACTAATAAGACATCATAGGGTGAGACCGAAATTACGATCCACGGACCACGCAAATAATTAAATTACCTCTGATTCAGCTGTTCAAGTGCGTACACTACTATGAAAGTGTTGTAAGACCACTTCGTTGTATATCTTCAAATTTCTGAATCACTACTTTTTCGACTTTTTTCTTTATTTACGAAATCACTGTTTATTTGTAGTGGAGATCGAAAAGACAATAGGAATTGAGTCTGAACTGACCTTTTGGCGACGGGAAAAATTGCTGTGTACTGACCTGTCTGATATTCAAAAAGAGGAAGTAACCTCAGAAGGGAATGCTCACGTTTCATTTATATTGGGACACCGACAAATAAAGTGCAACACGAGGGAAGAAGATAATGGGGACCACTGTTAGAAGACGGAACATCACGGTTGAAGGAGACTGACTAGCTACTATGGCATTGTAAAACAAGAAGAAAAGAAACTGCACAGCACGACAAGATAGAAAGACAGTGTGTATCTTATTGGAGACATAAACTGTGCTAAGTATGCGAAAGAGAACGGACTGTCGCAACGCATAGAGAAACCAAGGACGCCGTCAAACTTGACGACAAGTAAAGACTGTATTATAAAGCCGTGTCCTCTACTGAGGCATGCAGATTTCCGCTTATGATTGTTTATTACAGTTCGTGGTGCCACAGAAATTCTAATACACGTTGTCAAGGACGTTCCAAGAAACGTTTTTCTTCGTAACGTGGCCTGCTGTGTTCAACTAAAGAAGCTGTGTAGTATACACAGTGACAATTCTCATTCTCAAACGTCATGATGTCAATATACTATAAGAGCAGAGGTTTTCACAACACAGAAGAACAAATTGGTGACACTGGTACATAGTTTCTGTCAATGACGTCGACGGTTGCAAGTAATATACACTGTAACCTATCACGATATATCTTCGAACCTGATCCGAACACGACGAAAGCTCGATTTTAGCTGTCTCATTTTCAGGGGACATCAGTTACTTATACCATGTTATAAGACAGCTTGATTATCCGTCGTGTTTGAGAGTGGGTAGGAATATTCAGTTAACTACTTTACGGACACGATGTCCTGGGATGCAGAAATACGATGTGCTGTTAGGATGTTATCTGCCACTGAGACGTTGAACTGCTGGCTGGCACTGTCTGATGCTGCGATAGGTCTCAAAATCAGTGACTCTCATCTTGTTATAAACCGTTATGCAACTATGACTCACCATCGGATGTATACAAACTGGCACGAAGAAATAAAGCGCTGCCTAGACGTGTGGTTGGCTGTCGACAGGAATGGACGACTAGTTTCTATACCAGGGTGAGTTCGTACTATTTCTCGTGTGGACCGATTTTATGCACACGGCGTCGGACAGGGAAGGTGTTGATAACGCCTTTCACTGTCTGTAAAAGCATAACAAGCACGAGAAAGTGTGTGACAAGAACGGAATCCAAATGAAGCCATAAAACTGGGCGCATTAGATTAGTGCTGTACAGTGAAACGTGCCCAGTTATGTTAACGAGGATGTTGACAGGTAATAGTCGAAAATTACAGTCGGCCTGCAATGATCAGTTTGGCTGTTTGGAAAACGTAGCAGAGGAAGGTGTTATCTCACATGTTACACTAGATATCAGACACCGACTCTTCAGTTCGAAGAAAATCTTGGACAGGCAGACAATGGACAGTTCTTCACTTCTCAAAAGTTGTGGGTTTCAAGAGGAATATTATACCCACGAAAATTAGTGAAGCATTTTACATTTCCTTATCCGTATTTAATTTACTATAATGATGAGCTATCTGATTAGTAGTGTCCAGACTCCTATTAGTGGACATTAATTTGGGATGTGACCACCCTTCGCCTTTTCTGTCTCGAAATCTGGCAGAAAACCCAAAGAGATCCTGGTCATACATAAAGCACACCAATGGCAAGACGCAATCAATATCTTCACTGCGCGATAACAACGGTGAAGTCACTGATAACTGTGCCACTAAAGCAGAGTTATTAAACACGATTTTCCGAAACTCCTTCACCAAAGAAGACGAAGTAAATATTCCTGAATTCCAATCAAGAACAGCTGCCAAGATGAGAAACATAGATATCCTCGGTGCAACAAAGCAGTTTAAATTACTTAATAAAGGCAAGGTCTCAGGTCCAGATAGTAAACGAGTCAGGTTCCTCTCAGAGTATGCTGATAAAATAGCACCACATTTAGCAATTATATACGACCACTCGCTCACAGAAAGATCCGTACCTAAAGACAGCAAAATTGTTCAAGTCACACCAATACCCAAAAAGGAAAGTAGGAGTAATCCGCTGAATTACAGGGCTATATCACTAAGGTCGATTTTCATTAGGGTTTTGGAACATATACTGTATTCGAACATTATGAAGTACCTCGAATAAAACGATTTATTGACACATAGTTATTCACATGAGCACTAAAAGAAATCCGCTAAATTTCGATTACACAATAAGTCAAACAAATCTGAAGGCTATAAATAAGACTAAGTACTTAGGGATTACAATTACAAATAACCTAAATTGGAACGATCACATATATAATGTTATAATGTTGTGGACAGAGCAAAGCAAAGTCTAAGATTCACTGGCAGAACACTTCGAAAGTGCAACAGCTCTACTAAAGAGACTGCTTACACCACGCTTGTCCGCCCTACTCTGGAGTACTGCTGTGTGGTGTGGGATCCGCATAAGGTGCGACTGACGGATGACATCGAAAAACTACAAAGAAGGGCAGATCGTTTTGTATTATCGCGAAATGTCACAGACATGATACGTGAATTGGAGTGGTAATCATTAAAACAAAGGCGTTTTTCATTGCGACGGGATCTTCTCATGAAATTTCAATCACCAGTTTTCTCCTCCGATTGCGACAACATTCTGTTGGCACCCACCCACACAGGGAAAAATGATCATCACGATAAAACAAGATAAATCAGGGCTCGCACAGAAAAATTTAAGTGCTCGTTTTTCCCTCGTGTCGTTCGAGAGTGGAAGGGTAGAGAGACAGCTTGAAGGTGGTTCACTGAACACTCTACCAGGCACTTTATTGTGAATAGCAGAGTAGTCACGTAGATGTAGATTTTATGACGGTCTCGACTCTGCTGGGGAGACCTTCAATGGTGTGTTAAGGTCTGCCAGCTAATTCTCCCTCAAGAGCCGAAACTAGTGAAGGCAGTGATGATGTACGCTTGGGTCTGGAGCCAAGTCGAAGTCCTAACTCATACAAGAAATGTTGCATTGGGTTCAGGTTGGGGCTCGGGCAAGCCAGTCCGTTTCAGGAACGTTACTGTCCACAAAACATTCTCTCGCAAATACTCCTTTATGACAGAGTGCTGATAAAAACAACCGTCTCTGAACTGTTGCTCTGCTGCGTATAAATTGCTGTCAAACGTGTTTGTATGCTTCCGCATTTAGCGTTTTCTGAAGCACAATAAGGGGACGAGAAAAAAACCACGAAAAACACTCCCAAACCGCAACACCACATCTTTCATACTTCAGTGTTGACACTACACATGACGAGCGGAAATATTCTCCAGATATTTAACAAATCCAGAAATTCCTCTTGGATTACCGGAGGGTATAGCGTGATTCATTACTCCAAATCACTCGTTTCCATTTATTGCTCTGTAAACAACCTCAGGCGTTACTTAGCACTGGTTACAGAAATGAGTCGCTTATAAGGGGCTCCGCGACCATTACACACCATTCTTTTTCACTCTCTACACACAGTCATTGTGGTAGCTGTTCTGTTGGTAGGACTTCGGAATTCACGAGGGATCTTTTCTGCTGAGTTTTCTCAACCAATTTCCCCAATATTCAACGACCTCCTTGTGCCACTACATAAGATCTGCCTCCTCTTGGTTTAGCGACCGTTGTTCCTCTGCGTTTCCACTTCACAATAGCGTCAGTAACAATCAACCCGGGCTCCTTTAGAAGATTTCAAATGTCGCTGATGGATCTCGTACTCAGGTGACATCCAATACTTACGCCACGTTCTAAGTCACTGAACTCTGCTCACTGACCCTTTCTGCTGTTACTGCCTCTCTAACTACAACAATATCGCCCCGCCCCGTTTATTCTGTCAGATCCGCCTCTTTTGACATTTGTTCGTCAATTCCGCATTATACTGCGGTGTCCGGCACCCTTGATCTAACTCATTCAGTATTCCTTAAGCTTAATGGGACTTCATTTCCAGAGTACCAGTTAAAAAGTTCTAAGGAAATATCTCTTTATTTTCCTCCTGTTGACATACCTCCATTAATCTTGCCTGCAGCTCTCAGATCATAGGCGAAAATTATTGTTACAGCTTGCTGAACAGAGGGACTCAGTTCTGATCCCCACGGCACAACATTTGGTATTAGATTACATTAGATTTACCCTTTTTATTCCATAGATCCATAGAGAGAAACAAAGAATACTCCTAACCTAATCTGCGTTATAAAATGTCGCTGAGTACTCTTATTCTCAAATGCTAGATGAATATTATCTGGGTAGTTTGCGTGCTGCAACAAGACATAGTTTCTGAGTGTAATACTTGACCTATTGTGTTAAACCTTTGACATACCACCGAGCGAGGTGGCGCAGTGGCTAGACACTGGACTCGCATTCGGGAGGACGACGGTTCAATCCCGCGTCCGACCATCCTGATTTAGATTTTCCGTGATTTCTCTAAATCGTTCCAGGCAAATGCCGGGATGGTTCCTTTGAAAGGGCACGGCCGACTTCCTTCCACGTCCTTCCCTAATCCAATGAGACCGATGACCTCGCTGTCTGGTCTCCTTCCCCAGACAACCCAACCCCACCCCTTTGACATACGACTATAGCTCTTAATGAGTAGATCACGAATGGGTTTTAAATTTTTAAGTTCTGTTAATGAGTACATGAAATATTGAAAATCAAATTATTGTTGCTCCTGGAAATTGTAAGTTAGACATCCTTCAGCTATGACCGTGTCCCGGATTATACTTTTAGTACACTCTCTCTGTTGCCTCTGGAATCAGAAAATTAAGTATTTATTTGTTTATGTTAACTGTATTCCGATAAATTAGCTTTTCTTGTATATATTTCAATTCGAAATGAAATCCTGTTAAATCATATGGAATGAATACATCTTGGACCTACTAAGTTAAGCGTTATTATTACAAGCGCATGGTTGATGACGTGTGTCATCTGACGTTCAGTGGTGTGGTCTACAACGTGCCTCAAATGGTCCCTGGAAGCACTTCTATCGCTTTCGGAAAACTGAATTTGATGTTCCTAAAACCGTACCATTACCTAAACAACATAATTTGAGATAACTGGTTGGAGAACAGAAAATCAGCTAAAATCGTTCAACAAAGTCTTAGCAACAGTCATGAAACCTCTTTAAGGGCCCTAATTTCTCCGATTCTCCAGTCATGGTCATTTCACATAGTGTTCTTGGTTGGACATAATGTATTGCCAGTCTCTGATTTTAACGTCAGACCTCAACATCAATGTTGTAGCGACAGCCACTGGAGACTGATGACGACTTCGGTGATGCTGTTGCCTTTACTAAACGAAATCGCTACTCCAGCATGACGGTAAAGACTAAAAAGAGGTTGTTTCAAACGTACATTTTTTTGGATGAATTACTTGTCTTTAGAAATCTGCCAGTGAATCACAGCTTATACACAGTAACCTGATGTAATGTGTATGGTCGGCCAACAGACTGAGTTGGAGAACCTCTATTATTAATCTAAATTTTTTATTTTTCCATGTTTCACTCTCTTAACAGAGAAACTGCGTTTCACTGTAGAGTCGTGGCTTGGCATGGGCCTGTACAACACCACATACCAACGGATATCGCTGCTAGCACATATATACCAGTCTCAAAGCGAGTAACGCTTGTGGACTGACTCTTCGATGAAGCGTTGCTAACGAACACAAGCTCAAAACGAACACTCCACCAACTAATCATAGGGCTACCATGCATACGTGAGAGCCGCAGAGCGGGCGGAACAGATCCCGTGCTGTCTTGGCAGCCAGCTTACGACCCATCCAGATGTTGCTTCCAATCCATCCCTAGAGCAATATGCCCCTCAGTCTGCTGGTGGCCTCCCAGGCGCCACACGTTGTATCCTCTAGCGATAGACTTCTTCAATAATCCCGGTAAACGTGCCAGTTTTTGAAAATTATCTGGCTGTTCTATTTCGTTGACATCCATATCTGCGTCTACATACATACTCTGCTGGCCCCATACGGTTCATGGAACCGGGCACCTTGTACCGCTACTAGTCATTTGCTTTCCTGTTCTAGTCGCAAATACAGCGATGGAAAAACGACTACCTATGCTCGTCCGTATGAAGCCCAATATGTCTTACCTACGTTGTTTTTATGGAAAATGTAAGTTGTCAGCGATAAAATCGTTCTGTAGCCAGCTTCACAGGCCGGTTGTTTAAGAGCTACTGACGGCCTTGGGAGAGCCAGTCATGACAAAATTCTACCATCTGGTGAGCAAGATGTATGAGACAGGCGAAATACCATCAGACTTCGAGAGGAATATAATAATTCCAATCCTAAAGAAAGCAGGTGTTGACAGATGTGAAAATTACCGAACTATCAGTTTAATAAGTCACAGCTGCAAAATACTAACGCGAATTCTTTACAGACGAATGGAAAAACTGGTAGAAGTCGACATCGGGGAAGATCAGTTTGGATTCCGTAGAAATGTTGGAACACGTGAGGCAATACTGACCCTACGCCTTATCTTAGAAGAAAGATTAAGGAAAGGCAAACCTACATTTCTAGCATTTGTAGACTTAGAGAAAGCTTTTGACAACGTTAACTGGAATACTCTCTTTCAAATTCTGAAGGTGGCAGTGGTAAAATACAGGGAGCGAAAGGCTATTTACAATTTGTACAGAAACCAGATGGCAGTTATAAGAGTCGAGGGACACGAAAGGGAAGCAGTGGTCGGGAAGGGAGTGAGACAGGGTTGTAGCCTATCCCTGATGTTATTCAATCTGTATATTGAGCAAGCAGTAAAGGAAACAAAAGAAAAATTCGGAGTTGGTATTAAGATGCATGGAGAAGAAATAAAAACTTTGAGGTTTGCCGATGACATTGTAATTCTGTCAGAGACAGCAAAGGACTTGGAAGAGCAGTTGAACGGAATGGACAGTGTCTTGAAAGGAGGATATAAGATGAACATCAACAAAAGCAAAACGAGGATCATGGAATGTAGTCGAATTAAGTCGGGTGATGCTGAGGGAATTAGATTAGGAAATGAGACACTTAAAGTAGTAAAGGAGTATTGCTATTTAGGGAGCAAAATAACTGATGATGGTCGAAGTAGAGAGGATATAAAATGTAGACTGGCAATTGCAAGGAAAGTGTTTCTGAAGAAGAGGAATTTGTTAACATCGAGTATAGATTTAAGTGTCAGGAAGTGGCTTCTGAAAGTATTTGTATGGAGTGTAGCCAAGTATGGAAGTGAAATATGGACGATAAATGGTTTGGACAAGAAGAGAATGGAAGCTTTTGAAATGTGGTGCTACAGAAAAATGCTGAAGATTAGATGGGTAGATCACGTAACTAATGAGGAGGTATTGAATAGAATAGGGGAGAAGCGGAGTTTGTGGCACAACTTGACAAGAAGAAGGGACCGGTTGGTAGGACATGTTCTGAGGCATCAAGGGATCACAAATTTAGCATTGGAAGGCAGCGTGGAGGGTAAAAATCGTAGAGGGAGACCAAGAGATGAATACACTAAGCAGATTCAGAAGGATGTAGGTTGCAGTAGGTACTGGGAGATGAAGATCCTTGCACAGGATAGAGTAGCATGGAGAGCTGCATCAAACCAGTCTCAGGACTGAAGACCACAGCAACAACAGTGTCCCTCCAAAAGGCCGTCAGCTACCCTCCAGTGATTCCCATTTGAGTTCCCGAAGTATCTCCGTAATACTTACGTGTTGTTCGAACCTACCAGTAACAAATCTAGCAGTCCGACTCTGAATTTCTCGGATATGTGACCTGGTGCTGATCTTAAACACTAGAGGAGCACTCAAGAATGGGTAGCACTAGTGTCCTATATGCGGTCCCATTTACAAATGAACCACAATTTCCTAGAATCGTCCCAATAAACAGAAGTCTACCATTCGCCTTCCCTAACACAGTCCTCATAAGGTCCTTCCACTTTATACTGCTTTACAAAGTTTCGCCTAGGTGTTTAACAGAAGTTACTGTGTGAAGCATCGTACTGCTAATGCTGTATTCGAAAATTACGGTTTTTTTTCCTACTCATTTGCAGTAACTTACATTTTTCTTCATTTAGAGGTTGCTGCCGTTCACCACACCAACTAGAAATTTTGTCTAAGTAATCTTGCATCCTCTTACCGTCAATTAACTTCGACACCTTCCCCTAGACCACAGTATCATCAGCACACAGATGCAGATTGCTGCTCACCCTGTCCACCAAATTGTTTATGTATATAGAGAATAAGAGTGGCCGTATCTCACTTAGCTGGGATACCCCTGACGATACCCTTATCTCTGAAAAACACTCGCCGCAGAGGACAGCATACTGGGTTGTGTTACTAAAGAAGTCTTCGAGCCTGTTACGTATTTGGGAACCTGTTCCACATGCTCATACCTTCGTTAAAAGTCTGCAGTGGAGCACTGTGTCAAATGCTTTTCGGAGCACTAGAAATATGAAAGCTAACCGTTGCCCTTCAACCTTAGTTCGTGGTATATCGCGTGAGAATAGGGCAAGCTTAGTTTGTCATGGGCAATCCATTTTAAAACTTGGTGATTCGTGGACATGAGGTTTTAGTTCTCTAGGAAATTTATTACATTCGGACAGAAAATATGTTGAAGAATTCTGCACCAAACCGGGGTGAAAAATATTGGTCTGCAATTCTTAGGGTCTGTTCTTTTATCCTTATTATATACACGAGTCAACTGCTCTTTTTTCCAGTCGCCTGGGAGTTGGCGCTGGGCGAAAGATTCGCGATAAATGCGACCATTGTCGTAGAATACTTTTTGTAAGATCGAATTAGGATTCCATTCAGACCTGGCGACTTATTTATTTTCAACTCTTTCAGTTGTTTCTCTAGCCATGGATGTTTATTATTATGTCGTCCATACGTCGGCTATGTTTGTAGGACTCCTCAGTGTGGACGATTTTTAAACGTAAAATTTAACACTTCGTCATTCGTTTTGCTACCTTCTGCTATCACACCAGAATGATCAAAGAGAGACTGGACGGATGCCGGATGCCAACCTGCTTAGTGATTCTGCATAGGTTCAGAATTTTCTCGGTTTCTCTACCAGATCTTTTGCTAAGGTATGACGGTAGCAGTTGTATGCTTGGCACATAGATCTTTTCATATTGACTGCTATCATTTGCACGTTCTCGTTTGAACCAAGAGTGCTTCCTCAGCATTTTCCGAATTTTGTTGTTAACTCAAGATGGATATTTCCTATCATCAGTCCACTTGGTAGGCACATACTTGTCCAGAGCACGATTTACAGTCTTTTTAAACTTTGCACATCATTCCTCTACGTCCATCATGCTGAAGCTAAATGATGTCAATTCATTGTCTCAGTGAGATGCTAACAACTGCTTACCTGCTCGTTCTAGCGAAAACACTCCCCAAGTCATCTTGACTGATTCATTATCTTTCGTAACCGTGGTCGCTGTGATGACATCATGATCACTAATGCCTGTCGATACTGACGTCATCGATAAGATGAGGCCTGTTTGTAGCTACAGTAGGGTCATCCTCGTCAAGTCCTGGATACGAGCTGCCGATGTTACTAATAAGATCATTTACATGTGTCGTGAAAAGTAGCAGTTGCTACTTTCTTGTTGTTCTCCGAAGATGTAAACCTGTCGATTTCAACCAATTACAAGCGACGTGTTGAGATCTGTCTTCTAGAAAGTCCTGAATCCAGTCACTAAGCTGGTCTGATGTTCCTTTTCTTAAATTTTCAATAAGCGACATTGTGAAACCGTACTGAAAGGCCCTCGGAAATCAGTAAACGTGGCATCAACCTATATGCCGTTATCTACAGCCCTTTATCTCATGGACGAACAGAATTCCCGAGTTCCACCAGATTTCTGTTTGCAGGATCCTTATGATTCCAATAGAAAAATATTTCAACGATGGTGGGGAGGACGCAAGTGAATTGGAGCGTACGGTTTATAACAACGTATTCCAAAGGTGGAGCTGCAGTTCGCCCAAACATTTTTTCTTCAAGGCCGTTTTTTTTCAGTCATCAGTCTTTTGACTGATTTGATACTGGCTGCAACGAATTCCTCTCTTGCGCTAACCTCTTCATCTCAGAGTCCTAAATTATTTGTGCCTTAACACATGTCCTATCGTCGTGCTTCTTTGTCTTGTCAGCGTTCTCCATATGTTTCGTTTCTCTAGTATCCTGTGGAGAACCTGATTTCCTTACCATATTAATCCTGATTTTCAACAGTCTTCTGAAGCACCCCAGGTTTTAGGAAACAGCGGTCATGCAAAACACAGCTGGCCCTCTTTGTGCATGATATACAACAGGTCTAGATACCGGCTCCCAGGTTGATGCCATATTTCTCGACTTTCGAAAGGCGTTCGACTCAGTTCCGCACTGTCGCTTGCTACAAAAAGTGCGCGCTTACGGTCTATCCGATGACATATACGGTTGGATAGAAAGTTTTCTAACAGACAGGGAGCAGTATGCCGTCCTGAACGGGGTAACTTCAACAGAAACAAGAGTAACTTCGGGTGTACCCCAGGGCACCGTAACAGGTCATCTGCTTTTTACGATTTACATAAACGATCTGGTTGGTGGTATTGACAGCGGCCTTAGACTGTTTGCCGATGATGCTGTAGTGTACAGGAAAGTAGTATCACACGAAAGTTGTGAACAAATCAATGAGGATTTGCAGAAAATAAATGCGTGGTGTAATGGCTGGCAGTTATCTCTCAATATTAGTAAGTGTAAGCTACTGCGTATAACAAGGCGAAAATCCCCATTTGTGTATGAGTACAAAATAAATGATCAGTCTTTGGGAGCGGTAACATCAGTCAAGTATCTGGGTGTGAGTATTCGAAATGATCTCAAATGGAATGATCAGATTACACAAGTAACGGGTAAGGCGAACTCTAGATTTCGGTTTATTGGTAGAATCCTGAAGCGATGCAGTCCTTCAACAAAGGAAATAGCTTACAATACGTTAGTTCGTCCAGTCTTATTGTTCGTCTGTATGGGACCCTTGCCGTTTGGGTCTGATTCAGGAGATGAGAAGGTCCAAAGAAGAGCGGCAAGATTCGTGACTGGTACATTGAACCATCGCGAGAGCGTTACAAATCTCATAGAAAGTTTGAAGTGGGACACTCTTGCAGATAGACGACGCGCTAAACTGAAGGGGCTGCTAACTAAATTACGAAATCCAATCTTCACCGAGGAGGTAGAGCATATATTATTACCACCAACTTTCAAATCACGTAATGATCATTATTCAAAGATAAGGAAAATAAGAGCTCGTACTGAGGCGTTCAGACTGTGCGTTCTGACTGTGCGTTCTGACTGTGGAACAGAGGGGGGAAAATATGACTTTGGCGCGAATTGTGCACTCCGCCACACACCGCTTGGTGGCTAGCGGGGTATATATGCAGATGCAGATGTAGACATCTTAAACTCTTCAATTCTCTAATATTCCGGCTTTACCACTGGGCATAATCGATTACCACACAATGCCGTGCTCCAAACGAATATTCTCAGAAATTTCTTCCACATATTAAGGTCAATGTTTGAAACTAGTAGACTTCTTTTGGCCTGGAATGCCTTCTTTCCCTGTGAAGTCTGCCTTTTGTGGCCTCCTTGCTTCGTCTATCACGGTTAATAGCAGAACTCTGTAACTTCGTCTACTTCGTGATCCTCGATTTGGATTTTAAGTTCGTTGTTATTCCCATTTCTGCTTCATCTTATTGTCTTTGTCTTTTTCTGGCTTACGCTCAGTGTATATTCTGTACTCATTAGAGTGTTCGTTCCAGGTAACTGATCCTGTAATTCTTCTTCACATCCACAGAGGATAGCAACGGATAGTGATATCACCCTAATAAATAAATCATATTCACAAATATTTCCGGAACACCTGAAGCTACTATGAGTGGCATAGCGAATCCATAATAGTTGTTGGATAAACCTAACACACCATAGTACAACTAGGCTATATTTCCGAAAAACATTTGGCATGGTGCACCTTTATAGATGTTAACGGACGTACGAACATACGGAATAGATTCGTGATTGGCTCGAAGACTTCTTCTTAATTAACAGAACATAGTACGTTGTCCTCGACGGCCAGGGTTCATCAAACACAAGGGTATCGCCAGGAGTTGCCCAGGGAAGTGTGATGGGACCGCTTTTGTTCTCGGTATACGTAAATGGTTTGGCGGACAGGGTGGCCAGCAATCTGTGGTTGTTTCTTGATGATTCTGTGGTGCGCGGTAAGATGTCGTCGCTGAATGGCTGTAGGAAGATACAAGATGACTTAGACAAAATTTCCAGTTGGTGTGAAAAATTGCAGCTACCTCTAAACGTAGAAAAAAGTAAGTTACTGCACATGATCAGAAAGAAGAAAACCATAATATTCGAATACAGCATTAATACTGTTGTGCTTCACACAGTCAAGTCGGTGAAGTATCTAGGGGTAACGTTGCAAAGCGATATGAAATGGAACGCGCGTGTGAGGACTGTTGCGGAGAAGGCGGTTGTAAGACTTTAGTATATTGGGAGGACCTTAGGAAAGTGTGCCTCATCTGTAAAGGGGATCTCATATGGGACGCTAGTGCGACTCATTCTTGAGTATTGCTGGGATGTTTGGTTCCGCACGAGCTCGGGTTGAAAGAGGGCATCGAAGCAGTTCAGAGGCGGGCTGCTGGATCTGTTACCAGTAGGTTCCAACAACGTGCAAGTGTTACGGGGATGCTTCGGAAACTCAAATGTGAATACCTGGAGGGAAGACGACGTTCTTTTAGAGGAACAATATTCGGAAAATTTAGAGAACCGGCATTTAAAGGTGACTGCAGAACGATTCTGCTGCCACCAACGTACAGTCCGCGTTAAGGATCACGAAGATAAGAGAAATTAGGGTTCGTGCAGAAGTACACAGAATCGCTTTTGCCTCGCTCTATTTGCGAGTGGAATAGGCAAGAAGCAGATGACCTGTAGTGCAGGCTATCCTCCGCCAAGCATCGTACGACGGATTGCAGAATATGTATGGTAATGTAGATAATTTAATCGACGCTAACACTTGATTTAAGAATCGTAAGAGCAAGCGGTACATGTGGAAAAGACTTGAGGATACTGAAATGTTTCAGATTTGTTATATAAGGTTAGACAAAGATGTCGAAACCAGATTTTAAACTGTAAGGCATTTCCAGGAACAGGTGTTGTTTCTAACCATAATTTAATGTGCATGTGCTGTGTGGGTAGCCTACCAACACAGCACAAGAGTGTCACGGGTAGCTGAACAGAAGCTGTTAGGGGCAACCGAAGTAAGAGCCAAAACCAAGCGAGTTCAGAATAACACCAACACCACTGGCAACTCAGGACGCTACTGCTGCGACCCTGAGCACTCGGATTGCCAACAGGCGGCTACCTCATCACCGCGAACCTAGGGGGTGCAGTTACTGCGAATATATTTTCTTCAGCCTATCACGCAAATACTCCGCGACAGATTCCTCCGCCGGGACTGTACATAAGAGGACGCACGGCCGGTGTCCGGCAGCTGAAGTCTGTTCATCAACAAGGAGAACGGGGCATATCTCGAGTTGCTAACCATCCACGTCTACACTACTCTGCATATTGGCCTCACGAAGCTGTCGTACCACGACTTTGGTATTCAATGCCTGTTACTGTGTTGTGCTCTTGGGCAAGTGTCATTAGCTGTGCTCCTTCTAGACCAGAGACACGCCCGTTTAGAGCCAGCGAATTTGTCAGCAACAACGAACAGTGACAATCTGTAGTCAGACCTTTTAATTATTTAGCTATTTAGTTCCACGTTCCATGGATCATTTGCACATTTACACGATGACTCATGACAATGTGGAACGAGTCATTTTAAGCTTTCTTGCACATCGCAAATTAAGTTGTAAATATGGCTTCGTGCTGAACACACACACACACCCCTTACAGATTACAGTAACAGAAATTCTTCTGCAGAATAGAAGGAGTCGTGAAGGAGAATCTTGAGTTCGTTTTCAAATTTTACTTTGCTGTCTGTCAGACATTTTATATCACTGAGTAAAATATAAAAAAAAGTTAGTTGCAGAATTGTGCACCACTGTTTGTTCTACTTATATCCTTAAAGGAGGTAATGAATACCATTTCTCCTTCTGGTACTTTAATTAGATGCGTCAGTGTTCCTTTTGAACTGCTGTGGATTATTTGCAACAAACTTCATGAGGAAATAATTATGTTGAGAACAATAGTTAAAATGCCAAAATCCTTAAACAGGTGTCTACACGATGGTCGTGGAGAGCGCCACATATTATTCCTACAGCGCAATGAAGACTTTCTTTCTGAAAAATGAATTACCCCAGAACATTTTTCCCTATCACATTATTGAATGAAAGCATGTAAAATATCTCACCTTACTGAATTGTCTCCTTCTCAAGATTTGCAATGATTCTAAGTGAATATTTGGTTAGAGGATTTCTTTTAGGAATTCCAAACTGTGCTTTTTCCAGTTTAAGCTCTTGTAAGTATTGACATCTAAGAATTTTGACATTCCTAACCTATCTATTATTTCTCACCGTGTGTTACTCTTATTATTAATGTAGACTCCTAGATATGCAGAAGTGAATATCTGCTCTCCTTTTAACATTGAGAGTGAAGCCATTCGCACAAAACCACTGAATGATAGTTTTAAGAACATTGTTTACCATTTCTTCTATTAGTGTGTATGAACTGGGATTGATTACAATATTAGCGTCATCTGTAAAGAGTATTAACTTTGATTCTGGTCATTTACATATATGAGGAACGTAAGTAAACCTAAGATAGGGCCTAGTACTACCCCTCGCGTAATTTCTCCCCTCTCTGATAAATGTCCCTGGAGTACATTGGTTGAAACGTCAAGTGCAACTTCCTGCATTCCTTTGGTTATATATGAAATTTTCCATAGATCCCATAGAACTTCTACTTATCTAGTACAATATTGTCATTCACACAGTCAAACGCCTTAAATAGGTCGCGTAAAATACAAAATGGCGCAGTTCTATTGTTTAATGCTTGTAGAATTTGGTGAACGAACATATAACCGACATTTTCAGTACAGAAACTCTTCTGACATCCAACAGTACGGAACAGAACAGGGACTGTCATCTTTACAAACATAGCAGTTTTCTACAGAAATACTAACAGTAATTTTATGTTATTATTGATAAATGTTTTGTTCCTTGTCTAGCTCTGAGAGACTTCATGCTTATTGAGCCCTGAGTGGGCTTCTCCATTATGAAATGCACATTAAAACCAAAGAAATTGAAAAAAAGTAGGAAATTAATTATATGGGGCCTCGATAAATTGAAGGAAACGGTGGTTGTTGAGAGTTTCAGAGTGAGCACGAGGCAACGTTGGACTGAAACAGTGAACATGAATGCAACAAAAGAGGAATAGGGGGCATGTAGAGGTGAGACAGAGACGGCACCAGGGGATCACACACGTAACAAAACAAGGTGAAAAATGAATAAATAAAAATGGCAACAAATGAAGCAGGTGAAGGGGACTGAAGACACATAACAATGTGACTGGCCCAAAGTGCAAAATGGCTAAGAAGCAATGGCTGGAAAACAGATACAAGCCTGCAGAAGCATACATAACTAGGACAAAGATAGATGCCACCTACAGGAAAAATGAAAATAGATAAGACAAGCAGTTGTATTAATATAAAGAGCTCAAATGCCAAGAAGGGAAGAGGGAATAGACGAAGGAATATATAGAGTGTCTATAAACAAACTGGATGACAAAGGCGTAAAAGAGACGAGGACCTAGGTGGAGATAAGATAGGAGATATGATACTGTGAGAAAAATGTCACACAGTACTCAAAGGGCTGAGTGGAGTCAAGGCCCCTGGAATACATGGGAAGTCCCAGACCTCATTTTACTGCCGAGTTGTCATATGAGCCTCCTTGCGCGAGAGAGAGGAAATGTGCAGCAGTAACGCATGCGGGGGAGGGGAGGAGGCGGGGGAGGTGGTGCACGTCCATCAAAAGGAAAAACTCTCCGTGACATGTTTTCCTTAAAATATATCTCTCTCTATATCAAAACCGTTCTCTTGCGACTGGTTCAGTGAGTTGGCACTACTTCAAAATGTCAAGCGTAAACTATGCTATTTTAGTCACACCTATCTGTCCGTAGTTCAAAAATTTATACCATTTACCTACTGCCTTTCTATCAAAGAGATGACTGTGCAATAGTTAAAACAGCGGGGAAAACTTTAACAACCGCCTGTCCCCATTCATAGCTTCGTAAAAAAAAAGTTAACCGTTCACTCCGCGACTCACCGAAAATCCATTATATTTCCATTCCATTAGAAGGCAGATTCTGGAACTTGCATAAATATTTATTGCAGAACAGAAACCATACTAAACAGTTTCTGAGCCGTATCATAAATTCTGTACATAGCAGAACCTTTCTTTTGTTTCTTTGAAACATCGAAGTCAGCATCATTAACAAAATAATATATCTGAGACAACTACAGAGCGTACTCTGTGTTTATCGGACCGTAACAAGAACAACAAGTAGTATTTCATGGCATTCGGATCAGATCGGGGCCCAAGTTCGGGTCATTGGCTTGTTACGCCGACACCTTCATACTGGATGTCATGGTATTGTGTTGTTTCTGTTTTATAGCTTCGTGTTATGACAGTATGTCGTTTCAAAGCAATGCCGTATCGAGGATTTATCACAGACGTCACTCTTGGTACGATTTATTAGCATTAAATGTCACTTAACGACACATCAGCAATAAAAAGCCTTTATGAGATTCTGAGATATACGCTACTAAGGCGCTTATTTGCTTATAAGCGGGGTGCTCTTGTGGTTATAAACGTGTTGTTATAGTGTTGGAGTATGTTGGTTCGAGTTCTGCTAAACGCATTTTGTTTTTCGTTTTCACGTTTGTTACTGATTTTGGTTCTTTATAATTCATGTAAGAGAAGTATATTCTGCAGTGTTCGAAGTTATCTGCATAAAAGAGCGTTCTCTCACAGGAAGGAGTTCCTTCATTTTTGTGAATTCAGCCTAGTTGAAAAACGAAAGCTGAAACTCCTGCAAGTGAAACGACCGACAGTGACACGTGCCTTCTAATTTGTTGCGAATGCTTTGCTGTTTATTCAGAACGTGACGCGATTTCCGAGGGTGTAGTTAGGCACGAGCCTAAGAGCAAAGAACAGCAATGACGTTTACACTCTTTATTGTCACAAATATTTAACCGCGACCGAATCGTTAACAACGCTGTCATAAATGTAGCGGTCAGAGCAAAGATCACATCACAAATCGAGTGATAATGAATTTTTTCAGAATAAAGAATGTGCATTGATGATACGGTGTCGCCGGCTGTTGTGGCCGAACGGTTCTAGGCGCTTCAGTCTGGAACCTACGGTTGTAGGTTCGAATCTTGCCACGGGCATGGATGTGTGTAATGTCCTTAGGTTAGTTAGGTTTAAGCAGTTCTAAGTTCTAGGGGAGTGACGACCTCAGATGTTAAGTCCCATAGTGCTCAGAGTCATTGGAATTTTATTTTTTTGGTTACGGTGTCCAAGTGTAATTTGTGCCATAATTTCCATACTTAACGTGTTACCCCTGGCTAAATGATCATTTAAGGACAATTTATACACTTAACTGTAGCAAGCAACACTATTGGCCAAGACAACTATTCAGTATGCTGACTGCAACAAATTATAAACAAGTTTTTGGCGAATCTTTAGACTACGTGAATGTTCCAGTGACAGAAGCTAGCAACATAAGCAATCACAAACTGAAAATATGGACCTGGTTTTATTTCCCTCCCTTTTTCCACAAAAATAACTGCAGTGACAAAATACGTTACTCTATGAATCATTCGCTGACAAACGGCTCCCGCAATGTTTTCGATGAAAGCATTAAGCTTTCACTACGTCTGTCTCAATGCCCACAGAACAACAAACATAGAAATATCTCCGCTGGGCCGCACACAGGTTCATTCCAAAGGAGCAGTCTTATTGGCTCTCACTAACCTGAAACGCTATTGCTTATTAACGTTTCAGGTCGAGCTGTCCCTAATGATAAGTTGCTCTATGAACAAAACTGGCGCGACCCGGAGCAGCGACAGCCTTCGACTCGACTCCAGCAACGGACAGATACACTATGTGATCAAAAGTATCCGGACTCCTCCAAAAGCATACGGTTTTCATATTAGACGCTTTGTGCTGCCACCCACTGCCAGGTACTCCATATCAATGACCTCGTTAGTCACTTGACATCGTGAGAGAGCAGACTGGGCCGCTCCGTGGAACTCAAGGACTTCGAACGTGGTCAGGTGATTCGGCGTCACTTGTGTCATATGTATGTATGCGAGATTTCCACACTCCTAAACATCCCTAGGCCCACTGTTTCCGATGTGATAGTGAAGTGGAAACGTGAAGGGACACGTCTAGCACAAAAGCGTACAGGCCGACCTCGTCGGTTGACTGACAGAAACTGCCGATAGTTGAAGACGGTCGTGTAATAGGCACACGTCTACCCAGACAATCACACAGGAATTCCAAACTGCATCAGGATCCACTGCAACTACGATGGCAGTTAGGGGGGAGGTGACAAAACTTGAATTTCAATGTCGAGCGGCTGCTCATAAGCCACACATCACGCCGGTAAATGGTGAACGACGGCTCGCTAAGTGTAAGGAGCGTAAAAACTGGAAGACTGAACAGTGGAAAAACGTTGTTTGGAGTGACGAATCACGGTACATAATGTGGCGATCCGATGGCAGGGTGTTGGTATGCCCGGTGAACGTCATCTGTCAGCGTGTATAGTGCCAACAGTAAAATTCGGAGGGGACTTGCACTCCTTGTTGCTTTGCGGGACGCTATCAGAGCACAGGCTCACACTGATGTTTTAAGCATCTTCTTGCTTCCCAGTATTGAAGAGCAATTCAGGGATGGCGATTGCATCTCTCAACATGATCGAGCACCTGTTCATAATGCACGGCCTGTGGCGGAGTGGTTACACGACAATAACATCCCTGTGATGGACTGGCCTGCACAGAATCCTGACCTGAATCCTATAGAACACCGTCGGGATGTTTAGGAACGTCGACTTCATGCCAGGCCTCATCGACCGACATGGATACCTCTCCTCAGTGCAGCACTCCGTGAAGAATGGGCTGCCATTCCCCAAGAAACATTGCAGCACCTGATTGAACGTATGCCTTCGAGAGGGGAAGCTGTCATCAAGTCTAAGGGTGGGCCAGCACCAAATTGAGTTCCAGCATTACCGATGGAGGGCGCCACGAACTTTTAAGTCATTCTCAGCCAGGTGTCCGGATACTTTTGATCACATAGCATACCCGCGCCATCTTCGCTCTGGCGAAGCGCTATGCCTTGTTCCGCACTCTCGTGACACATAACGCAATTGTTCACACGCCTAAGCTATGTGATGCAAAATACAAAACACAAAAAGAAAAGGGACACACACACCTAACACCAAAATCAGTAGGCTAATACAAACAGAAGACTGGCACTTGCCCTCATTTCTCCTTGACACAGTTCACACGACACATTACTCCGATGAAAAATGATGGAGTAGAATTTCACAATCGTAATTAGATCACTACAGACAGACGACATTACTTTACAATTATTGAGATTCTTGGAAGAGAAATCATGACAAAAGTATTCCTCCTGGAGTGCTAGAAGTGTGACACTGGCGAAATACTCTCAGGCGTAAGGAGGAATGTAATAATTCTAATTTAAAAGAAGGCAGGTTGTAGTGTGAATGCTACTGACCCATCAGGTAAATATGTACGGTTGTAAAGTATTGATGCAAATTCCATACAGAAGAATGGGAGAACTGGTACAAGCCGACCTCGGTGAAGATCAGTTTGGGTTTCGGAGAAATGTAGAAACACGAAAGATAATATTGACGCTATGATTTATCTTAGAAGATAGAGTGAAGAAAGGCTAACCTACGTTTTGATAATGTTAACCGGACTACACAACCTGAAATTTTCGAGGTAGCGAGGGTAAAATGCAGGGAGTGAAAGGTTATTTATAACTTTTACAGAGAGAAGATTGCAGATATAAAGACTCTAAGGACATGAAAAGGAAGCCATAGTTCTTGATGAATTGGAACTGGGTTGTAGTCTATCCCCGATGTAATTCTGCCTATACATTGAGCAAACTGTAAGGGAAACTGAGGAAAAACGAGAGAACCAGTGTAAACACCTCAGTGCAGCCGTTGACGTGTGCTGTCTTCAGTGAGTGTTTGTGAAAATATTCTTTGCGTCGTCGAGTAAAATGGTTCACCAGACTTTATTTGTGAGCTGCGATATTATTTAAATTACCACAATCTCGCATTGATTTTGTTTGAATCGGTGTAATCTAAGTGGCTATTAACTGGGTGATGCGAGAGAGGTGTGGCTGTCCCCTAGACAGCAGAATGTAGCCAACAATTAAAAATGCCAAAAGCACATCTTAGACTGAGAACTTTGCAGGGCAGTTATGTAAGACTATTTGTCTTCCCTACAACCATCCTTGTGTGCTTCTTTCATTTCATACCGCTTTGCAACGTTACGTCAAGATGTTTAATGCACAAGACTGTATCAGGCCGATGACGTACTGAAAAGTAATAGCTCCGAATTTTTTATGTGCAAACTCTTACAGCTCTTTTTTTAAAAAAGTATTAACAAATAATCCTGAGTTAATAACGAGCATCGAAACCGATTCAAGGATTAGTGAACACAGGGTTGCCGTAGCGAGACTGAATACTGTAATCCCCAAATCCTCGAAAAATAAGCGAAAAATATACCTATTCAAAAAGGCAGATAAAAATTCACTTGACGCCTTCCTGAGAGACAGTCTCCACTCATTCCAAATTAATAATATAAGTGTAGACCAGATGTGGCTTAAATTCAAAGAAATAGTATCGGCAGAAATTGAGAGATTTATATCAAACAAATTAACAAACGACGGAGCTGATCCTCCTTGGTACACAAAACGGGTTAGAACCCTGTCGCAGAAACAACGAAACAAACATGCCAAATTTAAACAGACGCAAAACCCCCAGACTGGCCATCTTTTACAGACGCTCGAAATTTAGCGCGGACTTCAATGCGAGATGCTTATAACAGTTTCCACAACGAAACTTTGTCTTGAAACCTGGCAGAAAATTCAAAGAGATTCTGGTCGTATGTGAAGTATGTGAGCGGCAAGAAACAATCAATGCCTTCTCTGCGCGATAGCAATGGAGATACTATCGAAGACAGTGCTGCCAAAGCAGATTTACTAAACACAGCCTCCCGAAATGCCTTCACAAAAGAAGACGAAGTAAATATTCCAGAATTCGAATCGAGAACAGTTGCCAACATTATTAACGTAGAAGTAAATATCCTTGGAGTAGTGAAGCAACTCAAATCACTTAATAAGAGTAAGTCTTCTGCTCCAGACTGTATACCAATTAGATTCCTTTCGGAGTATGTTGATGCATTAGCTCCATACTTAAAAATCATATATAACAGTTCGCTCGACGAAAGATCCGTACCCAAAGACTGGAAAGTTGCACAGGTCACACCAATATTCAAAGCAGATAGTAGGAGTAATCCACTAAATTACAGGCCCATATCGTTAACGTCGATATGCAGCAGGATTTTAGAACATATATTGTGTTCGAATATTATGAATTACCTCGAAGAACACGGTCTATCGACACACAGACAACATGGGTTTAGAAAACATCGTTCCAGTGAAACACAACTATATCTTCATTCACATGAAGTGTTGAGTGCCATTGACAAGCGATTTTAGATCGATTCCGTATTTCCGGAAGGCTTTTGACACTGTACCACACAAGCGGCTCGTAGTGAAGTTGCGTGCTTTTGGAATATCGTCTCAGTTATGTGACTGATTTGTGATTTCCTGTCAGAGAGGTCACAGTTCATAGTAATTGAAGGAAAGTCATCGAGTAAAACAGATGTGATTTCTGGCGTTCCCCAAGGTACTGTTATAGGCCCTTTGCTGCTCCTTATCTACATAAACGATTTTGGAGACAATCTGAGCAGCCGTCTTCGGTTGTTTGCAGATGACGCTATCGTTTATCGACTAATAAAGTCGCCAGAAGTCCAAAACAAACTGCAAAACGATTTAGAAAAGATATCTGAATGGTGTGAAAAGTGGCAGTTGACCCTAAATAACGGAAAGTGTGAGGTCATCCTCATGAGTGCCAAAAAGGAACTCGTTAAACTTCGGTTACACGATAAATCAGTCTCATCTAGAAGCCGTAAATTCAACTAAATACGTAGGTATTACAGTAATGAATAACTTAAATTGGAAGGAACACATAGAAAATGTTGTGGGGAAGGCTAACCAAAGACTGCGTTTTATTGACAGGATACTTAGAAAATGTAACAGACGTACTAAGGAGATTGCATACACTACGCTTGTCCGTCCTCTTTTAGAATACTGCTGCGCGGTGTGGGATCCTTATCAGATAGGTTCAAATGGCTCTGAGCACTATGGGACTTAACATCTGAGGTCACCAGTCCCCTAGAACTTAGAACTACTTGAACCTAACTAACCTAAGGCCATCACACACATCCATGCCCGAGGCAGGATTCGAACCTGCGACCGTAGCGGTCGCGCGGTTCCAGACTGAAGCGCCTAGAACCGCTCGGCCACTTCGGCCTGCTATCAGATAGGACTCACGGAGTACATCGAAAAAGTTCAAAGAAAGGCAGCACGTTTTGTATTATCGCGAAATATGGGAGAGAGTGTCACAGAAATGATACAGGATTTGGGGTGGACATCATTAAAAGAAAGGCGTTTTTCGTTGCGACGGAATCTTCTCACGAAATTCCAATCACCAACTTTCTCCTCCGAATGCGAAAATATTTTTTTGACACCGACCTACATAGGGAGGAACGATCACCACGATAAAATAAGGGTAATCAGAGCTCATACGGAAAGATACAGGAGTTCATTCTTTCCGCGCGCGCTATACGAGATTGGAATAATAGAGAATTGTGAAGGTGGTTCGATGAACCCTCTGCCAGGCACTTAAATGTTATTTGCAGAGAATCCACGTAGACGTAGATGTACATCTTTAACTTCGCGTCTGCACATTTCCAGCTCACTGCCGCAAGAGGGCTTCGAATTGTAACGTAACTATGTCGGTGCATGAAAGAGTGCTGTAATCGAGTTCCGAAATCGAAGGGTTCGTCCACACATGGGGCATCCTCTCCTTCAGCACGACAATGTCAGACCACACTCGAGCGCTGCGACATCTGCAACAATCCTACGCCTTGGGTTCACCGTCATCGATCATCCCCCATACAGTTGCGATTTGGCACAATCCGATTTTCACCTGTTTCCAACATCTCTGGGGTCTTCACTATTACAGTGATAAAGCGGTGCAAGCAGAGGTTAGGCTGTGACTGCGCCAACAAACATTCTACAAACTGGTCTCTCGTTGAGAGAATTGTGTTCGTTGCCAGGATGACACTGTTGAGGAACAAATATGCAGACATAAAGAATAAAGATGTAGAACGTTAATAACGTTTGTTTTGTTTAAAAGTCTTAAGAGTTTTCACATAAAAAAATTTGGAGTCATTACTTTTCAGCACTCCCTCGTATAAGACCATTCCTCTTCCCTGTGACCGATATTACGTGCTAATTCCATTTCCCGTCACCTCGAAACTTTACGGCTAGTTTTTTAATGGACATGACTGTGTCAAGCTGGTCACCACTACGTTCGAACATTGCACGATTTTTTTGCTACTCATGTGTATTAGCCATTAACCTTAGCAATACCCATGTATTCTATCAAACGCGTAATGCCAAAGGGGAGATGAGTCAGTTTGTGCCAAAATAACATTAACTGTTCTTAACCTTTGTTAATAACATCTCTTTTAAACAAGTACTGATGTATAAGCAGGAAGCATTACT
The DNA here is from genome assembly GCF_023864345.2 of Schistocerca serialis cubense. Taxonomy (NCBI): domain Eukaryota; kingdom Metazoa; phylum Arthropoda; class Insecta; order Orthoptera; family Acrididae; genus Schistocerca; species Schistocerca serialis. Next base: position 222,049,948 of record NC_064646.1, on the reverse strand, counting down.
CATAATATGTTTTAGTACAACCTTAGCAATAACAACGCATTTTGTTGAACGTGTAATCTGGGAAGAGGGATACTTAATGAGCAGTATATTATTATTATTCTGGTTTTACAATGTGAGTACATTTTTCCAGCACCTATTCTAGATTACAGTAAGTCACTAATTATTGTTTTCCACTCTTCTCTATTTGTCCATAAATCTTCAGGAATGTTGTTCTTCCTCATTGCTGACTGAACTCCCTGTATCCATGTATCAGGTGGTCGTCCCCTTTTTCTTCTTCCAATTGGTACCCAGTCTTTCCTGTTCCATTGGTCTGATGTGTCCATACCATTTAAGTTGTTTGTGCTCGATGAAATCAATAATTGAATTTTTGCATTTCATCTTGTTTCTGATTACTTCATTTCTTATTCTTTCTCGTCTTGATATTCTTGCTGAACGTCTCCAGAAATCCATTTCTGTGGCTAATAATTTTGATTTCAGTTGCCGTTTTGCTGTCCACACTTCTGAACCATATGTAATAATGCTCCTAACTATTGTTTTAAAAATCCTTATTTTGTTATCAGTTGTTATGTGTTTGTCCCAGAGAATTCCATTTAATAAAGAGATTGTCGTCTTTCCAGAATTTGTTCTTGATCTAATTTCTTTGTCCTGTTTCCCATCATTTGTAATTTTCACACCTAAATATTTATATTCCTCAGTAGCTGTTATTGTTCCCATCCCTTCTTCTAATATTAAGTCTCCATTCACTCCACCAATTACCATGTACTTTGTTTTATAAAAAATTTAAAAAGATACAGATTTCATAGATTTGAAAAAAAATACAGATTTCGTAGATCTGCATAGACGGCCGTGTGGACTCGGGACGCCACCACATAGATGTGTAAACAGGGTCGGAATCTTGACAATATGCATATGACATTTGTTTTTGGGTTATATTTTACTGAGAAATTCAAAACAGTTACGTTATCTGGTATAAGATATCATTAAAAACAATAAATATATTTTTCAGGTTTTTAGAATATAAAGAACATGACGAGATTACAATATTTTCAAAAGATGGGCTCAAACAAATCCCCCGCCCCTGATATTGCAAGGACTTGCATTTTTCCACACTTACTGCACGCTGGCATTCATCACACAAAATGTAAATCCTGCCGAACTCATCCGGTATCGTCCCACAGTTACCTACCATCGTATTCATATGCGTGATGGCATGCACCGACAGTTCGCGCGAGGTAGTTGTCCTGGTGACGTGTCGGGCCCAGGTGCGCCTGCTGAGGCGGCCGTGCGAGCTGGAGCGCCACAGGTGCGACGGAGGCGGCAGGTGTCGCCCCAGCCGTGACGCCTTCTCCAGCTGCTGGAGTGTCCCGGAGGCTGGGCGGCGGCGCGCTGAGCCGGCTGGAGCTGGAACGGCGCGGGCCTCGCCCTTGACTCTGGCGCCTCGCCCCGCATCCTGGATCCTCTGCTCGCCGCCCACAAACAGGATGCGGCCCGCTGACGCAATCGCTGCTTTCCACATCTGCGTCAATACTCGTTCGCTGCGATGCCAGTTCCGCGTCGACCGCATTCCATTTCTGCACTCACACCCAGGATGCCGGGATTCAACGTTTCTTGGGGATTCACTACGTCCACATCGGAGGACACTTGTCTACCATTGACGCTAACCCGCTTTCCTGGCCCGCGGGAAGAACGTTTGGCACTCGCCCGTGCCTATCGTCCCCTAGCGGGCGCGTTAGCAAAAAGATAACAATGAGGTGTCCACAGGGCTCTGTCCTGGGTCCGCACTTTTGGGACATCATTATGGAGCCATTGTTGGTTAGTTTACAAAAAAAAGCAACGACGTGTTAGAGGTGACAGCTTACGCAGACAGCATCATGCTGCTGGTTGGCGCCCGTAGCCGCGACGGTGTACAACCTAAAGAAGAACGGGCAATCAATATATTATCACTATGGTCCCGAAAATCTAAAATGAACATTACCCCTAATAGATCAACCTACCTGATATTAAAGGGACAAACAGTCAGAAGTCCGACCGTAAAGATCGATGGTTCACCAGTTCTTCGGCGTTGCGAGGCGCGATACCTAGGGGTCGTTATAGACAAGAAGTGGAACTTTGCCGCACACATCGAGACCGTGACTCACAGTTCACTGGAAGTGCTCATTAATCTCATCGGAACTGGGTATAAGAGAATCCACCTCCTAGAAAATCTAGGTAAATTATATCACAACAGTATTTTCACTTCCACTGTGGGTTACAGCTCTGTTTGGCGTCACAGGCTCACGAAGGTCATGCTTGTCGTGACTGTGCGAGGACTGCAACGGAACATGTTACTACCTTCAATTAGAGCATAGAGGACTAGTCCGGGAAGAGCCTTGCTGATGTTGCTGGGACTTTTCCGCCTTGACGTCAAGGGAGCAAGCAACCTGGTCTTGAGTGAAAAAGGGTAAAACTGAGAGGCCAGCTGAGATCCTGTGGTTTCAAGCAGACGATAAAATCATGATTAAAATACGGGGGTATGATCTGTGGCAGGAGTCCTGGAAGATTGATGAAACGGGCGAAGGTTATACTAACTGCTGCCAAGCCTCAGGGAACGACTGCAGCTACACTGCTTTCAACCCATAGAGGTCTCACGGGACATGGGCCTTACCCGAATATTTCTGCTGGTTTAGGAAGCGGGCTACTCCCCGTTGTTACTGTAGACCGTTGGTGGACACCCGTGACCATATGGTCTATGAGTACCGTACACATAAAAACTTGGCAGCCGATCTGAGACAACAGTTCCACCTGGTTAGACAACGAAATACCTTGAAATTCTGAGCAACCTGTCCAACGAGGTATCAGCTAAGATTCTGAGGGAATACTTGAGAGACAATAATTATCAACGGAACAGGTAATGTAAGCACGGTCGCACTCACACTGTACCGCCGAGGCGTGCACTGGCGGACCGCCGTTACGATCGGAATCTGCCACGCCATTGAACAGGGAGGAGGTGCGTCAACACCTGTTGAAATTTAAGTCAGAAACATATTAGTTAAAATAGGAATAGTTAGCTGGAATTAGTAGTCTAGTATATTCCAGTGAAGGTCAAGTTTCCTGGGCCAGCCCTGTGCCAGGAGGCGCCGACTGGGGTTAGCCCGAATAGTAACTTTATAGTTTGCTCGAACATCTGTAACGCTGCAGATAGTCTAGTACAGTAGAATTAAGTATCAAAACTATGTATTTTCAGTAGAATCAATAAAACAATAAAAGTAGCTTGCTCGTTAGAACTAACAGTACCATAACAAATGGTTCAAATGGCTCTGAGCACTATGGGACTTAACTTCTGAGGTCATCAGTCCCCTAGAACTTAGAACTATTTAAACCTAACTAACCTAAGGACACACACACATCCATGCCCGAGGCAGAGTTCGAACCTGCGACAGTAGCGGTCGCGCGTTTCCAGACTGTAACGCCTAGAACCGCTCAGCCACTCCGGCCGGCAGTACCATAACACTTGGAAATAGCTGCGTGTTGGATAATAATTGTACATTGTAGGACGAACTAGTTAATCAGGTAGTGGATAATCATTGCATCATTATCAATGCTGTAAATAAAGAATTTAGAAAAAAGTATCCGTGTGAGCTCGTTTCTAACTTTCCCTCCGTGGTCATTTTTTAAGATCCAAGATGGGTCAAGAGCAAAAGGCTGGTGCTTTGACAGGTGATAGCGTTAGTTATTGTGAACAAAAAACTTCATCTGGACATAGGCCCTATTCCGGATGGTTTCCGAGACAGAACACATTAAATTTCATTTTTGTACGTTTTATTGAATAACTTGAAAACGGCAACCTCCAGCGGAAACGCATAAAAAAAGTACAAAATTAAACCACATTAAAATCCCTAGATCTAATAATTTGCCCGAACAGAGAGCGAGAATATTTAAAATTCGTGACACCTATGCGCTGTAGCTTAGGTAATTTTCGTAGGTCATTTCAAGGTAGTTTCCCGACTTGATAGATCGCGAGTGTCCTGTACGAAACTGTTCATCCCGGGTTCCTCTCTACTACTGTAAAATATTGTAGACAACCGCGATGTTTCAGTAATACAGAAAATAAACATCTGTATCCTTTAAATGTGTTCTATCTCGGAAACCATATGGGGCATATGTACACTCATGTTCAGAAAAAACTGAACACCTTGAACGACTAGAGATAGGACGTTCATTTTCACGTTCTCCAGATATGATTAGCATTTGAACGATGTCGGCCCGCGCGTTCAAAGTCAACATCGATATCGCCGCGCAACACCACCTACCGGTAAAATGTGCCTGCGGCTCTCGTTGTTGCAACAAACCGAGATTTATGGATCAGTGTGACTTCAGTAGACGTGTAGGATGCGCGACCCGTACCGTCAAATCAGTGAGTTTGAAAGAGGGAGCATTATTGACATGAGAGAATGTGATGCATCCATCCGTTAAATTGCTGCTCGTGTGGGACGAATTGTTTCGGCAGTACAACGGGTGAGAGCAGAATGATTGCAAAGGCCGAGTGCAGAATGATTCACGGCAGGCTGCAGAACACGACGAGGTGGGTCAGGTCGCACTATCCAGACCACCACCCCCCACCCATCCGAGAAGATCGAAACTCACCTGAATGGATGCAGCACTGTAACCCAATGCCAGCCATCACAGATGAACTATGGAACCAGGTGAATGCAGCATGGATCATTACACCACAGGACACCATTCGCACCTTATACACGTCGATGCCATCACGCATGGGACAAGTTATCAGTGCTCACGGCCCACGGCCGACGAGCGTTTCATGAGCTACGTCCTTTGTGAATGAATTACACTTCCTGAGGAGCTTTCGAATGTATCTGTCTGGCATCTTACCTGGGACTGGTTCTGTGTTGTTCCTCTTTAAATCTCTGCGCACGCATAGTCCTAAACACTTAATGGCTGTGACCGCACCCACTGTTATTCAAACCGAAAACTGTAACTGTTGCGAGCTTTAAGAGAAAGTGAAAAGGAAAAATGAGATGAGTTTCAATTTTCTCATTTCGAGAAGATCGAAGGAGCAATCTACTCGATTTAAGACAATCGGTTTCGACAGAGTTTGCTGTCATTTTCAGGTCTGTAACAACGAGCATACACATGGAATATGTCTCCTAACAGAGATAAAATTTTAGTTTGGCATTACGAGAAACGGGAGTGGAACTGTACATTTACGTACCTTAAAAGTTTTTTTTTTATATAAAACTTGTTTATTTTCCGTTGGATCTCACACAAAGTTGACATGCGGATAAAAAACAGTACATTATAAAAGATTTATCATAAATAAAATATTTGAAAACATTAAGCACCTTCTTAAATGATAATATCCGTATACATATCACTCACAGAGACTTGTCACATCATAGAACGACGGTACACAGTAACGTGTCTGTTAACATAAGCTGGACAGATTCTCAACAGTGAAAATACACTATAAACAGAGTGTAAGGTACAACTGACAGGTGGTATTGCGAAGATAACAATTTCTATAGCGGGTTACAGCCACTAGATGGCTCTTACATCGGTACCATTCAACAGACGGTAAATAATTCTCTTTTAAATTTAAAATTAACTACTTTAGCGAGTGGCCTTTAGGAATAGTCACGATTACAAAACTGTACTTTACTTACAACTGTATTTTTAAGTTTCACAGTTTACTTCAAACGTTTTTATTATTGCATGCATGTTAGGAATATTAAGGTGTTTACTCTACAATAGTTTACTTCACGGTTGTGGGTCGCGCGGGATTAGCCGAGTGGTCTCGGGCGCTGCAGTCATGACCTGTGCAGCTGGTCATGGCGGAGGTTCGAGTCCTCCCTCGGGCATCGGTGTGTGTATGTTTGTCCTTAGGCTGATTTAGGTTAGGTAGTGTGTAAGATTAGGGACTGATGACCTTAGCAGTTAAGTCCGATAAGATTTCACGCACATTTGAACAACACTGTTGTGATTCATGAATGCCGCAAGCACGAGAGGTTCCCAAGAGCCCAATTCCTTTGCTGTATGCGGGAAGGATTGGGAATATGTGTCTGGGACAATAACCAAGTAGAACTTGCAGTACAGTTTTGAGAGGAGAGTTTTATTTAGAATTTTTAACAAAACGCAGACTGAGGATGATTATCCTGGTAAAATTGTGTTCATGATCTAAGTCATCTTCCATACCCGAAGTAAAGTCATCAAGCATAAAGTTCGGATATGGAGTGAGCAGAAACCATGTCATGTAATCGAACATGTATGGGACTCGCCTGAGATAAATGTTTTTTCGCGCTGTAAGCTGTAATAAGATTTACGATCCTTTCTTTTTTGTCGAGTCAACTGTAACTGACATATCGTACGTGGACACAGTAATGAAACTGGTTACAACGAGATAAATGTACTACCCGATCTTGAGGCATATGAAGTGAATTATACCGTGGTGAAGACGCAAAAACCAAAAATCCACAACAATAAAGCTATGTGAGATGTCTAAATGTCAACGTTTATGAATACATAATGGAATTACAATGATTACCGTGGACTTCTCAAAAAAATAGACAGTTAATTTATTTTATTTATGAAATATATGTCACAAAGATAGATCGATGTATGATAGTAATTTCGTTTCTGCATGTTAGAGGAAAATCTTTGTTCATTTTAGTAGTCGGTTGTACGAGTCAGAAGTTCAAGGATGGAGAACGAGCTATGTGTGTTTCATTGGTTTGTATTGTGAAGTGAAAGGACTGAAAATATATGTATAATTATTCAGAAGGTCCACCAGATCTCACGTTGTTATTGAAGTAGTAGCCCGATCATCCTCTAAAGAGTTATGTAAAGATGTGCCACAGGAAGAAGGAGAACAACGAGCCATTAACATTCAACAAAGAAGAAAAACAAAAAATATGACTATTTTTATCATTAACAGAACCGCTTGTGCAAATTCGACTGTCACCGTCACTCGCTGTTGTGCGTCACTATCTCAGTGTGGCAAGCACTGTGGAAAAGTGACCGGGCGCCCACATTACTGATGACGATAATGAGGTCCCATACTCCGAGGAGCGTAGGGGACGATGCGGGAGACCCGTACCGCCGACTAGGGAAGGTCCTAGCGGAGATGGTTTGCCATTGCCTTCCTCCAACCGTAACGGGGATGAATGATGATGATGAAGACGACACAACAACTCCCAGTCATCTCGAGGCAGGGAAAAATCCCTGACCCCGCCGGGAATCGAACCCGGGACCCCGTGCGCGGGAAGCGAGAACGCTACCACGCCACGAGCTGCGGACTGCCCAAATTACTAACTTCAAATATCACTAAGTTCAACACTGGGCAACAAGAGAGTGGGAACGGTCAGAAGATGCTTGAAAATTATCTATCGCCTCAATTACAACAGGTTATGGGTACAGCGTTTACTTTCCAGCAAGATGGCGCGGCACCACATTATCATCGTCGGGTTATCGCGTATCTCCGTTAAATGGGTCGACTTGGATTGGATGTGCTGAATTAATATCTGGCCACTAAGATCACTTGATTTAACGCCAATGGACTTCTGTGTACGGGGTTACTTATAAGACAGGATATTTGTTCCTCCGCTTTCGGGAAACGTCGACGAGCTGTGACAAGGGATCAAACAAGCAGTTGTCACCGTAACTCAATACTTGCTTCATAGGATTTGGCAGGAAAGCGATTACAGACGAGACACTTATTGTGTTACAAAAGGCAGCCACAACGAATAATTATAAATAATACTTGAAGATATACTGCATTCATTGCCGTATCAAACATTTCTGGAAGTTGTTTACGTTTTTCTCAATTAAAGATTATTTTTGAAGAACTGATTTATAAACAGTAAAAATTATAATCCTATAAAACTCCCTTGTGGTACGTTCGAAGTTACTTTTACGTCGGAAGACTTCTTTTCATGAAGAACGGCATGCTCGGTTTTGTATACTAGCAACTCGTCAATTTAATCACGCTGTAACGTCGCGAGTCAAACCGCAATAGCGTTTTATTGCGGTAAGCTAGCTTGCAGTACGGGCTTGTAGCTTTGGAGTCGGTGGCGGTGACAGCCGCTTGTATCTCGGTGTGGTTCACTCGCACCTGTCGCTAGCAATACCGTGGGAAGCACTGCTTGTGTCAGTTCCAGCGACCGAATATTCAACCCCTTAAGAATCTAAATAAACTATACTAAATCTTATTCGATTTCGAAAAAACTTTATATTTAGCATTTTGTTATTAAAAAAAAGCTGGTTGCAAAATCTCAGCTTTCTGGCTGGGATACTTTCAAAGTTAGAGAAAATTTATCAGAAATACCAAAAAGCCGACACTAGTAAGATTAAGTCAGTTCGGGTGCATAACAGTTTGTCCTTTGCTATCAGTTGGAATCATTACTGAAGGGCGCACGGTATTAGCCGAGCGCTCTAAGGCGTTGCAGTCAAGGAGTGTGCGGCTGGTTTGCCGGCACGGTAGCTCAGCGTGTTCGACAGAGGGTTAGCTCCCTCTGTAATAAAAAAACTGAGTTAATCGATCAACAACGAACTTAAACGGATGTCTTACGACGTCCGCACCGAGCAGATGCAACGAACAAAATCGAACAAAATGAATAATAAAAAAGAAAAAAAAGCGGTCTAAGGCGTTGCAGTCATGGACTGTGCAGCTGTTCCCGGCGGAGGTTCGAGTCGCCCTCGGGCATGGGTGTGTGTGTTTGTCCTTAGGATAATTTAGGTTAAGTAGTGTGTAAGCTCAGGGACTGATGACCTTAGCAGTTAAGTCCCATAAGATTTCACACTCATTTGAACTTTTTTTTTCATTACTGAAGTTTACAAAATGTTAGGTCAGTATGTTTGAATTTTTATACTTAAATAACGTTCACTGTTTCTCGTTTTCGTATTAGAGAATTCAGTAAGAATGAATATTCATTTAATAACTATTTGTTTTGTTGTGTAAATAAACGAGAAAATGTACGCGGGACATACGTAAAGATTCAATATTATCTTCTGCTACACATTATGTTACTTGGTCATGGGAATGCGTGCAACAAGCTGTTACAGCGAAAGCTGTAATTCCCCTTACTTGCTGATGACGTATGTCCAAGTGTGCTTGTTTTTGTAAGAAGGCAGCCAGAATGGTTATTTGTAGAATGTTTTTATGAAGTTACTTCAAGATTAGTTCGTCGTTTGGTTTGGTGGAACATTTTATTAATATTTGCAGCATAAAATAACGTAAATGCATCTGTGAATGTTGATTGGAGTAAAACAGTTTGGGCGCGAATAGGATCTTGAAAGATTGATCTGATTGGCTGTTCATTTGACCAACCAATGAGAGTGAAGCCTTTCACGTGTTCTATCAAGTAGTATATGCGCTGTGAGCGACGGCGTTGAGTCAGTCGTAGTCTCGCTGTCGGACGCGCAGGTCATGTTGAATGTGTCCGAAAAAGTTATATGCAAAATGAAGAAGGTACAGTTATTTCACGTTAAGTTTATATCGCCGTGAAAGCAGATGCATCTACAGACAGATTGTGAACATTTGAGCTTTGTGAAGGAATTAGTTGGAGAGATAAACGCGTGTGAACTCTCGGCCTTTGTGAAGAATTCCGCGTGGCAAATTTCGTAATCGTTTACGGAATAGTTGGCGAACAACTTCTTTTAAAGAAATCCACTGAAAAGGACCGAATGTAAAACTCTTGTTGTAGCTGAGTATAAACCGTGAAAATCGCGTAACAATTCGGGTTAACTTTGGTACATTTCTAGCTGTCTTGCGTGTGTACTAGATAGTATGAGCTGTGAGACGAGGACAGTGATATTAGCTGTTAGTTTTAAATGCAGAATGATGGCACCTATTTGATTTGGCATTTAAAGCAAATAAAGAACTATCGGCCGAATTTTGACATTTTTCTAAGAGTTGATACAATCGCCCTCCACCCGGAATTGTTATAAGCTACAGAGTTAATGCGGCCTGTGCTAACGTGAGTATTGACGATATTTTTCTTCAACGCTGCTTTTGGCATCATCAGAACAGTATTTACGTCGAAGAGAAGCGGGTTGCTGACCAGACGCCGTACTGAGGTAGGTGGAACTTCAGTGGTTGACAGTACCACGAAAGAAGTAGTAAGCAGTTACGCGAATTTTAACCCAGCAACGCCGCAACGCAGCTGGTCTGATATTCCATACTTAGATCATTTCAAAATCATGTGAAGTATAGATGATACCTGGGATAATTCACAACCAAAAAATCGACTTGGGTGTCTCGATGAGCGCTGACATTCGGACGCAATGCGGGAATCCCTCCCTGGTTTCTCGGTTAGGTCCTTCTGGAGGGGGTTTGCTGCGGCAACCCTCTCGCCTACCGCTGCTTTGTTATGTGTAGAAGCTGCAGGGAGTGTTGTTCTTTATAGAGGAAACTGTAAGAGGTTAGTAAGGCAAGATCGGTGGATATCTGGACGATTTCTCTTTGTTTCAGTGCCAGGAAGAGTTGCATTGACGAGGCGCATCAGCTGATGCCAGTCATTCCTGTCATCCTCTCCATAGCTTAGACCTGTATATGGCCCAGCTCGATCGAAATCGATCATTACAGCGAAAATATCAGACCAAGGCTGTGCATTGTTCTAAAAATGTTAACTGAGTAAGTTTACGTGGGGATCCCTTTCGTTCCTAGGACACTGTCAACGTTTATCGGACAATTATAATGACTTTCCTTCGCATGGCACTTTTTCTAACAACGTATTTTAAGTGCGCCGAGGTGTGGAGTTGTACGAGAAAGTTACCTAATTTTTAAAGTGAAGAAGGACACGAAGATTACTTTTAATTGAAGTTGTCTTTGGTGCACATAGCAGGCGCACTAATTTTTCTTCAATAGCTGGCAAGATATCTGATGATTTGTTCGCACACCGTTTCTTAGACATGTCAGGGATATGATGAGATACAGTCATGTCTTTACTTTATGTTTACTTGCATGCATAATCCTGCAGTATTTTAGCAAGGACCACATTTTCTGTCTGCGTCGTCGTTAAATTCAGCACGACCGCATATTCGGCCAATTATGCCATTTTCAAGTGGGTGGTTGGTTTTTGGTTAAACAATGGTTTGTGGTTAAAGGGGCTAAACTGCTAATGTCAGCAGTCCCCCGTACTAAACTAATTAGCTCATTATGAGGTGCGTCAATACGTCGTTCCTTTTAAGAAAACAACAGACGCCCTGTCAGCAGTGTTTATATATATTCCAAATCTTTACACAACGCTGTAAATTGCTTTCGTATCCTTAAGTATATAGCGTTTTCTTAAGGGGGGTTTATTATCTTTTGGTTCAAAAAATCGATTTTTAATTGTATTTTTTGATCCATAAAAGTGTTTAGACTCTACCCCTGAAATGATTTTTCCGAATACGGAACGGAATTATTTGTCATTCGCAGTTGACCAAAAAAATGCACCTACCTGAAATCGGCCTTTTTCACGCACCAGTTTTTTTCGGGAATTTCTACTTTGCAGCCGCGAAAAATTATTCTATGTGCTTGCCCAAGGATCAATTTATCAAGTGATCAAGCAGCTTACCACGTACTACGGCTTGGCAATCCGACGGCATTCCAATTCGGTGGAACAGATGAAGAAGGCAATTTGGCAACGTATTTCCGCAAGTGTTTGACGGATGACCACCCACAACACCAAATTTGTCTTGCTGGGGAAACTAGGTGTTGCAAGTGGCGCGTTGCAGAGACTACCGGACATCTGGACGAATATCAACACCGCCAGCCGCTCTCCAAAGAAGTTCAAAAAGTGGTTCATCCGATCTACGAGGCCCTTTCGGAGGACGAGTTATTGTACCGGTGTTTGGGAGGAAACACACAAAATTCAAATTGAAGTTTGAACGCCTGTGTTTGGAAGTTAGCCCCCAAGCATTTGCATTCTGGTGCGAAGACTGTGGAGATTGCGGCTTTCCTGGCATTGAGCAGCTGCAACGAAGGGTATTCAGCAGTTCTGCAGACTATGACAACGACGGGCGCCACCCTGGGACTCTATTCGACGCAGTCCACCAAGCATTCGGACGACCATCGGATTCAAGCGGCCGAAAACCGCTCGTCACCGGTCGAACTAGCGGCTCTGGAGCACCCCAGGATGGTCCAGATCGAGCAGAATGGCCTCTATGAGCAAGAGGAAGGACTAGTTTATGGACCTGGAATAGCAGATTGAAAGTAAGTTGCATAATATTGCATTTATATGTAGTCAAAACGTCAAACGCGTTTTTCTCGAACTGACTTTTTTTTATCGCGCGGTATGGTAACTTCAAATCTACTGAACCGATTGGCATGAGTCTTTGTTTCCGACGAAGCTAACTAAATTGTCTAGGAACTGTACCACTTTTATTCCTATCCATCAACTATAAATATTTTTACTTGGCCGACGAAGTCGAAAAATCGATGAAAAAAAACCCTATTTTGTTTCAAATGGCCGTCATTTTGTTTCCTATGGTCCAAATAACGTAAGAGAGGTACAACTCCTAAAGAATCTTATATACTTCGCTAACTTCAACTCAATTTTGATTTCAGACGAGCCGGCTGACCTGCCACATCCCACGCGTGGAAGTCTACATCGAAACTTTGTTTCGTTCCGACGGCACTTCCACCTTTGCTCTTCGACATTTCCAGTCGAAAAAATTTCAGTTTGTAGAGGATATATCAATAAAAATTTTGAACAAATTTGACTCTGATATCTATAACATATCCTGAGAAAAAATTCTCAAAGAACATGCTTTTTTCGGGTTCAAATGGCTCTGAGCACTATGGGACTTAACATCTGTGGTCATCAGTCCCCTAGAACTTAGAACTACTTAAACCTACCTAACCTAAGGACATCACACACATTCATGCCCGAGGCAGGATTCGAACCTGCGACCGTAGCAGTTGCGCGGTTCCGGACTGAGCGCCTAGAACCGCTAGACCACCGCGGCCGGCTTTTTTCGGGTCAAAGATAGTAAACCTCCCCTTAAGTGTAATGAGGGGACACAACCCAACCACGAAAATTACGGCCCATACCGAACACAACTTTCTTTTTGCATGAAATGATACTTCCTTTTACATAAATCACGAAGACCCCTGTGTTGTACACTTAGAATATGTGAACATGGCTGACGTGAAGACAGCGTCCTCTTAAAACGATCGACGCTTGGGCGCACTGCATAAGAAGCTATCATTTGAAAATAGCGTAACAGGCCGCAGTCATGGTCGTGATGAATAAATATACACTAGCTGATGCCGGCCGGAGTGGCCGTGCGGTTCTAGGCGCTACAATCTGGAGCCGAGCGACCCCTACGGTCGCAGGTTCGAATCCTGCCTCGGGCATGGATGTGTGTGATATCCTTAGGTTGGTTAGGTTTAAGTGGTTCTAAGTTCTAGGCGACTGATGACCTTAGAAGTTAAGTCGCATAGTGCTCAGAACCATTAGCTGATCATAAGTGTCCGGACAGGACTACGTAATGCGGAACTGGCCACTAGATGTCATGACAGGCGGACCCGCCATTATAAAAGGATGCGTGGAGCACTGTGCTGTCAGCAGAAAATCAGTAACTGCAGAATTGGTCTTCCAAGAGAGCTCAGCGATTTCGAACGTGGACTGGTCACTAAATGTCACCTGAAAAACAAATCCATCACGGACATTTCAACCTTTCTAAACCTACCCAAGTCGACTGTTGGTGATGTGATATTAAGTGGAAACGCGAATGAACAACCACAGCTGAAGCAAGGCCAGACAGGCCTCAAGTACTGATGGACAGCATTGCGGAGGGTGGTTGTAAGAAATCGCATGAAGTCAGCGGAAGGAAACACTCGTGAGTCCAAAAGTCCTACCTGGAGGACAGCTAGCACAATATCAGAGCGCAGGGAGTTAAAATGAGTTGTGAAGAATGGTCGAAGAGCTCCTCATAAGTGACACGTATCTGTAATCAATGTTAAATGACGCATTTAAGGCGTTGGGATTTCGGACACCTTACATGTCGGATATCTGAGTTTTACGTGTCGTTTATAGCGCTGCAAAAAACTGGTCTTGCAACATGGGACGGGTTTTTGTGTTCATATTTCACTTGTTTGACATTTAATAAATGTGGCATCAAAAGTGTTAATTTGCATGTTTAAGTTTGGTAGAAACAGAGTGGAAGAATCACTGGAGGGGTGGCAAGTTTTAGTCAGCCAGTCTGTGACACAGTGGCCTGCAGGGCTGCAGCCCAGTCAAGGGCACGGCAGAGAACTAGTGGAAGAACAGTATATCGCGTGAGCGGCGCGTGAGAACGTAACTTACCACTCTTGTGGATGATGGAGTGTTAATAAGGGGGGGGGGGGGGGGGAGGGTAACAGACACGACTGTTCACTTGAAAGGCAGCCAATTATACGACACACTACTTATTAAGCCATTTGCTGATTGGGCAGCCATGTTTACTAGAAATGAAAGAGCGACTGCCATTGTCTGTTCCATCCAGTGTCCAACTCCACTGTAGAGGGAAGGGAAGCTAGGCTGAAGAGACGCGCAACCGGCCAACGTGACAGACTCTTTCACTTGAGACGTCGTCGAGTGTGGTCAGAGGGCATCCCTCTCTGCCGTGGCAACAGGGAAAGGAGATATACTGGTGTGAACACTTTGTTTTCACCCAGTTCCAAAATTCAGTCAAGAGCTGGTTGAATTCTTTTCGTGAATCTCCTGGGCGGAGAACAAAGAGAGCCAATATAGTTGAATTCTTGCGAGAATAGCGAGGGCAGAGTAACACACGGCGCCAGCCTTGCGCGTGTCCTTCGCCATTAAAAGCTGACTAGGGTGAAGTTAACGTTTTTCTCTTCAAGAAAAGGGCACGTTTGCTGATATAGAGTCAGCCAGGCTCAGTACGGAATTTTGATAGATTTGCAGATCCGACGACACACGGCAACAGCCAAGCCGACGACGCTGCGCAACACAAGGTAAAGAACGCAACACGCCATTAAATGTAAATGTCATGTCACAAGGCGGTTTTTACTCCTGTGATACGAAGCTCAAAGTAGGAAGACCTGTCATCCTTGTAGTATTTCCCGAAATTAACGCAACTCCTTCGTGTACTTGATAGCCACGTTTGGTTAACACTTGTGGGGAAAGAAATTTGTTAGACCCAGTAACATTGTTCAGCTCGACATTAGGATAGTTTTCCACCAGAGAGACTTTCTCTTAGTTAAAATAATTAACCATCCTGAATTTTGTGATGTAACTGATGTTTTATATTTTATGTTATTTGAGAAATTTAATACCAGGTTCCCCTTGTCTGAACAGTCGATACATGAGATGCTCTTGTGCACTGCAATGACCCAACATGTGCGAAAATGATTCCAGTAAATACAATTACAGTGAATAGTTGTTGTCTATTCTATGATCGAAGTCCCCTACCTACCTTATCGGAATATTTTAAGAACACTGATGGGATGGCAAAATCTTTGGTGAGTAATAGCACGTTTCCTTTCAGGTCGTCTTCAAACTGCGTTATGCGCGCTAAGAGGATCTTGTTAGGACATGAGGTGGTGTGCAGAGCAACACCACTGGCTAGTGGAGGATTGGAAACGTGTAATGTGGAATGATGAATAACGATAAACCAGTTGGCAATCCGATGGAAGGGTTTCCGTTTGGCGAATGCCTGCAAAACCTTACACACAATTATGTGTAGTGCCAACAGTGATATGTGAAGGAACTTGTTTTACGGTATGGGAGTGATTTTCGTGGTTGGGTTGTGGCCCCCTCTGCGCTTAATGAAACCCTATATACTTGAGGATACGAAAACTTGGAACTGCGTCAGGCCTGTGTCTTTTAGCCGTTCTCCTCGTTCGCTGTCCGTCTTCGTCCCTTCACCGCATGTGTTCCTGTTTCTACGCGTTTGGACGCTGATGACCACGCTGTTTAGCACCCGAAAACCTCAAACCACACACACACACACACACACGCACACACGATACGAAAACAATTTACCGGATAGTGTGGCCTAACGGTTCTAGGCGCTTCAGTCTGGAACCGCACGACCGCTACGGTCGCACGTTCGAATCCTGCCTCGGGCATGGATGTGTGTGATGTCCTTAGGTTAGTTAGGTTTAATTAGTTCTAAGTTTTAGGGGACTGATGACCTCAGATGTTGGGTCCCATAGTGCTCAGAGCCATTTGAACCTTTGAATGAAAACAATTTACAGCATTGTATGCTGCATACATTGGGAGGGCAATCTGGAGGGAATGTTGTATGAGCATGACAATCCATCCTATCATAAAACAGCGTCTGTGACGCAATAACATACCTGGAGTTTATTGTCCTGCCCAGAGCCCCGATTTGAACTCAATGAAACACTTTTGGGATGAGTTAGAACATGGAATTCGCTCCGGACCCCAGCATCATTACCTTCGCTGGTTTAGGCTCTTGAACAAGAATGAACTGACACTCCCTCATGGACGTTGAGACACCTCATCGAAAAAAAAGGTGACGAATGGCACTTGAAGACACTTATTTTATGAATGAAGTGCTACTTTCATTGAATACCAGCACGGTACCTGCTTTCATTCAATTAATTTTTTTTTGGTGATTCTAGCTATCGTCACTCCGAACGGTTACTCAAAGGTATTTTAAGACTGATACTGTTTCCAGTAACTTGATGCAATAGTATAAACGAATGGTAATGCATCCTTCGCCTTTTAATATGCCATACGTTGCATTTAACAAGGGCAGCAGTGACACGAGCGATTTCTAAACCTCCACAAGCCATACAAATTTATTCACAGCGATGTGAAAGAAACACAGCATTCCTTTACAATGCTTGCAGTTTAAAATCCGCATCACTTCAAAATGACATCACGTAGGTGGCCGCCGCTTTCTTTCACACACATTTCATGCCTTTTACGGTAGTTATACTTCAAATCCTGTAGCACTGACTCTGGAATTCCACTAACTTCGTCCATAATTTGTTCCTTCAGTTCCTGGATACCGCGGAGGTGGCTCACACCCTAACTCTGAGGTTTCAAAAGACCTCAAAGGAAGAAATCATACGTTGATAGTCATGGAATCTTGCAGGCCAGGCGATTCCCAGTTCTTGGAGATGAGGAGACCAAGAAAGATGTTCTGTAGTGCGTTAATGAAATGCCGCACGGTATGAATGTGGCCAGAACTGTCTTGTTGGAAGACTGTGTCACAGTTATAGGAAGACGAGCAAGGTGACGCACAACGAAAAGTGACCATAAAGTTTTGTATTCACAGTAACAGCATTACCGCGATCGCCTTTATAAAAATGAGGCCCTATGATTTCAAATAATTATAAACCGCATTGTAATTGTGAAGTGGTGCTTCATGAAGCATTTCAGAGTTTTCACACGACCATTATCTAAAGTTTTGCTTGTTAACAAAGCCTGACACCAAAAATGGACCTCATCGTTAATGATCAGGTTGTCACACGGGCTTGGGTTGTCGTTGATGAGCTCCAACAATACCCGATAACACACGTAGTCTCTTCGGGAGGTCGTCTGCATTCAGTTTTTGCACTATCTGAATTTTGTATGGGTGGTATTGTAGTTCCTTGTGCAAGACTCGCCATACACTCTGATCCGATGTGTCAAGTTGTAGGCATGCATGCGTATACAATGCCTGGGACATCAGCTGAAGGCTTCATGCACTCTTGCTAGTGTGCACATGCGTTTCACACTTCCACCCCTCTTCTGCATCGCATCACCCGTTTCCTCAGAGTTATGTACCCACACTTATAAAGCATCTGCAGATGGGCCTTGAACATGATGTGCGAGATAATAATGAGCACAAAATACACACTGTGTGGCTGAGTAGCTTTTGCTGCTTTCGTAAAACACCTTCATAGCAACAGTGCGTTGTTCACCAGTCCACGATGGCAACTCGACTGAACTTCGTTATCAGTGTCAATAGCAAAGGTTTGTTGTCGAGATGGCTCTACTCCCATTTTATGATTACTAAGACAGCGTGCTATTTCCAGGGTTGCCAAATCGTCCGTTTCACTGCCGCACCCGTTATTTACATTCAGAGTCAACTGCCACTCCATCCATCAATCATCGATCCTCTGCAGCTCTTCCTGCATTTCGCTCCAGTCTTCCGTTACTGCAAATTTCCAATACAAAAGCAGCATTTGTCAACAGTGAAATTATGCTGTCTTGCCAAGGAGTCCATGCTAAATAACTTGGCCCCTACTGCTCAGACAGCATAGTAGGGGAGGGGACGACGCTAGTGGTGGGGATTGCGTTGCATGCGGCCACTGCGCAATAGGGGAGCTGCAGTTCGACACCTGGAGCCTAGTCACAAGCAGAACATCGAAGCCTCAGCTAACGAGTCTGCAAACGATCATATTATCAGGTTAAGACTGTGAGACGCCCTGCTAAACCCGCAGGGCAAGACAGGTAGTTTCAATTGTGGAAAGGAGCCAAAATAAGGGGCTGTCAGTTACACTCGAAATACAACTTTATTATTTGATCAAACATTACAAGATCCCAAAAAAATATTTTTTTTTAAACACATAGCTTTAATCTTTGCGACTTAATTACCAGCTGAAATCCACTTTAATTTAAAAACGACTGAAGGCCAATAACTTAAAACGCAAGCATAATCAGAAATTTAAAAGGCAAGCCTAATCTTACAACAGTTCTTTATTTAGGCTGACGGCCCAAAGAATCTGAGATTTTCAAAGCAAACAATTTGAATTCAAAATTGGCTGAAAGCCCAACACTTAAGTCAAAACAACATTAATTTTTTTTTAAAAAAAAGGCCTTAAATAAAATACTTCTTAATTAGGCAAAACTCAACCAAAACAGAAATTTAAAAAGCCAACGCATTATCTCAAAACAGTTCTTTAGTTAGGTTGAAGGCCCAAATAATCAGACACTTCAAGAGCAAACAAGTTAAATTCAAATCAGCTGAAGGCCTAAGACCTGAAACTCATAGCATAAATTTTTTTTTTAAATACCAAAGGCCTTACGTGAAAAAGTTCTTTAATTTAGGCTGAAGGCCTTAAAAGCAAAACAACTCAAACTCAAAATAGGCTGAAGGCCCAAACTTTAAAATTCAACAACATTAAAACCTTTAAAATGCCATAGGTCTAAAGTGAAACAGTTCTTTAAATTAGGCTGAAGGCCTAAAGAATCATATGCCTTAAGGGCAAAACAACTTTAATTTAAAAAAAAAAACGGCTAGAAGCCATACAAGTACAAACACCAAGAATAAATAAAAAGAATAAGGCAGTACACCCAAGGGTGCTCAGATGTTCGAGGGTCGGCCTGGAATGGAAACACTAACGCTCGCTTAGGTGAGATAGGCAGTCGGGCCAACCATTCACGATCCGACAGTCAACGGGCCCACCGACAAGATAACTTCCACTTCACCCAATCAGGGCAAAACAGGGAGTTCAACGGAACAACGTAGAAGATATTGGCACCCACAACCAATCATACATGGAGCTGTCAAACTACACACCGTGCTGGACAGCAACAACACGATGAGGAAACTACACTGCCTGAAATTTACGTCAACGGCCAGGGCAGGTAAACAGAACATTAACGGCCACAAGGCAGAAAATTCCGCTGGTGCACTTCAATTCAAATAACCAAATACAGTGAGACTCTACCGGAGGGTGGCTAGAATTTTCCAACTTGGAAAACATGTTGTTGCTCGAGGGAATATCCTAACAGCCGACAACGAACTCCAAACGACACGATGTGAACAGTCTTGACTTGCTGGTAGATTAAATCAAAACTCAACTTTCGTGTCCACGGTCGGTGAGCTACGGACCACGTAGCCATGGGAACAGCCCCACACACTCCGACACGCATAGCGCCCGCCATCGGCCCGGACGAAACTACGTCCCGCGGAGAATTCCTCGCTGCTTCACGCCAACCGACCGATTTCCCAGGCCCGGAAACGGTGAAGGGACCAAGTATACGTCGGCCGATGCGACGACCAACCCAACGGCCAATCAACGGTCGTCCCGCTCAAATCTCCCTCCGTCGGACAGTTCATGTGTGTCGACAGCGGTCGGCGAGCACTGGCTGTCGGCGCCTCACCGGCGCTCCGTCCCCCTACTTCACTACTGCTGCATCCCGACTGCACTGCTGGTTCGTCATGAACTGACTGCCAGACACAAGACGACCCGGAAATACTATCTGTCGCTCCAGAGATGGTACGGCGCTGCTGCTGACGCTCACGGGCAAGTAAGGCAGGAAGTTAGTGACGCCAGTAAATGGAATGAGAAAACGAGGCAGCAGTACCGTAATAGAAGATGACAAACAATAAATGGGATAAACACGAGCCGTGCATGGCTCAGACTCAATTTGACAAGTCTGGACTACTGAATAAGAAAATAATCGCATAAGCAACAGAGAGTACCGCTTCCAAAGAACGAACCAGCAGGCGACAGAAAACTGAGGTGGTATATCCATTTGGAACAAAGAGGTGGACTCGTCCATCACTCAGAATGAGAATGGTTTGTGTACAGTTGCCAAACTATTTTGTGTTCTAAAACATTCTCGCTAACCTATCCCTGACATGAGCAAATGACAGAAAATTCTATGAAGTTCTGGTCTTACGTTAATTCAGTAAAAGGGACGAAGCCATAGGTCCAGACAATCTGTGAGCATAGCGGTGATGAAACAGAGAACGACACAGAAAAAACCGAAATACTAAACGGTCTTTTTCCAAAACTGATTCACAGAGGAAGATGACACAGTAGTTCCTCCTTCAAATCGATGCATGAATAACAAAACTACACATATCGAAATTAGTGACCAAGGGATGGAAAAGTAATTCAAATAGTTCAGCAGAGGAAAGTCCGCTAGAGCTGAAGGGATACCAGTTCGATTCTGTACAGAACATGCGAAAGAACTTGCCCCTCTTTTAGCAGCAGTGTACCGTAGGTCTCTTGAGAAGCGAAGGTTTCTTCGTGATTGGAAAAAAAAACAGGTCATTCCCATTTTCAAGGAGGGTTGTATAACAGACGCACAGAACCGTAGGACTATATCACGGCCGTCGGTCTGTTGTAGAATTTTGGAACACGTTTTTTGCTTAAGTATTACAATATTTTCGGAGACCGGAAACCTCCTCTGCAGGAACAAACACACGAGACACAGCAAGCAGTAGATAGAGACCCCCAGATAGATACCGTGTTACTTGACTTCCAAAAGGCATTCGATACAATTCCGCACTGCCACATAATGAGCAATATACGAGCGTATGGAATATCAGACCAAATGTGTTACTGGACTGAAGACTTTCTAGCAAACAGAAGACAGCATGTCCTTCAGGAATGAGATAAGTCTCCAGAGGTAAAAGTAACTTCAGGCATGCTGCAGGTGTGGTGTTTCAGGACCACTACTTCTCTCAGCATATATAAATCACCTAGTATATGATGCTGTTGTATACAGAGAAATGCTGGGTCACATGCAGACGATCTACACTTGATGCAGGGAGTGGCAATTGACCTTCAGCATAAACAAATGTAATGTATTGTGAATACATAGAAAGGCTCTTTACTGCGTGATTGAAAAACAGTCGTTGGAAGCAGTTACTTCCATACAGTATCTAGGAGTATACGTACGGAGGGATTTGAAATTAATAGCGAGTAAGGCTGATGCCAGGCTGAGATTCATTGGAAGAATACTCACAAGGGAACCTCCCCATCACCCCCCCCCCCCCCCCCTCAGATTTAGTTATAAGTTGGCACAGTGGGTAGGCCATGAAAAACTGAACACAGGTCAATCGAGAAAACAGGAAGAAGTTGTGTGGAACTATGAAAAAAATAAGCAAAATATACAAACTGAGTAGTCCATGCGCAAGATAGGCAACATCAAGAATAGTGTGAGCTCAGGAGCGCCGTGGTTAGCGTGGGCAGCTGCAGAACGAGAAGTCCTTGGTTCAAGTCTTCCTTCGTGTGAGAAGTTTACTTTCTTTATTTTCGCAAAGTTATGATCTGTTCGTTCGTTCATTGACGTCTCTGTTCACTGTAATAAGTTTAGTGTCTGTGTTTTGCGACCGCACCGCAAACTTACAGTTCGGAAAATATGACCTTGTTATTGAAGTCGCGAGCTGAGCTATATTTGCTGGATTCATATTGCCCACGGAATACATCTCACGTATTTAATGCACTCTCGTCCAAAGTAGCGAACAGTCAACTGCCAGCCAGGGAGCCTCGTTAGCAGGAATACTCTCTTCCCGTGAGCTGTAGTCGACTGACGTCGTGTGTTTGGATGTTTGTTTAGGTGTAGCGTCCCCATACTACGACGCAGTTACCTCGCATCGGACGGTCGGACAGACAGATAATAATTGTCTGAAAATAAAAAATTAAACTTTTCACGCGAGGGAAGACTTGAACCTAGGACCTCTCGTGCTGCAGCTGCTCACGCTAACCACGGGACCACAGCGCTCCTGAACTCACCCTCTCAGTGATGTTGCCTATATTGCGCATGGACTACTCAGTTTGCATATTTTGTTTATTTTTTTCATAGTTCCATACAACTTCTTCCTGTTTTCTCGATTGATCTGTGTTCAGATTTTCAAGGCCTATCCACTGTGCCAACTTGTAACTAAATCTGAGGGGGGTGCGATGGGGAGGTTCCCTTGTCAGGAAATGTCATCCATCAACAAAGGACGTAGCTTACAAAATACTAGTGAATATTGTTCGTCGGTCTAGGATCCGCACCAGACAGGACTGATAGAGGAAGTAGAGAAGATACGAAGAAGAGCAGCAAGTATCGTTAGAGGCTCATTTAGTAAGCGCGGCAGCCGCTGTGACCGAGCGGTTCTAGGTGCTTCAGTCCGGAGCCGCGCTGCTGCTACGGTCGCAGGTTCGAAACCTGCCTCGGGCATGGCTGTGTGTAATGTCCTTAGGTTAGATAGGTTTAAGTAGTTCCAAGTCTAGGGGACTGATGATCTCAGATGTTAAGTCCCATAGTGCTTGGAGCCATTTGAACCATTTTTATTTAGTAAGCGCGAAAGATTCACGGAGACGCCCAGCCAAATCCAGTGGCAGACACTGCAAGAGAGGCGTTCCGTATTACGTCATAGTCTACTGTTAAAGTACCGAGAGCGTACATTCCCAGAAGAGTATATCTCGCGAGAAGTCCATGAAGATAAAACCAAATTCGAGCTCACACATGGAGACTTATCCGTAATCGTTCCACCCGCGAGCCATACGTGACTGGAACAGGAAAAAAAGGGGTAAGTCACAGTGGTTCAAATGGCTCTGAGCACTATACGACTTAACTTCTGAGGTCATCAGTCGCCTAGAACTTAGAACTAATTAAACCTAACTAACCCAAGGACATCACACACATCCATGCCCGAGACAGGATTCGAACCTGCGACCGTAGCGGTCGCTCGGCTCCAGACTGCAGCGCCTACAACCGCACGGCCCCTCCGACCGGCGTGCATTACGTACAGTTCATGTGACGCCGTAAGATGGTTTGCGTAGTATAGATTTAGATGTAGATGTAAATTAAGTATATCGGATCTTTGCCCATCTGCGAGGGCTTTTGTCCCACTCGTGGTCCATAGCTGGCCTCGTGTGATGGCGAGACTGTGGAACTCTCTGGGACGAGCCGTACCGGAGGTGGTGCGGGTCAGAGAGAGGCTAGATGCTAATGGCGCGTTACGGTCCGCCCCTGCTAATGAAGGCAGATCCGTGTGGGAGGACGCGGCGACCGCAAATGAAACGGAATAATCAGTCGACGAAGCGGCGGCAGAGGTTGAGAGGGGGGCGGGGGGAAAGGGGGGAGGATCTCAGGGCAGTGGGCTGCGAGGCGCCTCGCCCCCACTTAAGTCCAGACGCCGCTGCACCAGACAGCACCGCAGACAGCACGAGAAGCGACAGGCCGTTCGCCGCCTTGCCACGCTAGTGCCCTCACCTCTGTGAGCCACAGAGAGCACTCCTTGACGTTGTTTCCGTTATTTGCTGGGGTTAGCAGGAAACTTGCGTCTAGCTGCTGTCTGTTCCAAATTCCGTTTCTGAGCACCTGGAGAAACCTAAAATTCTGTGTTGGGTTAACGGTTCATCATGAAGGAGCCTAGTTGGCGTAACGGATAAATGACTAAAATGTCCGTTTTTTGCACTAAATGTGCATCTGACAACCCATTAAATCAAACTTGTCCCTACATAAAATTTTAAGTTCAAAGAGTCAATTCCAAGAAGTTTTGAAGAGATAAACAGTCTTGACTGCAAAACAGGCTTTATTAGTTTGGTTTACTATTAACGCGTTTCACCTTGTTTAAGGCATCTTCAGATTGGCTTAGAAAGAAAATACAAACTTACTTTAAAAATTGCATGACCCCGATTTCGTAAGACTTCAGACTACCAAGCAAAAAAATTAAAACAACTTACTAGCACAGCAATTGTTAAACACCTAGGCAGCCGTCCATTCAAATGTCTCAGCAGCAAATATTGTTGTCAATATTAAAAGCACATCGTGTGGCGCCCCTTTAAAATAAAAATTATTAGGATATAACAGCCGAAAGTATTCAGAAGCCAATAACTGATCTTGTCCATCAAAGAAACCAATACAGACAACAAAAACAACCACAACAAAAACAAAAAACTAAAGCAACTTACTGCTACAGAATGACGTTGAATACACAGGAAGTCATGTTTAAAATACATAGACTACCTCACTGCGTAGTTGTCACTGTCGAGTTTTTTAAGTGATTTCGCCCAGTGCTATTAAAGTAAAATGATGCAAAAGACATCCAAGACAGCATTTAAGACGAATAATCTACTTATACAAGGAGGCAGTAGATTACCTTGTAGCGTAAATTTTAAATTTGTGGTAAGATCTTATCGTACCAAACCGCTTAGGTCATCGGTCCCTAAGCCTACACACTACTTAATCTAACCTAAACTAACTTACGCTGAGGACAACACACACACTCATGCCCGAGGGAGGACTCGAACCTTCGACGGGGAGAGCCGCGCGGACCGTAACGCCGTAGACCAGGCGGCTACCCGCGAGCCCTTGTAGTGTATATGGCGACTTCCAAAGGACGCCAAAAACGGGATCAAGCCTACAGATATGCTTCATAAAATATAAAAAAATGTAGGAAACGCCGTTGTACAAGTTCAGGTCGGGCAAATAATACCGAATATTGAACCAGAAGAAATGAATAGCTAGCATGCGCCATTCACAGCAGACGGCACCATGGAAGAGAATTAGGATACAATTATTTTAACAGCCATGTATTGATGATTTATAGAGGCGACTAGTGGAAATGTAAAAAAGTCCTCATTAAAATATAAATAATATGCTTATATAAATGGGTTTCAATGACAAGTGACGAATAACGATTAAAAAATTAAAACACATAAAGGTTCAAATGGCTCTGAGCACTATGCGACTTAACTTCTGAGGTCATCAGTTGCCTAGAACTTAGAACTAATTAAACCTAACTAACTTAAGGACATCACACACATCCATGCCCGAGGCAGGATTCGAATCTGCGACCGTAGCGGTCGCTCTGCTCCAGACTGCAGCGCCTAGAACCGTACGGTCACTCCGGCCGGCATCATATAAAAGATACGCTATAATAGCCTAGGGGAGTAAAAAAGGTACAAAAGGACCTTGAGAAATAATTTTTAGTCGATTAAGTGGAATACATCGATATCGCACAACCGCCGCTCCACAAATGCAAGTTTAGGACACAGGTATACTGGACACATGTCCCACGATACCTAAAAGCCCAAATAATGATGAGAAGCAACAATAAATCATCTGAATGTTAGGTTAACTTACAAAATAAACTTGCCGGCCGCTGTGGCCGAACGGTTCTAGGCGCTTCAGTCTGGAACTGCTCTACCACTACGGTCGCAGGTTCGAGTCCTGCCTCGGGCATGGATGCGTGTGATGTCCTTAGGTTAGTTAGGTTTAAGTAGTTCTAGGGGACTGATGACATCAGATGTTAAGTACCATAGTGTTCAGAACCATTTGAACCATTTATTTGAACAAAATAAAGTTCTATAAATCACTTGGTACTAAGATTGTAAAATTGGAAAATGTAGTCTTTACTGTTTGTTGTCATTATTTGTATTTGCGGGCTTCTAGTTATCCTGTGGCATGTTTCCAAAAAAAAAAAAAAAAAAAAAAAAATCAGTCATACTTTGTTGCAGACAACACACACATGCATGCCCGAGGCAGGATTCTAACGTGCGACCGTAGCAGCAGCGGGCTGAAGCGCCTAGAACCGCTTGGCCACAGCGGCCGGCAGCATGTTTCCAGTATACCTGTACTCTGTGCATTTGTGGAGATGCAGTTGTGGGGTATAAACCACTAAAACGTACATACCAAGGTTCTGTCATATCTTTTACTCCCCTACTTTACTTTATACCTTTTAATTTTTAAATCGTTACTCGTCCCTTTTCACTAAAACCCATTTACGCAAGCATATTATTTATACAGGGTGATTTTTTTCCACCGTATACGTACTCTAGGCATTGATCGATGAGAGGATACGAAACAAAAAAGGTCTAGTGAATTTATGTCCGGGTATACATGGTTACCGTACCAGAGACCATTTTTTCAAAAAATGTTCAAATGTGTGTGAATTCCTAAGGACCAAACTGCTGAAGTCATCGGTCCCTAGCCTTACACACTAGTTAAACTAAATTATACTAAGAACAACACACACACACACACACACACGCACACCCATGCCCGAGGGAGGACTCGAACCTCCGGCGGGAGGGGCTGCGCAATCCGTGACATGGCGCCTCTAGCCACGCGGCCCATTTATTCAGTCATACTCTGTTGCAGAGACTGCGGTCTAATACAAGCTGTACCATGCAGCCACAGTTAACGTATGCATGGTTTCCTCCTAGATGGTGGTACTGTTCCTCATACGTCATACCATAGCGCCCTCTCCTGCAACGGTAATTGGCAATGTTGTGTCCGATTCGCTTCTCACCTTGTAGTGGATGTGATACGGCTTTGTACACAATGGTTCCGTATTCGAATCGAGAGCTTGCCGACATGGTGTTTACTTACGGAAACACAAATGGCAACGGGCGGGGGCCAGCGGGCAGGAAGACTGTACCAGGAAATCCCCGCCGACAACAACCACAGCATTCTGTGTTTGCTACAGTGTTTCGCCGTTTATCTGAGACAAGGTCGTTTCAGGAAGCAGGAAATCATGAAGGACCCGAAACGTTCTCAGACCAGACTTGGAGGAAAATTTAATTAAGACTGTAGAAGGCGACGGCCGTGTCAGTATTAAGCAGTTGGCTTGCCAGTACAGGGTAAGCCAGACGACTGGGTGGAACATTCTCCATGAAAATTGTTACTACCCTTATCACTTAGAGCGTGTGCAGGGCTCACCAACGACCGACTTTCCACATCGGGAGCAATTTTTCACTGGTTTCTTCACCAGGCATCACGATTCCGATATTTGCTTCATCCATCCTAATTGACAGATGAGATTATCTTTACGAGGAGTGATATCTTCAGCTTTCATAACAGTTATCTGTGTGATAGTACACAGAGCCCCCATGGTATGGGATAGCGAATCAGCAGTATCGGTGCAGTCGGAATGTGTGGGCTGGGATAATTGGCGGTTGTTGGTTCAAATGGCTCTGAGCACTATGGAACTTCTGAGGTCATCAGTCCCCTAGAACTTAGAACTACTTAAACCTAACTAACCTAAGGACATCACACACATCCATGCCCGAGGCAGGATTCGAACTTGCGACCGTAGCAGTCCCGCGGTTCCGGACCGAAGCGCCTAGAACCGCACGGCCACCGAGGCCGGCTCCAAGTAAGAGGAGAGTGTATTAACCACTATACCACTCTGCTCGATCAAGGCTGACGACATTGCGCTTCGAAACGCCAATGCAAGAATACTCTAGTCGCCGAAATGATGGCACACCGAAAGTGTTGCTTCAGCCTGGGGGCCGTAGCATATTTATTTCCTTTTTTCAAGTGCAACTACCAATGTTTGATAGGGAGACGTCACTTGCTTCACTTGCTTTTAATGAATGTGTAGTACGTTAACAAGATAAAAGTTCAGTTAATTTGGTGATCACGATTACAAGCTGTGACGCCTCGTTTTGTCTCGGCTCGATGGTCATGATTGTCCCAGTTGAGATGACGTGGAACGGCGTCCGTCGATCACGAGAATGCCAATCTGTAACTATTATAAAAACAAACTCCTCGCGTGGTTTGGTTATTTTTCAGATACTGTCTCTCACGACTGATATCAACGTCTCGATGGAGCAGCACGCCGGAGTGTGTGCGCCGCCCTTGCTTGTAATTAAAGCAATGGTGTTCGATGTCTATCGATCTTCTCCACTTATAAATATAGCGACTGCGCCACTCGATAGCGCGATGACTCCCTTGATCTGAAATGATAACCAAAACTCCTTGGGTGTTGGCGACAGAGTTTTCAGTTTACTCGAACTTCCTGACTGTAGTTCTTATGCCCGGAGAATGGGTATTCAAACGTTGAAAATATAATGTCTTGACTCATCAGTCCATCACCTAAGCCGATGTCACATCATGATTTTTGCGAGGATATTGAGTTGTTAATTATTGTTCCGTCTTCATGGCGTCGCTACATCGCGTATTCAACAACTACAAGACGTAATTCCAGAGATAACATACCCTTGAGCAATGTTCAGAATGTGTCGTATTTCGGTGTAAACTTATTGCTGTTTACAGTTAAATTGTCACTAAATCACTTTTCACTTTTATGTTATCCAAAGAATGAGTTAATTCCACAAATACTCTTTAAATGTCCATTAAATGATGTATACGACACGAAGAATTAAAGCTGAATCAATGTTTATTGTTCTTCGTAATTATTTGTCCTTACACTGAGTACAGACACTGATTTTTCATTCAGGGAATGGCGTCTGTTACATCAGCAATTCTGACTTTGACCATAGCTTCTGACAACACTTTGCAGTTGTAAGTTCTTCATGACTGCGTTTATCTGTTGGCTACTCAAGTCTAATAATTGAGTTTATGTTGGCGATCAGTCTCTTTCTGTGTCCTTTGATGTTCGTGGCTATTAAGTATCACGAAGGCTAAGTCCCATCAAAAAAACATCAATCACACGAGTTATTTTTCTGTCACATATATCAACTATCCCGTTATCTATCTAAACGGTAAAGATGATTTTACTTCAGTCCGACTTCTGACTAATACTTCTAACCGTAAAACTTTGAAACTTCAGATCGGTGTAAAACAACCTAGTAGCGCTTAACGTGCGTACTACTGTTGCAAGATTACAAGAGAGAGGTGAAGTTAACATCTCCATAGCCGAGTTACATTGTAGTCACAGCGAACTTACAGCTCGATGCTGCTACAACTCTCTTCTAGGATAAATGTTATCTTTGGTCAGTTTATGGTCTGGGCTTTACCATTCGTTAATAATAATTTTTTGAATTCTTTCTTTAAAGTTTCTGTTTCGTATCATATGGTATTCTTTCATTCAGTCCATTCTTTATGATAAGCATTAGTATTTACATAACATTCATGTTAATCAAACTGTCAGGAGTGTACATCTTGTTGTCAGTAGCTGTGAGCACTGTCAGGATGACTGATTTTTCTATTTCTTTTTGCAATAAAAGGGTGTTCATTATGGGTTCTTTAATTGGGGTGTTACAAAGCAAAGCCACTTCCGCAAGACGCGCCAACGGTTAAATCGCAGTGATAACATTGATTATTAATGAAAACTACTACAGCTGTACTACTATACATTAGTGCAACCATCTGTCAAAAGCTTGAATAACCGCCTTTTGCAGCGCAGACCGCTGCGAGACAAGCAGCAAGTGAGCCAATGTGGTTCTGGAAGGTACCGACAGGGACGTTGAGCCATACCGACGTCAGTGCCTTGGTCAGAAGCGCTAGGCTTTTCGATTGAAGATCTATGGTGCGAACACTCCGACTGAGGCAGTCCAACGGGTTCTCGGTTGGGTGTAAGTCCGACGAGTTTGGTGGCCAGATGAGTATTGTAAACACAATCGTGGTGCTTTTCGAACAGCGCACGTACACTGCAAGCCGTGCGACGAGTTGTATTTCCCTGCTGGTAGATGCCATCATGCCGAATAGAAACAAAATACATGTAGGAGTCGGCATGTCTTCTGTTTATCCACTGTGCCTTCCGGAATGACGGAACTACCCAGGTAGTGCCAAGGAAACATTCCCCAGGTCGTAAAGCTCCCTCTTTCTTTACTTTCAGACATTTAATACCGTACACGCGAGCGGCCATCTGTCCGATGGAGCATAAAATGTGATTCATCTGGAAAGGACACCTGTCGCCAGTCAGTGGTGAAAGGTGGCTACACTGAGCCACAGCGCCAGAGATTGCGCCAAAGAGTATTATTCAGCCGCCTCCACTGGCAGTTCTTGTCGAGAAGTCGTGGTGGAGAGTGCTTGTCGAGATGTGGCAGTAGTCAGTGCTTATCGAGATGTGGTAGTAGTGAGTCGGTGTTGAGATGTTGTAGTAGGGAGTGCTTGTTCCATGTTTTATGCAGTTGTTTGATGGGCTAGACAGCAGATGTTGTTCGAATGGAGATATTGTAATGATCAGAGTGCTTTTCGTCAATATATATGAAGGTAAAAAAATTCCCTTTTCTTTTTATTATTTCAATGTCTTAAATAATGCGTCATTACAGGTTCAGTCAACAAAGCATCTGGCTTGTGTTCTTGTATTAGAGTGTAATTCTGGTTTTCTTGCGCAATTATAGTATTTCTATTTTTTTAAATTACTTCAGTATAAATGGTATTTAAAATTTCTTGTCTTATTGAAGAAGAACCGTGCCAGTTGTGTACGTTGAATCACACTTCCATACACAGAACAGCTACATTTGTGCTTGTTGTTTCGTAGGTTTTATAGTTGCTGGGGACTTAATTAATTAATTGTGTTAACGGAAATTTCCTATCATTCTTTGTTGCTATTCTATGCAGTCAGATTGCGTACTAAAACTAGTCAGGGCCAACCGTTTACGAGACTTCGTAATCGGACATACAGCTACGAAAAATAAAAATTATTTGCATTATTTATTTAATTAAGCCCCCATGCAGTGGACTTTCAGCTGCGGTATTGGAGTGCAAATTCCAGCCTTCGTCGGCGATGAACAGCTGTCAGCATGGTTGCGTGAAACACACGCCTGCTGCGGAAACCCAAACGCAGAAATGTCCGCTGAGCGGTTGTTGAGAAGCCACTGTTGGTAGCCTCTTGTTTCATCTGGGCAGTCAGCTACTCACAAGGGAAGCTCCCCATCGCACCCCCCTCAGATTTAGTTATAAGTTGGCACAGTGTATAGACCTTGTAAAACTGAACACAAATCAATCGAGAAAACAGGAAGAAGTTATGTGGAACTATGAAAAAATAAGCAATATATACAAACTGAGTATTCCATGGGAAAGATAGGCAACATCAAGGAAATTGTGAGCTCAGGAGCGCCGTGATCCCGTGGATAGCGTGAGCAGCTGCGGAACAAGAGGTTCTTGGTTCAAGTCTTCCCGCGAGTGAAAAGTTTACTTTCTTTATTTTCGCAAAGTTATGATGTGTCCGTTCGTTCATTGACGTCTCTGTTCACTGTAATAAGTTTAGTGTCTGTGTTTTGCGACTGCACCGCAAAACCGTGCGATTAGTAGACGAAAGGACGGGCCTCTCCAATGGGAACCGAAAACATTTGATCGCAAGGTCGTAGGTCAACCTATTCCTCCACAGGAAAACAAGTCTGATATATTCTATACGACACTGGTGACGGCATGTGCGTCACATGACAGAAATATGTAGTCGACCCACCTAACTTGTACACTTGGCGAACGGGTAAAAAGATTCTTCTACCTTGCCCGATTTAGGTTTTCTTGTTGATGTGATAATCACTCCCAAAAAAGTGATGAAAACATAAGAGTTTGTCACATAAACTTTAGCAAATGTGACTATGTGTGAGTGCCTGAACTTTGATAATTGTCTGGAAATGAAAAATTAAACTTTTCATTCGAGGGAAGACTTGAACCAAGGACCTCTCGTTCCACAGCTGCTCATGCTAACCACGGGACCACGGCGCTCCTGATTTCACAGTATCCTTGATGTTTCCTATCTTGCGCATGGACTACTCAGTTTGTATATTTTGCTTATTTTTTTCATAGTTCCACACAACTTCTTCCTGTTTTCTCGATTGATCTGTGTTCAGTATTTCAAGGCCTATGCACTGTGACAACTTATAACTAAATCTAAGGGGGGTGCGATGGGGAGGTTCCCTTGTCAGCAGTTCCATATCCATTCTCCCGTAGTCGCCTCCCCTGTCGTCGTTCACCCCTGTCATTCAAATGGTTCAAATGGCTCTAAGCACTATGGGATTTAACATCTGAGGTCACCGGTGCCCTAGAACTTAGAACTACTTAAACCTAACTAACCTAAGGACATCACACACATCCATGCCCGAGGCAGGATTCGAACCTGCGACAGTAGCGATAGCGCGGTTCCAGACTCAAGCGCCTAGAACCGCTCGGCCACAGCGGCCGGCCCCTGTCATCTATGGCTCGTCGTGCATCACAGTTGCTTCGCCACCGGTTTTCGATAGTACAATTTTGCCATTCACGGTGTACTTCATCAACAGTGGCACGCAAACAATTTACACAAACTTAACCGTTTCGGAAATACTTCCGCCATTGGCTCGAAAGCCAATGATGAAGCCCTTTTTGAAGTGTGATAAATCACTCTCTTTCTGTATTACGACAGAGACCGCGTCCCCTCATTGGACGTTGGACGTTGGACGTTGAACATAGACGGTTGCTACATTAATGTGACTGGTTTGTTATGACCGCATTCGTTCGTAGGATATCATCTGGTTCCCTAGTTGTGCGAACGTCGTGACATAAATGGTCTGTTGTCATACGTAATGTTGAAGTCGAAATTCAAAAACAGTGGTCATAATATTTCTACCAACCACCTGACGGAAGTATGGCAAGCAGACACGGCATGTTGCGCAAAGAGTGAAATTGCAATGTAAGAGACTGTTGTGACCTTTTGCGCGACAGGAGTGAAAAGTTAACATATGCTCGTAACACGCTGGATGATTGTCTACTCTAATAATCACTTGTGTGAAAATTTACCTTAATAATGTACCTACGCTCACATTAGTTTCTGAGAGTCCAATTTGACTGCTTGTCACGCTCCAGAAACATTTTACCTGTGGAAATTACGGTAAAGGATGAATCGCCGGCTATTACTTCACACTGCCCTTATGGATGATTTCTTGTGGCCTACTTTTGCGGTTGCCTCTCGGCTGTATGCATATCGAGCAAAAACAATTAGATACACTGCCTTCGAAGCAAAGTGAAGCATTTTTAATGTCGCTATCTTTGTATACATACCTCCACGTGATAAAAATTCTTAGTGTGTGAGTGGTGCTTTACATTATGTGCATACATATATATAAAAAGATAAAAAAAGTGCATTATACTGTTTTCACTGCTGCAGTATCATAAATAGTCTGCACTGGAACATAATGGTGCGGATTCTTCATCGACACCACCATTCCAAGGAAATTTCGTCAGTTGGGGAAACAAAAGGCGAAAGCTAATGTAAAACGTGACCTAGCCGTCTAAAGATGAACCTGACGCTTCGAGACCGGTAACGGCGCGGGCTGCTGTAATCCTTTCTGTAAGAGTCAACCTACAAAGTGAAGCATCCAGAACACATTGCCGGATGTCAATGTAACTTTTTACACATACAAATTGTCGGATGTGTAAAAGATCATTGTTTCAGTTATCTGTGACAGGCAGATAGGCCAGCAGAGTGCATTAATGATGTTAATGTTTAGTGTTTTTACCAGCCCTGGTAGGATAAATAATGGGCGTGAACAGCGTCAGATCTTGAGTGAAGAACACGGAGAAAGCGCGTACTTGTAACACAGCGTTTTCAGCAAGTGTCTAACATGAAAGGGGGTTCAAGGTAGGTATCCATTTGGCCAGCTCGTCGAATAGTGCAATATTCAGATTTCTGGGGCGTTCGGATGTGATGCTGGCCCGATGTTGGAATGCATGGGATCGTGGGGGCAGGCATACACGTCATCAAGGTTCCTGTCGTCAAAACCGAGCACCAGAAGCGAGGATCGCTGCATTGGGAGCCAACCACACGGTAAGCCGTTCACATCTGCGTCTGCCTTCCCAGAACAAGCAGTGGAATCCCTGCGACATTTCGTGCCTTTATCCCTCACGTGGATATGATGGAGTGTCTAGCAGAACTCTATCTTTCCTATCCGTTATTGAAGCTGTCAGTTGCTCAAAAAGGAGTACATCATTCAGCAACAAAAATCTTTGATCACTTGCCCAACAACGTAAGTGTCTGGCAGGTAGCAGATCAAGTTTTAAATATAGCTTAAAATCATTTCTTTTGGACAACTCATTCTATTCCATGGACGCATTTCTGTTTCAGAACTGTTAAAAAAATTGTACCTCTAAATGTAGTTGCATGCGTAGAAATAAAAATTTCAGTAATATTAATATTAGCACTATTTATGTAAGTATATATATCTTGTAATCTGACTCGTTCCACAGCATATCGATAAAATAATAGTCAAAATGATCTACGGAACATGAAATAACTAAACTAAAGTACTGTGTCCACAAAAATTGGCTCTGAGCACTATGGGACTTAATTTCTGAGGTCATCAGTCCCCTAGAACTTAGAACTACTTAAACCCAACTAACCTAAGGACATCATACACATCCATGCCCGAGGCAGGATTCGAACCTGCGACCGCACCGGTCGCGCGGTTCCAGACTGTAGCGCCTAGAACTGCTCGGCCACTCCGGCCGGCGTAGTGTGTCCACATATTAGCCCTGTTTTCAACTATATTTGTAATCTTTCTTTTAGGGATGTTCAGTTTTCTGAGCGATTAAAGCACTCAGTACTAAAGTAGCTTTGTAAATTAGGAGAAAAGGATAGCGTAGACAATTTTAGACCTATTTTTATGCTATCAGTGTTTGCTAAAGTTATTGAAAAGGCTGGGTATGTAAAGGCAATTGATCATTTCATTTCGCATAATCTGGTGTCAAATGCACTGTTTCGTTTCAGATGGGGTTTAGCAACTGAAAGTGTTATATTCTCTTTTATCTGTGAGGTACTGGATGGATGAAACAAGAGTTTTCGAACGCTAGGCATCTTTTTTATTCAACTACGCCGTTTGATTGTGTTGAGCACTAAATATTGTTCCAGAAGTTCTACCTTTGTGGAATTCGGCGGATAACTCACTACTGGCTCACTTCTAACTTTAAGAACAGACAGCAGAAGGTCAATCTCGACAGTATGACGTGGGGTCCGAGTGGAGCACGGTAAATGGGGGTCGGGGCCCGGGGGTCAGTGCTGGGGCCAGTCCTGTTCCTTATTTATATAAATGATATCCCTTCTAGTATTGAAGGTGATTTTAAAATATTTCTGTTTTCTGATGATAGAAACTTGATCATAAAGAATGCTGTTTCGGATAGTGCAGTTCAAGGCATAAGTTCGTGGCTTGTAGAAAGTAAACTAACGTTAAATCACACTAAGACTCAGCTTGTACTGTTTCTAACATACAATTCAACAAAACCAGAGGTTCTAATTACTCAGAATGAACATAGACTGAACAGTTCAAATTTCTAGGTTTTCAGATAGATAGTAAACTGTCGTGGGAAGTTCATGTTCAGAACCCCGATCAAAGATTCAACTCTGCCATTTTTACTATTTTTTTACTTACTTTTAAAACAGTGACTGAAGTAAGTGATGATGTGATAATTCGACACGAAAAGTAGTCTACTTTGATGATTTTCATTCGCTTATGACGCATAGTATTATGTTTTGGGGTAACTCTTCCCGTTCTCAAAGAGTACTTTTGACTCAGAATCGGGAGGTTTGGGAATTGACTTTTGTATGTTCGCGTACCTCTTATCGATCCATGTTCATTAGTATAGGTATTCTGACATTATCGTCTCAATATGTATATTCTTTAATGTCGTTTCTTGTTAACAGTATCAGCTTATTGCAAAGAATTAGCAGGTTTCTCTCAGTTAACACAAGGCAAGAATCCAATCTGCATTTGGGTCACACCTCCTTGACCCTTGTGCAGAAACGCGTGCCGTATTCTTTTGCATCCTTTTTCAGTAAGGTACCAGAAGTACTGAAAAATCTTAGCAGTAGTCCACGCGTTTTCAAATGTAAACTGAAGAATTTACTCATGGGTCACTCCTTCTATTCTGTCGAGGAGTTCCTTGAAAAATTAAACTAATTCCTGTGTTACATTGTTGACTGCATTTACATAAACTTATAGGTTGTGGCTTTTTAGGATTCATAAACATTTTGTTTTACCTATTATTACTTTTCTGTTGTAATTTCATGTACTGAAACGTTCGATGACCATGGAGGTTTGCTCGTCAATTTCGTCCTTGCAATCTAGACATGCAAAATAAAATAAATGCATCACTAGTCGGAGACTAACTGCAGCCGAACTAGGGAGTTACCGCCCCGTGCGTTGCATGGTGTTACCACAACGACACAAACGGCTGCATTTGGAGTAGGGCTATCACCAGGAGGGATGGACCGTGATGGATGGCGTCGCATTATGTACAGCGCCGAATTACGTTTCTTCACTATCTTTGAAGATCATCATCGGTGGGTATGACAGCGACCTGAGGAGACGTCCCATTCTTCTAATGTTTTGCAGAGGCACAGCAGTGTTATGTCTGTCGTCATGGTGTGGGGAGCCATCGGGTATGACGTAAGGTCACAGCTGGTGGTGATCGGGGGAACTTAGACAGCACAGACGTACGTCAGCGATATCCTGCATCCTCATGAGTTATCTCTCATGCGACAGTATCGTGGTGCCATTTTTCAACAGGAAAATGCTGGGACACACGAGGTACTTGTCTCAATGGACTGTCTGCGTTGTGCTGAGAGGCTTCCGTGTCAGCAAGGTGCTCAGATCTGTCCTCCATAGAATGTATGACACGAGCTCAAATGTAAACTCCGTCTCAGTACCACTGTCCTCGTTACCAAAGACCATTAACAGCAGTTGTGAGCCAGCTTGCCTCAGGAGAAGAGACAACGCCTTTATTAGAGCCTTTCCAACCGAATCAGTGCAGGCATCAAGGGCACAGCAGGTGCAACGTCATACTGATTTGGTGAGCTTACACTGTGAAACTGTTTGTAAGTTTGGCTCTATAGTTTAATCACTGAAATAACATCACATATCGTCTCATGAAGTTTCATTTCATTTCCGCTCCCTCCGTCCCCCTAACCCTTCTGGATGCTTCACCTCTTCTGTCAGGCAGTATAGTAGCGCGCACGTGGGGCTACGGAGTTACTCTGGATCACTGCACCCTGGGAAACACGCAGTCGAAATATCGAGTCTGTGACATTGTCTACTTCTGTACATCCTGCTCCGATTGCCTATTCTTCTCCCATTGCAAGTTGTTACTTCTACTTGCTGGAGTACCGCAGTGCCGTACTCACTTTAATTAATATTCGCTATTTTGGCGTATTATTGACTAGACGTAAACAAAATGTACGAATGCAACTGATAACGATTTCACTGAGTTACTATCAGAAAATAAGAGCGAAGTGAGCAACAAACAGAGACTAGGTCCGTAGTGTAGTAGAGGAACGAGGTCCATGTAATCATAAAAGGTGCGACCCTATACTATGTGCATATAGCATGTAGCAAACACCGGCAACAAAGAGCGAGGGAACCGGCTGCATACAAATGAAGTGTATAGCTGCGCAGGTGTCCACTTGACCTATCTCAAATTTCCTCCACATTTTTCGTTTTTCCTGCGCGCTATTCGAGAGTGTAATAGTAGAGAAACAGTGTGAAAGTGGTTTGATGAATCCTCTGCGCTGGCACTTATGTCTTAATTGCAGAATAGTCATGTAGATGTAGGTCTAGAAATATGTGGAGAGACCATGTAGAAACTAA
This sequence comes from Schistocerca serialis cubense, assembly GCF_023864345.2. Lineage (NCBI taxonomy): Eukaryota > Metazoa > Arthropoda > Insecta > Orthoptera > Acrididae > Schistocerca > Schistocerca serialis. The sequence goes on along the minus strand of NC_064646.1, from coordinate 222,012,024 downwards.
CTGTAGGCACCGTAATCACTAAACAAGCGGTCGTAATAGGTAACTGCCTAATACTTTAAGAAAGAAGGAGAACAATAAGAAGATGTTAGCATGCGCATGTGAACATTTTATCTTCCTACCAAATAGGTTAAGGAGAGAAGCTGAAGAAAACGTCGCCCACAGGAATACACAGCAGGAGGTGACGGTACTCAGGTTGTATTAAAACAAATGCAGGCACCTGTAGGTTGGCTTAATCACCTGAGACCGATCGTGTCAATAAAATAAAGCTTCCTTGAAGTATCTGGGGCCGGTTGTGGTCACTCTCCACGACTTATGATGGAACAGCAGCTACGGAGTTCAGCGATACAATAGTAAGGGATGTAGATGAAGAAAAGGTATCTGCTGCGCTCTTGTTAAAATAATCACACCAGTATTGAAAAGAGGCTTTTTAGGGCACGATGAAAAATCGAAAGCTAGACAGTCAGGTGAGGGTCTGAACTCTAGTCCTGAGGAGGCGCTTTGCCACTTCTTTCGCCTGTGAGATGGACCACTTGAACCTGTGTTATATCTACACTTGCAAACTGCAAGCACTTGCGGAGCGGAGTCATAACAGATGTTGAAGTGAGAGAACAAAATCGAGAACCCCAAGGTCACTTAGTATCATACGATACTTCACCCAATTCTCTGAGTATCCAGAACCTGTACACAGTAGGAAAATAATGTATCTGCACTCCCCTAAAGTTCTACACATCTTTCCGTTTGTCATTACGGTAGCCTGATGCGGAGCCATCGCTTTAATAAGTAGTACGCTGTCATTAATCAAGCGTGAAAGTATCCTAATGCCCGCACAGAAGAAATGTGATACGTCTCTAATCCAGTAAGGTTCATGGGGATTCATCTAGGCAATCAATGAGAACAACCATTACTTCCATGATGATTTTAGTGTTATGAGCATTGGGCCGTAGTCCAATGGATGTTTCTCTAGCAAACGTTTCGTCTTCTATCGATGGATACGTCGTCAGAGGCTTTAAAGGTCCAGGTAGCAGGTCATGCACTGGGAACAGGGATCTACCAAATTCCTTTCTCCGATACCATTGTTTTATCACAGTTCAGAAATTATTGAGCTAGAATGCACAGAGAGCCCATAGAAATGCAAAAGTACCAAAACAACTTTAACAGACTGAAATGAGATAAGTTGTTGGCCTTAATGCCAAATAAAGCAAACGTTAACAATTCTTCCCCACTACAAGCTTCTTAGCACACGTCGGTGCGATGCCGCGATCTTATTCAGCGGTCAGATGACGTCAAGAACCGACCGTTTCGTGGATCCATATCAACAGTTCTGCTGGCTGAGGCTGTTTGAGTTTGAAACTTCTGTCTCAGTCTTTATAGTCTCTATTGACGTCTACAGCATAGGAAGACGAAATGTTAGACAGAAAAATATGCCTTGGACCGCGGCCTACAGCCCGTAAAACTTGAGTCACCATAGGCGCAATACCGACCGCGAAGCCGGCCGGGTTGGCCGAGCGATTCTAGGCGCTACAGCGTGGAACCGCGCTACGCTATTGTCGCAGGTTCGAATCCTGCCTCGGGCATGTATGTGTGTGATGTCCTTAGGTTAGTTAGGTTTAATTAGTTCTACGTTCTAGGGGACTGAGGAGCTTAGAAGTTAAGTCCCATAGTGCTCAGAGCCATTGAACCATTTGAACCGACCGCGAAAGCCTTTAATGTGCAATTCGTCCGTGAACTTTGAGTCTCATCTTGCAGCAGATATCAACTCACTTGACCGTAGATTATTCGCCAATAATTGGCAAAAGTACTGATACGGTTCTGTGCAAAAGCAGTCTGTCCCTGACGCTCTATTTTTCGGGGACTGTTTTTATTATATCTCAAAGCTATATCTTTTTCAGCACTGTTTCACTATACTTTTCCGTTGAACGTTACTCTTGACCGTCAGCCGTTAGCCGTTAGCCGTTACACTAATTTTCAAAAATTTGATTGAGCTATAAAGCTGCTTTGAGAACCACAGTTCCTCGTTAAATGTGATCCTTGATACGTTGGAGTGACTAATCAGTCAGGATTTTACGTACACGCTCACTTTAGATTGTTTCTGTCAAAATGAATGGTACCTTGCGAACCTTTCTGGGTTAATCGCAGGGAAAAAGCTAGGCGCTCCTAGAATGTGCTACTCTCTGGCGGTGTAACAGCGAACTACAACTGACGCCTCGTAGCTGCAGCTGAGACGTGTTTTCGCAACGTGAAAACGCCTTATAGCATTACGTCGTGGCGAAACGCGAATCACTTACAGTTCATGGTGCTAAAATCTTTCATTAATGGAAAATCTGACTGTACTTTCAGATACACACAAATGCGACTTTGAAATTAATATGAATCGGCGATGTGAGAGGATACTGCGTTGCACAGTGCAGTCTGTATTTGGCGCAGGAAAGAAGGGAATTAAACATACAGAGACAGATCTTTTGAGATTACATTCTTTCTTCGGTGTCCTTCTTATCAAATCTTTGTTCACTACTAATTCATTCTTTTACGCGACGGCGGCCTTGCAGTGCCCTTTGCTCAGTCTTCAGCTTAAAAAGTAACATGAATTTCAAAAATAATTTGCGTAAAAAGTGCGTCCTGATGTGAAGTACACGTACAGAATGTTTCCGTGACGAGGGGACCAACTTCCAGCGCTGATGGAAACACAAACAAGTTGCAAAATACAGTGTCAGACCGGAAAATCTGCAACCCGTAGTGCAAGTACGTCCGACAACTACTGTCATTATATGACAGCTTCCTCCACCTGTCGCCGGCAGAGTTTGATAATGTGTAGTCCAGTCGCTCAAAACTCTGCTTACCGCCTTCGATACAGGAATGACAGCACAGCAATGACTTCGGCTGCATCGCTTCTGGCAGGTTCGCCGTCAGCTGTTTTAGGTCCCAGCCAACAACGGTTCTTTAGGCTTCACAAGGATGTCTTCAGGCCTTCGTTGGTCTCATGCAGCTCGAATTCTATCTCTTCCTATTTTGAACTAATTTATCCCAACGCCCTCAATACTGTAATTTGTTTCAGACATATTAGCTCTGTAAGGCCAGACGAAGATTTCCTATGTACTGCTTCTTCCAGTATTAAGTTGGACGGATGAATGGATCACTGGGTTTTATTGGGCGCTACACAGCAAGAGATCAGCTGTCAACAGTCGTATGTAAAGTATACAAGCGGCAAGACGCAGTCAATACCTTCGCTGCGCAGTTACCGACGACTGTGCCGCTAACGCGGAGTTATTGAACGCAGTTTTCCGAAATTCCTTCACCAGGGAAGACGAATGGAATATTCCAGAATTTGAAATACGAACAGCTGCTAGCATCAGTTTCTTAGAAGCAGATACCTCAGGGATTGCGAAGCAAATCGTTTGATACGGGCAAGTCTTCAGGTCCAGATTGTATACCGATTAGGTTCCTTTCAGATGACGCTCATACAATAGCTCCCTATTTAGCAATCATATACAACCGCTCGCTCACCGACAGATCTGTACCTACAGATTGGAAAATTGCGCAGGTCTCACCAGTGTTTAAGAAGGGTAGTAGGAGTAATCCATCAAACTACAGACCTAGATCATTGACGTCGGTTTGCAGTAGGTTTTTGGAGCATATACTGTATTCAAACATTATGAATCACCTCGAAGGGAACGATCTATTGATACGTTATAAGCATGGTTTCAGAAAACATCGTTCTTGTGCAACGCAGCTAGCTCTTTATTCGCACGAAGTAATGGCCGCTGTCGACAGGGGATCTCAAGTTGATTCCGTATTTCTGGATTCCCGGAAAGCTTTTGACACCGTTCCTCACAAGCGACTTCTAATCAAGTTGCGGACCTATGGGGTATAGTCTCAGTTGTGCGACTGGATTCGTGATTTCCTGTCAGGAAGGTCGCAGTTCGTAGTAACAGACGGAAAATCATCGAGAAAAACTGAAGTGATATCAGGTGTTCCCCAGGGAAGCGTCCTGGGACCTCTGCTGTTCCTGATCTATATAAATGACCTGGGTGACAATCTGAGCAGTTCTCTTAGGTTGATCACAGATGATGCTGTAGTTTACCTTCTAGTAAGGTCATCCGAAGACCAGTATTAGTTGCAAAGCGATTTAGAAAAGATTGCTGTATGGTGTGGCAGGTGGCAGTTGACGCTAAATAACGAAAAGTGTGAGGTGATCCACATGAGTTCCAAAAGAAATCCGTTGGAATTCGATTACTCGATAAATAGTACAATTCTCAAGGCTGTCAATTCAACTAAGTACCTGGGTGTTAAAATTACGAACAACTTCAGTTGGAAAGACCACATAAATAATATTGTGGGGAATGCGAGCCAAAGGTTGCGTTTCATTGGCAGGGCACTTAGAAGATGCAACAAGTCCACTAAAGAGACAGCTTATACTACACTCGTTCGTCTTCTGTTAGAATATTGCTGCGCGGTGTGGGATCCCTACCAGGTAGGATTGACAGAGGACATCGAAAGGGTGCAAAAAAGGGAAGCTCGTTTTGTATTATCACGTAATAGGGGAGAGAGTGTGGCAGATATGATACGCGAGTTGTGATGGAAGTCATTAAAGCAAAGACGTTTTTCGTCGCGGCGAGATCTATTTACGAAATTTCAGTCACGAACTTTCTCTTCCGAATGCAAAAATATTTTGTTGAGCCCAAGCTACATGGGTAGGAATGATCATCAAAATAAAATAAGAGAAATAAGAGCTCGAACAGAGAGGTTTAGGTGTTCGTTTTTCCCGCGGGCTGTTCGGGAGTGGAATGGTAGAGAGATTGTATGATTGTGATTCGATGAACCCTCTGCCAAGCACTTAAATGTGAATTGCAGAGTAATCATATAGATGTAGATGCAGATGTAAGTTCACTGTTCCTGCATGTCTTATAACACATTGTTAAGTGACTATTATCTTGAAAGAGTTTCTCCACACAAACGTATCGATCAAAGTGTTATACACATAGTCGCATTTAGCCAACTCTCACTACTTTCCCTCTTACATTTCTCCCAGTGACTAGTAAAAAAATCCTGGAAGTCGCACTAATATGCCACTCCTCGTTACAGTTTTCTACTAACTCCGCTGGCTTGATTCTTTGTCCATTCTTTCTATTTTGTCTTCATTTGTACCTTGTTTGTCCACTTCATTTTTGACAGACAACTATTGCCTCCAGTTTCCTCTCATCTTGGTTTTCACTTAGCGCACGTTTCTTATGTGCACAGCTATGTGATTCAGACTTTTCGGGAGTTTATACCTCAACTCTATTTCAGTACATTTTTACCGGTAGAGACCTTTCGCTGAAGCGAGCTTTCATTGCTTGTGCTTATCTGCTCGTGGTGGCTATGTAGCTTCTGCCACTAGTGTGTCTTGCGTCGTGTCTGTAGCAGAATTTTCTCATTTCTCGTTCGTCCTCATCCCCAGCTTTTATCATAATTATTTTCTCTTTTTCCCACAATTTTTCATTGTAATCGTCCTTCACTTAAATGGCTTTTACCTTCAGGCAAGGTAACTCTACATGGTTGTCCTGACTAAGGAATAGCATCTTCTTCAAAGAAATGAAGGTAAAGGCATCGACCAACTCGATTAACAATGTGGTTGTTCACTATGAGCTGATCACAAAGCTGCAGTTTTTCTCACACTCGGCCCATGCAACTCATAAACTTCCTCTATAAACACTTAATAACAGACATCATGTGTTACACGTAGTTCTATTACCGAAAAAGTGAGGAAATGTGCTGTGAATTTTGTGCTATAAATTGAGAACATTTGCTTAAGACGCTGAAATCGTTCAGCTATCTTTGGAAGGTACTGAACTGCGTTCTGCCTTTTTCATGCAGTAACGCGATATAATCTATCTGGATAACAAATAAAATCCTACTTGAAATTTCATCATGCCCATGGGAGTCTTTACTGTCCAGCGATGTAATAATAACTGATCGGGTTTAATTTTTGGTTGTTTCATGTAGCTGCATTGAATGTAGTTCTCTCCGAGCGCCAACTTTCGAGAGTTTACGTAACTGCATGTATCCAACGAAATTTTAACTTACCGACTGATGACGAAGAGATTATTTAATATTGTGCATAATTCTGCTGGCTCACTAAATATTTTATTCTCACCGAAGAGGGGGTCGTATGTTGAATACCCACATTCTGCCCTAACACGTCTTTCACAATTGACCAAATAATATTAATTTTATTCCAAGGGATTATTATCCAGTTGGTGTTTTAGCGTCTCTCAAGACATTCCTCAGTACTTTGCAAAATTTTCTGTGGAAAAATTCTACTTCTGGGCTCTGACTGTCCTACATATTATGAGATAGCTCTCGTTTCGAAGTTCATCTGTTCACCACATCAGTTGATAGTTTCTACTGAATATCCGTCAGATATTTTGTAACGGGAAAAAGCTCTTACAGAAAGTGATACAGGTTTGAAGAAATGTAATTATTATACATGTTGCACAGGTCGTCCGTATTGGAGCCTTCTTGCTAAGTTAACACTTCAAGATTTAAAGCGATATTCTTTTCGCCTATAATTCGTAAATGGTTTGGTGGGGTATATGGTAGTGACACACAACATATTATCCGCCGCATAATGTTAAGCGGTTTGTACGGTTTGGATGGGATGTACGTGTTTATACGCATTTTTAATTTAGCAACCACTATCTCTTTAAATGTATAGCAATCATCCTGGAGGACTTTATGCATTTCGAAGGGTGACTCAGGAATAGGATGAACTTTGATGTGCAATAGGCGAGTGAGCTATTAAGATGGAGGGGAACTCGGTTAATAAGAAAAGTTGAGAAAATGAAGCGGTTATGAGTGATGGAACACTGTGAAATCGGTTTCAGTAGGTGCCTCTTGTAAACCTTTACCAGTAATCAAGCTGTTTAAAGTAGGCGCCTGGGGTGCATTGCCGCAGACTATTTGTGTTGCAGCTGTGTGGGCTGAAACCACATAAATCTTGTTATCTTAGCACATCCGCATAGGCAAGAACAGCTGTACAATAATGAACTGAATTCCAGTTGATGCTGCAAGCGGCCAGACCTCCACGCCTGATTAGCATTCCTGATGAAGTTCTCTTCGTCCGTTCTGCAAGCGACTTGGACAGAGTAAAAGTGGAAGGCTTCCGTACGCAACAGACCTTGAGCGAAAACAGTCGGTGAGCCGTTCTCGAATGGAGGCCTCGCAAGAGCTATTGCAGTATCCGTCGTGCCGTGGAGAGATGAGAAAGAACTCTCAGTAGTATTTGGAATACGCGGAATGTACGTACACCGCTAAAAATTATCAAAATATCTTCTACACGTTGTAGGGAATGTTGTGTTTGTAACAGCTCACGATTCAGCGTCCTCAGAATCCCCACAGAAAGGAGAAATATAAGGTATAGCAGGGTAGTCGTACGCAGCTGTAATCATATGCATCCACAATTTGAGCCTATGCTAAAAGTGACTAGTTCCACCTACTGCTGCTCTCTTCTGATACCTGTTAAGTTACAAACAGAAACAAGAAGACAGAGGTCATTTGAATTGTGGAATGCGTAAGTGTGAGGCAAATGAAACGTGACGGTTTCTTGTTATTTCCTTCAGACAGAAAATAAGGGAGTAAGGCTAGTTATTAATTATTTTATTTTATCTGAATATCGGTACTTAAAAACTGGATGTCTTCCAGGGCTAATATCTATTGGTGATAGAAGATAGGGTCGAGTGTTCAGGATAGCCCTTTCGCTAGCGACCATTTGTTTACCCAAGAGAAGGGTACCGGTAGTCTTAGTGTCAGTATCCTACAATACACAGACAAAATATGAATGTTACACATTTCCTCCTGCTTAAGCAGGCTGTTGGTTCTTTCCGTATTTCGTGTGATCTACCATGGGCGTCAAGGAGCTTATAGAGACACCATTAGTTTATGGTCGGTTCCTTAGAAGACCCCAAAAAAGTGGTTTTTGTTATTTTTTTGGTACCAAAACCGAGCCGCGGATTCCAAGACGGCTATACACAGCTGATGGCTATAATTTTCACGACACATTCCTAAAATTCCGATGTCGAACGACCTTGAAAATTTTATCGATATCTTCATCTTTTTTCAGAGTTACCTTACACGTACACGTAAAATACACACGTAAAATCCGATACGAGGAGAAATCAGAATAATAGGTTACAGCAGTAAATTGTTTAGATTTTAACGTCACGTTCTATAGGCATTTATCTAGAAGTACCATTTTCCAGTTTTCAGTCAACTTTATCTGCTATCGAAAAACGCCCAAAAAACCTGGTTTTTAAGTATCAAAACCGAGCCAAAGATTCCAAGACTGCTAAGCACAGCAATCTATATCAACCTTTAAAATTTTCTTGTTATCTTCATCCGTTTCTAAGATACAGGGGTTAAAAATAACCCTATCTGTACATGTAAAATACGGACATTAAGTCTGAAGTAAGGCGAAAATGCAGTTTATAAAGTGAAATATCACGGAGAAATATACTGTACAGCTCCTCCGTTATCATTAGAATTCTTATGAAAACCCCATTTTGTAGTACTGAAGCAAACGCAAAATTTTTATTCACGTAAAATCCCGTCTGAGATGTAAAATCAGTTATGCATTACTTCAATTTTACATAAATAAACTACCAATATTTTACCAACCCATGAAGTTATTTTCCTGGGACTGACACGCCCTGCTCTGACAGGGAAAGGGAGACAAATGCTCCAATAGCAGCGCAAAAAAAGGCGAATATGCTCCTCAGCACCTTAAAAAAATTCCCCAAAAATTTTGCTATGCGAACGTATTCGTGGTTTTGTATGCTGTGAGGGAATGAGACAGTGGCAGTGGACAAGAGAAGGAAAAGTAATAAATAATGGCAGATAGTAAACAGTGGTTGTGGTATAGAAAGAGCGAAGGAGACAATGGCTGTGCAAGAGAAAGAGAGGGACGGGGTGGCACTGGAACACAGTTGACAGTGACAGAACAGTGCTACGAAAATAGTGAAAGAGTCAGTGCCAATAGGAGAGGAATACATAGACGAAGGAAGTGGAAGTGGGTCAGCGGCATTGATAGTGAGAGAATCTGTGACAATGACAACGGGAAAGAGAGAGATAGTGACAGGGAGAGGAGGCAGCAACAGTGGGAAGGAAGGAATGAGATAACAGCAGTAAGAGAGAAGAATACGAAGACAGTGACAGAGAGATGAGACAGTACTAGTTGGAAAAAACGAAGGAGACTGTGGCTGTGAGACGGCAGACAGTTAGAGAGACACAAAGACATAATGACTATGATTTGGGCTGAACGATTCAGTGAGAATGCGCAAGTGAGATTGGACAGAAATGAGCAACTTACAGCGATGGAGTAGTGGGTGTGAGCAAGTTACAGGTTGGAGAGCTTGATGGGGTGAAAATTTGTCCAATGGTGTTACTGAGACTTGTAATTCATAATGTCACTGCATGGATTCACCTTCTGCGCGTAAGTTTAACCTACAGAATCTGGTGGTGTTTTTGGTTGTTTTGGGGAAGGAGACCAGACAGCGAGGTCATCGGTCTCTGGTGGTGTTAGTATGTCATGGTGGACCGAGGTGAAGGTGCGCTGAAAGAAATAGGTGAGAAAGTAGTCGGAAGAAATACAAATGAAGATAAGAAATGAAAGGAAACAGCAGACTGGGTTGAAGAACAAGATGGGGGAAATTGTAAGTGGGTGCTTTACTGAGCAGGAAAGCAAAACTAGAAGCGAGAAGGAAGTATTAGGGTCATCGGAGATATCAAATGTTTTCGGCATTTCTGAGGATGACGATGATTACGGTAAGCATTTTACTGACGCAATGAAACAATTTTCTACATGACGTACCTAACGAATTCTGCTTCATCTGCTGAGAACTAAGAAAAGAGAAGGACTGCAGAGAAAGTCTGTTAGGTGTTCTGCTGGGAATCATTCTTCAGGTACTGGCGAAGACAGCCAGAGTCTATGTTTGTGATAATTGCTTACCCAAGAGCTCCATATCATAAAAATGTTGAAATGCTAAGGGAAAAGTGATTACACATTCCGTGTTACTATTTAGTTTTACAGATAAATTAGATTCCGGTTATTTTCGTTTATTTATATTTAATACCGACTTAACTTCTCAAGTGAACAATTCCCCAACCACTACAGATAATTACCCCATGGGACGGGAAATCGTTACAGTTGCATCTTTGTCATACTTGTATTTAAACTTCATTGTATTGTTTTACGGTTAAATTGATAGCATAGTAAAAGTAGATAAACTACATCACACTTTTACACAGTTTTTTTATTATGAATGAGTCAAAATGCTAACTTTAGCTTAAGCGTGCACTATTTCTCTACTTCCTCTTACACTACAATGTAACTTCCTGGCTTCGATGCAGAAAGTAAAGTAGTATGATTCACAGTAGTAATGTCTCAGGATATTCCATAACAATGTACAAAATCTCACTGAAACCAACGTTACCTCTATGCCAGATTGCAGTCTTTTCATTTGGCCCAGTATTGAAACGAGGACTTGTAAGAGGCAAAAATCAAAGGTATGTACTTCAGCACGTGGTTCAAGTTTCCATCGCTAGTCAATACTGCCGTGAAGGTGATGCAGTCACGGGCGGTGGCTGGAAATTAAAAAACCCATTATAGCAGCAGGTCATGCCCCTAGTCTATCACAGGAGAAACCCCGCCACACTTATGACTGATGTCATCATCGTCATTTGATAATCCACGCCCCCTTATCTATGACGTCATTCACACTACTAGATGCTGCACCTCATCTACTGGAACAGTGGTGGCCAACGAAACGGGCAATCACATCCGAGTACTTTACAGCCCATTAAAGCGATACAGCCAGTCGCAATTCAGCCTCAGCGTGACCGTCTTGCCTACGCTTAAAAGGAACAGGATGATCTGAAACTTTTTGCATCATCTTCAAAAGAATTCATCTCAAAAATTCCGTAAAGAGTGTATCTCACTGTTATGCCACATTTAAAACACGTCAGCAACACACACACACACACACACACATACACACACACACACGCACATACAGTTAATATTTATGCAATGAACTTATAGGGTGAGCAGTACTTGTGAGTGTATAAAGTTCGATTCCTGTACCATACGTGATGTAAAGCACGACGGGCTCTCGATTAAATATTAACTACATCTAAATTATGCTGTGGTGCTTGGCAGGTGTCATAGTGTTAGTTCGATGTCTAAAATGTCTACAACAGTTCGCCAGCAACACAAAAATGCAATGATTACATCAAATATCAGATTGTTATTTTCCATCCATACATAAATGTCAGTACTGGTGCCTACAACTTAATTGTAAACTCTCAAATTAAATGTGTCAATGACGAAACACATGAGACTAAAAAATTAAGCGCTAAACAGGCAGTTAAACTTCGTGTTTGGGCCGAAACGAGTTAATGTAGGAAAACTAACCTGACTGAGCCTATAACTACAGGAAACGTATATTGGCTAAAACACTTTGTTAGGTAGGGACAGAAACAAACATCCAGTCTGAATTACTTCTAGTTACTGGAAGAATGTAAGTAATTCCATTTTTAGGGCTACACTTGGAATAACACACAGTGCACCCTTCAAGTTTAGTATTTCCACATCGAAATTGTTTTATGATGCTTGTCAAATATCTCTATCTAAAAACCGTAAAGGATGTTGGCATTCCAATCCGAGGCTGTATTATTGTTATTGTTGGTTCAAAGAAAAAACAGTTTTTACAAGTTTTAAATAACGTTTCACCTTAGCAAGCAACATTTTGACGGGGAGGGGGGGGACGAAAATGTATCATGTTCTAATCTAGAGACGTATAACTGATAATCCCGTTTGACAATTTTTACTTTTTATTGCAAATACTACGGGCCTACTCGATGTTACGTACAGAAAAAACTTTTGAAGAAGGCTGCAACATGCACCGGTGCCAATGCTTTCTAAGATGTTTACACACGTTATTTCCCATAACCAACTAGTAATAATACCAACAATCGAATCAAAATATGCGATGTAAAAACACACAACATAGCCACAGACAAACGAACTGATGAAATAGCATTTTACGAAGGAAGGACGAATTTTTCACTGCGATGTGACACTTTAACTGCATTTTTCGTAATCCACAAGAAGGACTTCATAATAAGAAATGTTTACATACCACACAAAACGATCAAAGACAGTGTTGGATACGAGACAGGGAGAGTCATGAAACATGGCCAAAGATAATGGTGGAATATGATGAGATGAAAGCTGTGTATCTCGAAAATACAACATTTACCACTGAAATAAACGTTTGTAATAAAATGATTAATTATTTCGTGTGAAAATACCTCTATCTCTCTCTCTCTATCTCTCTCTCTCTCTCTCACACACACACACACACACGCACAGGTTGCTTTTCGCACAAGTATAATTTCAGATCTCTGGTCACGAACGACAATTAATATTTTGCACCAGATAAAATTGTATTATTTCTAAAAACATGTTAAGTTTCGAGAACACGACACAATTGTCGTAACTTGTTTTGTGAGTCCCAAAAACAAAGAAATTATACATGGCTTGTATACTGGCACTACTGATAAAAATTGTAAGTTAAACAGCACTCGTTGACAGCCAGAGTTCGATTGTTGTACTATATTTTACAAACACAATAAACGTTCAAATTAAACATTTCCACATCTAAAATGTCTATATTACTTATCAAAATACATGGGGAATTACTTTTATCTGGCACTACAAAATGTTTGACATCTTCGGTTGATAATACCAAATGGGCTAGGCAATGATAGCTGCCACAAACAAATAGGCATTCAGAATTGAAGTAGTATCCTAAAAGTGTGTGTGTCCTAACTTGAAATTAGGTGCCAGCTACTGGATCTTAAAACTGTATTGTGACACCAATAGCTCGTGTAGTGGGTGTCAATCACTGAGTGGGTCAGCCACTGGAGCTGCGAGCTTCTGGAGTGTGTCAGTTGTTGGGATTGCCCTCCATTGCAAAACTGTATCAAGTTACTGCCTCTTACAGAAAAAGCTGTAACAAGTTGCCGTTCGTGTTATACCGAAACAGTGACACGTTGTCCTATGTTACAGTTGTGTGGTGATTCTATTAGGAGTAATGAGGGTCGTTTGAGATAGTAACTGCCATTATTTCAGCCATGGTGACTACCATTACTGCAAACACATAGTGACAGTTTATGTGTTAACACCTAACACTGGGTGTCAATTGTTTGATCTCAGATAATATTCTAACAACATAGGCTGACGGTGCATGTGCCTTAACCTCACAGCAAGATCTGAACACGAGGGCTATTCGTAAAGTAAGGTCTGATAGGTAGACTGCAGGTAACGCCCGGATCTTAACGTGTTCTGGTCATTAAATAAATTTCCCTTTTCCTCTGACACAATGTTTAAATGTCTTTAGCAACACCTCGCTTACTGGCTTAGTGGATTTTTTGGATAACGTTTTAGGACAGTTACTTTCAAATACTGACAGAAATTTACTATGGAATATAATGAATTTCACTTTAGCATCCTCGTACCATTCCACTTTTTTTACCTCATTTTTAAGAAATGTGTTCCGGTATCGTTAAGAAGCCTCACAGCTTTGTATAAACATGCCTCAGACCTGTAAGGTGCTACAATTTGCTACCTGCTGCTCTCTGACCTTATGGACGAGCAGAGCAAGTTAAGTTTAAGAAGATCTAAATCCATGTTGATTCCTTAACAGGCGATTTAGTTCTCCAAAAAGGCCATAATACGCGCGCCCAGAACATATAGACGTCACGAGTGGAGGGATATAATAATGTGCAGCTGTCTGAAGACCCTTTTTCAAAACGACAACGACAACCTTGCTTTTCTCATCGCTTACAACCATTCGCTGCACCTGTTACAAGCGGATGAAGTTCTTCGTGTAATCCCTATACGTGGTGAAAACTTTCTAAAGCGAAGATTGCATAAGTATTTCTTTATTTAGAACAAACGGTTTCGACAAAGGTTGCTACAATCTTCGGGTGTTCGAAGTTTCTGCCTTAAAACGTGTTCATTTTGGGTTGGAACTTCACACCAAGTTGTCATGTTAGTGGATAAAATGTAGCACATTTATCCACTAACATGACAGCTTGGCGTGAAGTTCCAACTCAGTGTTAACATTTTGTAACAAAAATTTTTTAAGTTCAGAAGATGACAGCAAAGTCTGTCCAAACCAGTTGTTGCAAATTGAGTAATATTTATGCGATCTTGGCCTTACAAAGTCCTTACTGAGTAAATCAGGTCGTTTCTTCTGATTTGTCAACATGAGAAAATTGAATCAATCTCTATAGTATCGTACTGGCATTTCATCGGGCCCAGGCGCATTTCCTCTATTGAGAGATTTTGGTTTTCTTTTCCACGATGACTTAAGTCCATATCTGTAGTTTTGGAGTTCGTACAGTGATTGAAATGGGTAATCATATTACGATCTTACGCTTGGAACAATTAAGGATGATCTAATTCAGTATTTCGGACCTCCAACTCTTTCCCTTTTCATGCAAGTATCCCCACACTATCCAAAACTTCTCAGGATTTCTTTCAGATGGTTGTGCAAAGTTTTGCTTTTGTAGCAGTAATGAACATGCTTGTTGCACTACACGAACTTGGTCTGAACGTTCGTATCTGAAGTATATCATAGATTAGTTTTGAATTGTATCCATTCATATTCTACAACATTGTCCCAAGATACTGACTATGCGGATAGTGTGATATCCGTTCCTTAAAACTCTTGCTAAACAGAAATATTTTCAGTCTCTCTTAGTATTCCCTTAGGACACTGATTGCCTCATTTATGTCATTGATTCGACAACTTCTGATTCGTGAAAAACTAGGCGCTTTAAAACGTTGCTGTCACGTGTCGGTTCTCTTGCTAAATGTTCTAAGTAATTTTCAGAAGAGGATTTCAGAACAAAGTCAATCAAATTCTTGTCTCTGACACCTGTGTAATCGCGTTTGTCTTCCATTCTACAAATGGTAGGTTGAAAGTTGCACTACCTACAATAAATTTAGCCGCACCCGATTATGATGTTTGACACAACTTTGATGTTTATCGTCGTCCATTTTGTTTCGCATTTGAAACTTGTAACAAGCAGCTATATAAATATCAAATGCTCAGATGGAAAACCGGCCCTAAGCAAAGAAGGGAAAGCTGAAAGGTGGAAGGACTGTATAGAGGGTCTGTACAAGGGAAATGAACTTCAAGGCAATACTGAAGAAGTGGAAGAGCACGTAGATGAAGATGGGAAGGGAGATATGATTTTGCGAGCAGAATTTGACAGATCCATAAATCGAAACAGGACCCCAGGAGTTGATGACATACAATCAGTGTTACTGACTGTCACGGGAGAGCAGGCCATGGCAAAACTCTTCAGTCTGGTGTGCAAGATGTATGATAAAAGCGACTTCAGATTTCAGGAAAAATTTAATAATTTCAGTTACAAAGAAATCAGCTGCTGACAGGTGTGAAGTTTACCGAATTATAATTTTAATAAGTCACGGTTACAAAATACTAACACGAATTCTTTACAGACGAATGGAAAAACTCGTTGAAGCCGACCTCGAGGAAGATCGGTTTGGCTTCCGGAGAAATGCAGGAATACATAAGGCAATACTGAACCTACGACTTATCTTAGAATGTAGGCAAGGAAACGCAAACCTACGTTTACAGTATCTGTATACTTAGGGAAAGCTTTTCACAATGTTGATCAGAATATTGTCTTTGAAATTTTGAGGGTAGCAGGGGCAAAATACAGGGAGCGAGATATCAGACGACAATTGTAAGAGTCGATGGGTATAGAAGTATAGCAGAGGTTGAGAAGGGGGTAACACAGGATTGTAGCTTATTCCCAATGCTATTCAATCTTTACGTTGAGCAAGCAGTAAAGTAACCCAAAGGAAAATTGGGAGTAAGAAATAAAGTTGAGAGAGAAGACACAAAAACTTTGATGTTTACTAATGACGTTATAATTCTGTCAGAGACAGCAAAGGACTCGGAAGAGCAGTTGATTGGAACGAACAGTCTTAAAAGGGCGATATAAGATGAAAATCAACAAAAGCAAAACAAGGATAATGGGATGTCGTCGAATTAAATCAGGTGATGCTGAAGGAATTGATCATGAAACGAGACACGTAAAGTAGCAGATGGGTTTGTTATTTGGGCAGCGAAATAACTGGCAATGGTCGAAGTAGGGAGGCTATAAAATGTAGACTGGAAATGGCAAAAAAGCGTTTCTGAAGAAGACAAATTTGTTAACGTCGAATATAGATTTGTGTGTTAGGAAATCTTTTCTGAAAGTATTTGTATGGAATGTAGCCATGAATGGAGGTAAAACATAGACGATGGACAGTTTAGACAAGAAAAGAATGGGTTTTGAAATGTGGTGGTAAAGAATAATGCTGAATATTAGATGGCTAGATCACATAACTAATGAAAAGGTACTGAACGGAAGTGAGGAGAAAAGAAGTTTGTGGCATAACCTGGCTAGAAAAAGGGATCGGTTGATAGGACACATTCTGAGACATCAAGTTAGCACCAATTTAATGCTGAAGGAAAGTGTGAGGGATAAAACTCGTAGAGGGGGACCAAGAGACGACTATAGTAAGCATTTTTAGAAGGATGTAAGTTGCAACAGTTACTCGGCGATGAAGAGACTTGCACAGGATAAAGTAACACGGAGAGCTGCATCAAACCATTCTTCGGACTGAAGACGACAACAACAACAATCTCACCAAATGTTACTGAGGTCTCCACGGCAATATCTTAAATGTAGTGTCCCTGACAATAGTTCAAGTGAAATTTTCCCTTAAAATTTCTAGAATAAGGCGCTACATTGTGTTAATTTTAGTTGAAGACGTGAGATCTATACTTTGTGGCCTGCTGGTGTTTAATTTGACTCTTTACTATTATGTATCTTTTAATTTGGATATGTCGTTTTCGTTTAGACGCTGTCGTTCCGCTAGAATTAGCATTCACACACGCAAATTAAGCACTGCTTCACTCGCCGACAGGCACAGTAGGCCAGGGTGTGTGACTGATGGCGTGTTTCCGGGCAGGGAGGAGAGTGGGCCCCTTATTACCGGACGCCTGCCAACAGACCGTCATTTGTTGTGCGCCTCCGGCCACGACTTCGTGCACAGCTTAATCTCCATTCCACTGCAGTCTGCTTCTCACCTACTCGATGCATTAACTGTGACCCAAATGCTGATATAATGTAACGTTCTTACGCTGTCTCTCTGAAGTGTTTTTCTACAGCGCGTACTGTCTTGTAGTTCGCCTGAAACGCCGCAAGCATCTTCTGCATATCATTCTATACTCCCTCTTTGTAGAATCAGATAATGTGCTTCCCGCTTTAGAATTCACTGCTTAAGTGAATGACTGTGAGAATACTTTCTACGTACGAGAGAGCAGTGGCAGATTTCGAAATTGTGTCAGATGTCGCAGTGTTGAAAGCACTTTTGTGTGAGCGCCCCAGGTGGTTTCTGTAAGTTTACAGATGATGTTATTCTGTGCAGTTACTTTGAGTGTTAAAAACCATTCAACAGCCAAGATCCCATAAAATATATATCTACTTAAGACAAGCAGTTTCAACAGACTTTGTTATCATCTTCAGGTCTTAAAAATCTTTTTGTTGTAAAACATGCTCATTTTACGCAACCTCACGCACAAGACATACAGCGTAAAATGAAGATGTTTTACAACAAAAAGATTTTTAAGACCTGAAGATGATAGCAAAGTCTGTTGAAACCGGTCATCTTAAATAGAGAAATATTTTATGCGATCTTGGCTGCTGAATGGCTTTTAACACTGAAAGTA
The DNA here is from genome assembly GCF_023864345.2 of Schistocerca serialis cubense. Lineage (NCBI taxonomy): Eukaryota > Metazoa > Arthropoda > Insecta > Orthoptera > Acrididae > Schistocerca > Schistocerca serialis. The sequence goes on along the minus strand of NC_064646.1, from coordinate 221,994,172 downwards.
ACTGCACGGAACAACATCATCTGTAAATTTACAGAAACCACCTGGGGCGCTCACACAAAAGTGCTTTGAACACTGCCGTGGCCCTGTGTTTCGCCGCAGTGGAATATTCTGCACCAGTGTGGTAAAAGTCTGTACGTTCCAGGCAAGTTGAACGAGATTGGACGCATTGTGAGAAACTGTGTATGACCAACTCCTGTCAGTAAACTGGACCAAATTATGGGTATAGCACCAACAAGCATTCGCAAGAAAGCATTATGCAGAAGCGAAGAAAAAGAAACGAGAAACTGATTCCAGATATTCCCTGTTTGGACAGGAGCACCAACAAGCAAGACTCAGATCAGAAAATTGTTTCAGGCTGACAGCTACAGCAATTCCTTCATCTGCTGGAACGCGTAGAGCGGAACTTCGGCAACACTGTTTACCTGAGACACACGTAGCGAATGTCAGAGAGGAACCAGCTGGAGGCTCACACCTCTCCGATGAGACATGGAAGGCGCTGACCAGGCTGAGAACTGGGGTGTCACAGTGCAAAGTCAAGCTCAGCAAATTGGGCCTCAGCAGTCGTGATGAAATTTGCCACTGTGGTGACCTGCAGGACTAGCTAGTCTGGTAGTCCGCGGGAACCTGACAGATATCTGAACAAGTAGTGATCTTGGTGCAGTTGAAAAAAATGGAGTCAAAACCGCTGAGTACTGGGCTTCTAAAGTACCGGCGGTTCTTACAGTCTGCTTCCCACCATATGGCACACGAGGATCACTATGAGTGTAAGTATTAATATTTTGGCCCACCCAGGTAGGGAGCATGAATCGCGGAATTCGATGGACGTTAGAAGCACAATTGTTTGTAGATTCCCCAAAGAATTTCTCTCTCAAGCAATTAAATTTAATGAGAGTGGATACCCTACTTTAACCATAAACCACCATTTCCTGTACTGTTGTATTTTTTAAAATTATTATGTTGTTTACAAAATGATTCAGTATAGAAATAGTTTACTGATAATTAAATTTGAAAAAGGACACATGGATCTCGATACAAGTATTAGATAGTTATAGATGACAACGCTATTTTGCCCAACACATTAAAACAAAACGTCAGATCAGAAGTAAACTCTGCAGAAATGGATTATGCAATTCTTAAACAACGTTAATTAACGTTCCTAATTGACATTCAATAGTACGATCTTGCTTGGCTGAACGCAACACGAAGGAGGATTTAGTATACTGCTCCATACTAAACTCTGAAGTGGATGACGAACATCATATGTGACAAGATCATATGTGACATACTCCCTGAGCGATTGCAATGCGTCATTTACACTATGTGATCAAAAGTATCCGGACACCCCCAAAAACATACGTTCTTCACATGAAGTGCACTGTGCTGCCACCTACTGCCAGGTACTCCATATTAGAAACATCGGTAGTCGTTAGACATCGTGAGAGAGCAGAATGGGGCGCTCCACGGAACTCACGAACTTCGAACGTGGTCAGGGGATTGGGTGCCACCAGTGTCATAGATCCGCACGCGAGATTTCCAAACTCCTAAACATCCCTAGGTCCGCTGTTTCCAATGTGATAGTGAAGTGTCAACGTGAAGGGACACGTACAGCACTAAAGCGTACAGGCCGACCTCGTCTGTTGACTGACAGAGACCGCCGACAGTTGAAGTGGGTCGTAGTATGTAATAGGCAGACATCTATCCAGACCAATATACAGAAATTCCAAACTACATCAGGATCCACTGTAAGTACTATGACAGTTAGGCGGAAGGTGAGAAAACTTGGATTTCATGGTAGAGCGGCTGTTCATATGCCACACATCACGCCAGTAAATGCCAGACGACGCCTCGCTTGCTATAAGGAGCGTAAACATTGGAAGACTGGACAGTGGAAAAACGTTGTGTGGAGTGGCGAAACACGGTACACAATTCGGCGATCCGATGGCAGGGTGTGGGTATGGCGAATAGCCAGTGAACGTTATCTGCCAGCGTGTGTAGTGCCAACAGAACTTGGAGGTGGTGGTGTTATATGGTTCAAAAGACTCTGAGCACTATGGGACTTAACATCTCATTTCATCAGTCCCCTAGAACTTAGAACTACTTACACCTGACTAACCTGAGGACATCACACGCATCCATGCCCGAGGCAGGATTCGAATCTGCGACCGTAGCAGTAGCTCGGTTCCGGACTGAAGCGCCTAGAACCACTCGGCCACGGCGGCCGGCGGTGTTGTTACGGTGTGGTCGTGTTTTTCATGAAGGGGCTTGCACTCCTTTTTGTTTGGCGTGGCACTATCACAGCACAGGCCTAGATTGGTTGTAAGTAGGCTGTTTAGGTTTTTTATTGGTAACGCCACCTCTGTATAACAATCACTGGCTGTGCTGTGGGCAGTCTGTGTCTGCTTTGCGTTGTTGTAATACTCGCCAGTGTAGTGTTAGGCAGCTGGATGTGAACAGCGCGTAGCGTTGCGCAGTTGGAGGTGAGCCGCCAGCAGTGGTGGATGTGGGGAGAGAGATGGCGGAGATTTGAAATTTGTCATGAACTGCTATATTTATATATGATGATATCAAGGTAAATACATTGTTTGTTCTCTATTAATATCTTTCATTTGCTAACTATCCCTATCAGTAGTTAGTGCCTTCAGTAGTTTGAATCTTTTATTTAGCTGGCAGTAGTGGCGCTCGCTGTATTGCAGTAGCTTGAGCAGCGAAGATTTTTGTGAGGTAAGTGATTTGTGAAAGGTATAGTTTAATGTTAGTCAGGGCCATTCTTTTGTAGGGAATTTTGAAAGTCAGATTGCGTTGCGCTAACAAAATATTGTGTGTCAGGTTAAGCACAGTCTTGTAGAATTGCTGAAAGGGGACGTTTCATATGTCGACCCTTAGCCTAGGATACCTCACTGGAATCTTCTGATTTTTCTTGTAGTTTGTGTAATTAGTGTAGATTTTGTTTATTGCTAGCGCGTAATTATAGAGAGAATTTCCTTTGTAGTTGCAGTCTTTCATTGTTGTACAGTAAAACAGTTGTGGCATGCATGTAGATTTGCAGCAAGTTTTTCGCAGCTGCGCTTGCAATTAACTAAATATTATTTTCAGTGCTATGTTAATGTGTTCTCTTATTTTTGCTCTTCAAATTGTGCTTTTCTGCGTTGTCGTGTGAAATATTGTGACAATAATGGCGTGTGAAAAACGTAATACTAGGCTCCAAAGTAAACTGAGAAATGACAGTGAAGACGAAAGCAGTGTGATAGCGCCGCAGAGTAATGAATTAACAGACATTCAAAGTAGTAATTTGGTAACTGTTCATAGGGAAATGGAGCAGGCGGCAAACAATGGCGTGGACAGTGAAACAATTAGTGAAGAGGGAAGCATTATCGATCGATCGGTCGGCAACAGCTCGCCTCAGGAATCCGAAATGACAGGACACAATTTTGCAAATACTGTAGATTCAGGTTTTGCGTCCTCACCGTTTTCTCAAATGAGTCAAGACACATTTTCCGCTTGTCAAAATGTGAATGTTGCCATTGCAAATTCACTGCCGAAAAGCACTGAGGAACATGTTTCAGACACCAGTGCATTGTTATTACAGTTAATGCAACAAATGGGACAAAAGCTACAAAAGTTAGACACAACACTTGAACAAAATCAGAAACAAATGGGACAAAATCTTAAAAAGTTAGACACAGTGGAACAAAATCTTAAAAAGTTAGACACAATGGAACAAAATCTTCAAAAGTTAGACACCACACTTGAACAAACACGTGAAGATTTAACTACTGAGTTACATAAAATCGAATCGAAATGTCAAAAAGTCTGTAACGACGTAAAAACACAAATTTGTGAGCATTTTCAACCTATTTTTTCGCGGCATGAAAATGCATTACAGAATCACGAAGCAGCCATAAAAGAACTGCAAATTATTGTTCATGAAAATCATGAGACCCTGCAAGCTAAAATTGACTCAGTTGCATCTACCGATTCGGTTACGCAACTTGCAAAAACTCAGGAAAACTTAAAGGACACAGTAGAGAGACACATGGAGGAAATTAGTTCATTATCAGAGAAAGTAGTTGAACTTTCGGATCAGCTAAATAATTTATCTACGAAGGTAGATGATAATCTGAATGACACAAAACCGGTAGTCTTTAATAACACAGAAGAGAGCGAACAAATTAGGAAACTGAAACAAAATCTGAATCAAATTGATACGCAACACCAAAGAGAAATCCGGGAAGTACAAGATCAGCTAACACAGGTAGTACAAGAATTACGTATTTCAGAGGACACTCGCGCCCCAATACGGGAAGAGGGACATAGAAATACGGAACAGCCACAAAATAATAACACAGCGCATTTCGGAAGTTATGAAAGAAATCGGCAATGTGCACCGAATTTTGAGTTGGAACCGCCGAAGTGACGTAACAATGACCGACATGCGACTCGCCGACATGATGATTTTGACTATAAGCTGTTCATTACTACACGTAAATTCAAAACATTTAAGAATTCTGGCAACGACATTCATCCACAAGCATGGCTCCATCAATTCTCTCATTGTTTTCCTCCCAACTGGTCGTTGGAACACAGATTAGAATTTATGTGTGGCTACTTAGAGAATGAACCAGCTGTAAGAATGCGATCGGTCATTCACGATTGCCACAGTGAGGGAGAATTTTACCATGCCTTCCTCTCAGCATATTGGTCTCAAGCCACACAAGACCGTGTAAAACATAGCATCATGATGATGAAACACTTTGAACAGTCTGAATTTTCCAGTCTTGTGAAATATTTTGAAGACATGTTGCACAAGAATCAATACCTGACAAACCCATACAGCCCCTCAGAACTCATCCGCATTTGCTTACTCAAATTGCCTGAACATTTACGACATATTATTTTAGCAGGACGTTGCAAAGACGACATTGAAGCTTTTCAGGAACTGTTACAAGAATTAGAAATTGAGACAGACAGTCGCCGGATGCGAAAACAGGAAAACAATCACTACAGGTCACATACGTCACAATTCCGTGATGACAGAAGCAATAACTGGACACGACAAGCCTATTCTTACAACGCAAATCGTGACCAAAACAGACACCACCCATATGACAACCACTGGCAGAGTAATAATAGTTACAGAGAAAGATCGCATTTCCGTAGTAAAGAATATGACAGAGATTACCTTAGAAACAGACAATATGGAAACCAAAACAATTATTATCAAGGGAGACAGAATAACTTTAGACGCAACGGTCCAGCGCACAGTTACGATTCAGGGAGAAATTCTCCACCACTTAACCGACAAGAAAGAAACTACACGAACTACCGACATGACGACAGACGATGTGATCGTAACGACAGACCTGAATTGCATCAGAACTGGCGGGATTCAAACAGAGCAGGGCACTTTCGACAACGTGAATTTGTAGAAGTTAGGTCTCCTAATCCCAATAACGACGCGCGCCAACAAAGAAACAGACAATGACTCACACCGCAGGCAGCCGCGTGCGCCGGCTGGCTCAGAGAAAAATAACATTGACGCTAACCTTGAGCAAGATTCCAGTATTCTTTACGGAGGAATACCGCATGATAATTGCATTCAAGTTGAAATTCTGCGTACTAGGAAGAGTAAAGGTTTACACCATATTTCACATGTAAAACCGTTTATTGAAAGATAATCTGCTTTTTAACTTTGTCATTGCCATAAAACTTTTCGCTTCACATTACTAATATGCTTTGTCAGACTTAGAATCTGTTAACATACAACAATGTTTGAAGTTAAATATCCAATCAAGAACCAAGATAACTTATTTAAACAGAAATGACGAATGCATTGTTATAGTGAACAGACGTCACAGTGTTATTGTGTGTGTACATTCTTGCTTGTTTGTTGCACGATTATGGAACGACTATAAGGCTTACATACTTAGAACATTTACCAGTACTGCTAATGAGATTTTAATGCAACATTTTGGTTTACTTGAAAATATATTCTGGATTTAAAGTACTTTCAGTGAGATACCAGATGGCACAGTGGTTAGTTTATGCGACAGCTACACGATTTTATCACGACGCTACTAATGAGTGACAATTTACAATGTTGCTTTTGCGGTGTATCTGTTTTATATCTGCACAGTTTTCCTGAATTCTTCTGGAAAGTAAAACAGGTTTTAGTAGTAACTGTTGTGGTATAGCTACAATGAGACTGCCTTTTCCGTAGCACAACAATACGTTACAGCACAGTACTTTCTTCATCACGGCAATAAGCGTAATAACTAAGACATTTATATGCAAAGCATTTCACTTTTGTGTATTATGAGGTAAGTACATTGACTTCTGCAGAACTTAGCTTTCGGAGGACGATAACTACGACACTTCCACAGGGATTATGTTGCAACAAGACGCACATTTAGCGCTACAGGACACGCATTTGAGTGATTAATTTTGTACTTAAAACATTTATTTTTAAAGATATTTGAAGTACAATGATACAAAGGTTTTCAGTGATACATTTCATTTCATTGCTGTAATCTGTAACACCTGAGGGTATAATTACATTAATCCTCAGGGGGGTACACGCTTACTTTGTGTACCATGTGTGTGGCAACCACAAGGAACCCTAGCTAATATGGTATTTGCTTATACAACTTTACACATCGGTACCATATTTCTCTAACACAGAATTACACAGCTATCTGATCATTTAACTGAGAGAGATAAACATTTATTTTTACTATATCAGTGACAGATGTTTACGCAATTACACAGTTGGATAACTTCACACTTATGAAACTGTATTTTGTCTGTACTTTGTAAACTGTTCATATTTTTCGGAACCATTGTGATACTATGAGAGCTTTGAATGATGTATTTGGTATGAGATCATGATTTTTAAAGTACGTTTGAGGCAGATGACACTTTTGACATGAGCAGAGAATTTTTTTAGGTTTTGAAATTATTGCAGAAAGCTGCGACGTTTTTGAGATTTGACTTGTTACTTTCACCACCTCGGAAAATGTGCCCCATACAATTAGTGTTAACTATGCAGTCGCATCTCCTCTGGGACGCCCGAGGCAGTAAACACGCCGTTGGTCTCCTGTGGCGGCGTCCGTTGCGCCCATGATATTTATGACGCATCTCTATCCTTCGACCTGGGTCTGCAAAGTGGCTTTTAAAGAAAAGTGTTGCATCGTGGCTCATAGCCTCCTCTCCGTTCCAGGTCTGCGTTGCTACTGAAATGTATGTACATGCAAATGAGAAAAAGTATTACTTAGTATAGTATTCTGATCAGACAAGTATACTTTCATTATTGTTTGACACGCAAGTTTAGTTTGTTATGCCCAAAGTATGGTGTGTGGCATATCATTCAAATCGTCTTGTTGAGGAGATGCCCGTGGAAGGTCGTAAAAATGGGCTGTCATCTTATCTGTTGCCGATGGAAGGTGGTAAAAATGGACTGCCGCCTTACAGGCTCTCCATAGAATATGAAGAGAATTACCTTGCTCTTTGTTTGTTCATTTGTTTCTCTTTATCTTCCTGTCTTCTTGTTGTACGTACAAGCCATTTTGTTTTCACTGTTATTGCTTACTGTCTTAATTTATTGAATTATCTCTGAAATGGGTACATAGTATGTTATTAAAGCTCTTGAAGTAATTTCATGCCTTGGATACATGAAATATAATAAATGAGCACAATATCATCGAAACATTGGTAATCGAGAAACAGTTATTACATCCAGAGGCAGCAGGCTGCGAGATAAGTAATGTGCAGTGGAAAGTGCGGTCTTATCCTCACAGTGAATAAAATATTTTGTCCCATCACGTGACTGGGATACCACAGTGATAGTTGAGCATGTTATGGACGAGGTGACTGACAGAAGCTCATTTGACCACGGCCATTTAATGGGTGCCTGACTAATGGGACACTCCCTCTCCAAGTTCGTACCAACAGTGTGTAATGATTTTAACAGCTGGTTGTATCTTGGTTGCATTTGATAGTCAACTTACTGGCACAAGTCTCTCACGGTTATGTCAGATACCTGAAAGTTTCACTGTGTGTCCCGCGTTTTCATCTACGTATTTCTGCAGACTTCTTGTTTGCACAAATGCCATGAACGGGGTGCCACATTTTAGAAACGAGTAACGTATATTATTTCAAGGAGAGGTAAATTAAGAGTATGTGTCTATTAATGAAGTATTTGCAATGAATGCGCTTATTTACTTAAATATGAATTTTTGGGATTTCTGCCATTAAATATCAATTTTTGATTCATTTTGAAAGTTAAATAACTGCTCCTATACTGTAAATTTGTGTTTAAATAAATAAATAACTACTGTTTCAACGGAAATTACAGCAAGTGTAGATTACTCCGGGAGGAGGTCAAATAGATACTACAATACACACACAAATTGTGAGTAATTTATTGAAACCCGAGCATAGCAATCACTTAACTTTGGGAACAATTATTGTCCTCATAGATGACATGTATCTGATACTGTCGCTGACACTTACAACACTTCTTTGTTGCAGAATGATAGGTTCACATCGGAGTGCAGTTGTCTGTAATCAGTTATAAAATTCTGAGTAACTGTTCTATTAGCATGCAGCTTAGTCTGTGCTAAGATGATAGTGTCATCGTAAGCGGTGATTACAAGTGGTTGATGATTACAGAGAGACTGGGGGTTGAGGGACACTGTGCTTCAAATAAATAGATTTCCATCGGCGACGTCTACGGTGACGTTGTACTACCACACCACATATACCTTTAGGTAATTAATCTTTACCAGTACTTAGATGCCCAATTGAAACTAACCTACTAGTTGTTACACAAAGATTTCTAACTAACACTAATTTAAAGCCCTAAAGTCTTTAAATGGGCATGACACTATAATAAAATTTTGTGACCATGTGAGACAGGTACGCAATAAAAGTCAAAGTTACTATGAGTTCTAATGTTTATTATAAATCCTCACACGAAGCGAGTGCGGTAGTAGCACTGAAGTACGGGAAGAACGTGTTTAGTAACATCCTGTTCCCTGGCAAATTATCACAAAAACATGAAACAGTTACAAGTAATTAGGTTGGTGGAGATTCAAGACAAGGAACCGATAGTTTACTAAGTTGTTAGCACATTCATCCATATATTTCCACAACCTGACGACAGTGACAGCCAAAATTTGAGTTTGTAAAATTATGCATACCACAAGGGCATATTCCTTCTACTTGTTAACACTCTGACATTTATTGAAAACATTGCAACCTATACACACCGAAGCAGATGTTACCATTTTTTTAATAGCGTCGTTCTGTTGTCCGCTAGCGCTGCTGTCGGCAGCCACTGTGTCAGATACGAAGCCTGTGAATCCCGAAAATCTACCTAATTCAGACTTTATATCATAGTTCAGTTGGAGCTGCAGAGTGAAATGACTGCTTCTCACAACAAAGTCTGCGAGCAGAATTCAACGTGCTTCTCTCACTAGCGGCAGACAAGGTCTCCTTAGTGCCTTCTGTCTTCCCTCGTAAGATTTTCCCTTTCTTTGAAAGCCAGTCTTAGCCTCTCAAAAGCAGTCATCCAGTGCTGTATATGTGAGGGACCAGCTCCAGGTATTTTTGGGACGAGAAAGTTGCAGTCTCACACTTGCAGAATTCTCATGCCTTACCTACCGTGCTCTGCTGAGAGTGTAGAGACATAAAAACCTGTAGCTTTCTCAGAACATGCATAGTGTCCACCAGTGTATTGCTATCCTATCGGCACACTGGCAACATCTTCTCTGCAGCATGTGCCCAAGGCTTATTGTTGCCGGCTTGACTTTGGTGATGAGACTGAGTTTCCAATGGCGTTTCTAGCCGAAAAGTCTAAAGAAAACTTAGTCGTGTGGCTGAAACTATGTCTGACCCAGCGGAACAAAATGTTTCCACGGCGGCTGGAGAAGATGCAACTGGGAACGGAGACGATGAGCAAGTAATAATTCTGACTACGGCTTCGCATTCCATGGTAACGAGTGGTAGGAGTAAAGAAAAATCTTCAACGCTTCCTCTCGCGTGTGGGAGGAATGGAATTTCACCCTGTGATTTTTGAACGTTCAAACGGGCTGTTCAGGTTCACCATTGGAATGAGGGTGAAGAGCGGCCGTAGACACATGTTATATGCTGTTGACACAACAAAACTGTTGAAAATTCGCTAACGTGAATTGCGAACCATTGTCCTAGACAAGGACCTCAGGATGACCTTCGAGACAAGAAAAGAAAACAAATAAAATACAATAGAATGCTATCAGTAGTGGTAGTTGTCATGGGGAACTAACACAGTCACGTCATTTAAATATCTGGGCGTAATTATGCAAAGAGACGTGAATTGCAACGAGGACGTAGAGACTGTAGCAAGGAAGGCGAGTGTTCGACTTCGGTTTATTCGGAGAATTTTAGAAATATGTGGTCCATCTGTAAAGGAGACTGCATATAGGACACCAGTGCGACCTTCAGTTCTGCATGAATGTTTTGGATCCGTATCCGGTCGGGTTAAAGGAAGTGATCGAAACATTTCAGAGGCAGGCTACTCAATTTGTTATCGGTATGTTCGAACAACACGCAAGTATTACGGAAATTCCGCGGAAACTGAAGAAAGAAACCTGGAAGGAAGGCTGTTGATAAACTATAAACAATATACTGTATAAACTATGTACTATGTAAACTTTATACTATATATACTATATAAACTGTTGTGACTTGGCAAGACAGCCAAGACACTACGAGGTGAAGCCAAAAGGCACGCGTTTAAGCTCACGCAGGCTGGCGTGAGGTCTGGAACAGTTAAAGGATTTGAGTCTAGCAAATAAAGTACGTAGCTGTTGGAATACTTAACTTTAATCCATAATTGGTGAACATCGGTCTGACGGTACATGCATCACAAGATAAATAGCAAATGATAATGGCGCCTTGCTAGGTCGTAGCAAATGACGTAGCTGAAGGCTATGCTAACTATCGTCTCGGCAAATGAGAGCGTAATTTGTCAGTGAACCATCGCTAGCAAAGTCGGCTGTACAACTGGGGTGAGTGCTAGGAAGTCTCTCTAGACCTGCCGTGTGGCGGCGCTCTGTCTGCAATCACTGACAGTGGCGACACGCGGGTCCGACGTATACTACCGGACCGCGGCCGATTTAAAGGCTACCACCTAGCAAGTGTGGTGTCTGGCGGTGACACCACATAAACTATTGATCAAATTTAGAGAACCGGCATTTGAAGCTGACTGCAGAACGATTCTACTGCCGCCAATGTACATTTAGCGTAAGGACTATGAAGATAAGAGAAGAGAAATTAGGGCTCGTTCGAAGCTATATAGACTTTCGTTTCCTCCTCGTTCTATTTGCAAGTGGAATCGGAAAGCAAATGATTAGTAGAGGCACAGAGTACCCTTCGTCACGCACCGTACGGTGACTTGCGGAGTATATATGTAGACGTAGATGTAGAATACCAAAGGAAATTTACTACGAGGGTTGGAACTTTAAGAGTGGCAACTATTTATTTACAGCTCGTACAAAATTGATACGTGTTCCAAAGTTTTACTGACCGCCAAAGTAGTCACCAGCATTATGTACAACCCGTGCCAGTGATGTTGAAGTCGTAGGATACTCCTAGCAGTGCCAGTTGTGTCGACAGTTTGAGTGGCGCGGTCTAATGCCCGACGAATTTGCAGCAGTTCTGAATCCAATGCCGTGAAGTGTTCCCTTCGGTTTAGAAATCGAGTTGAACTCACGAGGGCATAAGTCAGGGGAGTGCAGTAGGTGGTATAGCACTTAACAGCCCCATCAGTCAAACAAATCAGTAACAGCTTGCACTGTACGTGCTTGAACATTGTCCTGCAAAATGATGTTCAGCTCCTGCAAAAAGTGTCATCACTTCTGTCTCTAAGCTGGTCATAGTTTGTGTTCCAAATATGATCAGCATAGAGGTACAAGTAATGACACTTTCTGCACGACCTGACCATCATTTTGCAGAACAATGCTCAAGCACGTACAGTGCAAGCTGTTACTGATTTGTTTGCCTGATGGGGCTGTTAAGTATTATACCACCTGCTGCACTCCCCTGACTTAAGCCATCGTGAGTTCAACTCGATTTCTAAACTGAAGGAAACACTTCACGGAATTCGCTTCAGAACTGCTACAAATTCGTCGGGCAATAGACTGCGCCGCTCGAATTGTGAACACAACTGGCACTGCTAAAAGCATCCTACGACTTCCACATCGCTGACAACGGGTTATACACAATGCCGGTGACAGAGCGAGGTGGCGCAGTGGTTAGCACACTGGACTCGCATTCGGGAGGACGACGGTTCAATCCCGTCTCCGGCCATCCTGATTTAGGTTTTCCGTGATTTCCCTAAATCGTTTCAGGCGAATGCCGAGATGGTTCCTTTGAAAGGGCACGGCCGATTTCTTTCCCAATCCTTCCGTAACCCGAGCTTACGCTCCGTCTCTAATGACCTCGTTGTCGACGGGACGTTAAACACTAACCACCACCACCACAATGCTGGTGACTACTTTGAAGGTCAGTAAAACTTCGAAACACGTATCTATTTTGTACAAGTTGTAAATAAATAGTTGCCACTATTTATGTACCAAACCTCCTACATGTGTCAACCACCAACAACCATCACCTTTCCCAGAATGGACCCGCGAAATCAGTGTGTTTACTGTCCCACGATTGTGGCCACTTAAAAAACGTTGTGACGGCAAGGATTGATGATCCATATAGGCATTGCAAGGAGAGGTTATTTGCTGAATCTGGACACCATTGCCGGCCGGGGTGGCCGAGCGGTTCTAGGCGCTACAGTCTGGAACCGGGCGACCGCTACGGTTGCAGGTTCGAATCCTGCCTTGCGCATTGGATGTGTGTGATGGCCTTAGGTTAGTTAGGTTTAAGTAGTTCTAAGTTCTAGGGGACTGATGACCTCAGATGTTAAGTCCCATAGTGCTCAGAGCCATCTGAACCATTTGGGCACCATTGCCAAGTACAATGACGCTGGGCGACTTGCTTTCTGTGAACTAAACCCCAATGACCTTGGTGCTACAATGACAAAACTTCCAGTCGGAGGGAGTAGCAATGACAACCCGTGAGCCATCACTCTCTGCATACAGCAGCAGCAGATCATGCAGAGAGCATATGATGATACGTATAATAGCGACTCGCGACCGGGTGCGGAAGTTCATTCAGAATACTTGGCCACCAATGGCGTATGTATTGCCAAACTACCTGAAGGCCTTAATCAGAAGCAGTTACTCCAGCAATAAACTGACAGTCAAGAAAAAAATTTTGAAGAAGTTCAAAATCCTGAGTTTCGATTTGATGACTTCATTTCGCAGATGAATCAAGTAGTGTCCTGTACTGACCGGTAACTGAGACAAGTTAGCTTTGAAATGTTGTCTTTGGTCCCGTACAACAACTCGTAGTAATAATTAGGCAACAACAGAGCCCAGCGTTGCAATTTTTGCACTTTCCCCTATAGGACAAGCATGGAAGGAATGAACAAAGCCGTTAAAGGCCGATGATCTGTAACCGGATAGAATATGCTTTGTTACCACGTCTTCTTGTTCTTTAATTAATCGGTGCCACTACTTGCTTTTAAAACTCCTTCGAACGTGTTTAATTTCCTCTTCAGTTTTCCATTAATTTTGGTAGTTAATTCGTATCTTTAATCTCCTCTGTGTGGATCCATTTACGAGTGTGTAACCCACCCTCTCCTTTCCTTCAATTTGATATGTGATTTAACAAAGAGAAGCCTTTCGCAATTACAGTTTCCAATTTATTGTTTGTTCATATTTTAATCAGACATCAGCAATCGTTAACAGTAGGATAAAACTTATTGTGTGTTAATATCAGTTCTTTACGAAAATAAATGTTCATTGTAAATATCTACAGTTTGTCTCTCCATGTAGCTTCCACGAATTTTCTCGCCTGAATTACCTTGGCAGCATCCACAGCGTTACCAAAGCGCAATTATTGATACGGCCAGAGTATTATATTTTTATGAAAATTTAGATTTCCTTTCCGTCTGGTGAAGGAATCTGTGGTGTTAATGGGAATTATGGCCTTCTATAAGGCAGCGGTAAGATAAGATTACATTCCCTCCTCCCCAAAAGGCACACCATCAGATACTCAGATGTGGTCCGGTGTATCGAGACTTTATCTCTTAAGTATTTTTCAATGAGATTTTCGTGTGGTTGCAGTGACAGTTTTTTCCAGTCTTTCGAATGGTGTTAGCTGCTGCTCAATGTTTATAGCATAGTGTTCTGTAAGTGGCTTTACGACTCTGTAGAAGGATTTGCTTCATTTAGCATCGCAGTTCACACACATCGACTCATTTTAGAACACCGGCCGCACCGTTTATACCTTCCAGATAAACACCACTGCTATCTAGAATATCGTTAGAAATTTTAATATTATTGGGTATCGTATGCGAACCTGATGGATAGTCCACTATCACAAAATGTCTCATTACTACTCACCAAGAGACACTGCAGAGATGTTTAAAATTTAACTCAAAACTATAATGTATGACGTGACTACGTAGGCTTTCCCGGCGTAATAAGTCTTGAAAGTCTTTTCGGGTTTGCTGCCGGATACTAAAATCAACTTGACTCGATATTTCGGCGATCCAACTGTTCGCCATCTTCAGGAAATGCTGCTTCTGCTGATGAGTCCCGCTGAGAACTGACGCAAGATTGCAATTCAACGTCCTATATAGGCCACCGTTCAGTACACGGCGCATGCGCCGCCCATCACGGTTTCTGACTTCCAAAACAGGGAGGTGGCGCCGCCCTTAGTGAAACACTGCTGGCAACGATGTATCGCAATCAAGGCCGCATCGAAGAACGTTCAGTTTTGATGCGAGATAATACCGGATTCCACGTTTTGCTAAGAGGAAACCCATTGTCCCTGTTGATTAAATTATCAGCCGACCTAATTTCGATCGCCTCTTTATACACACTATTCCAAAAACCGGAAATATTGGCAATTACAACAGTTTCCTCAAATTTCATTTTGTGTCTCTCATTCAGGCAGTGTTCTGCTACGGCCGATTTTTCCGGCTGTTGTAGCTTCGTGTGACGGCGATGTTCCACACACCTGTCATTCACTGTGCGAATAGAACGGCCAACGTAAGCTTTCCCACATTGACAAGGGATTTTGTATACCCCGGGTTTCCTAAGTCCCAAATCATCCTTCACAGAGCCGAGCAGAGCCCTAATCTTAGAGGGTGGACGGAACACACTCTGAAACCCGAAATTAGGTTGGCTGATAATTTAATCAACAGGGACAATGGGTTTCCTCTTAGCAAAACGTGGAATCCGGTATTATCTCGCATCAAAACTGAAAGCTCTTCGGTGCGGCCTTGATTGCGATATATCGTTGTCAGCAGTGTTTCACTAAGGGCGGCGCCACCTCCCTGTTTTGGAAGTCAGAAACCGTGATGGGCGGCGCATGCGCCGTGTACTGAACGGTGGCCTATATAGGACGTCGAATTGCAATCTTGCGTCCATCTCCGGCGGTACACCGCTAGGTTACCGCCCTTCGATAGTGCCATTTTCGCGCTAATCGAAGTGCTAGGGTTTACAGGTGCCAGCCAGCCAGCCAGCCAGCCAGCCAGCAGCAGCAGCAGCAGCAGCAGCAGCAGTTCCCGGTCCCGGTCCCGGTCCCGGCCTGCAGCAGTGGTCCCCCAGCAGTCCAGCCAGCCAGCCCGCAGCAGTCCAGCCAGCAGCAGCAGCAGCAGCAGCAGCAGCCGCCGCCGCCGCCCCGGCCCCGTCCGCGGCAGCAGCGTCCCTGCCTCTCGCCGTCGCCGTCGCCGTCGCCGTCGCCGTCGCCGTCGCCGTCGCCGTCCGTCGTCTCCCAGTGTGTGTCCTGTCCTTTTAGTGCTGTGTTTTTCTTTCTTCTTCTTGTCGTCATGTCCGCCCCCACCTCCACCGTCACTACTCCCACCACCGCCATCGTGTATACGTCCCCTTCCGCCGCCTCCACCACTATCACTTGGTGTGCCCAGTCCCACCCCCCTCCTTCCATCCCTCCCCTCCTCTCTATCCCTTCGCCCTCGCTCTTTGTCGCCCCCTCTCCCGCCTCTTCCTCCCGTTCTGATCCTTTCCCTCCACTCCCCCAGCCTGTCACTGCAGCTCCGGCTAGGGTGGTGGCCCGTCGGGCCACTGCCCACGCCCAGCTCTCCCCGTCGCCGTCACCATCACCACCGCCACCGCCACCGCCGCCGCAACCGTCATCGTCATCGTCGTCACCATCACCATCACTGCCACATTCACCTGCACCGTCACAGTCACTATCTCCGGCGCCGACTGCTGCGTCCGTGCCGGGACCTGTCCCTTCCCACCACCTCCCCATCGTTCCCGTCCCTCCTGTTACCACCCGCCCCTCTGCCGCTGTCAAACGCCCTAGTGGCGCCTCCACTTCCTCTGCTCCTAAAAAGGCTCCACCCCGCCCCCCATCCCCGCCCCACAATGCCATGGACGTCTCCCCACCAGGCCCCGCTCATTCCTCCTCCTCCTCCCCACCCGGTCTCTACAAATATCTCCTGTCCCGTCCCGATCCTTCCTTCCTCGAGGCCCGGAATCTCTCCCTCCTCCTCCGCCAACATTTCCCTGGCGCCCCCATCTCTCTCCTTACTCCCAGACGGGATTCTGTCCTTATCTCCTCCCCCAGCCCAACCCTCCATACTGACATCCTCTCCCGCCTCCCCATCACCCGTTTTGGTCCTCACGCCTCCCTTACCCCTGCTCCCTCCCCATCTCCTACCCGCCAACCCCCACCCCCGCGTCGCCCGCCGACCCTCACCGCCGTGATCACTCGGCTTAGCCCGTCGATCACGGAGGAGGAGGTGCTGGCGGAGTTGAAGGCCCATCCCACCCTGGAGGTGCGGGCAGTCCGCCGCATTTTCAACGCGACCGGCCCCACCCGCCTTATGCGGGTTTTCTCTGAGGACGCCCCCTCCATTGACCGTCTCCTGAAGGAGGGTGCCCTCCTCTTCAATCAGCGATACCAGGTCGACCCCTCCCGTTCCCCCCCTCAATCCCTGCGCTGCCAGAGGTGTCTGCGCTACAATGCACATCCAACAGCAGAGTGCCGTGAGGCCCCCACCTGCCCGCATTGTCGGCAAGCGCACTTCCTCCGGCAGTGCCCCAACCTCCAATCCCCTCCCTCCTGTAATACCTGCAGCCTCCCCCACCCCACCTACTCCCAGAAGTGTAAAGCCCGACCCCCTCCCACCACTCCCGAACTCACCGTCCCTGTCCGTCCCCTGGACGCCCCCACCCCTCCTGGCAATTCCCTTCGTCCCCCCCCCACTGCTGAGGACATCATCAGGTTCCTCACCATTGTCCTCCAAAACGTCCATCCCTTTCAGCGCCCCCACACCTTACAACAGATCTCCCTCGCCGCCCGTTCCATATTCCACCTTAAAATGTACGCCACCTTTTCCAATAACCAGGCCCATTTCACCTTCTCCCGCCTTGACACCCTCGTCTAAGTCCTTATCATGGCGCGACAGCATCGTATCCTTTTCAACAATATCCGCTCCCTTCCCGCCAACAGGAACCTCTTCCTGCACACCCTTGCTACCCACCGTGTGGATGCCTTCCTCCTCAATGAAACCTTCCTCCAACCCCACCACTCCATCCACACCTCCCCCTATCTCCTCCACCGCTCCGATAATCCCCTCCCAGTTGCGCGTGGCGGAGTTGCCATTGGCCACCACCGCCAGATCCCCGTTCGGCTCCAGCCTCTCCTTCCCGACCCCACCGAACACCTGATCCTTAGTCTCTTCTTCCCCGGCCTTACCATTACCTGTGCCACCATCTATGTCCGCCCCAACGCCCCTCTTCCTTTCGACTTCCTCTCCCACATCGATCGTACCTTCTCCTCCTATGTGATCGCCGCCGACCTCAACATCCATAGTCGCTCCTTTGCCCAGTTACGGCGGTGGCATCGGTTCCTCTCCTCCCTTCAAGGCGACCTCATCCCCATCCCCCAGCACACCCGTCCCGAATCCAACTCCACTCCCGATGTTATCCTCTCCTCCCCCAACCTCCTTGGTCGCATTACGGTGGATGTCCTGGAGCCTATTGGTAGCGCCCATCTCCCTGTCCTCCTCACCGTTTCAGACGGCCGTCGCCCCCGCCCTGACCCTCGTCGTGACCCTCCCCCTAAGTACATCCATGCCTATTCCCGTGCCAACTGGAATGCCTACCGGGATACCCTCTCCACTCAGGTCGATAGCCACCCTCTCGCCTACCGCCGTCCCGATGATGTCACCCATGCCGCCTCCTTTCTCCAGCAGACCTTGTCTGAGGCCGTGGAGGCCCACGTCCCTACTGTTGCCATCCACCCCCACCGTCCTACCTTACCGCCACAGGCCGTCCTCCTCCTCCGTGAATCCCGTCGTCTCTACCGTGCCTTCCTCCGCACGCGTGACCCGGACACCCTACGACGCCACCGGCAACTACAGCGACACATTCGAAATTTGCTCGCGGCCAAGAAACGCCGGGACTGGCGACAGACATGCACCCGTTTAAACGCTACCCTCCCTATCAACTCGTCCAAGTTCTGGACCGCCTTCCGTCGCCTTACCGGAACTAAACCCTCCCCCTACTATCCTCTTCTCCACGATGATCACCCCTTCCCTGACGCCCTTAGTAAGGCCAATCACTTTGCCTCCTACCTGTCCGATGTGTTTTCCATCCCTGATGATCCCCAGTTCGATTACTCCCTCTTCCCAGATATCCGCGATCGAACTGACACCTCTGTCCCTCCCCTCGCTCCTGGTTTCCAGTACTTGGACAACATTCCACACACAGACCTTAATGCCCCCATCACCACACGGGATCTCATCAATACACTCCGCACCAAACGCAACACCACTCCTGGTCACGATCGTGTTACCTACCGTCACCTTCGTGAAGCTCCTGTCTCTTTTCTCTCCACCCTGGCCAGGCTCTACAAAGTAGTCCTGTCCACCGGTTACTACCCCGACCTGTGGAAAACCTCCCGTATCCTCATGTTCCTCAAACCTGGCAAACCGCCGTCCGCCGTCTCCTCCTACCGTCCCATCAGCCTTACCTCGGTCTTCAGCAAGGTCCTGGAATCTATCCTCACCCGCCGCATCCACCTGCATCTCCGCCAGCACCGCCTCCTCCCCGTTACCCAGTGTGGCTTTCGGCCGTCCTTCTCTTCCGACGATCTTCTCCTTCACCTCACTCATCTCCTTTCCGAACAGCTCAATTCCCGTCGCTCCGCAATCTTCCTCTCTCTAGACCTCGAACGCGCATATGACCGCGTATGGCATTCCGGTCTCCTCTTCAAGCTCCAAACCTTCGCCCTTCCCATTAACTACGTTCGTCTGATCGGTTCCTTTCTCTCCCGCCGTCCTTCCCATGTCACCATCCATAATACCGATTCCTACACCTTTTTCCCCTCCGCCGGTGTGCCCCAAGGCTCCGTCCTCTCCCCCCTTCTGTACCTTTTGTACACGGCGGATATGCCGCCGCCGTCACCCCCCGTCCACCTTCTCCAGTTTGCCGATGACACCGCCTTCCTTGCCCTTGCCCCCACCCTGCAACGCTCTCAACGCCTTCTCCAATCCCATCTTGACCGGTTCACCGCTTGGTGCAACCAGTGGTTGCTCAAGGTCAATCCTTCCAAAACCCAGGCGATCATTGTAGGCAAAACCACTCCCTCCTTCCGCCTCCTTGATTTCTATCTCACCGTTTATGGCCGTCCCATCGCTCACACCCCCACCCTTAAGTACCTTGGCGTCACCCTTGACCGTCGCCTCTCCTGGACTCCCCATCTCCAGACAATCCAAGCCAAGGCACGTTCCCGCCTCCGTCTCCTCAAACTCCTTTCCGGCCGAACGTGGGGCCTGGACCCCTCCACCATCCTCCACACCTATAAGTCCCTTATCCGCCCTATCCTCTGTTACGCCCATCCAGCCTGGATCTCCGCCCCCCCTTCCTTTTATAAATCCCTCCTAATCCTTGAACGCCATGCTCTCCGCCTTGCCTATCGCATCCGTCTCCCTTCCCCCACGCGGATCCTGTATGACCTTATCCCCTTCCCCCACCTCCTCCTCTTCCTCGAAAGGATACGAATCCTATACACCTCCCGTAAACTCGATCCCCCTCACCCGCTCGTCTCCCCGATCCTCTCCCACCCCCGCCCGCTGCCGCGCCTGTACTCCCATGTCCCACCCGGTCTCCATCTCTCCACCCTCCTTACCCTCTCCCAAGGTGGCTTCCGCCAGCTACCCCTCCCTGATGATGCCCTCCTCCCCTCCATCTACCCCTCCTACCAACTTTGATCCTCCCGCCCTCCTCCTGTGCTTGCTCCTCCGGGCACCCTCCCTCCCCTCTCTCCCTTTTTCCCTCCCTCCTCCTTTTCTCTCCCCTCCTCCCCCGGGCCTCCCCTCCCCTCCCCTGTCCCTCCCCTTCCTGGCCCCGTCTCCTCCGCCATTGGCGTCCTTTTCTCCCCTCTCCCCCACCTCACCCCTGTTCCCCTCTTGGCAGGTCCCCGGACTCGCACACGCTACGTGGACTTTCGCGCGCCGGAGATCGCCGCCATTAGTGTCTTGTGTGTGCCGTCGTGTTTAGTGTTCAGTGTTCACCGTCACACTCCATCGTTCGCCAGTGCCATCGTCTCCTTCAGTGTTCGTGCGTCGTCTCAACAGTTTGCAGTGTGGCTTATCGTCGAGTGTGAACGGCTCCGTGTTTGTTTCTCTATGTCTCCTGTTTATTGCCCACCATTTTGTAACCTTTATGCTTTTCTCCTGTTTGTGCTGTTTGTATCGTCTATGGCTGAAGAGCAGCGTAGTATGCTGCTGCCAGCCTGCCTGCTGTGCGGGCTTTAAAATAACAATAAAGTAAAAAAAAAAAAAAAAAAAAAATCTTGCGTCAGTTCTCAGCGGGACTCATCAGCAGAAGCAGCATTTCCTTAAGATGGCGAACAGTTGGATCGCCGAAATATCGAGTCAAGTTGATTTTAGGATCCGGCAGCAAACCCGAAAAGACTTTCAAGGTATAATGTATGACCTATAATTATCAAGTATTCACTACCACGTCCCGTTCTTTTCTTATTTTTGTTTCGGCCCTCTGAGGACCACATAAATTCAGTTCAGCTTCGTTTCTTCTGGTGTTTATCGTTGTCCAGAATCCTTTCAGTTATATGTTTTGCAGACTTATTCATTACTCTGTCCGTGCTTTTGCTCTGGGTCTAGTTTTGTACTGGAAACCTATGACAGTCAGAATTTTTTTATTTGAAAGTCTTCGACATTAGCAGTCTCCTTTTCTTCTTGATCTCCTTATCTTGCGAACCTTTTGTTCCAAAAGTTTTAGTTTTAAGTAACCCTGGTCTTAAGAATTTCTGCTGCGTATAAGGGTTCATGCCGCATCATTGTCTCCTCCAATGTTTAATGGTGGCACTTCCTTTATTGTGCAGGATTTGAGTTCGCCGCTGAGGGAGCGTCACTGAGCCAGTGAAAGGTAGCTACATCGCTTAAAGCGACGTGTTAGATTACCGTAGCTACGCTGAACAATGCCTGTTGAGCCTCATTATCAAATTTATATGAGTTCTCGTTAGGGGACGTATGTTTTAGCTGCTCGTGCAGTAGCCACACAAAACTAATCTATTCTTTGGTAACCACTCGAGAAAATCGACGAGACAGTGCATCTTCGTCGGTAATAATCGGTCGAACCGTAGCGAGGAGACCTCGGGCCGTGAGAAGAGGCGCCCGCGAATGGCCGATGTCTCGGCTCGTTACGCTGATGAGGATTATTAAGGCGAAACGTCGCCGATCCGGCGCGCTCCTCATAAATAATGCCGGGCAGGGCAGCTCTCAAAGGCAGGGCAGCAGATGGAAAGCTAACAAGTCGCTGCTAATGGTGTCCGCGCGTAATGGGATAATGAACGAGTCCTGGCGATTACGCGCGCCAGTGACGTGTCTGCGGCGATAATTATAACACGTGCTGGCCGGCCTGCCAGGTCCAAAAGGAACGCGACGGCGTCTGCGCCGTGAGAAAACGGCTAGCCGGCCGGCGCTGCCGCCCCTAGCCTGCCGGATCTGCCCCGCTGACGCTGGTGTAGTCGCGAGTCGCCACTCACCGTCAGACCAGTGCAGTCCAGTCGGTGTGGCATCTAATATGGGCGCCCGAGGCGTGGGACTGGAACACTTGTCGTAGTGCCGGAAGCAGCGAACATACCGTAGTCCAACCTTGCTCAGAAACGGAATGTTTAGCCATTTACTGACTGGTATTTACCGGGTGATCAAAAAGTCAGTATAAATTTGAAAACTTAATAAACCACGGAATAATGCAGATAGAGAGGTAAAACTTGACACACATGCTTTGAATGACATGGGGTTTTATTAGAACCACCCCATGTTGCTAGACCCGTGAAAGATCTCTTGCGCGCGTCGTTTGGTGACTATCGTCTGCTCAGCCGCAACTTTCGTCATGCTTGGCCTCCCAGGTTCCCAGACCTGAGTCCGTGCGATTATTGGCTTTGGGGTTACCTGAAGTCGCAAGTGTATCGTGATCGTCCGACATCTCTAGGGATGCTGAAAGACAACATCCGACGCCAATGCCTCACCATAACTCCGACCATGCTTTACAGTGCTGTTCACAACATTATTCCTTGACTACAGCTATTGTAGAGGAATGATGGTGGAGATATAGAGCATTTCCTGTAAAGAACATAATATTTTCTTTGTCTTACTTTGTTATGCTAATTAGAGCTATTTTGATCAGATGAAGCGCCATCTGTCGGACATTTTTTGAACTTTTGTATTTTTTTGGTTCTAATAAAACTCCATGTCATTCCAAGTATGTGTGTCAATTTGTACCTCTCTATCTACATTATTCCGTGATTTATTCAGTTTTTAAATTTATACTGACTTTTTAATCACCTGGTATTTTGCATATACACTGATGGAAAAAATATCGCTATACCGAGGTGGAGTTGTACGACATAAACGAAATTTGGTAGGCGTGTTTCTAACAAGTTAAATATTTTGTCTATTCACCTTTCATTCCAGTCCAGTCGCATAACAGTGGCGCTAGTATGGCCATTATGAGGATGTAAATCAGATTTGCTTTAAATACATGCTGTAATGGTCGTGAGCGTTACTTACGTTTGAGATTGGAGGTGGTGAGTTGATGCTGGTCGAGAATGCCTTTAAGGCAACAAAGACGCCAATATCAGCACCTCGCTGAGTTTGAACAATGTGGCCGACCGAGGTGGCCGAGCGGTTCTAGGCGCTACAGTCTGGAACCTTGCGACCGCTACGGTCGCAGGTTCGAATCCTGCCTCGGTCATGGATGTGTGTGATGTCCTTAGGTTAGTTAGGTTTAAGTAGTTCTAAGTTCTAGGGGACTGATGACCTCAGAAATTAAGTTCCACAGTGATCAGAGCCATTTGAACCATTTTGAACGATGTGGTGTATAGGGCTATGAGAAGCTGGATGTTCCTTCTACGTTACTGCAGAAGGACTCTGCAGCAAAGTAGCCACTGTGCATGACTGCTGGCTGCGGTGGTCACAAGAATGCACAGTCGCAAAAAGGCCGGACGCTGGACTGTTACGTAGCACTACCGAGAGGGTAGACTATTGTGCTCGGCGTACGGGTCTGGCGCGTAGTACTGCACCTGCAGCTGCAAACTGAGTAGCATTTGGCACCACAGAGCCATAAAGATTTGTTACAAATCGGTTACTTCAGGGACAGAACGCCCTGTAGCGTGTATACCACTGACCTCACTCAACCACCGCCGTTAGCGACGTCAGTCGTGTCCACCGAGAGGTCATTGGACGGCAGGGTAGAGGTCTGTTGCGTTTCCTGGTGAAAGCGGTTCTGCCTTGGACCCACGGATGGCCGTGTGTCAGTTAGAAGAAGGGTAGTAGAGGGACTGCAACCAACCTGTGCTATACACACTGCACCTACATCTAGAGTGCGATTTCGTATGGCTCAGGGAACAATCTCGTGGTTATCCCCTGCACCCTGATTGCAAATCAGTACGTCAGTCTGGTGAAAAAAAATGGCTCTGAGCACTATGGGACTTACCATCTGAGGTCATCAGTCCCCTAGACTTAGAACTAATTAAACCTAACTAACCTAAGGACATCACACACATCCATGCCCGAGGCAGGATTCGAACCTGCGACCATAGCAGTCGCGCGGTTACGGACAGAGGCGCCTAGAACCGCTCGGCCACCGCGGCCGGCGTCAGTCTGGTGATTCAGCATGTTGTGGTACCACTCATGAACAGCGTTCCAGGGAGCATTTTCCAACAGGGGACATCACGGGACGATAACTCTAGCGTCATCCACAAACAGCATTTACTATCCCTGTATTGACCAGGCAAGTGCAATAGGCATGGTACTCCAGCCCACAAAATGACATCCGGCATCTACAACAAAATTCATATACGTTGACATGGTGGCATTCGACATTCTAGCGCTTATGCCGGTTATTAATGACCAGCATTTCACATTTGCAATGGCTAATCTCGCGCATCATTAACCTGTGACCCTGCAGTGTTAATCACTTAAATATGTTACCCGGACAAATGTATTCCCGAAATTTCATTACTGTACACTAATTAATTTTCGGTGCTGCAATTTTTTTCCGGCAGTGTATTTGAAAAACTGAAGGTCAAAAACTGTTTTTCGTTATGAGCAATAATACAGCGTAGTTTCAAGGATAAATTGAAACTGATTGATTTGAAAAATCGGCGAGGTGAGGACACATGTGTCCCACGAAAAGTGAAAATCTAGGATTTTCAAAGTTTAATTTTTGTTTGTGGCTCTGAGAACTATGGGACTTAACATCTGAGATCATCAGTCCCCTAGACTTACAACTACTTAAACCTAACTAACCTAAGGATATCACACACATCCATGCCCGAGGCTGGATTCGAACCTCCGACCGTAGCGGTCCCGCGGTTCCAGACTGAAGCCCCTAGAACCGCTCGGCCACACCAGCCGGCATTTTTGTCTGTCGTATGATTTTATCAAGATGGCAAATATGAAAGTAAAAAAAACAAAAAACAAATCAGTACCAAAACACATTTATTCTTTTGACACCGCATTGTAGTACCAATTCACATGCACGTGTCACGAAACCAGTTACCAAAACTAAAAATAAAAAATAGGTGGAAAGATATGCGATGCAGAGAAAATCTGTCCTGGAATCAAACTGCTGAGCTCAGAACTGGAGTGGCAGAAGCAGAAAACACCTGTGGAGGAGTTAGACAAGGGTGTGTACTCTGAACACTGGTCTTTAAGTGGGGCTCAGAACATATATTCCAGGAGGCGCTTGAAGACTGTGAAATAGGTATAAAAGTAAATGGGTCGTGGATTAACAACATAAAATATGCGGATGACAGAGTCTTAATTGGAGATAACATGAACGACCTGCAAGATGTTCTGACTACAATGTGAGAACACAGCAGGAATATGGGTCTCAATATCAACACCAAAAAGGCCAAATTTATGGTAGCTGCTCGAAATTCAGATGAGCATCAAAATGCAGAATTAATGCGTGATAAACAACCCATAGACAGGGCGAATAGATTTAACTACTTGGGGACGTGGTTGTGCGAGAATTTGTCATCGGGCTTGGAAATGCAGAGCAGGCCCGCAATGCATTCATAAAATTTAATGGTGTTCACAAGCACTGAGTTTGATCTTAACCTCAGAGTTAGATTTATGGAAAGCTAGCCGGCCTCTGTGACCTAGCGGTTCTAAGCGCTTCAGTCCGGAACCGCGCTGCTGCTACGGTCGCAGGTTCGAATCCTGCCTCGGGCATGGATGTGTGTGATACCCTTAGGTTGGTTAGGTTTAAATAGTTCTAAGTCCAGGGGACTGATGACCTCAGACGTTAAGTCCCATAGTGCTTAGAGCCTTTTGAACCATTTATGAAAAGCTACGTGTGGTCAGTGCTTTTGTATGACGTGGAAAGTTGGACGTTGAAAGTGAACACCGTGAACAATTTGGAAGCATTCGAGATGTGGTTATATCGAAGAATACTTATAATTCCATGGAAAGAAAGGAAAACAAATAAAGAGATCTTGAGAACAGTAAAAATAGACTGCGAACTGCTAACCATAATCAAACGTAAGAAAACAGTAAACTTAGGCCATGTGATACGAAATGAAAGATATCACCTTCTTAAACTAATAATCGAGGGGAAGATTGGAGACAAAAGAGGAATTGGCAGGAGAAAAATGTCATGGCCCGCAACATCAGACAGTGGAGAGGAATGAGAAACACCGGCGACTTGATCCATGCTGGAAGAGGTAGGGAAGACTGGGCAAATGTGATTGCAAACATCCATTAGTAGATATGCAGCAGCAGCAGAAGAGGAATTGCGATCTGTGCATGCTGCACCTCTTTTTATATCACTTCACTGGAA
This sequence comes from Schistocerca serialis cubense, assembly GCF_023864345.2. Lineage (NCBI taxonomy): Eukaryota > Metazoa > Arthropoda > Insecta > Orthoptera > Acrididae > Schistocerca > Schistocerca serialis. The sequence continues at coordinate 221,967,728 of NC_064646.1, read as the reverse complement.
ATGTTTCAGTCTGGCTCTTTGATATTTTTAAAGGCGTCGGACATCTATATCAGCCAATTTCTTAAGGGGCAAACTTACTCCCCAGGTACATGTGTCAGTAATTAGAGTCTGAGCCGTGTAGCCTACGGCACATGCCCTGTCTGTTTTGTTCACACTATCACAGAACAGTCCCACCCAAAAGTTTTGAAAGTGATTTAGGTTGGTTATTACGTAATACAGGGTGATTCAAAAAGAATACCACAACTTTAAAAATGTGTATTTAATGAAAGAAACATAATGTAACCTTCTGGTATACATCATTACAAAGAGTATTTAAAAAGGTTTTCTTTTACTCAAAAACAAGTTCAGAGATGTTCAATATGGCCCCCTCCAGACACACGAGCAATATCAACCCGATGCTCCAACTCGTTCCACACTCTCTGTAGCATATCAGGCGTAACAGTTTGGATAGCTTCTGTTATTTCTCGTTTCAAATCATCAATGGTGGCTGGGAGAGGTGGCCGAAACACCATATCCTTAACATACCCCCATAATAAAAAATCGCTGGGGGTAAGGTCAGGGCTTCTTGGAGGCCAGTGATGACGTGCTCTGTCACGGGCTGCCTGGCGGCCGATCCATCGCCTCGGGTAGTTGACGTTCAGGTAGTTACGGACAGATAAGTGCCAATGTGGTGGCGCTCCATCCTGCTGAAATATGAATTGTTGTGCTTCTTGTTCGAGCTGAGGGAACAGCCAATTCTCTAACATCTCCAGATACTGTAGTCCAGTTACTGTAGCACCTTCGAAGAAAAAGGGACCAAAAACTTTATTGGCTGAAATGGCGAACAAATGTACAACTGAATGAAATTTTATAGCTCCCTTAATTCGCCGACAGATAGTGCTTAGCTCTGCCTTTTGTCGTTGCAGAGTTTTAAATTCCTAAAGTTGTGGTATTCTTTTTGAATCAGAACCCTCGGTTTATTCGTTCCTTTGCTGCAAATCACTTTAACACAGTTTCTAACCGCGCTCGCACTACACATGTATGTAATTTGCATTCACGTTATAAAATGAGTGAGCCACTGCCACTCTTTTTCTATACGGTCGACTTTTCAATATTAAACGTTTCATAATCGACAAATTAATATTTTTTCACAGTTCCCGCAATCGGATACTCATACATATTCGTGTGCTGATCATGTGATGTCTTCGGATAAGGCTCGAGTGCAACTGACTCACTGCCTCACGCAAACCGACTTCTAGGTTCCAATTCGCACCTTCCAGGACCACGGTTCAAATGGCTCTGAGCACTTTGGGACTTCTGAGGTCATCAGTCCCCTAGAACTTAGAACTACTTAAACCTAACCAACCTAGGGACATCACACACATCCATGCCCGAGGCAGGATTCGAACCTGCGACCATAACGGTCACGCGGCTCCAGACAGTAGCGCCTAGAACCGCACGGCCACTTCGGCCGGCCAGGACCACGGGGTATCCCCGTCAGCGTTGCCGCTGCACCGTAGCAAAGAGGCGCGCTGCGCTGCAAGAAGGAAGCTTAAGAGGCGTATTCGATCGGTCAAATGCAGGATAGAGATCCGTACATTTATATATGGAATGCTTTTGTATTGAAATATTTAGTGCGATCGCTGTGGTTCCACTATGATATCAAAAATTGTCAATTTCGTGACGGTTCGTTCTCCCAACAATCTCAGTAATTCCGAGGGAATGCCATCTACGACAGCTGCCATCTTCAAACTTACACTTTGTGATCAAAAATATCCGGACACCCCCAAAAACACACGTTTTTCATATTAGGTGCATTCTATTGCCACCTACTGCCAGATACTATATATCAGCGATCTCAGTAGTCATTAGACATCGTGAGAGAGCAGAATGGGACGCTCTGCGGAACTCATGGACTTCGAACGTGGTCAGGAGATTGAGTCTCACTTGTGTCATACGTTTGTACGTGAGATTTCCACACTCCAAAACATCCCTAGGTCCACTGTTTCCGATGTAATAGTGAAGTGGAAACGTGGAGGGACACGTACAGCAGAAAAGCGTACAGGCCGACCTCGTCTTTTGACTGACAGTCCACTGATAGTTGAAGAGGGTCGTAATGTGGAATAGGCAGATATCTATCCAGACCATCACACAGGAATTCCAAATATCATTAGGATCCACTAAAGTAGTATGACAGTGAAACGTCCCCTTTGAACAATTATACACGACTGTGCTTAAACTGACACACAATATTTTTAGCGCAACGCAATCTGACTTTCAAAATTCCCTACTAAAGAATGGCCCTGACTAACATTAAACTATACCTTTCACAAATCACTTGCCTCACAAAAATCTTTGCTGCTCAAGCTACTGCAATACAGCGAGCGCCACTACTGCCAGCTAAATAAAAGATTCAAACTATGGAAGGCACTAACTGCTGATAGGGATAGTTAGCAAATGAAAGATATTAATAGAGAACAAACAATGTATTTACCTTGATATCATCATATATAAATATAGCAGTTCATGACAAATTACAAAACTCCGCCATCTCTCTCCCCACATCCACCACTGCTGGCGGCTCACCTCCAACTGCGCAACGCTACGCGCTGTTCACAGCCAGCTGCCTAACACTACAATGGCGAGTATTACAACAATGCAAAGCAGCCACAGACTGCACACAGCACAGCCAGTGATTTTCATAAAGAGGTGGCGTTACCATAAAAAAACCTAAACAGTCTACTTACATAGAGAAAACATAAACAGCCTACTTACATTACCCCATGCTCCCCACAAAAATTTTTACAAATGGGATTGGGCAGTGGCCAATACAGATTTGAAAAATTTTTTTTTTTCATAATTACAATAACAAAGAAATGAAATGCACACACTTATTGATACAATGTTGGTCAAAAGCTAAAATTGTCTCACAGTCCATAAAGACAGTCCCAATCGTACATAACAGGAGAATAACAGTGTTTTTCTCAAAGTCTGAGCAGTAAAAGAAAATGCACACGGAAGTAGTGGATTTCCATGCAGTCTTGAAGAAGTAGTGTTGTCCTTCCAATGGAAAGACAGTGCTGACTCTCGACATGCAGACAGGTAATGGGCCACAACAGAGCAAACCCACAGCAGAGTCAGTCGAAATTTTGAAGAGTATTGGTAGGTAGGTCATCACAGAGCAGACCCACTGTAGTCCTGGTAGAGATTGGGGTATTGGTGGGCCACCAGAGATGCAGACCCACTGCAGTCCTTGTAGAAATAATGGTATTGGTGAGTCAGCAAAGGTGTAGACCCACTGTAGTCCTTGTAGAGATAATGGTATTGGTGGGTCATCAAAGATGCAGACCCACTGTAGTCCTTGTAGAGATGGCCAGCAGCCATCTGTTGTGACTGTGCAGGTGCACAATCACCATTGAAGAGTCTTGCGGAGAATATAGCAAATCCATAAACCACCACTTGTGCACTCACAAAGTTTCTGGAATTGTCCTTAGAACCAGCAAAGCTGTTATCCAGTCCCTTGCTGAATTATTAACACACGTGCAAACACTAACAGTCCCTACTTCTCACATATTGTCCATATACTATGACCAACAGAAACGTGTGCAGTGAAATGTAACTAACAAGTTAATAATATCATGAACTGGTGACAATTACCATTTTATAACATAAGAATACAATAACAAAGGTACAAAACACGTCATTAAAAACGTAATAATACAGATAACGTTTGTAGTAATAGGGGCTTTACAAAAGAATAGAAATAAACATATACATCAGTGTTACAGGAATTATGACATAAGTAAATACATAAAAGATCAGAATAACTTTTGAAACATCAACTTTACACATGAGCATTAAAACAAAACAGAATTAATAATGTCTAACATCTTTACAAAGTAAATAACATATTATTAACGCAAATTATATTTGAGGATAACAGTATTCCTCATCATAGTTCATGTAGCTGAGTATGAGAAAAATTCTACAACAAAAGTCTGATGAGGTAAACATATAAAGACAGGAAGAACATATATACACAAGGGTACCCAAACACATAGTGGGATAACACAAAAGGAAAGGACAGGGTTTGTTTCATTGCAGTATTTTGCAAACAAAACTTTCTTTGCTTCTTGGAGATCTCCCTTCATTCATCATTATTCCCAAAAGTCCTATCTAAGCCTGCCTTCTGTATTTTGTTCACATCCGCTGTCAAAAATAGTTTTTCTCTCTGCTTTCTGTATTCTGTTCACATCCTCTGTCAATAATAGTTTTTCTCCACTGTACAGTATCCTTTTTATTTTGCTAGACCATTTTCTGATAGCTTCTCAATGCATTTCTTATAAATTTATAATAGTTAGTTTCTTATATAGTCTCCTCTTAAGCTAACTTAAATCTACTGAGCTCAGATACTAAACTAAGGGACGAGGCAATGCAGCAGCACATAACAAATTAACACAAACAGCAATGCAAAAAAATGGAAAATTGCAAAGCAAGCTACAGTAAATATAAATTACCCAGCAATGCAACATTACAACTAATATGAGCCAATGTACAGTAGCAAGAAAAATAAGTCAGTAGTAAAATTAGCTTAACAGAGTAACACAATTTAAAATTCAGTAGCACTATGCCTGGCAAACAGCAGCAGCAAATATAAAAAATATAAAAAATATAAAACTTATATCTATACATGACAAAGCTCAAGCAGAAAAAATATTACAGTAAAAACAACAATGCAGATAAGGGAAATGTATATTCACATCTTAATATCTATGTAATTAAAGTGGTGCACCACAACAACTGATTGTAAATACAAAGAAATATTACCATGTACTTGAAAAGAAAATTATGTGTTACTGTTACTAGTTCCTTCTTATTGTTCTTTCCTTTCCAAGTGCTCCTTTTTTAAAGAATGTGGATCATAAAATAATTATTTAATAGATCTGTTGACAGAAAGTGTTCACATTAGCAAATGCATCTAAGTTTATTTTATAAAACTAATGCTGTAACACAGCTGGAAAACAGGTATCAAATGAAATAAGCAATTACGCAATCCAAAGCATAAAAATATCATTCAATAGTCGTGTGACATTTCATAAGTTAGTAGCTCTCAATTCTCGTAGAAAGACACTTGTCATTATCAGGTTTGCAGATGTAAGAATATTTCCGAGGATAATGGCCTCCCCTTTTTTTTGTTCTACCTGTGCCGCTGAAAAGGGCTCGCAATAATGGCTTTTTCTCCAGGCGTCTGACACAGCTGGGTGCCCGCGACCCATTACGTGCAGGTGGTCACTTAACTTTCGTACGGAAATATTTACGACAGCAGTTTCTGCTACCGTTGCAGTCTCATATAAAAATATTTCACAGGTCAAGAATTAGCGTTGCAAATCTGTAGAAACAAAATCCTATAAATATAAGTGTCCAAAAAAAATATTCGTCAGCATTGTGATACAGTAACGCATTTACGCACATTTCATAACTCTTAAAGTACGATTCTTGGTTTCCAACATACTTCTTATTCCTCATATACGGTAGCATCATCTTATTGATCATAAACATATCTCAACAGCATAGTACACATCGTCATCGTAATAATAACATCATAACACCTCAGTCAAATCTCAAAAACGTCGTAGCTTTCTGTAATAATTTCAAAACCTAAAAAAAATTCTCTGCTCATTTCAATAGTGTCATCTACCTCAAACGTACTTTAAAAATCATGAATCCATACCAAATACATCATTCAAAGCTCTCATAGTATCACAATGGTTCCGAAAAAATATGAGCATTTCACAAAGTACAGACAAAATACAATTTCATAAGTGTGAAGTTATCCAACTGTGTAATTGCGTAAACATCTGTCACTGATGTAATAAAAAAAAATTATCTCTCAGTTACATGATCAGATAGCTGTGTAATTCGTGTGTTAGAGAAATATGGTACCGATGTGTAAAGTTGTATAAGCAAATACCATATTAGCTAGGGTTCCTTGTGGTTGCCAAACACATGGTACACAAAGTAGGCGTATACCCCACTGAGGATTAATGTAATTATACCCTCAGGTGTTACAGATTACAGCAATGGAATGAAATGTATCACGGAAAACTTTCTTTGTAATTCAAAAATCTTTAAAAATAAATGTTTTAAGTACAAAATTAATCACTGAAATGCGTGTCCTGTAGAGCTAAATGTGCTTCTTGTTGTAAGATAATCTCTGTGGAAGTGTCGTAGTTATTTTCCTTCGAAAGCTAAGTTCTGCAGAAGCCAATGTACTTACCTCATATTACACAAAAGTGAAATGCTTTGCGTATAAATGTCTTAGTTATTACGCTTATTGCCGTGATGAGGAAAGTACTGTGCTGTAACGTATTGTTGTGCTACGGAAAAGGCAATCTCATTGTAGCTATACCACAAAAGTTACTAATAAAACATGTTTTGATTTCCAGAAGAATTCAGAAAACTGTGCAGATATAAAACAGATACACTGCAAAAGCAACATTGTAAATTGTCACTCATTAGTAGCGTCGTGATAAAATCGTGTAGCTGTCACATAAACTAACCATTGTGTCATCTGGTATCTCACAGAAAGTACTTTAATTCAGAATGTATTTTCAAGTAAACCAAAATGTTGCATTAAAATCTCATTAGCAGTACTGGTATGTGTCCTAAGTATGTAAGCCTGATAGTCGTTACGTAATCGTGCAACTAACAAGCAAGAATGTACAAATACAACACTGTGTCGTCTGTTCACTATAACAATGCATTCGTAATTTCTGTTTAAAAATGTTCCCTAGGTTCTAGACTGGATATTTCACTTCAAACATTGTTGTATGTTAACAGATTCTAAGTCTGACAAAGCATACTAGTAGCGTCAATTGAAAAGTTTTATGGCAAAGAAAAAGTTAAAAAAGCAGATTATCTTTCAATAATCGGTTTTACATGTGAAATGTGGTACAATCTTTTACTCTTTAAGGTACTCAGAATTTCAGCTTGAACGCAATTATCATGCAGTATACGTCGGTAAAGAATACTGGAATTTTTCACAAGGTTAGCGTCTATGTTATTTTTCTCTGAGCCAGCCGGCGCACGTGGGTGCCTGCGGCGCGAGTCATTGTCTGTCTCTTTGTTGGCGCGCGTTGTTATTGGGATTAGGAGACCTAACGTCTACAAATTCGCTTTGCCGAGAGGGCCCAGCTCTGTTAGAATCCCGCCAGTTCTGATGAAATTCACGTCTGTCGTTTTGTCGGTAGTTTACATAGTTTCTTGTTTGTCGGTCATGTGGTGGAGAATTTCGCCCTGAGTCGTAACTGCGCGCTGGACCGTTGCGTCTAAAGTTATTCTGTCTCCCTTGATAATAATTGTTTTGGTTTCCATATTGTCTGTTTCTAAGGTAATCTCTGTCATATTCTTTACTACGGAAATGCGATCTTTCTCTGTAACTATTATTACTCTGCCAGTGGTTGTCATATGGGTGGTGTCTGTTTTGGTCACGATTTGCGTTGTAAGAATAGGCTTGTCGTGTCCAGTTATTGCTTCTGTCATCACGGAATTGTGACGTATGTGACCTGTAGTGATTGTTTTCCTGTTTTCGCATCCGGCGACTGTCTGTGTCAATTTCTAATTCTTGTAGGAGTCCCTGAAAAGCTTCAATGTCGTCTTTGCAACGTCCTGCCAAAATAATGTGTCGTAAATGTTCAGGCAATTTGATTAAGCAAATGCGGATAAGTTCTGAGGGGCTGTATGGGTTTGACAGGTACTGATTCTTGTGCAACATGTCTTCAAAATATTTCATAAGACTGGAAAATTCAGATTGTTCGAAACGTTTCATCATTATGATGCTTTGTTTTACTCGGTCTTGTGTGGCCTGAGACCAATATGCTGAGAGGAAGGCATGGTAAAACTCTCCTTCACTGTGGCAATCGTGAATGACCGACCGCATTCTTTCAGCTGGTTCATTCTCTAAGTAGCCACACATAAATTCTAATCTGTGCTCTAATGACCAGTTGGGAGGAAAACAATGAGAGAATTGATGGAGCCATGTTTGTGGATGAATGTCGTTGCCAGAATTCTTAAATGTTTTGATTTTACGTGTAGTAATGAACAGCTTATAGTCAAAGTCATCATGTCGGCGAATCGCATATCGGTCATTGTTACGTCGTTTCGGCGGTTCCATTTCAAAATTTGGTGCACCTTGCCAATTTCTTTCATAACTTCTGAAGTGTCCTGTGTTATTATTTTGTGGTTGTTCCGTATTTCTATGTCCCTCTTCCCGTATTGGAACGCGAGTGTCCTCTGAAATACGTAATTCTTGTATTACCTGTGTCAGCTGATCTTGTACTTCCCGGATTTCTCTTTGATGTTGCGTATCAATTTCATTCAGATTTTGTTTCAGTTTCCTAATTTGTTCGCTCTCTTCTGTGTCATTAAAGACTACCGGTTTTGCGTCATTCAGATTATCATCTACCTTCGTAGATAAATTATTTAGCTGATCCGAAAGTTCAACTACTTTCTCTGATAATGAACACATTTCCTCAGTGTGTTTTTCTGAACCAAGCTTCAGAGTGTCCATTTGTGTTGAAATCGAATCTACTGTGTCCTTTAAGTTTTCCTGAGTTTTTGCAAGTTGTGTAACCGAATCCGTAGATGCAACTGAGTCAATTTTAGCCCACAAGGTCTCATGATTTTCATGAACAATGGCTTGCAGTTCTTTTATGGCTGCTTCGTGATTCTGTAATGCATTTTCATGCCGCGAAAAAATAGGTTGAAAATGCTCACAAATTTGTGTTTTTACGTCATTACACACTTTCTGACATTTCGATTCAATGTTATGTAACTCAGTGGTTAAATCTTCACGTGTTTGTTCAAGTGTAGTGTCTAACTTTTGAAGATTTTGTTCCATTGTGTCTAACTTTTTGAGATTTTGTTCCATTGTGTCTAACTTTTGAAGCTTTTGCTGTGTTTGTCTCTGATTTTGTTCCATTGTGTCTAACTTTTGAAGCTTTTGCTGTGTTTGTCCCATTTGTTGTATTAACTGTAATAACAATGCATTGGTGTCTGAAACATGTTCCTCAGTGCTTTTCGGCAGTGAATTTGCACCGGAAACATTCACATTTTGACAAGCAGAAAATGTGTCTTGACTTATTTGAGAAAACGGCGAGGATCCAAAACCTGAATCTACAGTATTTGCGAGATCGTGTCGTGTCATTTCGGATTCCTGAGGCGAGCTATTGCCGACCGATCGATCGATAATGCTTCCCTCTTCACTAATTGTTTCACTGTCCACGCCATTGTTTGCCGCCCGCTCCATTTCCCTATGCACAATTATCAAATTACTACTTTGAACATAAGTTAATTCATTACTCTGCGGCGCTAACACACTGCTTTCGTCTTCACTGTCATTTCTCAGTTTACTTTGGAGCCTAGTATTACGTTTTTCACACGCCATAATTGTCACAATATTTCACACGATAACACAGAAAAGCACAATTTGAAGAGCAAAATAAAATAACATAGCAATGGAAATAATGTCTACTTAATTGCCAGCGCAGCTGCGAAATACTTGGTGCAAATCTACATGCATGCCACAACTGTTTTACTGTACAACAATGAAAAACTACAACTACAAAGGAAATTCTCTCTATGATTACGCGCTATCAATAAACAAAATCTACACTAATTACACAAACTACAAGAAAAAAAATCAGAAGATTCCAGTGAGGTATCCTCGGCTAAGGGTCGACATATGAAACGTCCCCTTTGAACAATTATACACGACTGTGCTTAAACTGACACACAATATTTTGTTAGCGCAACGCAATCTGACTTTCAAAATTCCCTACTAAAGAATGGCCCTGACTAACATTAAACTATACCTTTCACAAATCACTTGCCTCGGAAAAATCTTCGCTGCTCAAGCTACTGCAATACAGCGAGCGCCACTACTGCCAGCTAAATAAAAGATTCAAACTATGGAAGGCACTAACTACTGATAGGGATAGTTAGCAAATGAAAGATATTAATAGAGAACAAACAATGTATTTACCTTGATATCATCATATATAAATATAGCAGTTCATGACAAATTACAAAACTCCGCCATCTCTCTCCCTACATCCACCACTGCTGGCGGCTCACCTCCAACTGCGCAACGCTACGCGCTGTTCACAGCCAGCTGCCTAACACTACAATGGCGAGTATTACAACAATGCAAAGCAGCCACAGACTGCACACAGCACAGCCAGTGATTTTCATAAAGAGGTGGCGTTACCATAAAAAAACCTAAACAGCCTACTTACATAGAGAAAACATAAACAGCCTACTTACAACAGTTATGCGGGATGCACACATCACGCCGGTAAATGCCAAACGACGCCTAGCTTGGAGTATGGAGCGTAAACATTGGACGACTTAACAGTGGAAAAACGTTGTTGGAGTAACGAATCACGGTACACAACGTGACGATCCGATGGCAGCGAGTGGGTACTGCGAATGATCGCTGAACGTCAACTGACAGCGTGTGTAGTGCCAACAGTAAAATTCGGAGGCAGTGGTGTTGTAGTTTGGTCGTATTTTTCATGGAGGGGGCTTGCTCCCCTTGTTGTTTGCACTATCACAGCACAGGCCTACATTGATGTTTCAAGCACCTTCTTGCTTCCCACTGTTGAAGAGCAATTCGGGGATGACGATTGCATCTTTCAACACGATCGAGCACTCCGTGAAGAATGGCCTGCCATTCCCCAAGAAACCTTCCAGCACCTGATTGAACGTATGCCTGCGAGAGTGGAGGCTGTCATCAAGGCTAAGGGTGTACCAACATCATACTGAATTCCAGCTCTCCTCAGTGCAGCACTCCATGAAGAATGGCCTGCCATTCCCCAAGAAACCTTCCAGCACTTGATTGAACGTATGCCTGCGAGAGTGGAAGCTGTCATCAAGGCTAAGGGTGTGCCAACACCATACTGAATTCCAGCTCTCCTCAGTGCAGCACTCCGTGAAGAATGGCCTGCCATTCCCCAAGAAACCTTCCAGCACCTGATTGAACGTATGCCTGCGAGAGTGGAAGCTGTCATCAGGGCTAAGGGTGGGCCAACACCATACTGACTTCCAGCTCACCTCAGTGCAGCACTCCGGAAGAATGACCTGCCATTCCCCAAGAAACCTTCCAGCACCTGACTGAACGTATGCCTGCGAGAATGGAAGCTGTCATCAAGGCGAAGGGTGTGACAACACAATACTGAATTTCAGCTCTCCTCAGTGCAGCAGTCCGTGAAGAATGGCCTGCCATTCCCCAAGAAACCTTCCAGCACCTGACTGAACGTATGCCTGCGAGAGTGGAAGCTGTCATCAAGGCTAAAGGTGTTCCAACACCATACTGAATTCCAGCTCTCCTCAGTGCAGCACTCCATGAAGAATGGCCTGCCATTCCCCAAGAAATCTTCCAGCACCTGACTGAACGTATGCCTGCGAGAGTGGAAGCTGCCATCAGGGCTAAGGGTGGGCCAACACCATACTGACTTCCAGCTCTCCTCAGTGCAGCACTCCGTGAAGAATGGCCTGCCATTCCCCAAGAAACCTTCCAGCACCTGATTGAACATATGCCTGCGAGAGTGGAAGCTGTCATCAAGGCTAAGGGTGTTCCAACACCATACTGAATACCAGCTCTCCTCAGTGCAGCACTCCATGAAGAATGGCCTGCCATTCCCCAAGAAACCTTCCAGCACCTGATTGAACGTATGCCTGCGAGAGTGGGAAGTGTCGTCAAGGCTAAAGGTGGGCCAAACCATATTGAGTTCCTGAATTACCGATGGCGGGCACCACAAGCTTGTAAATCATTATCAGCCAGGTGTCCGGATACTTTAGATCACAAAGCGCATCTCATTCAGTACTCTGTCGAATTGATGGTTATCGGTATGCTGGGATGGAAGCTATGTAAGGTGGCGATATGGACACGCGCCAATGAGTTTATAGATTCAACTGAGTGACAGAAGCACCACCTACGCCCGCCACTTGTGGCGTGTACAACATTGCTACCTGCAACACACACCAATATTAATGCGCTTCGAACACTGGAGTAACAAGCTGCGGTCATTCTTCATCAAACACACTCCGCTGGATGTTCATAGTGCATGGCCTGTGGCGGCGTGATTACACGACAGTAGCATCCCTGTAATGGACTGGCCTGCACAGTGCCTTGACCTAAGTCCTACAGAAGTCCTTTGGGATGTTTTGGGAGGCCCACTTCGTGCCAGGCCTCACCGACCGACATCGATACCTCTCCTCAGTGCAGCACTCCGTGAAGAATGGGCTGCCATTCCCCAAGAAACCATCCAGCACCTGATTGAACGTATGCGTGCGAGAGTGGAAGCTCATCAGGCTAAGGGCGGGCCAAGACCATACTGCATTCCAGTATTGCCGATGGAGGGTGCCACGAACTTGTTAGTCATTTTCAGCTAGGTGTCCGGTTACTTTTGATCACATAGTGTATCTCATTCAGTGCTCTGTCGAATTGATGTTTTTCGGTCTGCTGGGATGGAAGCTATGTAAGGTGGCGATATGGACCCATGCCAATGAATGAGTCAGCTGGGTGACAGAAGCACCACCTACCCCCCCCCCCCCCCCCCCCTCACTTCTGGCGTGTAGAACATTGCTACCTGCAACACACGCCAGTATTAATGCGCTTCGAACACTGGAGTAACAAGCTGCGGTCATTCTTAAGCACACGCACTCCGCTGGATATTACACGATTATCGTGGACTGTTGCACGTGCAACGGCGCGCACGAAGGTGGGCGCTGTCGACACTGAAATGAAACGGCGATTTCGCAGCTGGGTATCGAAATCTCATTTGCATAGCGTAATAACTGCGGACGCGGCGATCGACGGGCGGAGCGGGGCAGGCTGTAGCGGCGAGGCGACCGCCGCCCGCCGTGTGAACGGAGACAGAGCGCCGGGGGATCCGCACCGCAGCGCTGCGTGGGACCGCCGGCGGCCGGTTTTATGGGGGGAGCAGACACGCCCAGCAACTGGCGGCGGGGCGCGCTTTCGCTCGCGGGCGCATCTTTATGGCGGCGGCTGCGATACCGCCGCGCCGCGGAGGTGGGCGGCCATTCATGCCCGGTGCTTTACGACCCGGGGCCCTCCCACGAATTCTCCCAGTCGCGGTTCGTGTTCGCCCGGCCTTTACTCCTGTTGCCAGTACATTTTCGTGTACATTTTTCCCGGTGAGCAGCACTGAGCTCTTCGAACTCGTAAAGTTAGCGAGCGAACGTAAAGTCGCTCACAGATGTTGCCGCGACGACTGGACAATGCGGTATCTGGGAAGCGTGCCGGCGTAACTCATCCGAAACCCGCTGAGCTGTTACAAATGTGCTCTGCAGCTAACAGATAGCTGTGTTACCCGTAAGCAGTTGTGTAGCTGGGGACCCTCGGGGACGCAGATTTGTGAGTAAAGGGCAAAAAAAAGTAATTCATTGCAGAAGAAAAGGGAATAGGAGAGAAAATTACACTACTGGCCATTAAAATCCCTTCACCATGAAGAAATGCAGATGATAAACGGGTATTCATTGGACAAATATAATATACTAAAACTGACATGTGATTACATTTTAACGCAAATTTGGGTGTACAGATCGTGAGAAATCAGTACCCAGAACAACCACCTATGGCCGTAATAACGTCCGTGATACGCCTGGGCATTCAATCAAACAGAGCTTGGATGCTGTGTGCAGGTACAGCTGCCCATCCACCTTCAACACGATACCACAGTTCATCGAAGGTAGTGACTGGCGTATTGTGACGAGCCAGTTGCTCGGCCGCCATTGACAAGACGTTTTAAATGGGCGAGAGATCTGGAGAATGTGCTGGCCAGGGCAGCAGTCGAACATTTTCAGCATCCAGAAAGGCCCGTACAGGACCTGCAACATGCGGTCGTGCATTATCCTGCTGAAATGTAGGGTTTCGCAGGGATCGAATGAAGGGTAGAACCACGGGTCGTAACACATCTGAAATGTAACGTCCACTGTTCAAAGTGCCGTCAATGCGAACTAGAGGTGACCGAGACGTGTAACCAATCACGCCGGGTGATACGCCAGTATGGTGATGACGAATACTCGCTTCCAATGTGCGTTCACTGCGATGTCGCCAAACACGGATGCGACCTTCATGATGCTGTAAAAGAACCTAGATTCATCAGAAATAGTGACGTTTTGCCATTCGTGCACCCAAGTTCGTTGTTGAGTACACCATCGCAGGCACTCCTGTCTGTGATGCAGCGTCAAGTATAACCGCAGCCATGGTCTCCGAGCTGGCAGTCCATGCTGCTGCAAACGTCGTCGAACTGTTCGTGCAGATGGTTGTTGTCTTGCAAACGTCCCCATCTGTTGACTCAGGGATCGAGACGTGGCTGCAGGATCCGTTACAGCCATGCGGATAAGATGCCTGTCATCTCGACTGCTAGTGATACGAGGCCGTTGGGATCCAGCACGGCGTTCCGTATTACCCTCCTGAACCCACCGATTCCATATTCTGCTAACAGCCGTTGGATCTCGACCAACGCGAGCAGCAATGTCGTGATACGATAAACCACAATCGCGGTAGGCTACAATCCGACCTTTATCAAAGTCGGAAACGTGATGGTAAGCATTTATCATCCTTACACGAGGCATCACAACAACTGTAAGTAGGCTGTTTAGGTTCTTATATTGGTAACGCCGCCGCCACGTAGCGCTCTCTGTATGAAAATGAAATCACTGGCTGTGCTGTGTGCAGTCTGTGGCTAGTTTGCATTGTTGTCTGCCATTGTAGTGTTGGGCAGCGGCAGCTGGATGTGAACAGCGCGTAGCGTTGCGCAGTTGGAGGTGAGCCACCAGCAGTGGTGGATGTGGGGAGAGAGATGGCGGAGATTTGTAATTTGTCATGAACTGATATATATATTATGACTTGTGATGATATCAAGGTAAATACATTGTTTGTTCTCTATTAATATCTTTCATTTGCTAACTATCCCTATCATTAGTTAGTGCCTTCCATAGTTTGAATCTTTTATTTAGCTGGCAGTAGTGGCGCTCGCTGTATTGCGGTAGCTTGAGCAGCGAAGATTTTTGTAAGGTAAGTGATTTGTGAAAGGTATAGTTTAATGTTAGTCAGGGCCATTCTTTTGTAGGGAATTTTGAAAGTCAGATTGCGTTGCGCTAACAAAATATTGTGTGTCAGTTTAAGCACAGTCGTGTATAATTGTTCACAGGGGACGTTTCATATGGCGACCCTGCCAGGATACCTCACTGGAATCTTCTGATTTTTTCTTGTAGTTTGTGTATTTAGTGTAGCTTTTGTTTATTGCTAGCGCGTAATTGTAAAGAGAATCCCCTTTGTAGTTGTAGACTTTCATTGTTGTACAGTAAAACAGTTGTGGCATGCATATAGATTTGCACCAAGTATTTCGCAGCTACGCTTGCAATTAACTAGATATTATTTTCAGTGCTATGTTAATGTGTTCTCCTATTTTTGCACTTCAAATTGTGCTTTTCTGTGTTATCGTGTGAAATACTGTGACAATAATGGCGTGTGAAAAACGTAATACTAGGCTCCAAAGTAAACTGAGAAATGACAGTGAAAATGAAAGCAGTGTGTTAGCGCCACTGAGTAATGAATTAAGTGATGTTCAAAGTAGTAATTTGGTAATCGTGCATAGGGAAATGGAGCGGGCGGCAAACAATGGCACGGACAGTGAAACAATTAGTGAAGAGGGAAGCATTATCGATCGATCGGTCGGCAACAGCTCGCCTCAGGAATCCGAAATGACAGGACACAATTTTGCAAATACTGTAGATTCAGGTTTTGCGTCCTCACCGTTTTCTCAAATGAGTCAAGACACATTTTCTGCTTGTCAAAATGTGAATGTTGCCGTTGCAACTTCACTGCCGAAAAGCACTGAGGAACATGTTTCAGACACCAGTGCATTGTTATTACAGTTAATGCAACAAATGGGACAAAAGCTTGAAAAGTTAGACACAATGGAACAAAATCTTCAAAAGTTAGACACAATGGAACAACACCAGAGACAAACACAGCAACAGTTAGACGCAATGGGACAAAATCTTCAAACGTTAGACACTACACTTGAACAAACACGTGAAGATTTAACCACTGAGTTACATAACATCGAATCGAAATGTCAAAAGGTCTGTAATGACGTAAAAACTCAAATTTGTGAGCATTTTCAACCTATTTTTTCGCAGCATGAAAATGCATTACGGAATCACGAAGCAGCCATAAAAGAACTGCAAACTATTGTTCATGAAAATCATGAGACCTTGCAAGCTAAATTTGACTCAGTTGCATCTACCGATTCGGTTACGCAACTTGCAAAAACTCAGGAAAACTTAAAGGACACAGTAGATACTCTGAAACTTGGTTCAGAAAAACACACAGAGGAAATAAGTACACTATCGGATAAAGTAGCCGAACTTTCAGATCAGTTCACTAACTTATCTACAAAGGTGGATGATGATCTGAATGACACAACACCTGTAGCCTTCACTGACACTGAAGAGTATGTAGAAATTAGAAAATTCAAACAAAATCAAAATCAAATCAATACACAGTACAAAAGAGAAATCCGGGAAGTACAAGATCAGCTGACACAGGTAATACAAGAATTACGTATTTCAGAGGATACTCGCGCCCCAATACGGGAAGAGGGACACAGAAATACGGAACAGCCACAAAATAATAACACAGGATATTTCGGAAGTTATGAAAGAAATTGGCAAGGTGCACCGAATTTGGAAATGGAACCGCCGAAACGACGTAACAATGACCGATATGCGACTCGCCGACATGATGACTTTGACTATAAGCTGTTCATTACTACACGTAAATTCAAAACATTTAAGAATTCTGGCAACGACATTCATCCACAAGCATGGCTCCATCAATTCTCTCATTGTTTTCCTCCCAACTGGTCGTTAGAACACAGATTAGAATTTATGTGTGGCTACTTGGAGAATGAACCAGCTGTAAGAATGCGATCGGTAATTCACGATTGCCACAGTGAAGGAGAGTTTTACCATGCCTTCCTCTCAGCATATTGGTCTCAAGCTACACAAGACCGTGTAAAACATAGCATCATGATGATGAAACACTTTGCACAATCTGAATTCTCCAGTCTTGTGAAATATTTTGAAGACATGTTGAACAAGAATCAGTACCTGTCAAACCCATACAGCCGCTCAGAACTCATCCGCATTTGCTTAATCAAATTACCTGAACATTTACGGCATATTATTTTAGCAGGACGTTGCAAAGACGACATTGAAGCTTTTCAAGGACTGTTACAAGAACTAGAAATTGACACTGATAATCGCAGAACGCGAAAACAAGGATACAACCATTACAGGTCACATCCGTCACAATTCCGTGACGACAGAAACAATAACCGGACACGACTGGTCTATTCTTACAACGCAAATCGTGACCGAAACAGACACCACCCATATTACAACCGTTGGCAGAGTAATAATAGCTACAGAGAAAGATCGCATTTCCATAGTAATGACTATCACAGAGACAATCAGAGAAACAGACAATATGGGAACCAGAACAATTATTATCAAGGGAGGCAGAATAACTTTAGACGCAACAGTTCGGCGCAGAGTTACGATTCAGGGAGAAATTCTCCACCACATGACCGACAAACAAGAAACTATGTAAAGTACCGACAAAACGACAGACGTGAATTGCATCAGAACTGGCGGGATTCAAACAGAGCAGGGCCCTCTCGCCAAGGTGAATTTGTTGAAGTTAGGTCTCCTAATCCCAATAACGACGCGCGCCAACAAAGGAACAGACAATGACTCGCACCGCAGGCATCCGCGTGCGCCAGGTGGCTCAGAGAAAAATAACATAGACGCTAACCTTGAGAAAAATTCCAGGATTCTTTACCGACGTATACCGCATGATTATTGCATTCAGCTAAAGGATTGCACCACACTTCACATGTAAAACCGTTTATTGAGAGATAATCTACTTTTTAACTTTGTCTTTGCCATAAAATTTTTCGCTTCACATTAATAATATGCTTTGTCAGACTTAGAATCTGTTAACATACAACAATGTTTGAAGTTAAATATCCAATCAAGAACCAAGAGAACTTATTTAAACAGAAATGACGAATGCATTGTTATAGTGTGTTATTGTGTGTGTACATTCTTGCTTGTTTGTTGCATGATTACGTAACGACTATAAGGCTCACATACTTAGAACATTTACCAGTACTGCTAATGAGATTTTAATGCAACATTTTGGTTTCCTTGAAAATATATTCTGGATTTAAAGTAGTTTCAGTGAGATACCAGATGGCACAGTGGTTAGTTTATGTGACAGCTACACGATTTTATCACGACGCTACTAATGAGTGACAAGTTACAATGTTGCTTTTGCAGTGTTTCTGTTTTATATCTGCACAGTTTTTCTGAATTCTTCTGGAAAGTAAAACATGTTTTAGTAGTAACTTTTGTGGTACAGCAACAATGAGATTGTCTTTTCCATAGCACAACAATACGTTACAGCACAGTACTTTCCTCATCACGGCAATAAGCGTAATAACTAAGACATTTATACGCAAAGCATTTCACTTTTGTGTATTATGAGGTAAGTACATTGGCTTCTGCAGAACTTAGCTTTCGGAGGAAAATAACTACGACACTTCCACAGAGATTATCTTACAACAACAAGCACATTTAGCTCTACAGGACACGCATTTCAGTGATTAATTTTGTACTTAAAACATTTATTTTTAAAGATTTTTGAATTACAAAGAAAGTTTTCCGTGATATATTTCATTCTATTGCTGTAATCAGTAACACCTGAGGGTATAATTACATTAATCCTCAGGGGGGTACACGCCTACTTTGTGTACCATGTGTGTGGCAAGCACAAGGAACCCTAGCTAATATGGTATTTGCTTATACAACTTTACACATCGGTACCATATTTCTCTAACACACAAATTACACAGCTATCTGATCATTTAACTGAGAGAGACAAACATTTATTTTACTATATCAGTGACAGATGTTTACGTAATTACACAGTTGGATAACTTCACACTTATGAAACTGTATTTTGTCTGTACTTTGTAAACTGTTCATATTTTTTCGGAATCATTGTGATACTATGAGAGCTTTGAATGATGTATTTGGTATGAGATCATGATTTTTAAAGTACGTTTGAGGCAGCTGACACTTTTGACATGAGCAGAGAATTTTTTTAGGCTTAGAAATTATTGGAGGAAGTTACGACGATTTTGAAATTTGACTGAAGTGTTATGATGTTATTATTACAGCGATGATGTGTATTATGTTGTTGAGGAATGTTTATTATGCTACGTATTTCTCATGATGAAATATTGAAGAAGTGTCAACGAATATGTATATGTATAATGAGGTAAGGAATAATGAGTAGTGTTTAGGGACTCTGATTTATGAAAAGGATGTTGGAAACCAAGAAACGTACTTTAAGAGTTATGAAATGTGTTACTGTATCACAATGCTGACGAATATTTTTTATTTGGACACTTATATTTATAGAATTTTCTTTCTACAGATTTGTAACGCAAATTCTTGACCTGTGAAATATTTTTATATGAGACTGTCACTGTAGCGGTAAATATTTCCGTAAGAAAGTTAAGTGACCACCTGCACGTAATGCGTCGCTGGCACCCAGCTGTGTCAGACGCCTGGAGAAAAAGTCATTAGCGCGTGCCTTTCAGAGCACAGGAAGAAAAAAAAAAAAAAAAAAAAGGGAGGCCATTATCCTGGCCATTGTCATTCCTTTAGAGAAAGCATCGCAAATCCGACACGCTAATTACTTGGAAACATCGTACTTTCTGATATTTACTGAAATGCCTAATGAAATGACGAGAAATATTTTTACATCTGCACACCTGATTATGACAAGCGTCTTTCTACGAGAATTGAGAGCTACTGACTTACGAAATGCCACATAGCTATTGAATGATGTTTTTATGCTTTGGTTTGCGTAATTGCTTATTTCATTTGATATCTGGTTTCCAGCTGTGTTGCAGCATTGCTTTTATAAAATGAAATGCATTTGCTAATGTGAACACTTTCTGTCAACAGATCTATTAAATAATTATTTTATGATCCACATTCTTTAAAAAAGGAGCACTTGGAAAGGAAAGAACAATAAGAAGGAACTTGTAACAGTAACACATAATTTTCTTTTCAAGTACATGGTAATATTTCTTTTTACAATCAGTTGTTGTGGTGCACCACTTTAATTACATAGATATTAAGATGTGAATATACATTTCCCTTATCTGCATTGTTGTTTTTACTGTAATATTTTTTCTGCTTGAGCTATGTCATGTTTAGATATAAGTTATTGCATTTGCTGTTGCTGTTTGCCAGGCATAGTGCTACTAAATTTCACATTACATTACTCTGTTAAGCTAGTTTTACTATTGATTTATATTTATTGTTGCTGCACATTGGCTCATATTAGTTGTAATTTTGCATTTTATCTGTTAATTTAGATTTGCTGCTGCTTGCTTTGCAAATTGGCATTTTTTTTCATTGCTGTTTATATTAATTGTTTTATGTGCTGCTGCATTGCCTCGTCCCTTAGTTTAGCATCTGAGCTCAGTAGATTTAAGTTAGCTTAAGAGGGGGTAGACTATATAAGAAACTGACTATGGAGAATAGGTAAAGAATGCATTGAGAAGTTATACAAAAAAAAGTACAGAAAACAGGTTTAGGTAGGATTTTCTTGGAAATAAATGTTGAGGTGAGAAATGTGTGAACATATAAATACAGAAAGCATGCTTAGATAGAATTTTTTTGGTGGAAACAAAGGATGAAATAAGAGGACAGATATATGAAGTTTTGGGTTGGACTGTACCAAATGTTACACTGAAAACGAACCCTGTCCTTTCCTATTGGTGTTATCCCACTATGTGTTTGTGTACCCTTGAGTATTTGTTTTCTTCCTGTCTCTGTGTAGTTTCATAGAATTTTTTCTTCTTTTAATATTAAGCTACATTCACTATGATGAGGAATACTGTTATCCTCGAATATAATTGGCATTAATAATATGTTATTTACTTTGTAAAGATGTTAGACATTATTAATTCTGTTCTGTTCAATGCTCATGTGTGAAGTTGATGTTTCAAAAGTTATTGTGATCCTTTATGTATGTACTCATGTCATAATTCCACTGATGTATATGTTTATTTCTATTCTTTTGTGAAGCCTGTGTTACTACAAACGTTATCTGTGTTGTTATGTTCTTTAATGATGTATTTTGTACCTTTGTAATTGTATTTTCATGTTGTAAATTTATAAAATTGTAATTGACACCAGTTCATCATATTATTAACTTGTAAGTTCCATTTCACTGCACACGTTTCTGTTGGTCATAGTATATGGACAATATGTGAGAAGTAGGGACTGTTAGTGTTTGCACGTGTGTTAATAATTCAGAAAGGGACTGGATAACAGCATTGCTGGTTCTAAAGACAATTCCAAAAACTTTGTGAGTGCACAAGTGGTGGTTATGGACTTGCTATATTATCCGCAAGACTCTTCAATGGTGATTGTGCACCTCCACAGTCACAACAGATGGCTGCTGGTTATCTCTACAAGGACTACAGTGGGTCTGCATCTTTGATGACCCACCAATACCATCATCTCTACAAGGACTACAGTGGGTCTACACCTTTGATGACTCACCAATACCATTATTTCTACAAGGACTGCAGTGGGTCTGCACCTCTGATGGCCCACCAATACCGTAATCTCTACCAGGACTACAGTGGGTCTGCTCTGTGATGACCTACCTACCAATACTCTTCAAAATTTCGACTGACTCTGCTGTGGGTTTGCTCTGTTGTGACCCATTACTTGTCTGCATGTCGAGAGTCAGCACTGTCTTTCCGTTGGAAGGACAACACTACTTCTTCAAGACTGCATGGAAATCCACTACTTCCGTGTGCATTTTCTTTTACTGCTCAGACTTTGAGAAAAACACTGTTATTCTACTGTTATGTACGATCAGGACTGTCTTTATAGACTATGAGAAAATTTTAGCTTTTGACCAACGTTGTATCAATAAGTGTGTGCATTTTATATCTTTGTTACTGTAATTGTGAAATATTTTTGTCAAATCTGTATTGGCCAGTGCCCAACACCATTTGTAAAAATTTTTTGTGGGGAGCATGGGGGCTATGTAAGTAGGCTGTTTAGGTTCTTATATTGGTAACGCCGCCGCCACGTAGCGCACTCTGTATGAAAATGAAATCACTGGCTGTGCTGTGTGCAGTCTGTGGCTAGTTTGCATTGTTGTCTGCCATTGTAGTGTTGGGCAGCGGCAGCTGGATGTGAACAGCGCGTAGCGTTGCGCAGTTGGAGGTGAGCCGCCAGCAGTGGTGGATGTGGGGAGAGAGATGGCGGAGATTTGTAATTTGTCATGAACTGATATATATATTATGACTTGTGATGATATCAAGGTAAATACATTGTTTGTTCTCTATTAATATCTTTCATTTGCTAACTATCCCTATCAGTAGTTAGTGCCTTCCATAGTTTGAATCTTTTATTTAGCTGGCAGTAGTGGCGCTCGCTGTATTGCAGTAGCTTGAGCAGCGAAGATTTTTGTGAGGTAAGTGATTTGTGAAAGGTATAGTTTAATGTTAGTCAGGGCCATTCTTTTGTAGGGAATTTTGAAAGTCAGATTGCGTTGCGCTAACAAAATATTGTGTGTCAGTTTAAGCACAGTCGTGTATAATTGTTCACAGGGGACGTTTCACAACTTTTCACCAGGCAAAGCCGATCAACTGCTGTTTGTGTATGAGTAATCGGTTGGAAACTTTCCTCATATCAGCACGTTGTAGCTGTCGCCACCGGCGCCAACTTTGTGTGAATGCTCTGAAAAGCTAATCATTTGCATATCACAGCATATTCTTCCTGTCGGTTAAATTTCGCTTCTGTGGCAGTTCACCTTCGAGGTGTACAATTTTAATGGTCAGTAGTGTATTATTATTATTATTATTATTATTTGTAGTCTATGCATTTATTTCATCTGGCATCATTAGGGTCTTCAGGCTCTCTCCTGCATCTGACCAGCCGTCGTTTGTGGGTCAACACCACAAGTTTTGTGGCACCGTATTTACAATGTGCACTTGGCGTCACACACACACACACACACACACACACGAGGGGCGTTCAATAAGTAATGGAACACATTTTTTTCTGAAAGTAGGTTGGTTTTATTCAGGATACCAGTACACCAAATTATTCCTCACTCTATTGGCTACAAAACCTTGTTTCTCAACATAATGTCCGTTCAATGCGACGGCCTTACGCCACGTTACCGGGAGGATCTGTATGCCCGCATGGAGCAATATTGCAGCCAACGTCTTGCTGCATCAAAAATCTCTCCATCATTCACATACAGCTTCCCGCGGAGTGCATACTTCATTGGGCCAAACCCAAGGAAGTTAGAAAGTGCGAGAATGGGCTGTAAGGCGGATGAGGGAGAACAGTCCACTGAAGTTTTGTGATATCCTCCCAGGAGCGCAGGCTTGTTTGAGGCTTTGCGTTGTTGTGGACAACAAGAAGTACATTTGCATTTTTGTGGCGACGAACACACCGAAATCGTTTCTTCAGTTTCCTGAGGGTAGCACAGTAACGTGATGTTTGCTCCCTAGGGGAGCAATGACGTAACTTGCTGAGGGTGCTAATTCGAACTTTTTGTTCGGAGGAGAGATGATGTGGCGCCACTCCATGGACTGCAATTTTTGTTTCTGGTTCGAAGCGATGAATTCATCTTTTATCGCCTGTGACAATATTCGAGGAAAAATTGACACAATCAACCTCGTATCGCGCAAGCAATTCCACGCGCAAGTAATTCGGACAGGTTTGCGCGACCTTGTTACAATGACGACTTGTCGTGTCCTACTGACGAGTCCTGAGAGGAAGTAGAAGGACTGCAAGAATGCGCGTCAAAGAACTTACTTGACAGGAGGTCTCGTGGTCGTGGGCTGCTTTCTGTGCACCTGCTCCACTGAAAAGAGGGCTGTAGGGTGAGATAGAATACGGAACGTGGATGGGATCTCAGGGTACACTGGGTGCAATCATAAATCCGTGATTGTGGATATATACACTGGAAGCACCCCAGGCACATCCGTTTTATAAACAAGTCTATATACAAAGTTGACTAACTGCCTTCTTAGTAGTGTAGCTTATCATTGTTCCCTGCGTTTAAGTCCCAATCTAGCAGAGGCGGGCGCGCCGGACTAAGTGTTGACTACATGGAAATAAGTCTAAGTCTCCTCGTAGTTACACAGCACTGCACTGCGATCTCACAGTGGCAGAACTCCAGCTAAACCATATCTGACCGATCGAGCTGCTGCTCCATCACTGCCATCACTGTATCAACAATATGGCGGCTAGCCATTTTATAGGTGGTAGTGCACACGGCACCACTTGTTCTAGAAGTTTCCATACAGCATAGAGTATGTGTCACGCGTTAGCACGTGAGGCCTACGTCACGAATAGGCATGTAGCCGCTGTCCAAGGACTGCGTTTTGCGGCGGCTCTCGAGCCTCGCGATGCGGCATAGTCCGCTCTTGTTGGCACAGTCAACGTTACACATAAGCCACGTCCGGTCACGTTCGCCTCGCTGGTGACAAGAATTTCCAAGCCTACATCTCACTTGAGTTTTATCTACACTCCTGGAAATGGAAAAAAGAACACATTGACACCGGTGTGTCAGACCCACCATACTTGCTCCGGACACTGCGAGAGGGCTGTACAAGCAATGATCACACGCACGGCACAGTGGACACACCAGGAACCGCGGTGTTGGCCGTCGAATGGCGCTAGCTGCGCAGCATTTGTGCACCGCCGCCGTCAGTGTCAGCCAGTTTGCCGTGGCATACGGAGCTCCATCGCAGTCTTTAACACTGGTAGCATGCTGCGACAGTGTGGACATGAACCGTATGTGCAGTTGACGGACTTTGAGCGAGGGTGTATAGTGGGCATGCTGGAGGCCGGGTGGACATACCGCCGAATTGCTCAACACGTGGGGCGTGAGGTCCCCACAGTACATCGATGTTGTCGCCAGTGGTCGGCAGAAGGTGCACGTGCCCGTCGACCTGGGACCGGACCGCAGCGACGCACGGATGCACGCCAAGACCGTAGGATCCTACGCAGTGCCGTAGGGGACCGCACCGCCACTTCCCAGCAAATTAGGGACACTGTTGCTCCTGGGGTATCGGCGAGGACCATTCGCAACCGTCTCCATGAAGCTGGGCTACGGTCCCGCACACCGTTAGGCCGTCTTCCGCTCACGCCCCAACATCGTGCAGCCCGCCTCCAGTGGTGTCGCGACAGGCGTGAATGGAGGGACGAATGGAGACGTGTCGTCTTCAGCAATGAGAGTCGCTTCTGCCTTGGTGCCAATGATGGTCGTATGCGTGTTTGGCGCCGTGCAGGTGAGCGCCACAATCAGCACTGCATACGACCGAGTTACACAGGGCCAACACCCGGCATCATGGTGTGGGGAGCGATCTCCTACACTGGCCGTACACCACTGGTGATCGTCGAGGGGACACTGAATAGTGCACGGTACATCCAAACCGTCATCGAACCCATCGTTCTACCATTCCTAGACCGGCAAGGGAACTTGCTGTTCCAACAGGACAATGCACGTCCGCATGTATCCCGTGCCACCCAACGTGCTCTAGAAGGTGTACGTCAACTACACTGGCCAGCAAGATCTCCGGATCCGTCCCCCATTGAGCATTTTTGGGACTGGATGAAGCGTCGTCTCACGCGGTCTGCACGTCCAGCACGAACGCTGGTCCAACTGAGGCGCCAGGTGGAAATGGCATGGCAAGCCGTTCCACAGGACTACATCCAGTATCTCTACCATCGCCTCCATGGGAGAATAGCAACCTGCATTGCTGCGAAAGGTGGATATACACTGTACTAGTGCCGACATTGTGCATGCTCTGTTGCCTGTGTCTATGTGCCTGTGGTTCTGTCAGTGTGATCATGTGATGTATCTGACCCCAGGAATGTGTCAATAAAGTTTCCCCTTCCTGGGACAATGAATTCAAGGTGTTCTTATTTCAATTTCCAGGAGTGTATTTTCTATCATTCGCGAGAGACTGACGCCTCGCCCAGCCACTCACCGTGCTTTTGTTCATTGCCAGGTTTCTGCAGACATTCTACGAGCTTCTATGAATTTGAGCGATGCTGTAGTTTTCCGCCAAAAGCCATTCAATGGCAGCGCTGTGCTTCAAACGCACCTCCGTTACAGATACCATTTTGAAGGCTACATATTGCGCAGCCACTTATGAAACTACAGGGGTTGAAGCAGACATATTCCACGATGTCTCTAAATAAACTCCGCATTTTTTCAAACGAAATCGACCTATAAAAATGTGTGAGTTATTGAACGCCCCTCGGAAATGTTGCAGGGATAGTACCCCTTACAATCGAAGTAGCTGCTGTTACGAAGCGGCTTACTTGCTCGCAGAAAGTATACTGACTCGTCACTAGACCAAATTGATGGCAACACAGATTAGCAACAAGTTTCAACGATTTTTTTTTAACTCGTTAGGGCCAACTTCGGACCATTGTGCTTGTGATTTTGCTGTGGTGTTGTCGCCTTTTAGTGTTCTTGCTAAAGTTTAGTAACTATTTTGGCCGGTCGTGGTGGCTGAGCGGTTCTAGGCGCTTCTGTCTGGAACCGCGCAACCGCTACGGTCGCAGGTTCGAATCCTGCCTCGGGCATGTATGTGTGTGTTGTCCTTAGGTTAGTTAGGTTTAAGTAGTTCTAAGTTCTAGGGGACTGATGACTTCAGATGTGAAGTCCCATAGTGCTCAGAGACATTTCTGAGTAGCTATTTTCTTGTTAGTACATTGTGCTTCTCTGTTAGCACAGTATTCCTTCATTTTCATGCTGAACTCTGTCTTGCATTCCTCGGACCATTTTCAGGTCTGATTTTGCTTAACTTCTCTAAGGGATGATGAGATGAGTCTGGTTCCAATAACTAAATGGTAGTCACTTCTGTTAGTTGTTAAGTCTTGATTTGTATGAATTTCTGCAAGATCTTTCTCTATTTGCTAGATCCGCAAGGATCTATTGCCTTCTCACTTGTTTGATACTGTGAATATCTTATAGGACAGCCTACGGAAGTCCAATCTCTGTAGGTGACTATAGAAGGATAGTCGTCTCCTTCTGATGGCATCGGTGAGGTTTTCTTGGTTTTGGTAGAGTTTACGATTTGGTTTGTAACATTGTCTCCCATCTGGTGAGGTCCTTGGTCCCACAAACTTCAGCAGGAATTTTCTTTTTTATAATTTGAGGATTTTTATTGAGGTCTTCACGGTCAGGGATAGGCGCTCTGCTGCAAAGAGGGCTGACCGTCTAATTGTATTGTAGTGTCTCCGTTTGATATTCAGTGAAGGATGATTTGGGACGTACGTAGTGTGCTCTATATAGTCTGATTTTACTTTGTTCAAGCGTTAAAGTTACATTGAGATTATCAAAGATCCATTCTCCAAGATACTTCGTAGTTTTGGCTCTCTTGGTATGTTTGGTAGTACTGATTCTAATCGTTCTAGGGCATCTTTAGTATCGGTAATGAATTAGGTCTTTGCGATGTTGATCAGTAGACTCTTTTATCTGCTACTATCGTATATATGGTAGGGTTCACTTTCACTCATTTGCCTTTAAACACTTGTACAGTCCTAAATCAAGTGAACGTTGACTAACAACACTTGTTTAACGTCCACTTTACCGGTTCTTGCCGGCGACTGAGACATTCGCTTAGACGCCGCCCTGACACTGTCTGCCGATTAACGAACGAGCGTCTTGAGGTACTGCCCAGTGAATGGAGCAGTTTGTCTGCTTATACTCACGTCTGGCAAGTGTATGTCCACTTAGAAAATATTGGTGTGACATGTGGTGGATGCATAACACAGTCCTTGTCGTTTGTACTCTCTCTCGAGTCTAACGTTAATTCTGTTGCGCCTGTGTTGTAGGCAGATCGGCGCTCTCCTATATACACTCCTGGAATTTGAAACAAGAACACCGTGAATTCATTGTCCCAGGAAGGGGAAACTTTATTGACACATTCCTGGGGTCAGATACATCACATGATCACACTGACAGAACCACAGGCACATAGACACAGGCAACAGAGCATGCACAATGTCGGCACTAGTACAGTGTATATCCACCTTTCGCAGCAATGCAGGCTGCTATTCTCCCATGGAGACGATCGTAGAGATGCTGGATGTAGTCCTGTGGAACGGCTTGCCATGCCATTTCCACCTGGCGCTTCAGTTGGACCAGCGTTCGTGCTGGACGTGCAGACCGCGTGAGACGACGCTTCATCCAGTCCCAAACATGCTCAATGGGGGACAGATCCGGAGATCTTGCTGGCCAGGGTAGTTGACTTACACCTTCTAGAGCTCGTTGGGTGGCACGGGATACATGCGGACGTGCATTGTCCTGTTGGAACAGCAAGTTCCCTTGCCGGTCTAGGAATGGTAGAACGATGGGTTCGATGACGGTTTGGATGTACCGTGGACTATTCGGTGTCCCCTCGACGATCACCAGTGGTGTACGGCCAGCCAGTGTAGGAGATCGCTCCCCACACCATGATGCCGGGTGTTGGCCCTGTTTGCCTCGGTCGTATGCAGTCCTGATTGTGGCGCTCACCTGCACGGCGCCAAACACGCATACGACCATCATTGGCACCAAGGCAGAAGCGACTCTCATCGCTGAAGACGACACGTCTCCATTCGTCCCTCCATTCACGCCTGTCGCGACACCACTGGAGGCGGGCTGCACGATGTTGGGGCGTGAGCGGAAGACGGCCTAACGGTGTGCGGGACCGTAGCCCAGCTTCATGGAGACGGTTGCGAATGGTCCTCGCCGATACCCCAGGAGCAACAGTGTCCCTAATTTGCTGGGAAGTGGCGGTGCGGTCCCCTACGGCACTGCGTAGGATCCTACGGTCTTGGCGTGCATCCGTGCGTCGCTGCGGTCCGGTCCCAGGTCGACGGGCACGTGCACCTTCCGCCGACCACTGGCGACAACATCGATGTACTGTGGAGACCTCACGCCCCACGTGTTGAGCAATTCGGCGGTACGTCCACCCGGCCTCCCGCATGCCCACTATACGCCCTCGCTCAAAGTCCGTCAACTGCACATACGGTTCACGTCCACGCTGTCGCGGCATGCTACCAGTGTTAAAGACTGCGATGGAGCTCCGTATGCCACGGCAAACTGGCTGACACTGACGGCGGCGGTGCACAAATGCTGCGCAGCTAGCGCCATTCGACGGCCAACACCGCGGTTCCTGGTGTGTCCGCTGTGCCGTGCGTGTGATCATTGCTTGTACAGCCATCTCGCAGTGTCCGGAGCAAGTATGGTGGGTCTGACACACCGGTGTCAATGTGTTCTTTTTTCCATTTCCAGGAGTGTAGATTGTGTCCCGTATCGCTGGGGGGACGCAGAAGCACGGAACAGTTGGAGATAACAGTAGAAATGGCCGAAAAAAGACGGAAGAAAGTCAAGAAGTGGACATCATCTGGTAAAGATTAAATGCACGGCTGCTAATCCACATACCTGACCTATCTGCACGCGGAAGTGGCCGAACTGTGTAGCGCAATGCTGCAGACGCTAAACATCAGCGAATGGTTAAAAAACGGGAAAACGTATCCAGTAGTAAGTAACGCGCCTGAAGGGCCAATATCGGGAATTTCCAGGCGACTAATATGTAATGCCACAATGTTCAAACTGCTGACAGCCCATCACATGTGGCAGAAATCAAGACTTTCTGGGTAGTTACTACATCACTCATGCAGTAGACCAAAAACTAAGAAGTGAAGAATTAGGAGCACAGAAAATTAGCTCCTGATCAACAAAAGTTTCAGGAGAAATGCGAAAGCAGCAAATGAAGTCCACACATGATCTGGGTTGACTACTTAAAGCCTTTGAGTCACAGCAATACAGTCGGATCTCATTCTGCCTGGAAACAATTGGAGGCAGCAAAAATACCAAGAAATTAACAGATAATGCTGTGGAGTGCTGGAAGACAGAACAATGCGTTGGAAAACGAAGTTACACGCTATTGAACATGAAGAGAGGCATTTTCTGAGGGAACTCGTTTTCCCCACTGCTGTTCATCATCGCCTTGGTCCCTTTGTCAATCTTCAAAACAAACCTAGGCTACCAAACAGCGGGAAATTCACAGAAAATATCTCACCTACTGTACATAGGTGACCTGATGCTCTACGGAAAATCTGAAACTGAAATCATGAATACAGTCATAAAATTCAGTAATGACATTCATTTAGTCTTGGACAAGAGCGCACTAAAGGACAAAATCTAACTTGGTGAAGACATCGAAATGTCAAATGGACAATTCAGTAATTGCTACCATCCAGAAGTCTACAAATACCTAGGCAGTCTACAATTGGACAAAATGAAGAATGGGCATGTTAAAAAATTTTATTAGTAAAGCGTACACTTTATAGGCCAGAAAAATTTCGAAAGGCAAACTGAGTGACGGAAATACCCTTAAGGTAAGTAATAAAAAAATATCGATCAGGTTACTAGCAGAGGCACAATGCTGTGGTGCAAAAGATCCCCTAGAAATAACGCCAAAATTACTATCTTCTCGTGGCAAAGAACAAATGGACGACAGACCAGAAAAAGTTGCCAAATAACTATGGCACTTCTGACTCCAGTAAGATCGAATGTTGGAAGACAATTACACCAGACAGGATAAATGACAGCAGAATCGATGAGTGTAAGGCGTACCACTTTCTTCGAGGTCATAAAGTATCGATATTGTACTCTGGATTCTGGAACTGTCGGCGCCGAGCGCGGCTTTTCCCTGAGGGAGCACCGGCCTTGGGGTACACTAAAGAGTCGGTGTCGAGCTATCACTCGGAGGAGTCGCGCGCACCCGCGTGGTGGATAAATGGTTTTCTAGAAAGTGAGATTAATAGTTGAAAGTGTTATTTCAGTTTGTAGAAGAGTAGTGCCAGGTGTAGAAGTATGAAACTGGAATTTAGTTGCAATAATTACACGTCTGTGGTTTGAAGCTGATAAACAATATTTCATTCAAAATAATGTCCACTGCTATTTATACATTTGTCCCACCTCTCCGGCAGGCTGTGAACGCCACACTAAAAAAACAGTGCTTCTTTTGAAGCGGTCAGCGAGCCATTTTCGTACATTTTCATACGAATTGAAGCATTGTTCAGCAAGAGCGCGTCCCAGTGACGCAAATAGATTAAGTGGGACGGAGTGAAATCTGGAGAATAAGCCGCATGCCATAGCATTTCCCAACTCAACGCCACGATCTCTTCTCTGACCCGTTTTGCTGTGTGTGACGGGGCGTTATCTTGGAGCAATATGACTTTGCGCTGCCTTTTTTCAAATTCCGGTCGTTTTTCACGTAATGCTCGACTGAAATCGATCGTTTGCAGTTTGTAGC
Organism: Schistocerca serialis cubense; assembly: GCF_023864345.2. NCBI lineage: Eukaryota > Metazoa > Arthropoda > Insecta > Orthoptera > Acrididae > Schistocerca > Schistocerca serialis. The sequence continues at coordinate 221,936,205 of NC_064646.1, read as the reverse complement.
ATTCAGTTTTAACGGTTTCGTCAGGTTTTAGCAGCTCATGACAGATGACATCCTTCTGATCCATGGCTGGGATACGCCTAGAAGGAATTTATGCCGATGTTAACCGATAAAGCATTAATTTCCTCTTGAATGAAAAATGGTATTGGATGAGATGCAAATAACAGGTTAGTTTGTTCATAAGTCGTATGGCTGAAGAGAAGAAGGAGACGGAGAATGATTTGGTGTTGTGCCAGGGTACAGCTAAGATGTTGGACCTATCTGCTATGGTATTGCAGTTATGGAATCGCGATAGGTGTTTGATACGAAGGAGTGGTATTGAGAACACCAGTCACTAGGAAACAATAAAGTAAACAGAGCATCGAATCGCATCCAAATAAACTAAGTATAGGAAGGACTGATATGATCAAACGACCGAATGTTGCATACGCACGCATTCGTAACCAGCTCAAATCAGTTGGAGCTTTCAGTATTTGTGTCGTGTTGAACTACTGGGTGGTCATAATCAAGTGCGGCTGCTCACGGAGGTTCAGTGTCGGCTGCAATTACGTATGGCACTGAAACTTGGCAGATATGCTCATTCGTTAGTGTGGAACCGGTTTACGCTGCAAAAAATTAGTTCCAATTTTGACCACCAGGTGCAAATCTGGCGCTGTACACTGTTTGTACGACGGTATGACATCGACCTGTCATTTGACAAGCCATAACGGTTAAGAATAAAATCAGTATTATGCCTTTCTCACTTACTTAACCTTTTCTGCCTACATCCCGTCCCTAATGTATTACATACTGAAACATTTCTGTACATCTTTCTTGCTTTCATACCGTCAGGTTTGCACCTGGTGGCCAAAATTCGAGCTATTTTTTTTTTTTCAGGCAAATTGATTCCACGTTACCGCATTGGCATATCTACGAAGTCACTGCCAGACAATAATTACAGCCCACCTTGGATCTCTGTGTGTCGCTGCACTTTAAATATAACCCCCTGCTGCTTCTTAGGAGAGCGAAAAAAGGAAGAAGGTGCTGTAACACGACGGCTTGCGTACGTGCTATTGTACAACAGCACAGCTGCCTCGCTCATGTCCATCAACGCAGAGACACATATTCCATTGATTTATAATATAAGGAAGTGGAAAATGTCGACTTTGAGAAAAAACAGTTTGTTTTAGTGTTAGCGGATCATGAAAAGTACCATTTATTGCCGGAAGCACTATTCATAGCAAATATTTTAAGTATTCACAATTAGACAATATTCTGCAGGCCTCCATACAACACGGATGTTTCGAACTAGAGCTCTAATATTAACAACCACGGAGAAGTTGATTACATTCCAAACGAATTAGCAGATCCACGACACCTGCACTGCGCCGGCCCTCGCCTAGCCCCAACTCGCCCGCTCGGTTGGACGCCCAAACTTCACTCGAATGGCACGCTAACCGCTCGCGCCCAGCAACAACGGTCAGATATTATCCAGAACGTTGTCAGTGGGCGGTGATTGCTCTGCAATTCTACTTCGGCCAGAACCATGGCTAGAGCCCACGCAGGATACGGTGACTGAAGCGCAGTGACCAATTCTCGTCCAAAGTGCCGGACGAGTTCACTCCTTTGTTCTGAAGAGGAGGCTACGCTGTTTGCCCCCTTCCCAACAGTCGACGATGACATAGTCGAGGCGCAAGCCCTGCGGTCTTTTTCAAACTGTTTTACAGTAACTATTCGGTAAAACAAAAAAATGGCTCTGAGCACTATCGGACTTAACTGCTGAGGTCATCAGTCGCCTAGAACTTAGAATTACTTAAACCTAACTAACCTAAGGACATCACACACATCCATGCCCGAGGCAGGATTCGAACCTGCGACCGTAGCAGTCACGCGGTTCCAGACTGTAGCGCCTAGAACCGCTCGGCCACCCCTCCCGGCTATTCGGAGAAATAGTTCTATTTTTAATTTACTAATAACTTTATACGTCAGCTTCACGATGCTGTGCCCATAATTTCGTTAATGATCATAGTCATTGTGATATTTGCATGGAATTAAGGCAATGCACGAAATTCGAAAAAGTTTGCGACGAAAAATAAGGTTTGTTACGATTTTGCGTTTTGTGCGTATAACGTAATATGTTGCTACATATGAAATTTAGCTAATATACTGAATTATTCTTTACCCTCGTAAACGTGGGTGAAGGTCAATGTCTGTCACCATTCTAGAGAAAATTAATCTGATGAAGCATACTCATTGGCGATCGTGCGAACGAGCGTTAAAAACAGACTGAAAATAAATTAGATTAAATTAGATTAGTACTTGTTCCATAGATCATGAATACGACACTTCGTAATGATGTGGAACGTGTCAGGTTAATAAAAGGTATCTGTACAAGATACTACATTACAGAAAATATTACATGACACATAATTTTTTTTTGGGTGGGGGGATATTACTCACTATATCCAAAAATTCATCTAATGAGTAAAAGGAGTTGCCATTCTGAAATTCTTTTAATTTCCTTTTAAATGCTATGTGGCTATCTGTCAGACTTTTGATGTTATTAGGTAAATGACCAATGACTTTTGTGGCAGCTTTATTTACCCCCTTCTGAGCCAAAGCTAGATTTAACCTTGAGTAGTGAAGATCTGCAGGATGATCTTGGACGAGCTGCAGAAATTATTCTGATTACATGCTTTTGTGCAATGAACACTCTTTTACTCAATGATGCCATACGAAAGCAGAGAATGAAAATAGGCGTGGTAAGAAAATTTAGTGATATGTATATCGCAAAAATTTACAGTGACCCTAACAGCATAAGTAGCTGAACTCAAACGTTACAGCAGATCTTCAGTGTGTTTTTTTCCAGTGCAACCCCTCATCAATCCACACACCTAGAAATTTTGAATATTCTACCATAGCTACCGATTTCTGATCGAAGTCTATATTTATTAATGGTGTCATTCCATTTACTGTGTGGAACTGTATATACTGTGTTTTGTCAAAGTTTAATGAGTGCTCATTTGCAGAAAGCCACTTAAAGATTTTCTGAAAAACATCGTTTACAATTTCATTAGTTAATTCCTGTCTGTTGGGTGTGATAGCTATACTTGTATCATCGGCAAAAAGTACCAGCTTTGCATCTTCGTGAATATACAATGGCAAGTCATTAGTATATATTAAGAACAGCAGAGAACCAAAGACCGAACCTTGCGGCACCCCATTCTTGATTGTTCCCCAGTTTGAGAAATCACCAGTTTTTTGCATATTGGAACTGCTTATTTCAACTTTCTGCACTCTCCCAGTTAGGTATGATTTAAACCATTTGAGCGCTGTCCCATTAATATCACAGTACTTGAGCTTACCTAGAAGTATTCCACGATTTACACAATCAAAAGCCTTTGAGAGATCACAAAAAATCCCAACGTGTGACTTCCGGTTACTCAGCAGTCCTCATATTTCTAAACACCTTGAGATATCGAAATGAGAGTTTGGTAAATGATAGCATGTAAAGAGAAGAGTACTCAACCAAATGGTCACTAAGCAAAACTTCACTATCTACTATGTTACTTCACTAATTAAAGATGAAAGAATGTAATTTTTAAGGGCCATCCATAGCTGCTATGCGTTTTGGAACAACATAACTGAAGACACTACACGTTCTTTTTGTACACAGCATGCACTTTATCGTAAGCTATTGTCCTTCTCCTCCGTTCCTCACTTAATAAACTGAATAAACCAGTGTTTCAGAATCCTCTCGCCATTAGGTTTGCGCAACATGAGGTGACATTGTGTAAAATCCGCAGTGTTTTGGCAAAAGCAGGAAATTTTAACAGGGCAACGAGAGAAATGTGTATGTTTTACTCAAAATTCTCCACTCATGATGCTTCTCTGGAAGTTACAAATGGTTAACAAGGCAGACAGAAATAAATGGTTGCTTTGTTGGATTTACATCGAAACTGATTTCTTGACACTCACCAAAGAAGAGGTGATATCTATTTCAATGGGCACAATGTAAGTTTGGGTGTGCAGGGCCTCCGCTTACTATTTACAAAAAATGTGAGCGTAGGCTTCAGTTTAGAACGGCACTTGCTCTCCAATGCTTGGAATTTCCCCTACAACGTCTACTGCACTCCCCACCTGTGTCCTGCCGACTGCACATCTACCGGCCACGTTATTCTGCGCGCACTCTTTGCAACATAGTCACTGCGATTAAGCAGACTGATAAATTTACTCTCATATGTTACACACAACGATGAATATCTTCACATGTGCATACATTTTCTCAGGAGGCCTTAGTTTTGGAGTTATTCAAGGAAAACGTACAAAAGTGACCTTGAAACGCACCTCTACTGCCACACACAGTCCCAATTTGTCAGGTTTTGTAGGTCATACATGGAATTCAGTGCTGCCGCTGTACAAAAATTTGCGACTGCACGGATTATTTCCTGCATTCGGTCTTTTTTGGTCTTCATGACTGATGTTACTACGCCACGGGCTTAGGCGAGCACTCATAAATTGTAAAACCGACCTTTGTGTAAATTTTACCCAACAGAATGTTATCAGCATAAAATAAACAAAATCATCGTTGTATTCATCAGGCCTTCTGACAAAACTACTGTGCTTGTAAGGATTAAGCTGCGGTCGAACTGTCAACGTAATTAGTTTTAACAAAACGTTTACAGAAGACTTTTTTTCATGACCCTCGCGGACAAGTTTAAATTAATAACGTTAAAGAAATAGCCGACTATGCTAGAGGTGTAACAGCCAATCAGTGTAGGCCAATAAAGGTCGTAGCCCGCCCTGTTGGCCGTGCAGTCTAACGCACGGCTTTCCGGACTGGGAAGGAGCGCCTGGTCCTCGGCACGAATCCGCCCGGCGGACTTGTGTCGAAGTCCGGTGAACCGGCCAGTCTGTGGATGGCTTGTAGGCGGTTTTCCATCTGCCTCGGCGAATGCGGCCTGGTTCCCCTTATTCCGCCTCAGCTACACTATGTCGGCGATTGCTGCGCAAACAAGTTCTCCACCTACGTGTACACCACCATTACTGTACCACACAAACATAGGGGCTTACACTCGTCTGGTGTGAGACGATCCCTGGGGTAGGGGGGGGGGGGGGGGTCCACCGGGGGCCGAACCGCACAATAAGCCTGAAAAAGTGGTTCGGTGTGGGGCGGCGGAGGGGTAAAGTGGACTGCGGTAGTCGTCGTGGGGTTGTGGGGTTGCGGACCGCTGTGGCTGCGGCGGGGGCGGAGCCTCCACGTCGTTTCTAGGCTCCTGGTTAACATACAATATAGTACAATACAATAAAGGTCTAATACCGGGAATAGTTCGCGTAGTCCAAAATTATTGTACAGTGGTAGGAGAGGGTGCCACGAACAACACTTTAGAAATCTTGACTGGTGAAGGATGGAGGTGAAGGGGTTTTTGAAAGTCTCTTTTGTACGTTTTTCCTTAATAACTCGAAAACCGAGGCCTCCAGCGAAAAGGTATCCTAGTACAAAGTGGAACAACATTAAATTTTCTACGAAAAGTCCAGTTCATTTTGTCTTTAGGACTAATATTTTGCGTTTAACGAACGAGAAGTATGAAAATCTGGGTGTAGTTTTTGTAGGACACATATTGTGGGTTGCATAAAACGACATCGGTAGGGGCAGCTGAATCATCAGTACAGTATCCTCACAAGTCACAATGGTGATGTATTAGACGCCTCCAAAACGGGGAGTGCATAGAGACGTATGACAGATTATACTGAAGCAATTCAGAGTGGCCTATGTTGAATAGCATTTGAAGAAAACCTACCCTTCGCTAGAACAGAAACACTTGTTTCCTCCTTTGGTTAATCTCGTTATGCCAAATGGGTCAGCTAACCAAAAGTGTAAACGTGACTTACGTTCGTTGTTTTCTTTGTTTAGTCTGTGTACTGTTCGACAATGAAACGATGAAAAGGCACCACTTTATTGTTGGAAGCAATGCGACTTTCGTCTGTGCATTGTTCCATATATTGAACTGTATCACACAAAAAGGCTTTACTGAATTGTCTTCATTTAGCTTCGCAGTAAAGACATGTTGATTTCAGTAAGTGAATAAACATGCTGTGCAGCAGTGAGGCTTAAACAAAGTATGGAGGAATGTTAGCAGAGGGTCTGGAGCTGCGCGACCGCTACGGTCGCAGGTTCGAATCCTGCCTCGGGCGTGGATGTGTGTGATGTCCTTTGGTTAGTTAGGTTTAAGTAGTTCTAAGTTATAGGGGACTGATGACCTCAGACGTAAGGTCCCATAGTGCTCAGAGCCATTTGAACCACTTGTTAGCAGAGGGAGAGGGGGATTTCAAAGCTTGCGCTCGATAACAGTTACGCTAGATACACCAGAGCCTATAATGAAGGGAAAACACAAACTGATATTAACAACATTAGTTATACGGTATGGGCAAGCAGAATAATCTGGGAGACGAAACAAACAGCAATTTCAAGCATGAAGTTCATGTAGTAGAATAGAAGTCTGCACAAAACAGCCGTTAGAAGCTGGTATCCCTTCTGTTGCCTTTCCTTCTGCGGATAGAGCTCTTACCGACTGGGTTACCAATCTAGAATTCATGACATCCCATCAACTACAATTCTGAGGATTTTGTAAAATTTTTGGAAACTTTTGTAATTTTATTGTGAACTTGTGGATAAAGTGGATTTGACCACTAGACGTCACGAGAGGTGGACCCGCCACTATAAGTGATGGCGGAAAGTATTGTGTTATCAGTAGAGAAGCGTTAACAGCGGAAACGGTCGGTCAGGAAAGATCAGTCACTTTGAAAGTGGACTAGTCACTGGATGTCACCTGTGTAACATATCCAGCAGGGACGAGTCAACTCCTCTAAAGCTACCTAATACGACTGCTGCTAAGCTGCTGCGGTCGCAGGTTCGAATCCTGCCTCGGGCATGGATGTCTGTGATGTCCCTAGGTTAGTTATGTTTAAGTGGTTCTAAGTCTAGAGGAGTGATGGCCTCAGACGTTAAGTCCCATAATGTTTAGAGCCATTTGAACCATTTGACTGCTGCTGATGTGGTTTTGGAGTGGAAATGCGGAGGAACAAACAACCTTAGCTAGACCAAGAACAGGCAGACATCATGTAAACATGAACTGTCGCGCACTGCGGAGGGTGTATTTGTAAAACATCACATGAAATCAGCGGAAGGAATCACTCGTGAGGTCCAGAGTGCTGTTGATAGTTCAGCTAGCAGAGTGACTATGCGTCGCGAGTTAGAATAAGGTACAATGGTCGAGCAGCTTCTCATAAGCAACACATTTCTGGAATGAAAGGTAAGCTACGCTTCAGATGGTGTAAAGGGCGCAGCCAATGGACAGTGAAGGGCTGGAAACTGATGATTTGGAGTCGTGAAGCACCACGCTATACGGTATGTCAATCTCATGGAAGGGTTTGGATTTGGGTTTGACGAATGTCTGGAGGACGTTACACCTACAGTTATGTGCAGTGCCAACAATGAAATTACGGAGGAGGTGGTACTACGGGGCTGCTCTTGGTTAAGATGTGGTCCCCCCATTGCGCTTAAGACAACGCTGAATGCAAAAGAATATTAACACACTGAACACCGTAATGTACTACTTTCAGTAGAGGAAAAGTACACCGACGATTGTTGTTTGTATCAGCATGATAATACACCTTGTCATAAAGCAGTACCTGTGGAACAATGACTTGTGGACAATAACATTCCTGAAATTGACTGCACTACCCAGAGTCCCACCTGAACCCAATGGAACACCTCTTGGATGAGTTGGAACGCCGACCTTCGCTCCAGAGATCAGCGAACTTCGGTATCTTCTTTGGTTTTGCCTCCTGAGGAAGAAATGCCTGCCATTGCTCCATAAACATTCAGCGATCTCACTGAAAGTGTTCCCAGCAGAATTCAGGTGAAGGCTGGACAGCCTCACATTAATGGCCACTAATAGGAGTCCGCATTCTTTACATCAGCTCATCAAGTAATGTCTGTGCATACACTGTTTTCAAAGACGACACTACAAGTTTTGAAGAAGACCGTAAAAGGAATGTATTTTAATTGTTCAAGATAACATAAAATGAAACAAATTGTACTGATAAATGCTTTAGGAAATGCAATATCGTTTATTCTTATCATAGGTTCCAATTAAAAATCAAAATTATAATCACTAGTGGTCAATGGAAAAATAAATTTTGTTTTGTAGAGAATTACATTTTAGGGTGTTATTTAGAAGTGTTATAAACATAATTGCAGTTTTCAAGCGCAATGAACAATTCAGAACAATCAGTTCTATTTGTTTACACTCTTAGATATATTCCATCGTAAATCTGTACATGTTCTATCGACTTTTTTTCGAATTTTAGTCAGTAACAGGTTGTTATGTCCAAGAGATACGCCTTTTTTCACCATGACATTACAGTAAAGATCATTCGTCAGTCAACTGTAGCTCTGAAGATGAAGCTGTGCTTCGAAATATAGATTTTCGAATAAATTACGCCATTATAAAGCCAGTAGGACAGGTTTTATTACTAAATTATTCATTTATTTTACCACCTCAGATTTGCAGTTATGCCTATCATAAAGTCAGCAAAAAAAAACGTCTCCTATACCTGCACAACCACAGTTCCGCGTGGAAAAGCGAGTAGTTGTCTGCGTTCACATGAAGATAGTAGTAAATCACATTTCTCTGATGTTTGGAGAACGATGGCAGCTGACGGCTCCTCTCCAAACTTAAGCAAAACTACAATAGCTATATGAGCTGAACCAGATATCATCCTTGAATGGAATTGTCTTTCACTATTCTACGCTACCGTGCCGAGTGCGATGGTGCAGTGCTTAAGACACTGGACTCTCATTGGGGGACGAGCCATGATTCTAAAATCCCTCTGCCTATCCGGACTCTGAGTTCCCTTGGTTGCTCTGTATCAAATGGTTCAAATGGCTCTGAGCCCTATGGGACTTAACATCTGAGGTCATCAGACACTTAGAACTTAGAACTACTTAAACCTAACTGACCTAAGAACACCACACGCATCCATGCCCGAGGCAATTTTCGAACCCGCGACCGTAGCGGTTCCTCTCTATCGCTTATGGTGATTTTTTAGGATTTTTTATTTTCCTTTGACGTACGTAATCCAGTCAGCCACCTCACATATATCATTGTGAGGTGTCAACATATTCAGTAGACAATTAATAAAACAACCGTACGGCACGCTAAGTGAAAGATGCCACTACACATATGGACGACTTTCTATTCAAAACTCGTACAAATGGTATTTTGACACTGTGAATGTTTGCAAGAAAAATTCTTGACACTCATGAGGAGTGTGTAATTCAGTTTCACAAATTTCGGTAGCCAGGGAGAATCCATGGAAAAGATGGTTAAGATCTTCGATAAAGCGACAGTGACAATGAGTGGTATGGTATCAACGGCAGCTATATCAGTTTTGAAGACGACGACAAAGCTATGTGTGTTCTGGTTGAATGCAAAGTGTGTTGGAGGAAGTGGAGGAAGTTCACGTGCTTGTATGGTAATGGGCGCGAAAGTAGGGCTATACCTCTTTCCCTTAGACTGAGGACGAATGGTAAGTTACAATGTAATGTTTACCTTTAATCTGATATAACAGTCTCAATAGGCGACCTGGAAAGCTTCTTATGGGTGTAAAGTAATTCGTTGTAATGCAATTCGTCGGCCGTTTTCGTTTCCAATGATTTCGCAGTGGGCTTCAGTGGTTGGTTGATTTGGGGAGGGGACAAAAACAGCGAGGTCACCGATCCGATGGGAAGAGGGAAGGATGGGAAAGGAAATCGGCCGTATCATTTCAAAGGAACTATCCCGGAATTTGCCTGAAGGGATTTAGGGAAATCACGGGAAACCTAAATGAGGATGGCCGGCTGCGGGTTTGAACCGTCGTCATCCCGAATACCAGTCCAATGCGCCAACCACTGCGTCACCTCGGTCGGTAAGTTGATTAACGTTGGGGCACTGGGTATTGAATGGAAGTGTCACTGTGATTATCGGTGCCAAGTTGGTGTGTATCGGTCACAGATGCCATCAAAAGGTGGGGCATAACCTATGGGATTCTTAAGGATTTCAAGAGCTAATGGAAGGGTGTAAGGGGCTACGGGCTTGTATCCCACAAAGTGTTTTTATAGTTCGTTAAAGAGTTTAGGTCTAGGAGTCGTAGAAACATTTTTCAAACTACTTTTCGTACCGGAAGTTCTCTCCTACTTCAGTCGCTAGTAGATGGAGTTATCACAGCATCAACGGTACGCGAAAACACTCTTCTCACATCGCGAATACGTGTACCTGCTTTAGCTACAAGAAATAATTGTCAAGCAAAGAACGGGACGAATGTGAAAGGCAGCCTCGTACAAGAATACACACACGTGTTCAACGAGGAAATCCTTTCTCTTTTCATAGGCGAGACTAGAGTGTTACTAGGAAAAGCCATTAACAACTTTGCCTTCAAAATACTTTTTAATTCATTAGCAAGAAACGTTCACGCTAGAAAAAATTAAAACGAATGAACAGGATATACGCTTGTTGGGTTATCGCAGCACTAGCGACAAACGTCGCCTGCAGTCCGGTGTCCTCACAGGTGCTTAGCTAACCCAGTGCCGATCCAGCAGGACTGATAAAAGGCGTGAGAGCGACACCTGCAATGGAATTCGTTTATTGTAGCCTTTTTTTACAGTTACGGCTTATTAGCATAGACGTTTTTCCATACAAACGGAAATGTGAAAATTTTAGTAATTGTGATTTAATGGTACTTGTGTACATTTAAAAGAAACTTATCAGTGTGACAGTATAAAATTACGGTATACTCTTCTTAATGTTTGGTACGATTTCCGATGTAATGAGGATGACGCACATGTTCGCCAAACTGTTCAATATATCTCTACACGTTTTTCAACAACTGGAAGCATTTAAAATGTCAAGATTTTGCCGAAGATGTTTTTTTTATTTTTTATTTTTTTATTTTTAGGTGTGGAGCCGATCGACGCCCTCACCGACGTGGTGACTAACTCAATAGGTCTACTGTCACCTCCATATTTGTTAGTTACTAATCGAGGACATCACGGGATGTGGTGTCGTGATGTTACCCGTGCGTCTGGGTAAGATTTCCCACTAACACGGTCCCATCGAGGAGATAGGTAGTGAACCAAAAGTGAACGAAGGGTAGCGGTGTCATGGGCAGAAGGTGGGGCGGGGGTGGGGGAGGGGGATTCGGAGGGGGGGGGGGGGACGTGCCAAGGCAAGAGCCAAAGGAAAAAAATCTCTGCGATAGTCTGGTAAGAGCAGTAGCGGTTTTTTGCTGTCTGCGACAGATCATCCAAGGATAGGGTGGTTGTTAATTTTGGGTATCGTGCAATGCTCCGTAACGTTATCGTAGCTTAAGTCGTCATAAAGAGTGGAAGTCCTTTCGAGGAGGGGTGGCTCTCCTTGGCCAGCTGCAGCGTCTGTGCCTGTAACATGCCAAGATTCTCACATAAGTGGTCAACTGGTCATAAATCGATTACTGCGTAAGGATTTTGGTTGGATTTGTTTCCGTTTAGTGTACAATACGGCTTCCCTACGCTGCCGGTTAGTCTGCTAGTTTACACCTGGCACTGCCAGTTAATTTTGCTCTGCTGGGATTCACCATTAATTGTCATGTTTGTTTTACCCATAAGTTGTTAACTGTCCCTAAGTGGTAGTGTTTTTGGACGGTTGGGTTTCCACCTATGGTTGTAATCGTAGTTATCAAGGTTAAAGATGAAAGGATTGTTCGAATGTCTCGTTTTCTTGTATAGTCGTGTGGCAAGTTTTTTGAATACCTCCGTGAGAGTTTCAAAGGAGTGCGTGTGTGTTGTCGAGCATTGCTTATGACACGTAGCACTTAGTTCTGTGCGATCTGTAGGTTTAAAAATGGTTCAAATGCCTCTGGGCACTATGGGACTCAAGATCTGAGGTCATCAGTCCCCTAGAACTTAGAACTACTTAAACCTAACTAACCTAAGGACATCACACACATCCATGTCCGAGGCAGGATTCGAATCTGCGACCGTAGCGGTCGTGCGGTTCCAGACTGACGCGCCTAGAACCGCTCGGCCACACCGGCCGGCGATCTGCAGGAGGCGCAGACGTCTTCGAACTACGTATTCCCAAACTGGAGCTGCATACATCATCAGTGGTCTGATTAATGTTGTGCACGTGGACCTCGACACCCTCATATTAAGAGTGCTTTGCCTGCTGAGCGGAAGAGTTAATATTTGTTACTTCTTTTTACGCCGGAGTACTGAAGCAAATACGGTTACTTTAATGCAATTTTATTTGTTAACGGCATTCGACACCTCGTGAAAAGCAGGGTACACTGATATGAAACACGTAAACCGTCTCTATCAAACTCCCCGCGAAAGCAATTTGGAAGTAACAGTAGAGGGTAGTTCTCTACAAATTCTTCAGAATAAGATTACTTGCACATGGAAACACTAGCTGTAAGGGCGGTAATCAAGAAAAACTCTTTAGAGTATAATTCCAGTCGTTAGTTACCTGTAAAATATGAATATCCACTATTAGACGACCACACACGAGCGAATTTCTGCTGCGGCCAGAACCGCGGGCCAGTTCCGAAGGTATTTCAGGTGTATGCGGTCAGCCGATCTCAAGCCCGTCGTTCTCCGTTGTTGTGCAGGCCCTGCCCGTCGGATCTGGTCTGTGAGAACTAGGAAAGTAGATATTTTTAAAAAATATCGGGAACTCGATATATCGATGTTTCAAAAATATCATTACCAGCCTTTGACGAACTTAAAAGATATCGATATATCGACGTAAATGTGTCGACGAAAATACCGGCTGCACATTGTTAGTATACTGTCGGCTTTGGAGCTGTATATTTAAATACTGATTTATTATTAGATATTCTGTACATCAACAAACTAGCTGCCTGCTTACCCCGTTAGAGCAAGAATTGAAAGGAAAACGATACGCGTTGACACTTGGCGATAACCACTTTGTTGACAGTGATAACTGCATGTAAGTGTCACAATAAAACGTGTTGGCCGCCCGCTGTGACCGAGCGGTTCTAGGCTCTTCAGTCCGGAACGTAGCTGTTGCTATGATTGCAGGTTCGAATCATGCCTCGGGCATGGATGCGTGTGATGTCCTTAGGTTAGATAGGTTTAAGTAGTTCGATGGGTCCTTCGTTCGGTTTCGTCACTTTTCAGATTTGTATGGAACACTTCGTGCCGACTTCCCTTTTTTATCATTTCTGCAAACGCCAGCCACCTAGCAATTGTAGCGTCATAATTGAGTGGTTAACTTAAAAGTTGCAGTTCCTGTTCGTAGTGCCGAGGGCCGATTACGTCAGCACATCGCCTCACACGTCTCCACCCACCGCAAAAATCAATCTTGTCATTTAGATTATGGTCATCTTTTTCAGCAACTGTTTCTGTGGAATCCCAATGTTACGAAATAGCACATTAGTTGCTTTAAAAATTGTTTTTTAACGCAACTGGTGTGTTATGTCTTGACAACGAAAGTCTTGTTATTCTACTCGCACCACTCTCCCCGAGTGCAATCGGACTTCTTCTTTGTGCCGCATATACTTTCTTCACACAAAGAGAAAGACTGGACTTGATGGAAGGTAGTGAGACTCCTTCACACAGTGAAAGTAAAATTATATTCTACTATTTACCGAAAATTGCGAAAAAAATATAATATTAAATAAAGTATCAGCACTCGATATCGTCATTTCGATATGATGTATCATGGGGAAAACACGGCCGATAAATATCGATACTTCCTGGAAGATATACCTATGTATCGATATCTTACCAACAGCCCTAGTCAGACCTGTCTAGGTACCGAGTCCTTTAGATGAACAGGTGTATTTTCGCGGACGCAGGACTGTGATGAAAGCTCAACAGGCCACAGCCCACAGACGAAGGATTTCGATAGTTGCGACTATTGCAGGACATTATTTTGTTGTAGCAGAATTTTGCATTTTAAAATTCGTTTATATCGTTGTCAGCCGGCCGATGTGGCCGAGCGGTTCTAGGCGCTTCAGTCTCGAACCGCACGACCTCTACCGTCGCAGGTTCGAATCCTGCCTCGGGCATGGATGTGTGTGATGTCCTTAGGTTAGTTAGGTTTAAGTAGTTGTAAGTTCTAGGGGACTGATGACCTCAGATGTTAAGTCCCATAGTGGTCAGAGCCATTTGAACCATTTTTATATCGTTGTCAGGAAGCTCGTGCGGGGACGGTAGGAAGAAAATTGTGACAATCACAAGCGCTTTTATGTATTCACGAATTTTTTGGAAAAAAGTCACCTAAATTGCTTGTTTGTAGGGTTCGGTAGCTCAGTTCACAAGAACGGAACCACTATGGCAGTGATCGTCAAACCATTTTGCTCAAGAGCGAATACTAACACAGTGGTGCTCCACATAGGGCCGCATATGTACTGCTCTTATAATTGTTAACCTACTTAAATTAGTGTTTCATGATTCATCCAATAGACTGGCTACAGTAGTGAGGTGATACGTTGGCTAGCGGGTACCAAGATGTCATGTATGTGTGTGAAGTGTTCGTTGAAAGTCAGCACCATTCTGAACAGTTCGTGTCGACTGTTCTCTGTCTCAGATTACTGCCACCCTCGGCAACCCCAAAGATGTGACACACTAATTGCCTGATGGAGTGGTGTTGTTTTTTCTGTGTGAGCAAATGAATGACTGAGCAGTAATAGCAATTGCACTTATATTTAAATGCATTATGCAATATGAGACGTTAGAGGTTATGGTGGTCAAGTAATTAGCGTTCGAGGTAGCGTGTGAGGCGACCGTTCGATTCCCGCTCAAACCAAAATATTAGTCTCTGTTTCATTACTGATCATCTTATTTCATATACATGACATTTGAGATCCGATATAATGAAAAAAAAACCACGTGTATTTGCATTCAGTTTCAGTTTATGTTTTCCATGTCTGTATAAAAATAATTGTACATTACTCTTGTCGTCTGGAACATTGTGACTTACTATATTATTTACTGTAAATAACGTCATTCGCATCATTATTTATCGAGATTTGACTTGGGTTTTCCAAGCCTGTGCCCCGTCCTTGAAAATTTAACTGCAAATAGTAAGTAGTCAAATAATATATGAAATTCACTATAACTTCGCGAAAATTCATGTGGATTATTTTTCACTATGTATTACCTCTCAAATGTCATATAAGTAACCAAATGTGACCAGTGATGAAAAAAAATATAGATTAAAAGCAAGTGTCAGGGGGATTTTATATATATAAAGGGTGTTACAAAAAGGTACAGCCAAACTTTCAGGAAACATTCCTCACACACAAATAAAGAAAAGATGTTATGTAGACATGTGTCCGGAAACGCTTAATTTCCATGTTAGAGCTCATTTTAGTTTCGTCAGTACGTACTGTAGTTCTTCGATTCACCGCCTGTTGGGCCAGTTGAAGGAAGGTAATGTTGACTTCAGTGCTTGTGTTGACATGCGACTCATTGCTCTACAGTACTAGCATCAAGCACATCAGTATGTAGCATCAACAGGTTAGTGTTCATCACGAACGTGGTTTTGCAGTCAGTGCAATGTTTACAAATGCGGAGTTGGCAGATGCCCATTTGATGTATGGATTAGCACGGGGCAATAGCCGTGGCGCGGTACGTTTGTATCGAGACAGATTTCCAGAACGAAGGTGTCCCGACAGGAAGACGTTCGAAGCAATTGATCGGCGTCATAGGGAGCACGGAACATTCCAGCCTATGACTTACGACTGGGGAAGACTTAGAACGACGAGGACACTTGCAATGGACGGGGCAATTCTTCGTGCAGTTGACGATAACCCTAATGTCAGCGTCAGAGAAGTTGCTGCTGTACAAGGTAACGTTGACCACGTCACTGTATGGAGAGTGCTACGGGAGAATCAGTTGTTTCCGTACCATGTACAGCGTGTGCAGGCACTATCAGCAGCTGATTGGCCTCCACGGGTACACTTCTGCGAATGGTTCATCCAAGAATGTGTCAATCCTCATTTCAGTGCAAATGTTCTCTTTACGGATGAGGCTTCATTCCAACGTGATCAAATTGTAAATTTTCACAATCAACATGTGTGGGCTGACGAGATTCTGCACGCAATTGTGCAATCACGTCAACACAGATTTTCTGTGAACGTTTGAGCAGGCATTGTTGGTGATGTCTTGATTGGGCCCCATGTTTTTCCACCTACGCTCAGTGGAGCACGTTATCATGATTTCAAACGGGATACTCTACCTGTGCTGCTGGAACATGTGCCTTTACAAGTACGACACAACATGTGGTTCATGCACGATGGAGCTCCTGCACATTTCATTCGAAGTGTTCGTACGCTTCTCAACAACGGATTCAGTGACCGATGGATTGGTAGAGGCGGACCAATTCCATGGCCTCCACGCTCTCCTGACCTCAACCTTCTTGACTTTCATTTATGGGGGCATTTTGAAGCTCTTGTCTACGCAACCCCGGTACCAAATGAAGAGACTCTTCGTGCTCGTATTGTGGACGACTGTGCTACAATACGCCATTCTCCAGGGCTGCATCAGCGCATCAGGGATTCCATGAGACGGAGGGTGGTTGCATGTATCCTCGCTAACGGAGGACATTTTGAACATTTCCTGTAACAATGTGTTTGAAGTCACGCTGGTACGTTCTGTTGCTGTGTGTTTCCATTCCATGATTAATGTGATTTGAAAAGAAGTAATAAAATGAGCTCTAACATGGAAAGTAAGCATTTCCGGACACATGTCCACATAACATATTTTCTTTCTTTGTGTGTGAGGAATGTTTCCTGAAAGTTTGGCCGTGCCTTTTTGTAACACCCTGTATACATAATGACGAACGGTCGTCTTACCATTTTTTTCATTTTTTTTATCGTCTGTGGTGGCCTTACCATTTTTTTACGCGAGCGACCGCCTTAACCGATATTTTTTGTTTCCTTCCATTTATTTTAAGCGGTGGTGGTTTTCTCTCAACCGCTTTTTTATTTTTTTTCGGTCACATAGGACGCCCTTCAGGAGAAAAATAATGATGTGCAATTAGCATCAATAATAAACAAAACATAAATGGAATTAAAAACACCTCCTGGCAAAACAAACAAAAATCACGTCCCACCAATTTGTGGTTAGACGCACTCAGAATCCCAAGGCAGTCAGGCATGTTCCGGGTCGTCTTCGCGAATGATATGCCATTTTTCCAGCACACTGGAGAAAGTCCTGGCATTACACAACAACGTTGAAATCACCTTCTCATATGCGGTCCGCACCAATTGCGGGGGGCGGGGGTCGAAGAAGGCACTAACCAAAAAGTTAGCATAATACTGACAGTACCTAGTATCGTACATGAGAAAAATAAAGCCATTTTTCAAGAATGTCCAAAAATCAAGAACACTCTTATCGTCTTCATGGACAAATAAGAGACCGAGGGGCTTCTGTGGAGAAAAATCAAGCATTTACTGAATCAGTTGCCACCCCTCTGCAGAAGACGCCATCTCGAGGAGGAAGTGTCAGTGTGTCGTAGCCGACTTTGAAGATAAGACCCGTACTTAAGTAGCCGAACGCCGACTGCACTTTGTGTGCCATTGCCTTTGGCATCGGTAAAATCTGTGCTAAATGGGGTGGTGGCGAAGCGAGATAAGTGTTAACAAAATCCACCCGTTGTGTTATGTCCAGTGCACTCAATAGGTTGCCACGAACGTTAATGCGGATAGCTTGAAGCAGGCGTTTGTAATTAAATGAGATCGTGCGCAGTATCTCACGCATGAAGGTGAGCGCTAAACATTTGAGCTTGTCCACTGATGGCAATGAAGCCACATTCCACGCTGGAAGACCTCTACCAACGAACGCAGTACCAGATTTCGTCACGTTCGCACGGATTCCCGCAGGAATCCCATACTGGTTGATCCAGTCCAGCGCCTCTCGCACTTCATACCCTTATAGAATAAAGAACACCACGTCATCTGCATACGCATGGAAGATGAAAGCATGCCCTGTCATTGTTATCCCTTAAACTGGCTTCTCAAACGGTGTAACAGTGGCTCAAGGGCGATGGCATAAAGGAGCACCGACAGCGGATATCCCTGCAGACCAAACGCATGATAGTAACAGGGCTCGCCACACCGCCATTGACCAGTACTCGCGTAGTGGCACCTCGAAGGAGTCGCTAGATGATTTGTATAAATGTGTGGTGGAAGGCCATCCGTCGGAGCACTTTTTGTAGAATGTCATGACTCACTCTATCGAAGGCTTGGTCGAAGTCCACTGTCACCAAGGCACCATGATAGCGGCAGGTCATTGCCAGGGCTATGATGTCATGATGATCGCTGAGCGCCATCTGAATGTTACTGTGTAAGACGCCGTGGTCTCCTGACCTTCATTGCTTACATATTCCGCCCTCACAATCATATTCCGCACATCAAGATGCTTCATTCGAACCCAAACTCGATAAGATGAAGTCAATGTTGTATGAATTCATGTAAACGATATGCAAATAACTAATGAATCACAAGTGCGCACCGTGGTTGAAATACTCGAGGCTGGCGTACACACATACATTCCAGACACTATGGTCACAGGAGCTTTTAGTTCGAGACAGGCAACCGCACGCCAGGAGGCCGGTCCCAACCCATCTACGTCGGCCAGTGACCGCCCGTAGAGCAGACAGCGTTTGCCCGAGTGAAAGGACTACCCCATGTTCGAATTAAAAGCAAATTCCGCTACATTGTGTGGGAACAGCCAGCCTACGCATTCTTTACACATAGCATGCAGTTTCAGATATTTTCACAGGGAGACAGCAAACGCCAAACGCTGATACTACAGATTTCCAGTTTGTCACCTTAAATGAAATGTCATTCTCCCATCTTAGAAGAGCAATGCTGATTGGCAGACGATATTTCTGACACCTTGAGCTGAAGGAGTAGTGGAAGAGACCGAAAGATACACCCCTTCACGTCTGGCGTGGAGAGGGGCCGTTCCATTGTCGCTCTTGGAGTTAGAACACGTAACGAGAGCGTGTGCGCTCGTACGTTTACTCAAAGAGCGAGGAACAAGTCTCGCCTCAGTACTTCACTGGGAGAGCACCAGTGTCGAGAGCGAATCGAAGTGTGACTCTGTATTGAGTCCTTGCGATTAAGCGTTGTTCACTGTGTTGGCCGCCACACTTATTGTGCTGCGTGAACGGACAGAGTTATAGTTAAACGCCTGTGAGCGAATTTTTGAGTGGCATCGCGGTGGACTGGTTATCTGACCAGTGTACCACGCCAATAGTTAGACTAGAGGCGAATAGGAGTCCTTGACTTCATCAAGGCGTAGGGAGAGTTTGATTGGCGAAGGTCAATCCAGATAGAAAGAGAATTATCTTATTTGTCAGCAGCGAGCGACGCAGAGAGCAGTCATCGCAGCTTACGGTATTGTGCGCTACAGCTCTTGCGAGCCCCATATTTCCTACACAACAATACACTTCACTGCATTTCACACGCAACAGCCTTGACCACACCTAGCAACATTCTAACGGATAATTATTCAAGTTGAGTAGGCGCAGCTCTCAGCCATTCTGCCAAGTCAATAACAGTCATAAACTTTGTATAGAAACTTCATTAGCGAATCCTATCCTTGAGAGGTAACTTCACATTCCGAAAAGAACCAGGAAATAACGTGTTCAGTTCATAACTAAAAGTGTCATTGTGATTTCTCAGAATTTTTGCAAAATAAATAATAATTTTCGTTAGTTTCATGTTTTTCTTACACTAACACTACTCCAGTACCCAAGTATCTCACTAGTTACGTAAGAAATGTTCCGAATTTTTGTGTAATTTCCTTACAGCGGATGACTCCAGAAGATATTCATTGCTGAAAGTTTTTCAGGCATTTCTCTTTAGAGCGTTAGGAACGTCTGTCTGACTTCTGTAGTAGTGTGGGGGTGGAAATTGCATCTTGCAGGAGCCAGAGGGTAAAGGGTACATCTCAGATTAATCCGTTGCGGAGAATGACAGAATAGTACCCACACGCTCACAGCTGTCACCCCCAAAGCACATTTTATCCATGACATGATTTGAGGGACGACACGCCGAAGGGGCGCGGCAAGAATCTGGGTAAAAATCTTTGAGTCACAATTTGAAATGGTCAACGGCCGATAATGTCCAACTCACCGATCTCTCGACGGCTTGGGAACTGGGAGAAACAAGCCTTCTTCCAATTCCGGTGAGAGAGAAGGTCAGGGTTCATCAGATCTTCATACATCGCAGTCCAGCGTGAAGCCATGATGTCGTGGAACGTGCGGTAAAGCTCCAGCGGAACGCCACCAGGAACTGGAGATTTATTTGCCAGACCTTTATGAAGAGCATCAGCGATGTCACCAGCCATAATCATCGCTGTGAGGATCTCCGCAGCAGCCATGTCAAGGGTTCCTGTCAACGAGTGGAGGACACAATTCATTATCGCCATGTTCTGGTCCTCTGCTGTTTGTAGTGATTCACAGAGGGGTCTGCGATATCATTCTGGGACGTCAACCGACAACAATCTGGCATGTCCAGGGTACTGACCAGCTTTCTCTGACACCACTGCTTCTCTTGGATAATATGATGTGTGGACGGGGGTTCTCCTAGTACCTAGTCATTATATCTTGCACGTGCTATTGTATTCTCAAAGTGGCGAGGTACAAGCGGAATTATCTTCGCCTTAATTCTTTGAACTACAGCCTGTCGTTGAGCAGAGGAGGCATGGCCTCAGAGTTCGTGAAGAATTGTCGAATAATATTCCATGGTATGTCGTTGCCACTGCATTTTGTTGTGACCGTAATTCATCATCGAACGACGTAAAGCAGGCATGAGGCAGTCGAGCCACCACCAGAGTGTAGAAGGATAAGCTGGTAGGTGCCTCAAACAGTTGTTTCACGTGGTCTCTACGACCTGCCTGCATTCCAGATCCTTGAGATGGGCGACAGTCAGCTTCCACGGGCCTCGACCGCGGCCCCACCTTCTGCCTTTGGAGGGAAACAGCGCAAATGTAAGCGATATGGTCGGAGAAGGCCGTAGGACACAACTCAGAGTGAAGCGTGGCAGACACGATTCCTTGGGAAATATAGACACGGTCAAGAAGCCTTGCTGAATGCCTGATAACATACGTATATCTAGGCCAATCACCTAGCACGCAGTCCCAAGTATCGGTGAGGTTCAGTTCATGCATGAGCAGCTTGAGTTCCTGGCATTTGGTGAAATGGGGATTTGGTCCATCTGGGATAATACACAGCTGAAGCTGCCTCCAAGGACAATATAGTAGTAGCGGCCCACAAACAAAGAAGCTATATTTTCTTAATAGAATCGCGACCATTGCCGTCGCTTGGTCGTGCCTGAGGGAGTGGTAATATTGATGGTTTCGGACACCATGGTTCAAAATGGTTCAAATGGCTCTGAGCACTATGGGACTTAACATCTGAGGTCATCAGTCCCCTAGGACTTAGAACTACTTAAATGTAACTAACCTAAGGACATCACACACATCCATGCCTGAGGCAGGATTGGAACCTGCGACCGTAGCGGGACACCATGGAAAGTCACAGCAAGACCCCTAGCCAATGGTAGGCAAACCAATTCATCTACCTCAATACCTTCCTTTAAAATGGTAGCTGTCCCACTGCCACTGTCAGCACACGGAGTGAGGTAAGAAACACAGCCATAGATAGTAGGAAATGTCGCTAGGCGAATCTCCTGCACAAAGGCTACATCAAGGTCCGATGCCCTCGACAATTCGCGGAGTAGTGGTAATTCGACAGGGGTGCTAATGGTGTTGACATTGATGGAGCCAATACTATAAGCTTGTCGCAGAATTGTATCTACTGGGACGCTCATGGAGGCAGGGAGAGCAGGAGCAGACATGAATGTCGTCCCAGCAGGCTGTATATCCCCATCAAGGGACCCCTGTCGATTAGCAATCGTGGTTTGGAGCAGCAGCAGTCTCTGCTGTCACAACGGTGGGTGTTTTGTCGTCTACATCGTCTGACCACACAAAGGTGTGTGGAGGTGTGGGTCCAATGTAGTACATATCGAACATGTAGGCACTGTCACGTCGGCAGTGGAAGAGTGGTGGTGTGCCAGCAGCTCTTCAACGTCTATAGTCACAGTGCCTGGTGCATTTGAAGACAGTTGTACCTCCAATGGGGGGCAGACTAGTGCTTCACCATGGATCGTCCATTGGGTGAACATCTTGAGAGGTGTGATCCTCATCGTCTTGAGATTACATCCTGCAGGTTACCTCCGTTTCCGACGTCTCTCTGGCGACTGTTGCTTGCGCACTTGATCTTGAGTGTCCAAAGACGCCTGGGGTTCCTGATGTTCAGGCACAAAAGCATTGGTACGCACAATCATGGATACAAGGGCCATACCCTGCACCAGAGAATCCTCACAACTGCACAAGACAGGAGGAGGGAGCTAGGGCGTCGTCCCATCCACAACATCGTGAGACACTACCGGGGACGGCGACGTGTCAGTAGTAGGAGCCAATGGTGATGGCGGTCAGGGGTCGTCACGGAGAACCTCCACAAAAGTCAGCAGGAGCGTCATCGGGGCGGTCGTGGCCTGCAGGCCCCCAGGCGGTAACTGAGCGATTCTGTGTTGCATACAGCTGGAACTGAGATGTACTTCTTGGCCACATCCCCTCCTCTGCTGCCCATAATTGCACGGGAGCCACCAGTATATAAGTAGGATGGTACATGTTTGGTTATTCTACGTGGATATTTTGTACTCCATTGAGAACAGGGTATGTGATGAATTGAACCTACTTTCCAGCTGTTTGACTAATCGCTTTTCCATAAGAGCGGAATGCAGATACCAATACCTCTGAAGGCACCTCGAAAGGGAGTTCAAATACATGGATCATTCGCAGTCCAAGTCTCGCGTGTTCCACAGTTACGTCGCCGATGCATCCGTCAGAGTGATGGAACTTACGACCACTTCGAGTTGCACTTAGAATTCTGTCGAATACTTCTTCGTTAGTCAATTTTAATTACGCCACATTGTTGACTATAAACATGTGGATGCCAACAAGATCGTTGCAAACAATCTTCACCTCTTCTCTGATAAACTGTTCGATTTCAAGTTCTTTTGCTCGAGCATATTCGGGTGAAAATCTGATCTTCAGTGTCAGTTTTCTGTAGGAATAAGTAAATATAGAGCGCTAAGACGTTAGAATCACACAAATAACTCCGCGAGACGTAAATAAGACGTCCGTGCCACTAGCCTGCCGAAGGGCGACTGTGACCCGAACTGTTGCCTCGTAATCGACCCTCTTGCAAAGCGCGAACGTTAACCACTTTACCACAATGATTTCCTAGAGCTGGTGCCTTCGCACAGATAGATCAGTATCATACTAGACGCGCAATACTTCTCTTGCCATTTTCTCCGAATTGCCAAGCAGTGTTATGTTTTTTAGTGGCCTACTAAAGTTGTACAAAATTTGAAGTAAATCCATGATCCCAAAGTCGTGGCCTCCACATGTAAGATAAAAAAACCACTCACCATGAAGTAGTTATAGAAATTGGACACAAATTAATGTTCATACGGGTATTGACGGACAATGCGTAGCATTAAACTTCGGGTGCCGATGGATGAATGAATGTGTGATGTTGCAGCGCAGTTCCACCTCGCAGCTGATGGGGATGGTAAATAGGAGAACATGTCCACACCAGGGCAGAAGGTATTTGCGAATTTTATTCTTAATACTTAGTTGGACGGTAACTATGCCCCGCTAGCAGTCGCGTGAATAATATATGCAGATAGTAGTCGGGCTCAAAGGAGCCAGTTGGCACAATCGGCGAAACGCTCGACAACTGAATAGGAGCGATTTCAACACAGCCTCCAGAGAGAAGCGGTCGACTCAGAGAGACGACAGAATGTGAGGACCGATCAATTGTCAGAGAGGGACTCAGAGCCCTGGATTCATTATTATCATCGATGCGACGTGCAACTGGTTCTCCGATGACCACAAGGATGACTAATAAGCTGCTTATAGGAACGAGGCTGAGAAAAGTCAGCCCTTGCATCGACTACCATTGACATCTTTACACCAATAAACCCGTTTGTGGCGGACACATTCGCCCTGGAGTCTCTTTGACTGGAGCTGGATTGCTATCAGTGATGATTCTCGCTTCGGACAGAGCCTCGATGATCAGGAAAGAGCGCCTGGAGACCCTCAAAACAGCAGTGGGATACCAAACTGTCTGTCGCTCGCAATACGCCCCGAGAACCGGCAGTGATGATCTGGTGTGTCATTTCATTTCATAGCAGTCGTCCGCACCAGCCTCACAACACAGCGGTACGTCGACTATATTCTACACTCCATTTTGTAGACACTGTAGACATTTGTAGACATTGGTACACTCATTCACTACAATTGAAGCAACTAAAGCGTGCTGTCACGTGAAAACACTGGAACTGGTAAACAAGATATTTCCCAGAAATCTGCTCGTGTGTGCCCAGCTGCAGAAGCAGGTAACAGCCTGAAGTGTCTCCGCGGATCTATGAAAGCTGCGCCTAGTGAAAAACTCTGAAATTAGCGCCATGTATTCCTGGGAAGTACCTACTCACGAAGTTACTGTACCGAGACTTCTGATCCACGGGAAACGTTCTGTATGACCGTAGGGAGGTGCTGTGGCGAGACGTGGGAGCCGCGTCGACGTTCGACATGAAAATCACCAGCAGCGTAAACATTCTGCTGCCGGAAGAAGAGCACCGCCAATGGCCAAAATAACGTTCTACAACATGCCCCTCTACATACGTGCATTGCAGTGGTTCTAGCTGTACTGCTTGAATCATGTTTTTTCTTCTTTTATGATACGTACCCTGACCCTAAAACATTTATTTGTTATTATGTAAGATATTTTATAGTACATAGTCTGTATTTGTGCGACGGAAAGAGGAAAGGGGTCTCTTGTCCAAAATCTTGGATTCTGAGTTATTGTAATTTTTACGTCCAGCATTAAATTCTGAACAATTTGATAAAAAGTCGTTTCTACCTCTAAATGTGCGTGAATTACTACAACAAGTTTGACTATCAGTGTGAAAAAGAGATACGAGGGTCACTCCAAAAGAAATCCACACTACTTTTGTAAAAATACCGTTTTCATTCTGCATGCGTGAATGTTTCACAGTGTGTAGATACATCCTTCCCGCTTGTTTTCAGTCTTAGTTCAACCTGTTCCAGTGAGTGGCGACATCACAGCATGTCTTCAAGATGGCTACTACACCTGACGTTCGTCAGAAGCAACGTGCTGACATAGAATTCCTGTGCTGTGAAAACGAGACAGTGGGAAACATCCACAGGAGGTTGAAAAAGGTGTATGGAGATGCTGCTGTCGATCGCAGTACAGTTAGTCGGTGGACAAGCAACAGTAATATTGAGGATTGTCTTCGCAGCAGCGAGCCTCGTACTGCACACACTCCAGACAATGTGCCGAAGTTAACGAATTGGTGACTGCTGACAGTGAACGAATTGTCACGCTACGTTGGGATAGGGGAAGGAAGTGTATGCAGAATACTGAAAGTGTTGGCGTTAAAAAAAGTTTGTGCCAGGTGGGTGCCCAGTATGATGACAGTGGCTCACAAAGAAACAAGAGAAACGGTATGCAGCGAACGTTTGGAACAGTACGAGAATGTTGGAGATGAAATTCTTGGAAGAACTGTGACAGGTGATGAAACATGGCTCCATCATTTTTTAGCAGTGACGAAGAGGCAATCAGTGGAGTGGCATCTTGCAAATTCACCCAGGAAAAAAAATTCAAAACCACACCTTCTGCTGGAAAAGTTATGGCTATGGTGTTTTTCGATTCCGAAGGACTCTTGCTTGTGGACCTCATGCCAAGTGGAACCACAATAATTTCTGATGCATATGTGACGACACTGAAACTTGAAGCTCGACTTAGTCGTGTTCGACCACATCGGCAAAAGCAGGATGTTTTGCTGTTGCACGACAATGCACGGCGACATGTCAGTCAAAACACCATGGAAGCGAACACAAAACTCGGGTGGACAACACTGAAACACCCGCCTTACAGTCCTGACCTGGCTCCACGTCACTATCATCGCTTTGGCAAACTGAAAGAATCTCTTCGTGGAACAAGGTTTGAAGATGATGACTCCCTTGTGCATGCTGCCAAACAGTGGCTCCAACAGGTTGGTGCAGAATTTTACCGTGCGGCTATACAGGCGCTGGTTCCAAGATGGCGTAAGGCAGTTGAGAGGGATGGAAATTATGTGGAGAACTGAAAATATTGTTACTAAAGGATGTATCTACACACTGTAAAACTTTAAAATATGTAGAATAAAAGATGTATTAAAAAAATAGTGTGCATTTCTTTTGGAGTGACCCTCATACTTAAAGATAATGTGTTTAAAGTTCCATTTTATTACCATTGTTTAATTGTATATATTTAAGAAACAAATTCTACATATGTACTACCCTTAAAATGTCAAATGTCATATAGTTTTTAAAGTTAACATTACATCTTATGTGGTTAACCCCATCAGACCTACAACAAATTGCAGTGTACATACATTTCAGACCAAGTAAACTGGCCCCAAATTGAGAGAAATTAGTGAAACCTGTGCTGATCTTTTGTGAGAGAGTTGGTATTTTTATTCTGTATGGTGGCCTACTGCAAATTGGCAACATTTGTAGGCACTGATAACTCTAATATAAAAATGGACCATCTGCCTTGTTTGGCATTATTGTAATCATAAAATGTTCCTCTTTTAGACAAAATTGCTCTTAAAATGCCTCAAAAATTTAGGAGATCTCATTCTGTGAAACTTTGCCTGCACAGCTGCGAGATTTTGAAAAGAGACCTCTTGTCGGGCCAACGTTATTTCCCCATAACGACATCTGTTTTCAAAGGACTGACATCGATTGCTTTTAATGGTATTATTGACTCTTGTTGGATTCAAACAACTTTCAAATTGATGGGAACAGGCACAGAATGAAGTAAATCGTTATACCACATAAAAAATGAAAACGGATCTTTTAGACATTATCAAACGTTTTTGTTAGTACTGAAAATTTTTCTTCTCCGACAGGAGATGCTTTTTCGCTTTCCGTCTCACATTTTATAATATCATGTGTCCTCTTCTTGGAAATAATGACAATTATATGCAGAATTATAACTATTTCATGTTTTGAGTCACCTATTGAGGAATGGCTCTGAGCACTATGGGACTTAACATCTGTGGTCATCAGTCCCCTAGAACTTAGAACTACTTAAACCTAACTAACTTAAGAACATCACACACATCCATGCCCAAGGCAGGATTCGAACCTGCGACCGTAGCAGTCGCGCGGTTCTGGACTGAGCGCCTAGAACCGCTAGACCACCGCGGCCGGCACCTATTGAGGATACGCGCATGTAAGTTCGTCTAACGGCGATAATATCCCGTGTACAAAAACATCTTCAGGGAATAAAGTTAAAGCGTTGCTTATTTATTTGCTCTAAGGTTACAAAGTTCGTGGGATACATCCTGATATCGTGCCGAGCTTCCTTTCGCCCCACGTGGTGGAGCAACTACGACATGGCATTGACTCAACAAGTCGCTGGAAGCTCCCTGCAAAGACTGCCTCAGCAAAGCCACATCATTCTCTCGAATAGTCCGGAATGGTCTTCAAACTACTCGTGAACAGTTGTGGCTGGGTGACATGGCGCACCGTCATCTATAAAAATTCCATCGTTGTTTGGAAAGATGAGGGACATGAACAGCTCAAAACGGTCTCCAAGGTTCACTTGGACCAGAGGACCTAGTCGATTCCTGTATACACAGTCCACCACATTATAGAACCGCCAGCAGCTTGCACAGTTGCTTCGTGCGGTCAGTGCCACACTCGAACTTAACTGTCAGCTCTTACCAAGTGTAACTGGCACTGATTAGACCAGATCGCTGTTTTCCAGTCTTCTAGAGTACAACCGATGTATTCAAGAGCCCAGGAGAAGCAGTACAGGCGATGTCGCGCTGTTAACAAAGGCAGTCGCGTCGGTAGTCTGCTGTCATTGCCTTTTAACGTCAAATTTCAAATGGTTCAAATGGCTCTGAGCACTATGGAACTTAACATCTGAGGTCATCAATCTCCTAGAACTTATAACTACTTAAACCTAAGGACATCACACACATCCATGCCCGAGGCAGGATTCGACCCTGCGACCGTAGCAGTCGCGCGGTTCAGGACTGAAGCTCCTAGAACCGCTCGGTCACCGCAGCCGGCGTCAAATTGCGCCGCACAGTCTTAACAGAAAAGTACGTCTTTCGTCCCACATTAATTTCTGCCGTTATTTCACAAAGTGTTGCTTCTCTGTTAGCACTGACAGCTCTATGTAAACGTTGCTGCTTTCGGTCGTTAAGTGAAAGTAGTCTGTGGTGAGAGGCAATGCTAAAAATTTGGTATTCTTGTCACACATTTTTGACACTGTGTATCTCGGAAAATTGGATTCGCTAACGATTTCTGGAATGGAATGTCCTATACTTCTAGCTCCAACTACCATTCCGCGTTCAAAGTCTGTTGATTCCAGTCACGCGGCCATAATCGTGTCAGAAACCTTTTCACTTGAATCACCTCAGTACAAATGACATCCCCGTCAATGCAATGGCCTTTTATGCCTTGTGTGTGTGATACTACCGCATGTATGTGCGTATCGCCATCCTATGACTTTTGTCACCTCAGCGTATTTAGGTGCGGCTAGTGTTACATTGCACAAGGAAATTTTGTTTCCTTTATAGCGTAGCTGAAGTTATTTCATAAAAAATTTTAAGGCTTTCGTGGCCATTTGTTGACAAACTGCCTATTGGCTTCTGTCTCGGGTTCTTCGGCCGACCTTCATCTAATGATTTTTCTGACGTTTCGCAAGCACATTGTCAAAGCTTCACCCTCCATTGCCGGTGGTGAACTGGAGCCGAGCTCGCGGCTTCTCCGCGGTCATTTGCGGTGCGGTTCTCCTCTTGCTACCTGCGACGGTCGTTCGCTGCAGTACGGGAAGCCAGGATCCGTTTACCTTAAGGCTTTCCTCTTTCTTGTTGAAACTGTTCGCGTGTTTTTGTATTTCTACAGCTTCTCTGAACAAGCGCGTGTGATAGTGCTTCTCTACAGCCAGAACTTAAATGTCTATCGAAATCGTCAGAGGTGCTGTCCCGCTTCTTTGGGTTGAATACAATAGCGTTGTTAGGAGATGCTTTCGAAGCCCCTGAAGTGCTCTTTTGCTGTTACTAGTTGCCTGCTATAGTCAAGGTGTGACCTGGCAGATAGTTCTGGTGCAACCGGTTATTTTGTGTGCTAATCTCGAGCGCTTCTGCTTGAACTGCCTATATGTCCAATGCCGTTGTATAATCAAACACAGTTTCATGCTTTTCCATAGAGTCTACCTTTGTCATTGCCCATTAGTGATGACAAAGCTTTCTCCATCACTCTCCTCACAAACAAAAGTTTCCACTTTTCCCTGTTTACTTTCACCTTGAGCAACCCACTGCTTTTACCGGACCTTTGCCTCCGAAAGTTAATAATTGAGGGTAAGCAGTGTCTAGCCTTACGCCGACGCCAGAAATTCCCCGCAAAATACATCACTATTTCTGAGTTGAGTTTTGAAATGTACTTTCAGGAATGTTTTCGTGTTCAATCTACGAGAGCAAATCAGAAAGCACAATTTTGGTAAACATTTTTGGAATTCAGTGATCAATTAATTGTTATATTTAGATTAAAGTTCAGTCTTGATCACGTTATGTCTGTTTTAATGAGTAACCGGTTTCGGTTTTTTCTATAAAACCATCATCAGACCCATTGGCTCCCTTGGGTTGGTAGGTGGAGCTCTCCTTGCTGCTGTGCAGTCAATCACGAGAGAGTACGTTCCGGGAGGATTCGGGCAGTATATTACTTCCTCCTGCTTACCTCTCGCGAAATGACCACAACGAGAAAATTAGAGACATTAGCTAATACGGAGATTTGTCAGCAACCATTCTTCCCACGTGTCATTAACGAATGGGAATGAAACCGGTTACTCATTAAAACAGACATAACGTGATCAAGACTGAACTTTAATCTAAATATAAAAATCAGAAAGCCTTTCCCATTTTTTTTTTCGAAATTACGGTTGTAAATGCGAAGTCAACATTCCGTTCCCAGCGTTAGGCATTTGTTGGTTTGTGCCGATCTTATCCGCCAGTAGCTCGGCTGCGCGGCGCTGCTGTCAATTGTTAAAGATGGCGGTTGTCTTTCACACGCTCACGGCGTTAGAGCAACGAAAGTGTGATTCGTTTTCTGTGGAGCAAGTGACGAGCGCCCATCGATATCTTTAGGCAAAACGCAGCCCAACTGTGTATGTGGAAAACTATATCGGTTTGAGAACTGCGAGATAGTTGTGTCGTGAGTTCGACAAAGGCCGTGAAGTCTTGCATGACAATGAGCGGTCGTGGAGGCCGCATTCACCGCTGAGTGACGACCACATTTCCCGCGTGGATGCAATCGCGAAAGCACCTTGGCGTGTGCACATCACGTCTGAGGGTTGCCATCAGGTGCGGAGTGATTCTCGATGTGTACAACATGATTCTGCTCGACGACATTGCGAGATCACATGTGGCAACCAGAACTGCCAAAAAGCTCTGGACATTTCACTGGGAGACTCTGGAACACCAAACGTACTGTCCAGACCTTGCCCCTAGTGACTGCTGAAGAAGTTCCTGGCAGTATAGCGATTCGCAACTGACGATGAAGCCAAACAGCAGTCCTACAGTGGTTCCATAGTCAGCCGGACGAATTCTACCGCAGGGGCACCACAAATTTAGTGCTGTGATAGGACAAAGGTGTGAACCGGTGTGCGGACTGTGTGGAAGAACAGTGTAAGGTATATAGAGTAGGATGTATATTTGTCATTACCTGTATGTAAGTTATTCGGCTAATAAAAAGACAGGGGCAAAGACTTTCTGATCTGCTCTCATAATAAATGCCGTAACCATCGCGCGCTCATCTGCCTTATATACAGACCACAGAGTTACGCACTATTCACAAGATATATCTCTGAGTGCTGGTGGATTTCTGATGACACGCAGTTTAATGGAAATGAAAGCTGCCAATGCTTTCTATACTGCCGTAAGAAGCAACTTCCTGTATCCAGAATTACGTTGCAAAGTTGGATGTGTAACTTCTACATGTTACATCTGAAAATTAGGTGAAAATGATTGGATACTAATTAACGGAAATAAGTATTTCGTAAGCGACTGTCATATGTACCTCTACACCTATGCTACAAAAGCCACCTGATGGTGTCTGGCGAAGGGTGCTTTGGATAGTTGTATCATTCCCATTCGTTAATGACGCGTGGGAAGAATGGTTGCTGACAAATCTCCGTATTAGCTAATGTCTCTAATTTTCTCGTTGTGGTCATTTCGCGAGAGGTAAGCAGGAGCAAGTAATATATTACCCGAATCCTCCCGGAACGTACTCTCTCGTGATTTCAATAATAAACATCTGTGTGATGCACAATGTCTCTCTTATACGAGGGTAAGTCAATTATTATGCGCAATTTAGTTATATTTTTGTTTATTGTGGCAGTACTGTCATTTTACGTTGATGACGCATGCTTTGTTTATTTGTTGTTATATCTTTGCAAATTTCAAACTGCTAGGTTAATTTAGTTATCGGTGCCGTGCTGTTAATCATGGCTGCTCCTCTGTCTATTTGCACCAAATAAGAGCAACGTTGAGGGACCCGTTTTTTGTGGTCGGAAGGCGTTTCTGGGGACGAAATTCACCGAAGACTTTCGGTACAGTACGGGAACAATGTTTTGCCAGAACGGAGTGTCTACGAATGGACTGAAAAATTTCGAAATTGTCGCACAAGTGTTACGCACGATGAAGGAGCCGGACAACCGTTTACCGCCACAAATGAAGAAACCCTTGAGTTCACGTGAAATGATCCTCTTAGACAGACGATTAACTGTTGAGGAAGTGGCACATCGTCTGCAAATTAGTCACGGTTCTGCCTACGAAATCATCCACAACAGACTTGGATTTCATGAAGTTTGTGTAAGATGGGTCCCAGAACAACTTACACAGTTTCATAAAGAAACACGCTTGGACATCTGCAAAAAACATTTGGCTCGCTATGGTAACGAAGGGGAGAACTTCTGACACAGGATCATTACTGATGACGAAAGGTGGATCCATCATTACGAGCCGGAAAGTACACGGCAGAGAATGGATTGGAAACATCAAAATTCGCCGTGCAAGAAAAAGTTCAAGACCCAACAGTCCGCAGGAAAACTGATGTTTACGGTTTTTTGGGACGAACAGTGTTAAGTACTGGACCATTATGGGGAAAGAGGTACAACAATAAACAGCGTACGTTACAGTGAGATGCTTACTGCCAGGCTAAAGTCTAAAATTCGAAGCAAACGCCGAGGGTTGCTCTCAAAAGGTGTTGTGTTGTTGCGCGACAATGCCCGTCCGCGTACTGCTGCCCACGCTGCTGAATCGCTCCAGAAGCTCAGTTTTGAAGTACTGTATCATCCTCCATTTAGTCTCGATCTTGCCTCTTCTGACTATCACTGGTTTGGTCCATTCAAACAGGCATTAAGATGCCGTCGATATGCCTCGGACGAAGCAATGAATGAAGCGGTGCATTCCTGGCTCTCAGCTCAACTGAGAACCTTTTTTTATGAGGGCACCAGGAAGCTTGTACAACGATGGACCAAGTGCGTTGAAACGCAAGGAGACTATATTGAGAAATGATTTCTTGTAAGCTTCCTATTTGATTACAATAAATTTTTATAACTACTTTGAGGATAATAATTGACAGCCTCGTAGCATCTGCCACTGGAGTCTGTGGAGCACCTCCGTAACACTTTCGAGCCGACAAAACGAACCCGTGACGAAACACCCCGCTATTCGTTAGGCCTTGTGTATCTATTTTAAGCCAACCAGGTAGTGGTCCCAGACTGATAGCCAGTGCTCAGCAATCGGTCGAACAAATGTTTGTTCGCCCCTTATTTCGTGGATGAATTACATTTCCTTAAGAGCCTTCCTATGAAACTCATTCTGGTATCTGATTTCCTACTGTTTGTTTTATATGGTCATTTCACTCAAGGTCGCTCCGGGTGCTTTGTTTACTATAGTTAATCCAGAAATTTCTCACAAATGGTGTAGTTGTACAGTAGCGGATTTTTTCTCCTGTGTATGCGCAACATGTCACAGTTAATTACGTTCAGGGCCAACTGCAGTTCCTTGCAGCATCCCTCACTGCTCTGCAGGTCTATCTGCAAATGTCTTCTCTCTTTTGACGTTGCTTCCGCGTTACAGACAACCGCATCATCTGTGAACAGCCTCATTTTCCGACGCTTTCTACTAGCTCATTTATATAGACTGTAAACAGTAACGGTCTTATCACACTTGCTTAGGGTACTCTGGAAACTATCTCTACGTTTGTCGTTTCTTTTCCGATGAGAGCGACGTGTTGAGTTAGGAAGTCTTGAATCCGGTAACCTCGTATTCTTTTTCTGTAAACGGCAGTGCGGAACAATTTAAAATTTGTTCCTGAAGTCAAGCATCACAGCTTCAAAACATGAGCGCATATGCCTACACCGGCCCATTCCCAGTGAATGAACAGAGCGAGCTGAGTATTGCAAGACTTCTGTTTGCAGAATCCATGTTGATGTTTACAGACGAGTTTTTAGTTCTTCAAGAATGTCATAATAGATCAGGATAGAATATGATCCATGATTTATCAACAAACTGACGTCCTTTCTTTTTCAGTCGATAGGTACCTTTCCTCGCTTCTGCTAACTTTTGCAAGTTGGCTGAAAAAGTCTTAAATTCCCACTGTAGCTGGTATTCTTAACTGCACTGTATATTATTGGTTACACTTAGGAACGATACGCTACCCACAGTTAGTCTCACAGTTAGCAGATCGAACACAAAATATCCCGCAATACGAATGCAACCGACTGTGAATCGAGTCCTTCAGGACTGAACTGATCAAAGCATCGGTCAGAACAGTGGTTGGTAAACTTATGAAGCTTCAGAGCTATCGTACCGCTTTTGAATCCTATTGAGGCTAGGAAAAGAAAATGTGACTCAAATAAGAATCTTTTTTTAAATAAATTACATGTGTTATTGCCGATAAACATATATTTCTTGCAAATATGAAATGAATTTTAAATAAACTGTATATAAGAAAAAAGCTGAAACTGATTTGTACATAAGAAAGAAACTGAATTGTAGTTAGTAAAATACTACAAATGTGAGAACAGAGTTTTTTATGAGATTTATTAACTTTAACGTGAAGGCCGGCACTCTTCTTTGTCGTCAACAAGTTCTTGAATGGTCAAATATTTTCTGAGCTTGTCTTCTTCAAAATCAAAACGTTCCACGACACAAATAGAGAACTCTTCAGTATCAGTCTCTATAATAGGCGATTGGACAAACTGAAATGCTTTTGAAATCTTGGAAGCGTTTGTTTAATTGCCTTCTCAAATGTGAAAAAAATTTAACGTATTGTGAAGTGGACTGACAAGGCAGCCAGTCCACAGTGACGGGTAGCCGATAGAAAGGAAGGCACGCGTACACACACACGCCGACGGGCGTCAATTCTGGAACAGGATAACTATTGAATGGTAGCAAGAAAAGTACGTAACTGCTTTATACTTAACTTTATTAGTTGATGACTACAGCGTTCTTCTTGAGACATTTATACTATAACTCTCAAAGTAGGTAAGGCTAATGGCGCCTTGCTAGGTCGTAGCCATGGACTTAGCAGAAGGCTATTCTAACTGGCTCTCGGCAAATGAGAGGAAGGCTTCGTCCGTATGGTCGCTAGCAATCTCCTCGTACAACTGGGGCGAGTGCTATATCGTCTCTCGAGACCTGCCTTGTGGTGGCGCTAGGTCTGCGATCACACAGTGGCGACACGCGGGTCCGACATGTACTAAATGGACCGCGGCCGATTTAAGCTACCACCTAGCAAGTGTGGTGTCTGGCGGTGACACCACATATTGTTTACTGTTGAACATTAACTTTGAATTTTAGCTGCCTTTCCTTTTCTTTCCTTAGAGCAGAATCCAGTGTAAAATCGTTTTCCATTCCTGAGCGAACGATTTTGAGGTGTCACTCGACGTTTCTTGTCTTCTTAACTGATACTCTTGCATACCTCAGTAAAAACACACATTTGTCCCTTACCTGGATGAAGAAGTAATCGGTTTCCCATTCTGAATAACACCCATTTGCTTCTGCATTAATCACCTACAAGTAAGCATAATTATAGCTGAATGTGAAAACTATAGCAGGTAGGACAAAAAGTAACACGAACTGAGAAAGCAAACCTATGCTTACCGGTTTTGTTAAGTTTTCCACCGATGTCCGTTCATATGTTGTCTTTGACAAGAGTGTTGTAAAAACTGTAGA
Organism: Schistocerca serialis cubense; assembly: GCF_023864345.2. Lineage (NCBI taxonomy): Eukaryota > Metazoa > Arthropoda > Insecta > Orthoptera > Acrididae > Schistocerca > Schistocerca serialis. The sequence continues at coordinate 221,900,772 of NC_064646.1, read as the reverse complement.
GTTCTGGATGCTGCTGAACAAGTACTACAAGCTTCTTGTCCATGTTTACGAAAAACACGCAGATCCTAGTGTGAGGTCAAAAGCACACGTGCTTTCGAGGGAGATTCGTAGCAGTTGGGCCAAGGCCGGAAGTAAACGAACACCAAACGTCCGCTGACCGTTGTGGCTGAGCGGTTCTAGGTGCTTCAGTCCGGAAATCCGCTGCTGCTACGGTCGCAGGTTCGAATCCTGCCTCGTGCATGGATGTGTGTGATGTCCTTAGGTTAGTTGGGTTTAGGTAGTACCAAGTCTAGGGGACTGATGACCTCAGATGTTAAGTCCCATCGTGCTTAGAGTCATTTGAACCATTTCAATCAAACGTCCGCTAACAGGCGACATACCGGACCCTTGATGTAGTTTCCACATGACGTACCGTGTTCCCGGTGCGCACCTGTTACCCGTCATGAAATCGCTCTCCCGACGGATAGCATACAGCACGAACGGCTCACGGCATTGACATAGCAGCGACCAGGCGCGGATCTACGGTATTTCCGAACCGGGGAAAAAACGTGATAATGGTGTTGGCCACCCCTCCCCCACCCCCTCGAGCATCTGAGAAAGGACGTAAAAATGCAACAAAAAAAATCGATTTTCCAAAAAAATATTCGTTTTTCAGCGCACATCTTTCTGAAGAGTGATATATTAAACATATATGTTCGAGGAAATTTAAGACATGGTATTTGTTCTAAAGTGTGTCAAAGTGCTGTGCCATGCCTCTTCACACAGCATTCTTCTATTGCACGTCACTGTATTTCGATCTGTGGAATTCAAACGTGCATATTTTGTAATGGAAGACATCAAACCTATGTTCAGGACAGTGGAAATTAAAATGTCCTATGGAGCCTCTCCTGCTCCCAGTCGGCAGGTTTGACATCCTACCCTCCTTTTAAAAAACTCACTATTAATATTGGATGCGATGATTTGTAACCAGGAAAATAAGAACTCTTTATTGTCTGTTAGCTAATAACTTTCTCTTTTGTCTGTCATAAAATTAACTATACGAAACATAAAAGCAGTAAAGACAAGCAAGACAGTACATATTTGTTCAGTCCTTAGGTTCCAGCATTTTTTTCTCTCTAAATTTGCTACAGCTTTACACGGCGTACTTTCCTTTCTGCGAAAGGATCTATTACCTCATCAAAGTTTTTGGCACAAATGGTCTTTTTATCTACCTCAATTACATAAATAACACGACAGAATATAACTCACGAAGGAGTACTACAAACAAAAAGATTTATGTTAGGAAACAGTTTCACATTTCATTCATACGCTCCAGTTTCTCAAGCATAACATCGAAGAGTAGTAGTGTGAAATTTTTATAAAATTGGGAATCGTCATATGGTTCCATAAAATTTTCGTGATATCCCCGTTTCTTATCTTTTCTCATTACAACAAACAATTATTCTGGAAACAATCTTGTCATCACAAATTCTGTAACCATTTCTGGCAGTGTCAAAACTTATTCTCCAGTTAACTTCACTAGCACTTGCCAGAGGTCCAGTTTAGTTAACCCGCGTTTATTCTGCGATTAGGCATCATTATGTATTCGTACAACACATTTTCCGTGCTATTCCGAGAACATAATTTAAGAAGCTGCTAACCGTGGAATGTACAACTCTCCCTTATTTTTTTAAGAATGTAGCAAAAATGTTCTGTCAAAATTTCATTTTCTTAGATGCACCGAAAAGATTAATATGTAATCTTTCTTACCTGCTATTCCTCTTAGTCGTTTATTTCCACTGTAGTAGTCTGAATCAATGGATTTCGCTAGTAATTATAAAAATACTGATCATGCGCACACCCAATCGACCTCATAAACAAACAGAGACTGGCATTGACCTGTTCGGGTTTATTAAGCTCAGCTCTTATAGCCGCGTTCTCATTTTTCTGAGGGAAAGTTTTTTCTTTGTAGATGCGACGGGGATTCCCCGGCTGCGACATCGCTTAACATTATGCTCGCATTCAAAAATTAACTTATGATTCGTTCGGAAATTAACTTAGAATGTTTTCAAAAGTGTTCAAAAACCAACAGGGATGCTTTTCAAAATCATGTGAATAATCAATAGACCAACATGCGCTGAGTGCTAGGAGCTTTGTGAAGCAAGGTTTTTTTTCTTCAAGAACATGAAATTGGTGCCTCCTGAAATTGCTGTCAGGGGAAGACCCCCCCCCCCCCTTTTCCCTTATATCCTGGCCTGCGAACGGCGCACGATACAGCCACAGCAGCGACAGCTATGGGGAAACGAGGTACTTGACACCTACGCAAAATGAATAGGATTAAGTAATAGAACACAGTACGTTGTCCTCGATGGTGAGTGTTCATCGGAGGTGAGGGTATCATCTGGAGTGCCCCAGGGAAGTGTGGTAGGTCCGCTGTTGTTTTCTATCTACATAAATGATCTTTTGGATAGAGTGGATAGCAATGTGCGGCTGTTTGCTGATGATGCTGTGGTGTACGGGAAGGTGTTGTCGTTGAGTGACTGTAGGAGGATACAAGATGACTTGGACAGGATTTGTGACTGGGGTAAAGAATGGCAGCTAACTCTAAATATAGATAAATGTAAATTAATGCAGATGAATAGGAAAAAGAACCCCGTAATGTTTGAATACTCCATTAGTAGTGTAGCGCTTGACACAGTCACGTCGATTAAATATTTGGGCATTACATTGCAGAGCGATATTAAGTGGGACAAGAACGTAATGGCAGTTATGGGAAAGGCGGATAGTCGTCTTCGGTTCATTGGTAGAATTGTGGGAAGATGTGGTTCATCTGTAAAGGAGACCGCTTATAAAGCACTAATACGACCTATTCTTGAGTACTGCTCGAGCGATTGGGATCCCTGTCAGGTCGGATTGAGGGAGGACATACAAGCAATTCACAGGCGGGCTGCTAGATTTGTTACTGGTAGGTTTTATCATCACGCAAGTGCTACGGAAATGCTTCAGAAACTCGGGTGGGAGTCTCTATAGGAAAGGAGGCGTTCTTTTCGTGAATCGCTACTGAGGAAATTTAGAAAACCAGCATTTGTGGCTGACTGTAATACAATTTTACTGCCACCAATTTATATTTCGCGGAAAGACCACAAAGATAAGATAAGAGAGATTAGGGCTCGTACAGAGGCATATAGGCAGTCATTTTTCCCTCGTTCTGTTTGGGAGTGGAACAGGGACAGAAGATGCTAGTTGTGGTACGAGGTACCCTCCGCCACGCACCGTATGGTGGATTGCGGAGTATGTATGTAGATGTAGATGTCGATGAGTTCAGTTGTCGTACCATGCTTCACGACACAGTCGGCCACAGTAGAAAAGCAGTCCGAACTCGGTATCCTATGTGAAGACAGGCCCTAAGCGTGCGGTTGATGATTACATTAACGTCCGTGGTGAACGGCGGTTTGAAATGAAGGTAAGGACTGGAAGAAGAGCTGTACGTAGTGAGATAGGTGCGAAGGCAGCTGGTTCGCCGGACAGATGGTGGGCAACGGATGCGCCGGCCCCTCTGTTCAATGGTAATGGCTGCCGATGCGGTGATGGATCGCGACGGAGGGCTGCGGCGGCGGCCATTAGTTCTCCGGCAGGCCGGTATCGGCAGCGTGGCGCTGCGGTATTTATCTAATGAGGGTCCGCCTTGGCGCGCGGCCATCCATCGCGTCGAGTGCGCATGCGCTCCAGCAGGTGCGGGCGCTGAGCCGTGCGCTTCGCCCCGGCCGCTGCAGTCACGCCAGACGACGGCGGACCTCGTTACGCGGCGATCTGCGCCAGTGGCGGCTCTTCACGGTCTCCGGTGATGCACTGAGCTCTGAGCGCCGTGCCGCCACACTCTGCTGCCTGCCACCGCTGGGTGGAGCCCACGGCGAGCTATGGCATCTGTACCAACATCTTTGCTTGCTTTACCACATGCGTTTCCTAGCTTGTCTGCCACATTCCTTGAGTATCTGTACACCATCATGATCGTGTATATCTGATACAATCCCGGACAGGACCGCCCTCCCCTCAGTTTTCGCGCTGGTTTTCTGAGGGCCTCGTACAGGTTTCATAATGTACGTTAACCTAGCGCAGTCAGAAGGCCACCAATCCAAATGGAAATCACCTACAATCAAATGAAACTATATGGTTCCAGAGATCTTTTCAAGTCTCAAACGTCACTGAAATGAAGAATGAAAATTCGTACCAAGGTCGGGATTCAAACTCGGGTCTCGAACAGCATTGCAGATGCTCTTCATCTGCGTTGTATTGCATTAAAGGCACCTACGCCTAAGTTTCAGGCACGATCCCCTGTTTAGACTGATGCCGAGGAGTTATTCCAATCTAATGCTGTTTGAGTTTAGGGGGAATTCCAAGCGGGCTGAGTTGTGAATGGGAATTTCGATTGAGGAGAGAGGCGTTCTAGGATAGTCTGTGGAGTTGTGCAAAAATACAGTGTCAGTGTGACGCAGGGGTTAGTGCATATGGCTAGTGAATACGAGGCACGGTTTCGAATTCTGTCCTTGGTATAAATTTTCATTCGTTGCATCAGTCTGCATACATACATCAGTCATATACAAAGACGAAAGTACTATGTTCAAGATTCCTTTTTCTGTATGTCAGTCGACGCTAAAAGCACGTAATGAAATTTAAAATCTTTTGTTCAAGTTTTTGAATGTTGTAAGAGCGATACTATCTTCATGTTGTGGAAGGTAATAGCGATTTAACTGATTGATTTCTACATCTACATCTACATCTATACTCCGCAAGCCACCTGATGGTGTGTGGCGGAGGGTGGCTTGAGTACCTCTATCGGTTTTCCCTTCTATTCCAGTCTCGTATTGTTCGTGGAAAGGAAGATTGTCGATATGCCTCTGTGTGGCCTCTAATCTCTCTGATTTATCCTCATGGTCTCTTCGCGAGATATACATAGGAGGGAACAATATACTGCTTGACTTCTTAGTGAAGGTATGTTCTCGAAACTTCAACAAAACCCGTACCGAGCTACTGAGCGTCTCTCCTGCGGAGTCTTCCACTGGAGTCTATCTATCATCTCCGTAACGCTTTCGCGATTACTAAATGATCCTGTAACAAACCGCGCTGCTCTCCATTGGATCTTCTCTATCTCTTCTATCAACCATATCTGGTACGGATCCCACACCAGTAAGCAGTATTCAAGACGTGGCCGAACAAGTGTACTGTAACCTACTTCCTTTGATTTCGGACTGCATTTCCTTAGGATTCTTCTGATGAATCTCAGTCTGGCATCTGCTTTACCGACCATCCATCTTAAGTCACTCCTAATGCCTACTCCCAGATAATTTATGGAATTAACTGCTTACAGTTGCTGACTTGCTATATTGTAGCTAAATAATAAGGGATCTTTCTTGCTATGTATTCGCAGCACATTACACTTTGAAACACGTATGTAACATAGCAGCGATGGCGAGGCATTGTAGCATCTGTGACCAGAGAGTTTGCGCTTGACCGCGCGAGTGTTGCGAGCGGTTCTCAGTACTCTGTTGTCAGTCGTTGCGAGTCTGTAGCTCTGTGTAGTCGTGCAGAGCAGTACGCTAGTAGTCGTCATGCAGAGCGGTCGGTCAATAGTAGCAGCCCAGTGCGGTTGTGTGATGTAGGCGGTCGGCAACACTGGTCAAGATGGTGAATGAGGTATACTATTAATTAATATAATTATTAGATAATGTAAAAATCTATTTACTGTAATTATTCTCCAACAAGTCCCCCAATAATAATTTTGATTTCAAAAGCATTTTTTCAAAAATTTTATTTTTTATTGAACTAAAGATTTCGTTGCACTTCCCATTTCATTCCACTTCTTTTGAAGAAAAATTTCAGTAAATTCACAAAAAAAAGGAATATTATTATTTGCAATGCAGTTCCTCCAAGCCGTGCGCAGAAATAAGAGCAGAAATTTGACATCCAGTTATTCTGAGGTAAGACTTTAATTATGATTGTTTTACACAGGGCCAAAGACCGATGTTTCGGTTTAATTGAATTTTCTTATCACTGAATGGACTTTAATTTTTGGTGAAGAATTTATATTTGAGTCAAATTGCGAATTTCACAATTTTGTTCCCATTGTCAGTACATTTCATTGTGCGCAGGTTATGCATAGAGCAATGACCATTAGCATTCTTAAAGTATTGTCATTCTTTTTTCTTTTAAAATTTTGTGGGGAGGTTACACTCGGCTCCCATTTCTATTAAGTATTGTCTTTCTTTTTTCTTTTAAAATTTTGTGGGGAGGTTACACTTGGCGACCCTGCCAGGATCGTATTTCGTTGAGAGTCTTTTGAGCGACAGTCAGATATCTGCTCTTATTTGCTTAGATATAATTAGGATTTGGCGCAACGCTTTTATTAACTTGTGACTTTCTTTCTACAGGTCAACGGCAATTCGTTGCTCTGTTGTATTTGTGTGTTGTTTTTGCATTTGTGCTTATTGTTTTGTGAAAAATTGTGACTATTGTAAAAATGCCGCGAAAGACTGTGAATAGTGTATCGCGAGGTATTTTGAATGAAATTACCGACTTAAACAGCGTGACCGACAGTAATTGTGACACGCAGTGTAATGATGACAATCCTGCGTTCACTAACAATCAGTGTATTCCAACCACTAATGATGACTTTTGTCTTAATGATGAACAAACGAACTCGGTTATGTCCTCTGTTGATTTGACGACAATCGATGGCGCGGGACGCTCTATTGTAATGAGCGCTGCCCAGCTTAATACACGCGATTTGGAAAATTCAAGTAACGTACAGACAAATTTGTCGAGTGAAAATGAACAATGTACTGAAAGTAGGGCGGATTTATTTAATTCCGAAATAATGTCTGACAGTGTACATCCGACTGACAAACCTTTTTCTAAATTACAGAATGACCAAATGGTCACGGAAAGCGAGAGAGTTCTAGATCCACCACTAAACAGCACAGAGAATATAAACGCTAGTTTTGACTTGGTACGAATTATGACAAGTTTGATACAACAGCAAAGTGAGAAAATGGACAACAATTTCAAACAACTTAATGAAAAACTTGATAAACAGCACAAACAACTTAGCGAAATGATTAATGAAAGTTTCAAACTGACGAACGAAAAACAAGACAACCTTAACGAACGGAGCAGACAAGTTAGCGAACAGATTACAGGTGTTACCATGCAATGCCAGGACATTAAAGAACAATTACGTGTGAATACTAAGACTTGTGCTAATAACAGTAATGAAAAAGTTGGCACTGTTGCACAAGAATTAAGTAGCACACGTGTAAGCACAACAGAATTACACAAAGATGACATTAATGCAGTCACTGAACGATGTTCAGCAAACGAAACACAGAAACACGAAATTAATGCAGTCACCGAACAATGCCCTAAAAACGCAGTACAGATTCGCGATGATTTGGAGTCAGTGGAAGTTTCACACACTCCGAATACGGAAGATGACGAGAAATTTGCACGACACGACAACCAGATTGACGAAAGTATTACAGTAACAGAGTTGAAAACTATTTCAGTCACTAATACGTCACAGAATCCGCCACCTTGCGAACATTTGTCTGACTCACGCAGCGTGTATAATGTGAACAATTTACAGAGACTACGCGAATTAAAATCCGAAAAGCCACGCTACTTAAAATGTGAAAAGCTATGCAATTTGAAATCCGAAATGACACAGACAAACAGATTCACACACAAACCCGAACGTGTTTTCAAATTCAATGACGAGAACGTAGATTACGAGCAATTTTTATCCGGCAGAAAATGTAAGGAATTTAATAATGACAGAACACAGGTACACGCTTTGAGCTGTATACGTCAATTTGTTTTTATGCTTTCACCGCTATTGCCTGTAATGCAGAAGCTAGCTTTGAACCAGATGCGACAATTTGCTATTGTATTTTCATCAGCATTACGTATTATGCAGAAACTAGAATTAGCAAGAATACAGCGATTTGCTTTGGGAATTTTACCGCTATTGCGTGCAACGCAAAAGCTAAAATTTATTTGCAGTGCGTAATTGACCTCAGGGGATTCATTACGCTTTAATGAATATGTGCCGTAGCGGGCATAGGGCCCCGAGCTGTAGTAGTGCTATTTCATCTTTAGTTTTCTGCACTGCTGCCTTCTCTTCTACTATCCTTTATATCTATCCAAACTGCTCTTTAACTATTGCTCTATCTAGAATTAAGAAACATTGTACTGAAAACCCGATATGAGAAATATTTTACCGAATGTGACAATTTTCAGTAGGCACTCCCGTAATGACAACTACCGCCGTAATTTTAATAACAGATAAAATCGTAATCATCAGTATGTATAAAATTAACAGCAAGCACATTTTGGTAACAATAGACCTTTACACCACAATAGCATGAAAGTCAGCCGCTTGGCGTACCTAACCAACAATGCGGTCTGCAAGGTCAACCAGGCTTTAATGTTTCGCCGCGTGCACGTGTAGTACCAGATCCAACAAATAGTAACGCGCGGCAACAAGGAAACAATTACGTACAGAGAAGACAGTATTTCAATGCCTATCGTAATGCACCGTATAGGAATGACTATCATGACGGACGTAAAAAAAAAAAATAACGAGCACAATTTTCAGCGTACACTTAATAACAGTCGATCTTATGAGCAGCAACAACATCAGCAACAACAAATAATCATGAATGAAACAGACAATAGGTGTCATCCATAGCGTAACACGTCAGTACGAAATAACAGAACAGTTCATATAGTGGATATGCCACAACATTCTCCCGTAAATAATAACACGTACGATAAATTTTTAACCAGATACAGCACAGATTGCAAATTACAGTAACGCAAACATTACTTTTGACACGCAGAATTTTGCCCACGAGAATGTTATTTGAAACATGCTTTGTTGAATGCCCCACTTTTATCGCACCCAGATCTTACCAGAAATTTTTCCATTGCCACTGACAGTTCCAATACCGCTTTAGGCGTACACATTTTCCAGGAAATTGAAGAAGACGGTTCTACAGTAATTAAAAACATCGCATTTGCAAGTCGCATTCTGTCACCTGCTGAACGAAATTATTCCGTTACAGAATTGGAAACATTATGTGTTGTATGGGCTTTTACGAGATTTCGGCACTTTCTTTATGGCAGACATACCACCGTTTACACAGACCACAGAGCGATACAATTTTTACTTTCGGCTAAACTCACTCACGACAGGTTAAGCAGATGGAAACTATATTTACAAGAATTTAATTTTACGATTGTCCACATTCCCGGCACACAAAATGTTATAGCAGACGCACTATCGCGTTCTCTCGGCAACAATCAGCAAGACGTAGCAACATAACTTCTGCAAAACAAATTTCAGTGTCATGTACATTCAGCAAGTTGCATTTGAAAACTTTATTTCATCGTCATTACAGGACATAGCAAAGGAGCAAAATAAAGACAATGTGTGGAATGAAATTAAACACCTTTGGCTAGATATGAATAATGTAACGATTAGGAACCACTACACTGTACGCAATGACATTCTGTTTCGCCGCTCTCATCCTGACAGCAACAATTGGTTATTATGCATTCCTGACGAACTGGTCAACAAATTAATTTGGTACACTCATTTAAGCTACGCACATTACGGAGCACGAAAATGTTTTCTTATACTGAGACAGAACTGTTATTTTACTAACATGGAAAAACGTATACGACGAGTTTTAGCGTCTTGTAAAATTTGCCAGAAAGCTAAATCAGACACCACTTCACATATTCCTCCTTTATATCCCATTATACCTGTTAAATTAAGACATATGGCCGCAGTAGATATTTTTGGTCCGATTCCGAGAACTAACAGAGGTTTTTGCTACATCTTTGTCGCTGTTGAGCTCACTTCAAAATTTGTTACTTTCACTCCATTACGCAAAGCTACTGCTAAAACTGTTTCAAATGCATTTGTAAAACATTTTCTATCTCATGTAGGGCATGTAATGAAAGTAATTTCTGACAATGGATCTCAATTTCGTAGTAGCGTATGGACACGCATGTTACGAGCCAGAAACATTTCTCCGATCTATATATCCAAGTACCACGCTTCTTCGAACCCTTGTGAAAGATTAATGAAAGAAATTGGTAAACTGTGCCGAATATACTGCCACAAAAGACATATTGATTGGGACACACACATATTCTCATTCCAAGATGTAATTAATTCCATTCCAAATGAATCCACTATGCTATCTCCGTCTGTTATACTGAAAAATGCTGAACCACCTAACAAAATTAAAGAATTAATAACATTTCCTACATCTCGTCGATTACGACACCACGAAATAATTGACATTGCGCTGAAGAACATCAAACGTGCCGCAGAGCGCCGGAGAAGACAGCAAAAACAGGTTTGTACACGCCGAGACTTTCACGTTGGACAGAAGATACTAGTACGTACACACTATTTATCCAGCAAATTAAAAGGTAAGTGCAGTAAATTTGAACTTCTATACGCAGGTCCGTATCGGATTCGCAGCATCCCTCACCCCAATGTTGTACACGTCGAAACTTTGAGAACCAGAAAATCGAAAGGCAATCACCATATCTCAAACATTAAACTGTTTATTGAGTGAAACCACTGTATGATTCGACACACTATGATGCCATTTACTAATGCAATTATTTCACGTGACTAATTACTGATGATTATCGTATTTTTTCTTGGCAAGTGCCCGGCAAGGTAAGGTTAGCAGGTCGCTTTTCTTGTCGTTACACATCAGACCGTGCACATTTTTCCACTTTTTTGTGTATATGATTGTACTCCAGTTTTGTTTGTATGTATTGTGAAATAGTTAAGATATAACACACACCAGTCGACTTTGACATTTTTTTTGCCTTATGACATCTCAACATCGTGACCATTTCACATTTTTTTTTGCTGCTGCATTGTATTATTCTGTGTATATTTTTGGATTTGAACACTGTCAATGTTTTTGACATATTACGTTTTCTGTTATGTTATGCTGTATGCTTAAGTATGTTACCATAAACCAGTCATTATTTAGTGGGTATATGATTTAAATGCAAGACATTAATCTCTGTTCATCAATTTCAGAAAGAAATGATGTATGTAAGAAATAAATCCAACAGAAATGGGAATTTCACCTACGGAATAAACGAAAGGAGATGCAATAACTTTATGAGGAAGAGTAAATGGATCAGGATTAACAAGCATTAACAAGAATATACTATACTCATCATAGAATAGCAGCCTTAACTAATTTTTTCTTTCAGAATACAAGGTGATTGATGCAGGCTGTCAGACTGAACTACACATCTTAGTTTTAGTGATGAAATATGCTAGAGATAAGGAATAGTTATGTAATGAGTAATGAAGTGATTTTTTTGCAGATGATATTTAGTGCTGATGAATAATGATGAAGAATATGCTGATATGAATAATGAAGTTTTTCTTTACAGATGAGGATAATAGTGAAGTTATGATGATATGGATAATGAAGTTTTTTCTTTACAGATGAGGATAATGTTGAAGTTTTATATTTATGCTATGTAGTTATTTAAGTATTTGTTGCAGTTTGCTTTGACAGCAGGTGTTATATTGCATAGTAGGATGACGGAAAGTTTTGGAAAGGACAGCTATGGAACATATTTTATACACATTTCACTACCTGTTAATTCGAAGTTCACTACTTTTCAGCATAGTGTGCGTTTCTTCTTTCAGGTCAATAATCCATTTTGTATTTTTTCCAGGAGAAGCTTTTCATGATACTTGCTAAACCTGTTACTTATTATACCTGTTCTAGTACTTGCATTTTTATATTTTTTACCCATTTGTGTCTATCGTTTATAAATGTGATCACATATACTGCCTTGTTACATAACCTTGCTACAGCTGACTCATGACGAATGACGTTACCTATCCTCATTTGCTGCAATAGGTCAAAAGCAAATAGTGTTATGCCTCAGCAATTAATTATCGATCCCAACGCAATGCATTGCTAAAAGAGGTATTACCAGTCCCACATAATGTCACTAGTTTATGATAATTCTGAATAATACTGATTAGCTCTGAATAGTACGTCACTGGAGTAATGACTTCTTAATGAGACAAAAAAAAAAAAGGTATATATTTAAGATAATGCTTTGTCACTAGCTAATAACTGCCACTGTTTATTGTAATGAGACTACTTATAATGCCTGTGATTATTAATGCTATGACTGTAATTAACTGATTTTTAATAATGACTTCGTAATAATCTGAATAATACTGAATGATGATTCTATTCAATACTTGCTGGCCACTGAGTGCCAATAATTAATGTCACTCCACGAATTATTATTAATTATGCCATTGATTAGCTCTTGTTTCCAATGTTGATACTTTGTAACCAGAAAGGAATGTGACTGTTTAATAATGCTTTGTAATTAGGAGAAGACTAATGATTATTATTGGAATGACAAATGATTAATTAACTGTAATTAGGAGAAGGTTAATGATTCTTAATTATACTCTGTAACTGAAAAGAATGCGATTATTTCATAATATTTTGTAACCAGGAAAAGAAGGCTACTGATTCTATGTAAAACAATTAATGAACATTTTTCTGTAATACTGCATACTTGGTACAGAAATGTTCAATAACTGGGCTATGAATGCCGCAAACTACTAGTGAAGACTGTAATTGTCAATGGTATGTGACATAATGTCCTTATCCTCATAAGCTAACTACCCTGAATTACTGCAATGTCCATTTGTCCTGTTTATCCTAGTGATCATGGAGCACTATCTTTGGTTTTGCACTAATTCTACGTTGGTGTGCCTTGCAAGAGCATGGTGTTGACACGACATGCTGTCCACCACCGTGAGCGATGAAGACATTATTATGGTCCCACTGTTTGGTGTACGTAATGTACTGCCAAAATGAAAACATGGAACATTACTACGACAGTTCAGTGTCTTGGCTACACTGATAAATTCTGATGGGAAAAGAACTTCAAGTTGTGTCACTTGGTGTTGTACTTCTGTGGAAAGATATGGACTTTCAGAACAGCTGTGTGCAATCTAAAGTGCTACAACCATGATGCAATCCTTCCCTTTCCTATCCTGATTCTTGTCACATAAAGAAAAAAATTTTTTGCTAACATCATTTATGTTCATAGGTTATACATTTTTCGATTCGCTGAACTCCAATGCGAGTATACTTATGTCACTTGTCATCATGATATTTTTTCTTACCAGTCTGTTTATTTGTTCTGAATATGCTAAAGAATTTTTTTCAGTGCCTGTGCACTTTGTTATCTGTCAAATAATTTGTATATGCATTTTTTCTGATTTGCTACTATGTTTTGTACTCACATTTTGTCTTTGTGTGATATATCTTGTACTTAGTGCGTGTGCACAACATTTACTTTATGTACTACATCTAATTATTCTGTAAATTGTAGAAGTTTATTAGTTAATTAAAAATTTTGCCGCGATTGGCAAGTCCAAATGACTCACCATCGCTGCCAAATTTTTGCCCCCCCAGTGGAGGGTTATGAAACACGTATGTAACATAGCAGCGATGGCGAGGCATTGTAGCATCTGTGACCAGAGAGTTTGCGCTTGACCGCGCGAGTGTTGCGAGCGGTTCTCAGTACTCTGTTGTCAGTCGTTGCGAGTCTGTAGCTCTGTGTAGTCGTGCAGAGCAGTACGCTAGTAGTCGTCATGCAGAGCGGTCGGTCAATAGTAGCAGCCCAGTGCGGTTGTGTGATGTAGGCGGTCGGCAACACTGGTCAAGATGGTGAATGAGGTATACTATTAATTAATATAATTATTAGATAATGTAAAAATCTATTTACTGTAATTATTCTCCAACAAGTCCCCCAATAATAATTTTGATTTCAAAAGCATTTTTTCAAAAATTTTATTTTTTATTGAACTAAAGATTTTGTTGCACTTCCCATTTCATTCCACTTCTTTTGAAGAAAAATTTCAGTAAATTCACAAAAAAAAGGAATATTATTATTTGCAATGCAGTTCCTCCAAGCCGCGCGCAGAAATAAGAGCAGAAATTTGACATCCAGTTATTCTGAGGTAAGACTTTAATTATGATTGTTTTACACAGGGCCAAAGACCGATGTTTCGGTTTAATTGAATTTTCTTATCACTGAATGGACTTTAATTTTTGGTGAAGAATTTACATTTGAGTCAAATTGCGAATTTCACAATTTTGTTCCCATTGTCAGTACATTTCATTGTGGGCAGGTTACGCATAGAGCAATGACCATTAGCATTCTTAAAGTATTGTCATTCTTTTTTCTTTTAAAATTTTGTGGGGAGGTTACACTCGGCTCCCATTTCTATTAAGTATTGTCTTTCTGTTTTCTTTTAAAATTTTGTGGGGAGGTTACAACTTGTCTGCATTGAGATTCAATTGCCATTCCCTGCACCATGCGTCAATTCGTTGCAGATCCTCCTGCATTTCAGTACAATTTTCCATTGTTACAACCTCTCGATGTACTACAGCATCATCCGCAAAAAGCCTCAGTGAACTTCCGACGTTATCGAAAAGGTTATATATATATATATATATATATACTCCTGGAAATTGAAATAAGAACACCGTGAATTCATTGTTCCAGGAAGGGGAAACTTTATTGACACATTCCTGGGGTCAGATACATCACATGATCACACTGACAGAACCACAGGCACATAGACACAGGCAACAGAGCATGCACAATGTCGGCACTAGTACAGTGTATATCCACCTTTCGCAGCAATGCAGGCTGCTATTCTCCCATGGAGACGATCGTAGAGATGCTGGATGTAGTCCTGTGGAACGGCTTGCCATGCCATTTCCACCTGGCGCCTCAGTTGGACCAGCGTTCGTGCTGGACGTGCAGACCGCGTGAGACGACGCTTCATCCAGTCCCAAACATGCTCAATGGGGGACAGATCCGGAGATCTTGCTGGCCAGGGTAGTTGACTTACACCTTCTAGAGCACGTTGGGTGGCACGGGATACATGCGGACGTGCATTGTCCTGTTGGAACAGCAAGTTCCCTTGCCGGTCTAGGAATGGTAGAACGATGGGTTCGATGACGGTTTGGATGTACCGTGCACTATTCAGTGTCCCCTCGACGATCACCAGTGGTGTACGGCCAGTGTAGGAGATCGCTCCCCACACCATGATGCCGGGTGTTGGCCCTGTGTGCCTCGGTCGTATGCAGTCCTGATTGTGGCGCTCACCTGCACGGCGCCAAACACGCATACGACCATCATTGGCACCAAGGCAGAAGCGACTCTCATCGCTGAAGACGACACGTCTCCATTCGTCCCTCCATTCACGCCTGTCGCGACACCACTGGAGGCGGGCTGCACGATGTTGGGGCGTGAGCGGAAGACGGCCTAACGGTGTGCGGGACCGTAGCCCAGCTTCATGGAGACGGTTGCGAATGGTCCTCGCCGATACCCCAGGAGCAACAGTGTCCCTAATTTGCTGGGAAGTGGCGGTGCGGTCCCCTACGGCACTGCGCAGGATCCTACGGTCTTGGCGTGCATCCGTGCGTCGCTGCGGTCCGGTCCCAGGTCGACGGGCACGTGCACCTTCCGCCGACCACTGGCGACAACATCGATGTACTGTGGAGACCTCACGCCCCACGTGTTGAGCAATTCGGCGGTACGTCCACCCGGCCTCCCGCATGCCCACTATACGCCCTCGCTCAAAGTCCGTCAACTGCACATACGGTTCACGTCCACGCTGTCGCGGCATGCTACCAGTGTTAAAGACTGCGATGGAGCTCCGGATGCCACGGCAAACTGGCTGACACTGACGGCGGCGGGGCACAAATGCTGCGCAGCTAGCGCCATTCGACGGCCAACACCGCGGTTCCTGGTGTGTCCGCTGTGCCGTGCGTGTGATCATTGCTTGTACAGCCCTCTCGCAGTGTCCGGAGCAAGTATGGTGGGTCTGACACACCGGTGTCAATGTGTTCTTTTTTCCATTTCCAGGAGTGTATATAGTGAATAGCAACGCTCCTACGACACTACCCCGCGGCACACCTGAAATCACTCTTTTCTTCGGAAGACTTCTCTCCATTGAGAATGACATGCTGCGTTCTGTTATCTACGAACTCTTCAATTCAATCACACAACTGGTCTGATAGTTCATATGCTCTTAGTTTGTTCATTAAACGACTGTGAGGAACTGTATCAAACGCCTTGCGGAAGTTAATAAACACGGCATCCGTGTGGGAACCCAAGTCTACGGCCCTCTGAGTCTCGTGGACGAATAGCGCAAGCTGGGTTTCACACGATCGTCTTTTTCGAAACGCATGCTGATTCCTACAGAGTAAATTTCTAGTCTCCAGAAAAGTCATTATACTCGAGCATTTAATGTTTATTGAATAAATAATGTTTTTGTTCAGGAATAATTGTTTTGTCAGTTCTCGAGTCATCTTGTATAAGCTATTTTAACAAATTTTTATTAGGTCACTTTCTTGTCTGTCCGTCTGTTTGGGACAAACTTTCAGTTGATTTTAAACTAAATTCTTGATGAGCAAGATATTTGAAATTTTTAACATGGCTCTGAAATGGATGAGAGTTCCATATTAACTCCCTTTCTTGTCAATTTGTTTGGTAGGGTTAGGACTCGGGGTGAAAAAAGTTTGGTAACGTCAAACATCTAGGCTGCTCTGCAAGACCAGCATGTTGTAGGGTGGTATCAGAATGCGTTGCCGGTGGTTTGTGAGGGAATGGGTGCGGCTGAGGAGAGGTGGAAGAGCAGATGTGTGCAATATATGTGGCATGTGTGGACACAGGTGAAGCCATGCACAAAAAGCTATTCTATGCAAAGTTCCTTCAATAAGTAAGTATCCTATTTTAGTTCTCTGGAAATTAAACTGCACTCGTGACATGTGAGTCCTGGCGAATTCTACTGGTATGTTTGACCACGCTGACACCGGTTTACAGTGCATACCACAGTATCTTCCCAGTATGCTGCTACTTAACATGGACTTATCTTGTGATCTGCACTCAATCATTCGTTTTTACGCAGGAAAACAACTACCCACCGTCGATATCCAACAGAGTTAGCCTTTGTCTTTGGAGAAGGATGCATAAGCATTCAAATGGCTTGATGTTGGCGTGCGCAGTTTGTGGAAGAGCGCGCAGATGAGTATGACAAATAGTGTCATTTGATGATGCCATTATTTCAATTCCCAATATTGTGGAGGTCGATCGTAGCGTTACCATTCACAATATCGTAATGTGGGTTCCTCCTAGGGCTGCAATTTGAGTCTCGTCCATCGTAAAAATCCTCACAGATCATCTTCACCACTGCAAAGTCTGTACAAGCTGCCTGACACGTTTCCTGAGTGATGTCCGCAAGCAGCAGTGGATGGATTCACCCAGAATGTTTCTGGAAATAGGCCAGAAATGGGGAGATCCGCTCTTCAGACCGTTTGTCACTGGGGATGAGACCTGGGTCCTGCATTCGACTCCTGAGACAAAACGTCACGGCACAGTGTGGACGAAATCTAGCGAAAGTGCTTCAAACCAGCAAAGATCACACATTCGGCAGAGAAAGTTATGGTAACCATGTTTCACAACTGTCAGGAGATTTTGTTCATTCACTACCTCCCACGCAGCACCACAGTGGATGTACAGAGGTACTGCAATATCTTGAGGTATCTGCCAGCTACCATCAAAAGAAAGTTTTTGTCCCACGATGTTCTCTTCGTTGATGACAATGTTCGGTCTCATACAGCTCTACCGAGCTAGGTGGCGCAGTGGTTAGCACACTCGACTCGCATTCGGGAGGACAACGTGAGAGGTGGCAATAGGCAATACTCTCTTAGGATTTAAAGGTTGGCTACAGAGCGCATACACAAGCTCTGGAATCTAAGATATTGATGTCGCGCTTTGCAGCGTACGGATTAACTACTGGCAGTTTTGAAGCCATTGCAGGTACCCGCCTGCTGTGGTGCGCACGTGTGTTGGGTGAGGGGTCGTCGCCGAGCTGCCGTACTGCCGTGTCCGCCAGCAGCGACACAGGATTTGGTAGTGAGCTGATATTTTTTATAATTTGCAGCGCGCTTATTAATTTAAAGAAAAGGGTTTGTGTATGTGCGTAGCAGCAGACGGTAATTTTGATAATGATAGGATGGCTCAAATGGTTCAAATGGCTCTGAGCACTATGGGACTCAACTGCTGAGGTCATTAGTCCCCTAGAACTTAGAACTAGTTAAACCTAACTAACCTAAGGACATCACAAACATCCATGCCCGAGGCAGGATTCGAACCTGCGACGGTAGCGGTCTTGCGGTTCCAGACTGCAGCGCCTTTAACTGCACGGCCACTTCGGCCGGCGATAATGATAGGAGTTGAATTCTTAAGGGAAACCACTGTTAGGCGAATAGATTAAGTATTGATTTTTGTCATTGATTTCTTTTGTAATTGTCAGGGAATTACTTCACTATGTATTAAATTGAGAAGTATTTCTTTCTGTCTCAAGAGGTTGATCAACTTGTAATGTTGCTTTAATGCCACTGGAGGCAGATTTACATACGAAGCGATTGTTCAAAGAGCTTCTAGCGTTTTGTTAATTGAATGAGAAAGAATCGCTTTCAGAATATAGTTTTTGAAAAAAGGAATCACTTGTTTGGGTTATCATTTATCGAGTTTAGATTTGACGAAACCCTTTCTCTTGAATTATATGTAGTTGTAGTAAGCAGCAGCAGCCGCAGCAACAGCAGGAGCCGCCATACAGAACATGCATTGCACTCAGCATGAATAATAGTTTTTTTATGTTTTTGTTAAATAATTGAATGCAGCAGATCAAGCAGTTGCAGCAGAAAGACCAAGTAAGTTATTTGTTGCGCAAAGGACCAATATAAAAAATAAAGTTTAGGCGATCTCTGTAATAGTAAAGTTAACAAGAGTACAAGCGCGAGATTTTCAGTAGAAAACACGAGATAAGAAGATAGAGCTCCCGACTTTCAAACGGTTCAAATCCGCGTCTGCGGATTGCTGATAGTGTCTGCAAGAGGACTATTACTGATGAGCTTGTGCCACAACACATGGACTCTATTCCAGTCAAGTAAATATTCATGTAAATAAAGAACCGTATTGATTCGTGTGTGCATTTGTGTTGTAGAAAGAGGACACCGGTTAGCCATAACAACGTCCTCTCCCGTGCTCCATTACAAGACTCTACAGTGGCAACGAGCGAGGATACTACGGTGGCAACAAAGATAATTCAGTGCCGATTGAAGATAATCAGTTTCTTCAAAGATTTTGCTTACTTCTCACGTGTTTCAGCTTGCAGGGGTGATCGTGTTTATGCGTTTCTAATTGCTAATTTTTCGTTGTGCTCTTGCATGTATTCCAGGAGAGGAGCCACAGAAATAATAAAATCTCTCTTTTCAGAGGCTCAGCTTGCTTTTTGATATAACATATTTGCGTGAATCATGAATTCCCCGTCCCCTCCACCCCCTGCCGCCGCGCCTCAGCCGCAGACGGTCAATGTGATGGATCTAACACAAGCTTTTCAGTTTCAGAACCAACAAATTGCTACTTTACTGACGACGCGACGGTACAACAACTACTGGCTACAGAAGCTGAGTCGGCTGCACAACCACAACCGACCAACCAACCAGCCCAACAAGCGCCGCTGACCAGTATGCCATCACTCCAGCAAACATAAGAAGAATGGATGGAATATCTGACTCAGTTCCAAGCACATTGTCAAGTACATCGTGTTCAAGCTACAATACTTCCTTTCGACTGCGGGGTCCCCAATGTTCAGGTTAATACAAAAACTATTGTCCTGACAAACTCAGCTATGCCAAAGTAATCGCTGAATTAACTGAATACTGTGACCAGAAAGTCCAAGTAGCTGCAGCTAATTTCAAAAAATGGCTCTGAGCACTATGGGACTTAACTTCTGAGGTCTTCAGTCCCCTAGAACTTAGAACTACGTAAACGTAACTAACCTAAGGACATCACACACATCCATGCCCAAGGCAGGATTCGAACCTGCGACCGTAGCGTCCGCGCGGTCCCAGACTGACGCGCCTAGAACCGCTCGGCCACCTCGGACGGCAGCTACAGCTAGGTATCAGTTCTTTCACTTGCAGAAAAAGCATTGGTACACAGAATTAACTATATTGACTAGGAAGTGTAAACTCAAGTGTAGCTGTGGAAACTTTTACAGTGATTTAATGATTAGGGATGCAATAGCATTCAGTGATCCAGGTAACAGAATACGGCAACGGATCTTAAAGTACTCTGAGCGATCAATTTCTCAAGCATTGCAAATCTTAGAGCAGTATGATTCGGGTGCGATAGCGGCCGACAAATTTGTTCAGGTCCCGATTTGTTGGGTAGAATCGCCCCAAGCAGCCACAACAACGAGCGCGTACACAGCCGCGCAAGTAGCCACGTAGACATGTAAACAGACATGTGAATATAGTGAAGTCTTTCCGTAGATCATCTTTCTAGAGATGTTTTGATTACCCATCACGTAATGAAACATCTTACGCATGTGGAAAAGAAAGGCCATGTCCAAGCAGTTTGCTTACAGCAACACAAAAATGCCAATATTGCCCGCTCCCAGAAAGGGCAGGCTCGTGCACATCCAATGAACATTGTGTTTTGAAAACCTACATCACGTTCAGACAAAAGTAAGATTAAGGTTGTGCCTCCTTCTCGCCTTAGTGCTGTGCAACGAGGTTCTAAGAAACTATTTGTCTCATTACGAATTGCTGGCCGTCGTCTGAACCTTCACATAGACACAGGTGCCTCAGTAACTTTGCTTAATCGTGCGACGTTCGAATAGTTACACTCACCAAGCTTTTCTAAATCTAGCAAGCACATCGCGACTTAGAACTGACAGGAAATTTCAGTGCTTGGACAGTGTAGTTTTCTTGCCACTTACGTATCTCACGCAAGGACAGTGAATTTGATTGTGTTAAAATCAAGAGACAGTGAGAACATATTCGGTTTATATGCCTTTGATTTGTTGAGACTTAGCATCCAAGACAATGTGCTTTCCGTTTCTACATTTGAATCAACAGACAATATACTTAAAGAATTTCCTGAATTATTTACAGAAGGAATGGGAAAAGCTGATAACTCTGTAGCGCATGTTACTCGTACATTGCAAGACAATGCCCAGCCTAAGCCTTTTCGAGCCCGCACTGTTCCAATTGCTTTAAGAGACAAAGTAGCCAGTGAATTGAAACGGCACAAGACAGGTCCTAGATCACATGGGACACATATCGTGACATCGTGACACAAAGCAGGCGAGCCGATGCGCCAGTGAAAGATTCTGAGTAGCAGAGAGAAAGGGAGAAGGAGGGGTGGGAGGAAGCGAGTTCATTTGAATTGTCTAAGAGATTTGCCAGTCATTTACGTGATCGTTTACTCGAGCACGGTTTGACACTGCTGGACTTTTTAACAAAACTTGAGAGAGTATGTGAAAACGGGGACTATCCAGCTTGTGTGGTTTAAAGCAAGCACACCACTATCGCTGATCGCTACCCTGCCGATTGCTTTTCGTATTTGGGCTTAATTCGCCAATTCTCATACTTGATCACTGTGATGGTAGGCAACCACGATTAAAATTAAGGATAGGAGGGGAGCACAAGTTTACTTAGGTACGAGTGGATTATCGACTCGTTGAATGAGATTAATGTTATACGTTTTTCGGACGTTAGGTGGCGGTTCTTGTAACAATTACTTGCATTCAAGTACTTTAACAGTTCTGGACGCAATTCAATTAAGTATTTCAGGAGATAATGATCTGATCATCTTGTTGTTGAAACACGTTGCTGAACTGCATCAAGGATTATTAAAGCAGTTGAATGCAAATAATTGTTACTGATCAATTAAACAGATATATCGTGTCATAGAGCTCTATGGTACTTTTACAAGAAAGCTTATATGTTTAATAAATTAGAAAGCTTATAGATCTTATAATTAAATATCTCCCTGAGACATTTAAGTTCCTTTTTATTATCTACGATAATGTTCGAAGCAGACGAAATGAATTAAAATTCGTGCTGCGGCCGTGACTCGAACCCGTATCTTCTTGCCCGCTAGGCAGAAATGCTATTTTTTTTTTTTTTTGTTTTTTGAAGAGCCATTTGGACCATGTGATTAGGAGATCTCTGTGAGATGTGCTGCTTTTGCTGAGTAAATACTTTGTTTTCTTTACCTACATTTCCCCTTGAAGATAATTCTTAAAGACTGTAACCCTGACTGATGTCAAAACACTGACACATACTTATTTATAAGCGCGAAACAAGCGGAATAGACATTCTTGCGTAATTAATCAGTATAGACCTTCTTGTTTAATAAATGGAATTGTCGTGTGGCTAGGGCCTCCTGTCGGGTAGACCGTTCGCCGAGTGCAAGTCTTTCGAGTTGACGCCAATTCGGCGACTTGCGTGTCGATGGGGATGAAATGATGATGATTAGGACAACGGAACACCCAGTCCCCGAGCGGAGAAAATCTTGGATCTAGCCGGGAATCGAACCCGGGCAGTTAGTTATGACATTCTGTCGCGCTGACTACTTTTTTATCCATTTTTTTAAATATTTGTAGTGGACCGGTGGGGGCTCGGGGTGCAAAGTGGGCAGGGGTCGAGACCCGAGGCCTGGCCACAGTGTCCTCCTCACCACCACCGAGCCTGCGGTGCTTAGGGAAGTGCGAGACACAGGAATTAACAGTAGTGGAAGGCGTTGTTATTTATTTATTTGCATGTGTTTTTGTAATATTCACTAATATCATGAAATTATGTGAACACATCGGCGAAAGAGAAAAGAAATATAAATTCTGGTTAAAGAAAAAGAAAGGAAAAAGGAAAAGCAAAAAAGAAATAAAATCCGCGCAATCTGCGACGCGCTCTCCCATCCGCAGAGGTCAGAAGTGGAGTAGATCGTAGGCGGTTGAAACTCAGACACCGCCGGGGGAGGAGGGGTAGGTGCCCTCTGAGCCAGGCACCCCCCAACTCAGTGGAGGTCTAACAAAGACCGCTCGAAGATAGTTAGCAAATAATGTTCGGTAACGTGTCGTGTTTTCTAGAGCTGCATGGGCTGTCCCTAAATAGGTCCAGAAGTCGAGGCGGGATTTAGGTCCCTCATGAAAGAGATAAGCGACCGCCCACCCTTTGACCCACGTAATAGCATGACATTTGGCGGCGGGAAAATGTCTGTCCTCCGGGTATAGAAACATTCGAGGTTCGATTGCGTCTGGTGGCACCCGGAGATAGCAGGCAATGATTTGCTGCACGAAGCGCCATACATCTTGCGATGAGGCGCATGTCAGACGGTGTTTATCAGTGTCCAGCAACTGGAGACAAAGAGGGGATTCTGACAAGCCAATGTTGTGCAGGCGCTGCTTCGTGGCAAATTTCCTGTTGACCATGTGATACCACAGTGCCCGGACGTTCGTAGGGAGGAACGGCTGGTGGACGGTAGTCCACACTATGGGCCACTGGATGGAGGGTTGTTTGGTCTCCATCACATTCCGGGGAACACAGCGCAGCAACAGGCTGTAAAAATCCTTAGTCCTGGGTGGGCGCGTATCGGGGAGACCGGTATGTATATAACTGTAGTCGACGAAAAGGCCGAAATATGGGAGAAATGAGGCACGATATGGCCGACAGACACCGGTGGTGAGGTGGAAGCAGGTAGGAGGACCTCAAGCAAGCTGTGTGTTAGAGATGTACCCTGACCCATCCACTGTTTTCTCATGGTACACATGTACAAGGCTGCAGCTCGCATACGGACTTTGACGAGCCCGACGCCACCATACCGTGAGGGCAGGTAAGTGTCTCATAACGGACTTTAAACATTGAACCAGCCATGAGATAATAGCCAAAAGCCGCCTGAAGGTTGCGCCCAATTGCAGTTGGCAGAGGGAGAACTCTTTTTTTTTTAAATTCTTTATTCAACATTAATATTTATACAAAGGAACCCACCACCTTAGTGATTAGTGGGTCATAACTATTCTACAATGTTAGATATTCAGCAGCTAGTTCTATTTATTATTATACGGTACTATGTTTATTATTGTGAGCTACAGACAGGATACTACAGGATAATAGGCAGACTACAGCTATTAATCTATTCTACTTGCTAATTGTTAGTTTCTTCCTACTTGTTAATTCCTAACTGCCTGCAGCGTTACAGGAGTGTCAGCATAGATATAAACCTACTGCTTTAGGCCCTGATCATCGAGCTAATCCCGATGAGCGTGCCCCTGACACTGGGCTGGCCAAGATTGTCTGTCGCTGCAGGTTCCTAACTTAATATCTATATCTAAAGCTACAACTACTGTACTAACCTATGTCAATTCCGGTGATTTAGTCTTGATCAGTGTACCCTGGCCCCCCTAGTACTGCACGTGGTGGATTGCAACTGAAAAGTCGACCTGTCCACGCACAGGCGGTATAGGATCAGGGTAATTGGACACATTCGGTATTTGTCGTTAGTCGTGAAAGTCCCTCAAGTATGCTGTCAGTACTTTCCGTGATACCTCATCTGCCAGCCTGTTTAGAGTTTCAAAAGTTTCTTCATGTCTTAGTAGGTCATATGTATTGTTATGTGGAAGCTGTTGTCTTAGAATCACAGCTACATCATCGAAAAGGGGGCACTCGTAAACCACATGGTCGGGAGTGCCCTCCGAAGCACCACAGTCACACTCGGGTGTAGCCTTTTTCCCAAACCGACGTAAGTATGTCGGGTAGGGCCCATGACCAGTGAGAAAATGTATTAGACCCCGCGTTGGCTCGAAATACTTCATCCCTAACCTTTCTTTTACATTTGGCAAGAACCCGAAGGTTCTTCCGCCAGTTTCTTCTATTTCCCAAGACTGCTGCCATAAGTCCTCACCCCTTCTACGTATTTCTCCCTTATCCCTTACCAGTGCTCCCAGGATGTTCTCTATTTTCGCGTTGTTCCCCTTCTTGACCCAATACCATGCTGCTTGTTCTCGAATTTTTATATCTAAGGGACAGAGCCCCATTATTATTAAAAGTGCACTTCCTGGAGATGTTCTATACGCCCCTATAGATTTTAAAAGCATGTTTCTTTGTACTCTTCTCACTGCCATGGCAGGCACCAACCTCGTGAGCCTATGTGCCCAGACTCCCGATCCGTAACCCACTACTGACGTTAATATGCTATTATGGTACAACTTGATTAGGTGTGGTGGAAGGTGAAATCGTTTATGGCCTATTGAGGTAAGGTTGTTTAATAGTTGTAATGCTTTTTGAGTTACAGACTCAATGTGCCTTCCAAAGTTCCACCTTTCATCGATGATGACGCCCAGGTAGCGAGTCTCTTGTCGTCTTATAACTGGTGAGCCTCCGATTCTGACTGTAGGGTTCCTTACCAGCTGTCCCTTCAGTAATAAGTACGTCGATTTTGTTGGTGAGATCGTCATCTTAGTATTTGTGCACCACAGTTGTAATTTGGTCATTGCTCTGTCTAGTTTTGGCTCGATGTCCTCGCGGCTCCGGCCGCCGACCAGCAGAAGGAGGTCATCCGCGTAGGCTATCACCTCTAGCACTTCTTCACTCTGTTCCAAACTATCTAAAAGCGGTTCCATATGGATGTCCCAGAACAAGGGACCTAAGACGGAGCCCTGGGGACATCCCTTAGTTATAGATTTTCCTACTCTGCCGCTAGGGGATGATAGCCAGACCTCCCGCCCTTCACAGTAGCTCCTCAGGCAACCATATAGCGACCCTGGACACTCCTTCTCCCGCAAGCAGGAGAAGAGCGAAGGCCACCACAGGTTGTCAAAGGCGCCACTGATATCAACCATGATGCCAACAACGTACTTGTATGGGGTAGAGTCGCAGACCTCAGCCGCCAGAGCGATCGCATCAGTTGCCGACCGCCCCGGCCTGAAGCCGAACTGTCTGCCACTCACCCCACACAGCACTCGGTGTGCAGTCAGTCTGTCAGCTAGCAGTTTTTCAAATAATTTCCCAAGGATGTTCAATAGGCAAATCGGCCTATAGGACTTGACATCCGCTGGGTCCTTGTTGGGTCCCTTTTTGATTATCACAACGTTTGCCTCTTTCCAGATTTTTGGGAATTTTTCCTGTCTTAGGCACTATTGTATAACTGGGTTAGTGGTGCCACCAGTTGAGGTGCCAGGAACTGCACCACCTCCGCCACAATGCCGTCTGGGCCGGGGGCTTTTCCTGTTTTTAGTGCTTTGATGTGGTCACCCACCTCCTCTTCAGAGAAGGGGTAGACTGCCCTGTTGTTAGCTATTCTATCCAGATCTTGATTTCGTAACTGGGACTGGCCCTCCGTGTCACTGGCCTCATCGTCATCAGGCAGCAGGGACCGGAGAAGGACCTTGGCAGTCTCCTGCCAGGACTCCGTCATCCCATCCCCGCGCCTGACTGTTGACAGTATCATTGGGGATCGGATCTTTTCCATTACTAGTTTGTAAGGTACTCCCCATGGATCCAAGGCCAGCTGGTCCAGCACAAATCTTTCCCAACTGCGTATTCTGACTTCTTTCAGTTCTTTTTGAAATTTGTCTTTTGCCTCCCGGTATAGCAGTAACCATCTTTGCTTTTCCCACCAGACGACACTGCGCTGGTAGTGCCTCCTCAGTCTTCTGACAGACTGACGCATTTCCTCAAGATCGGCTGACCATGGTGACGGGGAGGCCGCCGTGGCCCTCCTCCTGGTTGTAACAGCTGCCTTAACCGCTCTGGTAACTGCGCCTACCAGTTCTTCGGCCCGCTTGTCTATGTCCAGGTCCTGTTGTGCGTCACCTTCTGGCAATGGAGGAATGTCGCACTCTCTCGCTAGTCTCTCCCAGTCAGCTCTCTTGAAGTTCAGTTGCAACTCCCACCCTGCGGCCCAGTGACAGGCTCCATTTCCTACGCTGAACATTATAAGATTATGGTCACTTGTCGTAGCGTTCTCTCTGACTTCCCAATTCTGAATGATGTTGGCAGAATTTGGTGTAACTAACGTTACATCTATATTGGTGCCGCGCCCCCCCCCCCCCCCCCCCCCGCTGCATAAGTGGGAGGGTTGCCAGGTCTATTAGCAACCACAAGTTGTAAAGCCATAATCATATCCTCCACTTTTTCACCATTTTCATCTCTTGTGCCACTGTACCACAGGGGGGATTTTGCATTTATATCGGCTGTTATAACCAGTTTGCGTCCTCGCAACGCCGTGGCTACTCTGGTTAGGTGATCCAGATGTTGTTCAATGTTATCTCCGTATTGGAAATACATATTTACAAAGATTATAATTCCCATGGGAGCCTGTACCTCCACGACATTGCAGTGACTGGTGGAAAATTGTGCAAGTGTTGTTACACGTAGAGACTGGTTTGTGATGACAATTGCCGCTTTGGGGGCTTCCCCACTACTAACTATTTGCCATGTAGCGGCTGCAAATGAAAGTTTCCCAGCTTGAGAGTACGGCTCCTGCAAGCAGAGTACGTCAAGCCTCTTCTCCTCCACCTCTCTTCGGAGCTCCTGCATCACAAGTCTGCTGTTGTGCGTGTTTAGTTGTCCAACAGTTAATTTAGTCATTATGGGAAGTAAGTGTGCATTCTATCGTCAGGCCAAGTCTTGCTCCAATCAAAGGCGATTCGACCATGAGCTAGGACTGATTGAGTGTAGATGTCATTTAAGTCAAATTTCTCCGCACGTCTGTCAAACACTTTCTTGAGTAAGTCTCGCAGGGCTCCGAAGTCGGTGGGAAGGTTCACTGACTTTAATTGTATTTTATCCACAGACTCCATTACCGAGAAGGTGATCTTTCTTCCATCCTCATGTCCTACCCGGACCACATGTCGTAAGGCAGTGGTCAGGATAGCCGGCTGCTCCAGTCTTGCCAGTTGCATTGTGAATTCAATGTTGGGATACACCCTAATCGGATCTACAGGCGGTAGCCTGATTGCTGGGGTATCTGCCTCAGTTGGGTTTGCGCTGATGCTGGTAACTGTACTTTCTTGGAGTGGTTGTTGTTTAGTTCGTTTAGTTTCGTGAGTAGGGGCCAGGGAGGCCGCCACCACTACAGGATGCTTCTGCCGTTGAAGATTTTTATTCGGCCTTTCTCCCCGGTTTGGGGAAGGGGGAGCTGTGTTCCTGTCCGGAGAATCTGTTTGAATGCATCTGTCCACCATAAATGGATCTGTTTGAATTTCTTTCTCGACTGTCGTAATTTTTAAGGTGCTCGAAAGCGATCTTAAAAATTCCTTAAATCTATTAGCCCTCACAGTATCCCTCCTTCTTTCACTTGGGGACTTGTGTTTAAGCATCCTGTTAGCTGAGTTCTGCTGGGCCATAGTCGATTCTTGAAATGAGACTTGTTCTAGCATCCGGTAAGTGGGGCAATTCCGTCCTGTGGCACCACAGGATTTCTTTCCACGATTTTTACACGGAATGCAGACCCCTGTTGTTTTACATTCCTTGCGGTTGTGACCACTCTCACCGCACCTGGAGCAAGCCGACCCCCTGGTGCAGTGCCTCAGAATGTGGTCCAGGTCGCCACAGTTATGGCAACGAGGTACCACGATATAGTCCCTGGTGTTAATGGCGTGAAAGCCTACGTATAATCTGCCCATTGATCTGATTCTTTTCCATAATTGCGCAGAGACCTCGGCCACGTGGTGTACCACATCACGATCTCGAGGCTCTGTTTTGAATTTCAACTTGAAAGAGTTTTTGAATTCTTGTTCATCCACATCATCGAAATTTTGTGATCGGGATTGTCTCATGTAGCTCGTCATTCGTCATAACCGTGGGTACATCATACAGTATTATTAGTGGGTTTCGCTTTCTAGGTGGTTCACACTTTACAACTGCGTTTAATTTTTGATTATTTAGAAGTTTCTCTTTGTCCTCCTCACTGGCAACTTCCACAATTACAGAATTTCTACTGGGTTTAACTTTTTTAATTTTAATTTTATCCTTGACTGGATCTATCGTTGTTGTTAGCAGCTCTTGTATCCTCTTTACGCTAGTATCTTGGCCAGGCAGGGTCCTCAAGAAGACTGCCGTGTCTGACCGTTTAACAACTTTTTCAATTGTGTCTTTCGTTGAAATTTGTTTAGTTGGCGCCTGTGCAGCCACAGCCGCCCAAGTCTTAGTGGGTTGTTTTCTTAACCTTTCATTTTCCTTTTGCAACTCCATAACGCGGCCTTCCAGTCTTGCATGAGGTATGGCCCAGGCCGATAGCTCATTTTTGATTGTATTAAGAGCCGCTTGACTAATTTTCCCATTTTTTACGTTTTGCTCTAAGAGCATAGTTATTCTTGCGTGCCTCTGCACGACGCTCTCATCGTCTGCCTGCCCCATCCCGTCCTGTGGAGAGGGAGCAGACATCATAGAAGCCCGTAAAGGCGCACTCGTATCACTCGCTTCGGTTTCAGCCATCATAGGTAACGAGTGATAAAAAGATGTGGGAGCCCGTCTCTTGCCCCTGACCGGCTCCTCTGGCATGGGGGGGGGAGGGGGGGGGGGACTGCTGCATCTCGGCACTCCCGAGCCGCTGGGTTCAACGCGCCGTTGCCAGCGCACTGGTCCCCCTCGGTGGCCCCGTCATCGACGATTTCACGCGACGCTCCTCGGCAAGTGCACCCCGCACTCCGGAGAGGCGGATGCACCACTCGTCCTTCGCCGCCTACTTGCCTGAGTTCCCACCTCTCGGCCAAGGACCCACCCCTACTCAGGTGGCGGGTCGGTCTCCCAGTCGTTCGGCGGTCTGGACCCATCTAACCTGGCCCAGGCGATGTCACCACCTCCTGGGTTTGGCAGAACACGCCCCGGTTACCCAGGGGCGCGGTGAAGCACGCTTGCCGACTCGCGCCGCGATCCTACGCCGACAAACGAAGTCGCCGGCATGCAGAGCACCTGCTGGTCTGTGCTCTGCGAACAGAAGGGACTGGTGTTCGGTCCCTCGACACAGCTCCCCCTGTGCCACGCACCCTTCACTTTCTCATCGGGTTGGGTCGCAGCTCTCCCTTTTGTCGCAAGGCAGAATGCCGAGCTTAACATCTGGCACCACGGGAAGGCGGAAAGAGCCACTTGGGAAGGAGAGGCTATAAGAGACGCATCACTTCCCCTGTGAGGACTGCCGCGGCACACCCGACTGAAAGCGATACGCCCCAGTGCGAGCTTCCGTGCCTTACGGCGCGCCGGTAACGGGCGGCCCCGCACCGAACTCGCCGTCAAGTGACCGACCTCACGCCAGACCAGAGGGAGAACTTGCGCGATGTGAACCAATTTTGATGCCACATAAAGATTAAGAAACTCTACCCGTGGAAGTGCGTCCTGGCGGCGCAAGAGGTTCTGGCGGACGTCGTTGCGGATGACGTGTAACAGGCGACGGACATTCGTTGCCGCTGTGCGTGTGACCATGGGGGTAAAGGTAATGCTCAGGTACCGGAAAGTCCGCACAAGCGGCAGGAATGCCACTTTACCCTCCTGGAGGCCTCGTCCAATGTGCATTGCAGAAGATTTGGCGACATTCATGGCACTGCCAGCGGCAGCCCCATAGCGGCTAATCAATTCGAGGACGTCTCGAATCTCAGAGCCGGAGCGAATGAGGAGGAGGTCATCAGCATATGCCCGACATCGAAAAGTGTGTTGGCGTAGGGTGAGGCCAGAGAGCTTGGTCGTCAAGCCCCCAATAAGGGGCTCAAGGGCAATGGCATACAGGAGGGTAGAGAGGGGGCACCCCTGCCGTATCGAACGGCAGATAGGTACCGGCCCTGCTAAACGTCCATTGACTTGGACAAGTGAACTGGCACTGTCGTAAAGACGCCGGATGACGTTGAGAAGCGGAAGGGGGATGCACATTCGGGCTGCCACCGAAAACAGGAAACGATGACGCACTTTATCGAAGGCGCTGTCGAAGTCTGTAGCGACGACAGCTGCACGGAGTTTGCAGGCCGCCGCCATCGCAATTAAGTCGCGGCATTCCCCTGTGGCAGTCTGTATGTTAACCTGTCCTCCAGGCGTCGTTTGTTCTGGCGAGAGGATATGAGGGAGTATTGTTCGGAGCTGCATTGCCAGTAAGCGCGCGAAAATCTTGTAATCGGCATTGAGTAGGGTGAGCGGTCTGTAACTCGTGACCATCGAACCACGAGCTGGTTTGTGGACTGGTATGATGATGCCCTCAGCAAAGGCGGGTGGGATTGCTTGGTCAGATGTCATCAGTTCTTGATACTTAGTCTTCCACCGTGGTGCCATGAGGTCCCGAAAGGTACGGTAAAACTCAATCGGTAAGCCGTCAATGCCCGGCGATCTGTTGACAGCACCCTTGGCGATTGCGTTGTTGACTTCGTCTAGCGTGACCGCCACTGTCAAAGCATCCGCCTCCATGTGGGGGAGGGTGCGCGTGACGTAATGCAAAATGGAGTCGTCTGCTGCAGTTTCAGCGTCTTCTTCACTATAAGTTCGACTGTAGTGCTCGACGAATGCGTGGACGATGTCATTCTGAGTGGTCACATGCGTGCCATGAGGCGTGGTCAGAGTGCTGATGATCTGTCGGCGACGCCTTCGTTTGTCGGACACTATATGATGCATAGATGGAATTTCTAAATCCGCGTGATCGTGGCGTCGCGTCCGTATCACGACCCCTTGCAGTTTCCGGCGTGCCAGTGCTATTATCTTCCCCTTAGCTCTTTGCCGTTCTAACTGGTTGTCTGGGGTTGGCGGTTGAGCGTCCAGATCTCGGAGAATTGCATAATAGAAGTCGACAGTGGTGCGATGTCAGTCGGCTACGTCCTTCCCGTATCTCATCAGTGTCCTCCGGATCGCCGGCTTGGCGCAGTCCAACCACCATGTCAATGTCGAGTGGTAGCGGGGAAGGCGTCGTTCGCAGGCTGTCCACGTTTCAGTGACTTGTTGGCGACACGCCAGGTCATGCAAGTGTGAAGTATTGAGTTTCCATGGCGCGCGGCCGGCCCATACTGATTGCGGCGGAAGGAGAACCGTACAGATGTAAGCGCAATGGTCGGAAAAGGCCAGCGGCCAGCGTTCGGCGCCCCGTATCGCAGATCAGAGTTTGTGAGACATATATACTGTCCAGTCGGCTTGGGGAATGACTGGTAGGAAAGGTATGGCCAGAACGGTCGCCGTGTTGAACTTCCCAGGTATCGTGAAGCAGGAGGTCTCCCACCACTATACGTAGTTCCTGGCATGTAGAATAGTGGGGAATCTGATCTTTAGGATGCAGAACGCAGTTAAAATCACCTCCTAGTAGGCAATGGTCATAACGCCCTAAAAACGGGGGAGCGATTTCCTCGGAATAAAACTGGGCTCTTTCATGCCGTCGGTCGGTGCCTGAGGAAGCGTAGACATTAATGATGCGTGTCCCCATGGCAGTGAGTGCCGTGCCCCGAGCTGATGGAAGGAAGGCGACATCGGTCACAGAAATCCCGTGGCGGACGTAGATGGCCACTCCGCGGCCCATAGGATCACTCGCGGAGGCATAGGTGGTATAGCCATTGATATCCGGGAGACTAGCTAAGTGAACTTCCTGCAGAAGGGCGAAATCAATATCCGAAGCCCAGAACATCTCCTGCATAAGGCGGATTTTCACCCTGGAGCGGATGTTGTTGGTGTTGATGGTTGCTATCCGGTAGGCCTGGTGTCGGATTGCTGGAGGCTGGTCCACTCCGCTGTCCGCGCAAGGGTGTGGGCGTCGCAGCGGAACGTTATCCCGCTGGCCCGCAGGGGAGTCTGGGGAGAGTATGATTAGTGGTGCGGCCGTGACGGCGCAGGGTCCCGTAACGGCTCCTGCTCCTCGACCTCCTCGTGCCACGCCATGGAAGCGGACACTGGTGTATCTTCCATTTTGTCTGCAGAAGATGTTGTAATGGTGCGTGGTGTAGTGTCGCCTGTGATACGTTCATGATTTAGTTCAGCGTCAGCACGGGGCGCAGGCACACCGATAGATGTCTCCACGCTCATAACGTTTTCGTCAGCAGTAGCGGGTTCTGAGGCTTCGTGCTGGTCGATGGTTGCGTCCTCCTCGACTTGTAACGTCTCCTCTTGGCCGGAAACTGTGCGACGTCTGCGCTTGCGACGTTTCGGAGAACGTTTTGTGCGATCCTCCGTGTCCGAATACGGAAGGGAGTCGCGTCGATCTGGCAGAAAGGCCGCTGTAGGAACGATGAGCGAGTCGATCTCCATCGTGTTTGCGGGGTCAGGGTCAGCGTCCGGTTGCGTCGACATCGTTGCAGCGGCGTCGATGGCCGGCCGAGGCGGCGGGCCGTCCGTGGCGCTCTCCGTCGGTGTCTGGTCGGGCTCGTTGGTCGCGTCGTTTGTGGTGACCGGACGACGTTGCAAAGCGGTAGGAGAAGCCAGAGCAGCGGCATAGGTCACGGTAGCACTGTAGGTTGCGACGTGTGTGGTTCTTCGGCAGCTGGAAGTTGCGTAATAGGCCGTTGTAGGCAACCGGATCTAATGTGGCCTTCTTTGCCGCACCCGGAACAGGTCCGAGGCTGACCGTCGTATATAATTATTGCACGGCATCCGCCGATCTGTAAGTAGGACGGGACGTGGCTTCGGAGATCAATGGTGACCTGTCGGACCCCGTTTAGGACAGGATACGTCCGAAACTGTGTCCACTACTCCGCAGTGTGGCCGTGGACTGTGCCGTATGGGCGTAGTGCCGCGACGACTTCCTCAGCAGGAAGTTCGAATGGCAATTCGAAAATGCGTATCGTTCGCATACCTAAGCCTGCTTGGTCGACGGTTACCTCCCCCACATTGCCATCAGCATGACAGAAGCGGAGCCCCTGTTTGGTCTCACGTAGTATGCGTTCGCACGCCGCGTCGTTAATGATTTTCACATAGACCGTGCTGCTCACGATTGACAAATGTATGCCGATAATATCGGTCGCCGGAATCTTCACTTCCTCTCGCAGAAAACGCTCCACCTCGAGTGCTTTGGGTCGGGCATAAACGTTGCAGAAAGTAAATCGGAGTGTTGATTTACGGTAACGGTTCGCCATGGATCGCACAAGGTAAGCCGGCACTTAAGCAACGGCCGTCAGAAAGTAAACAAGGCGAGCTCGCGCTCCGCTCGAAGTCAACACGTACGCGTCCGCTCTGTTGCCCTGCCGAAGGCAGACTGAACCATTAAACTACCCCAGCACGTTGGTCAGCTTTGCTGCACGAAGTACCTGAGCTGAGTGCCGTCCACAACACAAACTTCAATTCATTTTTCCCTTATATGTTGTCACTACTGCCAGGGCTCTCCGATATTGGCAAGCACCCCATCACTGGACGTAATGGGTCGTCCTTGTACCATTGGTGATCTTATAGATCTTATAATTACGGCCAATGCTGGGGTTATTGCCAATATCGGAGAGCCCTGGCAGTAGTGACAATATATAAGGGAAAAATTAATTGAAATTTGTGTTGGGGAGGGCACTCAGTTTAGGTACTTCGTGCAGCAGTGTTGAACATGGTGCTGTGGTGGTGTAATAGTTAGCAATTCTGCCTAGCAAGCAAGAAGACCCGGATTCGAGTCCCAGCTGCATTACAAATTTTAATTCATTTCGTCTGCTTCGATCATTAAATTAGAAAGCGCTGAAATGAGTGACTGAATTGCTGATACTGTAGATAATCCAGGATTAAGGGGCCTGAAAGCAGCCTTGTGCCCGTAAGGGGAAATATACAAGCAAAAAGTCATGGACCACCATAGAAGAAAATAGAAATCAAACATGAAAATGAGAGCAGTGAGAGAGAGCCTATCGAGTGATGGTATACGACAGTAGAAAGTCGAAGATTACCTAAGCACTGGTGAAGAGAAGTCTGTGGTCCGAATACGATTGTATTAGTGAATCAATGCCGTAATTCTGATGTATCTCCTTGTCGCGGCTAGCGAGCATCAAGTTTGAGCTCTTTTGCTCGAAAAAAAGGGGTAACTTTTTTTGAGTTTCTGAAGCCTTAGACACTCAGCTGAACGATTGAAACATGACACCTGCTGTGTGTCCATGTGGCCTGAAGGCTCCCTCTACAAATTGTGGAAGATGTGTGTCATCTTTTGCAACAGTCTGATATTGTAAGCAACTCACTTTTACTGTACTGGTACAAGGATGAATGAGCACACTGCATAAGTAGTGAATAAGATCCTTGGTTCTGTTTTGTCTGTTTTCCGTCAGCTGTCCAGTGCTGGGAAATTCTTATTTGAAGCTGTAGTGGCACTGCCTAGTATTTTAGGTACAACTATTAAATCTTGAGTGTAAGTGACTGAAAGTAGCAAGGCGGCCACCGCATAGTACTGCAGTAACAGCGCTGTCTGCCAGCCACTCTGTGTCGAGATGTAGGGCACAGTTTTAGTATGTTACTAACAGATGTGCAAGCGAGTTGCGACGCAAGGATTGCTGACCGCAGCGGTAAACGCCCCACACAGCAAAGAACGCTGTGGTAAGAGGGTCGTTGCCACCGCACTCGAGCGAGTCTCTTTGTTACAGACGACTTGACTAGAGACCACGTTTCAGAGAAACAAATCGGCAGTAATGGAGTATAGACCAGGCTGAATTTGAGGACAGGACGTCATTCGTTTGGGGATTTGGTCATCGCTGGGTAGCCGCACCACGATGAAGGAGCCCCGCCGGACTGCAAGACGACTAGGCAGTGCCAGCAGCAGTCTCTGGTTCGAGACTAGGCTGCGTCTGCCACAGCAATGCGTTCTTCAAAGGACTCAGTGCCACAGCCCTGCCAGCCTTCTGTCCATGTCTGCTGCCACCGACACCAAGGTCCAGGGAGAGATTCCGCGTCGCAACGAAAGCCCCCTTCTGCCGCTTGTCCGAGGGGCGTGGGACGAGACCTGCACACAGCCGCCTTCGATATCGCCAACCGAAGGGCAGTGGGGCCGCGCTGACTGGCTTGTCGCTCCACCGGGAAGCGCCCCTGACGCAGCTTGCCGTGGTCTTGCATTCGTCGCCGCGCCGGCGTTCTGGTGCAGGTTGCAGGGCGCCGACCAAGCAGCCGACGCCAGCTGCACCGTCCAGAGCTCATGAGGAGAGGCACTCCTGCCTCATCCAGAATTGGAGATATAACAAAGTTATACTGTTAAATTGACCACAATGTTACCATTGGTTCCCCATCATCACAACCGCAGCACCAGTGTGATCCACACAGAGTGGTATCAGGAGAACCGACGTCACAACAATCAACAACAGAGAATGTGCCACCCCTACAGCACGTCGTTCAAACCACAGCCCGTGGTGTCATCAGTAGGTTCAGTGAGACTATTTTGTTCTTGTGTGGTCGAGAAGATCGTACACGAGACCTTCCAAGAGAACGAAAGGATTGAAATCTAAGGAAAGAGACTGGCATACTTAGCCTGTGCAGGCGACATCTGTTTACTCTCTAGGTCGGAAGAGGAGTTGGAGCAAATGACCAAAGCACTAAAGGAGGCTGCCAGCAAATTTGGGCTAAACATAAACGAAGCCAAGACAGAGTACCTCATTAAGACGCGTGGTCCGCACAACTGCTTCGGTCCAGATATCTCTCCAGATAGTTCAAGATTCGACTGTACAAAACCATGATCCAGGCTGTTGTTCTATATGGCTGTGAGACATGGAGTATCCGGAAACAGGACTTCCATAAGCTCCTTGTTTTTGAGAGAAAAGTGCTTCGGAAGATCTTCGGTCCGGTTCTGGATGCAGATACAGGGGAATGGAGGATAAGATACAACCAAGAGCTTGAGGAACTATACCAGCAGCCCAGCATAGCAGGAACTGTCAAAGCCAAACGAATGCAGTGGACCAGCCATGTGGCCCGGTTGGAGGATCACAGATGGCGTCAGAAGCTCCTGGATTTCACACCTACAGGAAAGAGACCGCCAGGGAGACCCAAGAAGCGTTGGAGGGATTCACCCAATGAAGATTTAAACCAAGTGTCAATAGGTATGAACGGGTGGCGGATAGCAGCAATGGACAGAATACAGTGGAGGAGGAAACATGTAGATGCGTGCGGTCCACTGGGCCTGATCACGTAGTAGTAGTAGTAGTAGTAGTAGTAGTGGTTGTAATCATGATTTTACGAATGTTACGTTTACGAAACCAGAGAAACCTGGAATCAGTCGACATTTAGGAACAATGGTAACGATAACTGGTTAGTACCTGTATATTGCACTCAGTGTAATTTACTCGGGATACTGTGCCTTGCGAAGAATCAGTAGCGGAACTGCTTTACGAGTGGCGTCTGAAAAGTCTGTGCAAAGTCCGAGAGATGGCACCACCAGCTCGTATCGAGGTCACGTTTAGTTAGTAGCATCTTTGGAAAGAACGCACACCAAGTTTCAGCCATATTTCGTGTTTGGCATTCGTGTGAATCAAGGAAGTCGGACGATTGTCAAAAAATGGACCAAAAAGAATTTCGAATAAACATTACTTTTTAAAAGGCAAAACGCCTGAGGAGACTAAAGAGAAGCTTGATAAACATTACGGTGACTCTGCACCTTCGATTAGGTTAGTTTATAAGTGGTTTCAAAATTTTCGGAGTGGCCATATGGGCACAAGTGATGCTGAACGTTCTGGACGTCCTGTGGAGGTTATGACTGCAGAAATCATTGATAAAATCCATGATATGGTGATGGATGACAGAAGAGTTAAGGTGCGTGAGATTGCTAGTGCTGTGAGCGTCTCGAATGAACGGGTACGTAATGGTTCAAATGGCTCTGAGCACTATGGGACTCAACATCTTAGGTCATAAGTCCCCTAGAACTTAGAACTACTTAAACCTAACTAACCTAAGGACATCACACACACCCATGCCCGAGGCAGGATTCGAACCTGCGACCGTAGCAGTCCCGCTGTTCCGGACTGCAGCGCCAGAACCGCTAGACCACCGCGGCCGGCGAACGGGTACGTAATATTTTGCATAAACATTTGGTCATAAAAAAGCTATCCTCAAGATGGGTTCTGCGATTGCTCACGCTTGACCAAAAACGGAATCGTGTGAAGTGTTGCAGGGATTGTTTGCAGCTGTTCAGGAAGAATCCGCAGGACTTTGAGAGTCGTTTGGTCACTGTGGATGAAACATGGATACATTACTATACTCCTGAGACCAAACAACTATCCAAACAATGGGTTACCAATTGAGAATCTGCACCAAAATAGGCGAAGACCATTCCTTCGGCCGGAAAGGTTATGGCGACTGTCTTTTGGAATTCGCAACGGATAATCCTCATCCACTATCTGGAAAAGGGTAAAACTATTACAGGTGCATATTATTCATCGTTACTGGACCGTTTGAAAACCGAGCTGCAAGAGAAAGGACCGCAAAAATGTCCTTTTCCATCACGACACTGCACCAGCACACACCTCAGCTGTTGTGATCGCAAAACTAATGGAAATAGGATTCCAACTCGTTTCACATCCCCACTATTCTCCAGACTTGGCTCCCTAGGAGGACTATTTGTTCCCAATTTGAAGAAATGGCTGGCGGGACAAAGATTTTATTCAAACGAGGAGGTGATTGCGGCAACTAATAGCTATTTTCCAGACTTAGACAATTCCTATTATACGGAAGGTATCAACAAATTAGAACTGCGTTGGGCGAAGTGTATAATTCTAAAAAGAGACTAAGTTGAAAAATAGAAAAGGTTTACCCGAAACACGTAAGTAGTTTTTATTTTTGCACGGACGTTTCAAATGCCCCTCGTACATGTAACCGTTTTGGGCACACGGCTAGGAAATGCAGAGTCCAGGTAGCTCATGATTAGAGAGAAGAAGTAACTTGACTAACTGTTCTGTGCATATTGTTTTCTTGTAGAGTAATTGTTATCGTGGATAATGGTCACAGGGGAAAAATCAGAGACGTAGGGTGTCACCAGTGAAGAAGCGGTGCAGTCATTGGTGGATCAGGTGGTTCAGCTGAGAGCGGGTATTGTTGTTATGTTTAATGCCCTAGCAGGAAAGAATAGCGGGATATAAGTGTTGAAGTCGCAAACTCTATGGTTGGATCCGACTGTGGCGAATCTTGTTTCTCCTTTATCTGGTAGAGCGGTTGAGGGTGTCTCGGCATTTACAGAGGATCGTAAGTCATCAGGTGACGTAGAGGGTCGGTGAGATTAACAGTTGTCTCAGATCGCATGGTTATGTTTGTCAGTAGATGTAAAATTACTCGTAAGGTGTATATAACTGAGGTGAAATGAAGAAACTTTGCCAGTTGAGACAGGCATTGGAATAACTATACTGGAAGCATAATTGTGCACGTTTTTCGTGTACAATTAGGGATAGTATCCAGGATCCATAATGTGGCAGTAGAAGACTATGCAGACAGAAATAGGAAAATGAACGTTAACACATGCGAGCTCTCATTAAACGAGGAGGTAAATAAAGTGGTGCTGTAAGATGCCGAGCAGCGAGGACTCGATGCTTTTCTGAGGGGTTTGACACTGGAAATATCTAGGAGAGTGGACTCAAGGACGTCTAACCAAGCTTCATGAAGGAGCTAAATTAGCTTTGGAATACGAAGGAATCAATAGGTCGACAGGGGTAAGAAAGCGGAAGCAGCTATTTTCATCGAATGTTATGTGTTATAATGGCATTCAAACGGAACATGTACAAGGACAGTGTTACCAACTACGGAACCCACAGTACAACTGGAGCAACAGGGGGGAACCCACAATATGGTGGAAATGGCAGTAGAGGAGATTTCGGTTAATGGCAAGGTTGTAGTGATAATGGTAGAGGTAGTCCAGGAATAGGAACAGTCAGTTAAACATCGAAAGTAGGCCGTGTGCCACTGACAGGAGTTCCCCGTAGTATAATTCATTAGAACGAATGCAGAGGCGGAATCTGCCGTGATGGTTGTTGTGGATCGAAGAGAGTATAAAGTATTGTTAGACACAGGAACATATGTGTTATTAGCCTCGAGAGAACTAGGGGGTAGGTGGCAGTAGAATCACCACAATATGATTTACGTGTGGTATGAATAATGATATACGACCATTGGGGTCAGAAGTGGTGAATTTTTCGGCTGAGAAAACAAGTACACACAGTATGTGGAAGTGGTGTCTCATACAAGCGAGAGATACAGCATGACCCTAGGGTTACATTTACTGCATCAACATTATTCCATAACTGATCTTCGACAACGTATAGAGGAACTAAGCGTGAAGAGCTTCCCTCTGGGCGGGGAGGGGGGGGGGGACTGCTGTCAACGTTATTCTGCTGCAAGAGTGTTGCTGTGAGCAACAGCATTAAGGCTAGAGCAGGTGTAATATGTCTAATAGAACCATTGAAGGGTAGTAAAATATTAGACACATCTTATTATTTGATGAAATGTAATATTGTATGCATACAAGAAAGGGACAGAGGAAAAGTAGTCGCTGTCAATGTGGATAATTTTGGCTCTGAAGGCGTTACTAGCTACACTAGTGATTTTGGATGAGGAAGACTGGGTGAGCTGTAAGGTGGCACAGGGCGCTGCTAGAACTGCATTTCAAGCGAAGTTGAAGCATCTCAAACAAGCAGAAGGAGCACATTTGGAGAATGTATTGCTAGAATTCCAGGATCTGTTTCTTTCCAAAAGAGCTGTTGCCCGCCACGCCAGTAACACAACTCAGGATTTCAATAGGTAATGAATCACTGATGTTCAAATGGCTCTGAGCACTATGGGACTTAACATCTATGGTCATCAGTCCCCTAGAACTTAGAACTACTTAAACCTAACTAACCTAAGGACGTCACACACATCCATGCCCGAGGCAGGATTCGAACCTGCGACCGTAGCAGTCGCGCGGTTCCGGACTGAGCGCCTAGAACCGCTAGACCACGGCGGCCGGTTGCAACCACATTTGGAAGAGTACATAGATCAACAATAAGCTTATGTAATAATAGAAGAAAATCATAGTGCATCGCGGGCAGAAATTGTAATCGTGCCTAAGTAGTCTATGGACGGTTCGCAGATGTATCAGTTTTTCTGCGATTATCACTATTTGAATAGCAAGACTGGAATATCATAGACACCACAGATAACCTAGGCAGAAGTAAGTATTTCTCGATGCCGGACTTAAAGAGCATATACCAACAGTTAGAAGAGGTTACTGAAGATAGACAAAACAGCTTTTTCAGCAAATGGGGGACGCTACCAATATGGAGGATGCCTTTTGGGGTGAAAAATGCGCTGGCGACATTCTAATGATTGCTGGACGGAGTACTAAGAGCAATGAAACCACGCCAGTGCTTAGTATATCTTGATAACGTAATTGAGTATTCAAGGGATATGCAGGA
Source organism: Schistocerca serialis cubense (assembly GCF_023864345.2). Lineage (NCBI taxonomy): Eukaryota > Metazoa > Arthropoda > Insecta > Orthoptera > Acrididae > Schistocerca > Schistocerca serialis. The sequence goes on along the minus strand of NC_064646.1, from coordinate 221,859,506 downwards.
ACGTAGACAACGTCTAAAACAAGATTCAGCAGATTATGGGCGGCACATCTCACACTCAGTGTTGAAAAATGTCACTTTGCACTTAAGGAAGTTAATTCTTTCACATGTCATAAATAATGATGGTGTAACGACTGACCCGAGGTTCGTGCAAACAGTGAAAGATTTTCTAGTACCTCGAACTAGTAGAGAGTTAAAATGTTTCCTCGGTCTTGCGGATTATTAAAGGAGGTTAATGAAGGCATCTGCAGATATCGCAAGACCGCTTACGCAATTGTTGAAGAAAGTGGTTCAGTTTGTGCTGTCAGAGCAATTTCAGGGAGCATTTGAAGAGTTAAAAAAGGTGTTGACATCCAGTCCAGTTTTGGTGTTTCCAGAATTTCAGAAAGAATTTTTATTGCCATGTAATGCGTCAAACTATGCCCTTGGCTGCGTTTTGAGCTTGGAAGTCGATGGTCAAGAACATCCTGATGCCTTTGCATCAAGCCAATTAAACGCCGCAGAAAGAAATTACACTACAACATAGAGAGAAGTGGTTAGACTGGTATATGGAATAATGTACTTTCTACGTTATTTGTATGGGAGGAAATTTAAGGTGATAATGGAGCATGAGCTTTAAAGCGGTTACTGGGGTTGAAGAACCCGGCTTATAGATTAGCGATATGGGCACTGAGACTCAGTGAATTTGAGTACAAAGTAATACACAAGCCGGGAGGAAAACATAGAGATGTGGTCAGGCTAACCAGAAAGATAGCTGTAATACACGAAAGTCACGACCTCACGGAATGGTGAGCAGCACAGAACGCGGACGAGAAATGCAGGCAGTACAAGAAACAGTAATAATTTGGTATTCATGATGCGTCACAGACAAATTTAGGATCACGAATGGTGGTGCCGGCCAATTTACTGGAAGCGTTACGTGAGATGCTTGATCACATTTTGTCAGGCCATGGTGGATGCAGAGCGACGAATAGAAGGGTAGCAGAGAAGTATTGGTGGAAAGGAAGGAAGGATGCTGTGGATCGTTACATCAGGGATTGAGTGGATTGTGCACAGAGAACCAATTTGAGTCGGAAGCAAGCGTCGCTACAATGATTGCCAAAAGTAACAGAACCGTTTAGTTTCATTTGAATGAGACGTCTGTGACCATTCAAGGGTGCGCCAGAGGCGACTCCTTGTGAGGTGCTAATAAAGGCAAGAAGGGTACTAAGAGGAAAAAGTGAAACTAGGAGCAACGGGACAGGGAAGTCCAGATACTTCAGAGTCGTTATACGTTAAAATCACAAGAGTAGTTATGTGTATCGATTTTGTGCATTTTGTTTGTATTATTGTAGTGTAGTACGTAATGTTGACAGTAGTAGGGCTGGACCTACATATATATTTGTCGTAGTCTTATCAGTCGAATAACAAGATTATCGCTGTTTAGAGACAGCAGGCTTCTGGGAGGGGAGGGGCTGGGGGGGGGGGGGCAGGAGAGGTGACATGGCTCCCTGTCCTCATGTTGACAGGTGAAGGAGAAGAAGGATGCTAGTTTTGGCAGCACTGTACCTCTTCGCCAGGAACGGAGTAACAGAACTGCAAGTGCATCACCTGGACGGTTGGGTGATGCAGCTATATGTAGTATTTTCTAGCTATAAATGGTCTTTTCGCTTAATATTTAATGTGTGCGAGTTACGAAACGAAATCAGGAACCTGGAAGAAGTATTTTCAGTGGTGCAGGAATTGGTGATTGGCAGTGGGAAGGAGAGAGAATTCTCAAAGGAACACAGGAACTTGCTCTGGGAATATGCACGATTAAAGGGGCAGATAGAAAAGGTGATTGAAGTAGTTCCGCATACGCTTAGGAGAGTAAAAAGGGGATGGTTAGAGGCTTGGGGTAGAATAATGAAGACAATCTGTGGGACAGCAGACGCAAGTAACGTGGTCAAATTGAATGAAACGGCAGAAGCTACAAGAGGGTTACCAGAAGCGAATACGATGATTGTAGAGTGGCATTGCATGCAAATTATGAACTTGGGTAGTGCTATGCTGAGCGACACCATCATGTTCGCCAGCTTGCCAAGGAAATGATGCTAGGACCTCATTCAGTACCATGAACCGGGATTTGGAGGCAGAGAAAGCACGTATGCGGATATTAGATGCAAGGTTAACCTTGACAAGGTTATTGTAGTCACTAGGCAGTATCATCTGTGAAGCAAGTGTCGAGCTAACAGATTTGCATGAGGTAGTGCATCAGGCGCTACATTGTCAATTACGTCCTGTCTTTCTTTCAACCCAGCAATTTCTGAAGGGGTTGAGGAGGATCCAACGAGAGTTGCCATAGGAATTACAACTAGTAATGGAACCGAGCAGTCAAAATTTACCCTTTTACTACTATAGTTCAGCAGCGGATGTACTAACACATAACGTAAAATTGTACGTATCGGTAAAAATACCAGTAGTTGGGAAACATGCAGTAATTAGCTGTTACACAGTGTGCAGTTATTTGGTGAAGCTTGTGGCAGTTGACAAATTTATGCAAGTAAGGGAAGGAGGTGTGTTATTACTGGCAGAAGGCGGCATTGACACGTGGAGATGAGCGTCGCTAAGCTCCAGGAAGGTCCGAATGATGGGTGTAAGAGGTATGCGATGTATGCGCTGCCTGCAATAGGCAAGGCATAGGAGAGTCTCTGACCAGAGATGTAGTTGGTTGTTGCTTGTCGCTAGTCGGTAGTAGTCGGCAGTAGTCTGCGTGAGTCGGTAGTAGTCGGGGTAGTCTGCGCTTGTGTGCAGTCTGCTCTGGTCGGGACTCTGGAGGATGAGTATTATTGTAAAAGGTAAAGAAGCAGCCTTGCGCATATCTAGTAACGTATTTTAACTGTCATCCAATTTCTTTTAAAAAACGCCCCAATAATAATTTTTATAATATAAAGTATTTTTTTAAAAAAAAGAGCATTCATTTCAATTTAAAGATTTTATTCAATGGATTATCTTTCCTTTCATGAATCACAAAGCACAGGCCAGCATTGCACGGAGCTGTGCCGAAATTTTTTTATGTAAGAGCAGATATATTCGCAGTTTTTATTGAGGTAAGAATTTTTGCTTTTCTTATTCAGAATACAGGGCCGTGGCGCAGCGCTGCTGTCGTCATAAAATTTACCAGGTTACTGAATTTTTTTTATTATTTTGTGGTTTTGGAATTTTTCTGTTTCGAGCTTAACATTAAATGAGAAAAGAATTTTGTGGATACATTAAATATGAATGCATTTCTGCACAGAGATTATAAATTGGAGCCAATTTTGTTCAGAGGTTACAATATATTTAAAATTCATTTAATTAATATTTCTGTGGGGAGGTTACACTTGGTTCATGGTTCATTTTTTATTTTTTATAATATTTTCGTGGGGAGGTTACACTTGGCGATATCTGGCCAGGATCGTATTTCTTTGTGAATCTTCTGATAAGATATATCTGCTCTTATTTACTTAAATGTAGTTTGCATCTGGGGCAACGCATTTACTAATTTGTCACTCTTTCTTTCACAGATCATCGGCAATTTGTTGCTCTTTATTGTAATTGTGTTTGTTGCATTTTTGCATTGTCTTTGTTTCATTTGTGCTTCATTTTGATTTGTGAAAAATGCCGCGAGAAACAGTTAACAGTACATCGCGATGTGCAATGAGTGAAATAGCCGACTCGGATAATTTGACCGATAATATTTGCGACACTCAGTGTAATGATGACAATCCTCCATTTACAGACAATCAGTGTGTACCGACCACTAGTAATGATTTTGATCCTAATGATGAACAAATAAATTCAATTGTGTCGTCTGTCAATTTAACGACAATTGATGACGCGGCACGTTCTGTTACAATGAACGCTGCCCAGTTTAACACGCCCGATTTGCAAAATTTGAATTGTGAACAGATGAATTTTTCTAAAGAAGATGAACAGTGTACTCAAAATACGACAGATTTATTTGATTCTGAGGTAGTGACTAACAGTGCACATCCGATTGGCAAACATTTTCAAGAATCACAGAATAACCAAATGGTTACACAAAGCGTGACAAGTGCACATACACCATCACACAGTACAGAGAATACAGCGGCTAATATTGGCATGGATCAAGTTATGGCATTATTGGTACAATTTGGTGAAAATGTTTAACTACTTAACGAAAATTCCAAACAACAGAATGAAAGACAAGACAACAATCACAAATAACTTAATGAAAATCTCAAACAACTTAATGAAAAACAAGACAAGCGTAATGAAAATTTCAAACAACTTAATGAAAAACATGACAACCTTAATGAAAAATTAGACAACAATTCCAGACAGCTTAGTGAACTGATTACAGCCGTTGCCGCGCAATGTCATGATACTAAGGAACAATTACGTGATCAGATTAAGGCTTGTGCTAGGAAAAGTAGTGAAGAAATTAGATCTGTTGCTCAAGAATTAAGGAATACGCAAGCAGCTACAACAGAATCACTTAGAGACGAAATTAGTGTAGTCGGTAAACAATGCTCTGAAAACGCAACACAGTTACGCGATGAGTTTAAATTAATGTCAGCAGAACTTTCACGCACATTGGATGCGAAAGTAGACGCGAAATTTGACCAACAGAACAGTCAAATTGACGAACGTTTTAATCACCACCTTCAAAACAGTGAAACGCGTTACCGTAAATTCATACAGGAACAGAATAAAGTAAAGTGACAAGTCATGGAAACAATTACCGCATAGAGACAGGAAGATAAACGTAAATGGTTTACGAAAGCAAAAACATACGTAGACAACAATATTGCTACAGTATCAGACGAAATTAATACTATCAAACAATTGAGCACCGAATTGCGTGATGAAATTTCCGATCTTAAATCAAAAACAGATACACACGCAGTAGACTTTCAGACAGTGACCGACAGCCTTGAACAATTAGAGCTAATACAGGAGCCCGATGCCATCAAAGCAGACGTTAAAAAATTGAACGAAACCACACGTAAAATACAAAAAACAAATTAATGCTTGTGACACTCCAAGTGTAACCTCCCCACGAAAATATTATAAAAAATAAGAAATGAACCATGAACCAAGTGTAACCATCCCACAGAAATATTAATTAAATGAATTTTAAATATATTGTAACCTCTGAACAAAATTGGCTCCCATTTATAATCTCTGTGCAGAAATGCATTCACATTTAATGTGTCCACAAAATTCTTTTCTCATTTAATGTTAAGTTGGAAACAGAAAAATTCCAAAACCACAAAATAATAAAAAAAATTCAGTAACCTGGTAAATTTTGAGGACAGCAGCGCTGCGCCACGGCCCTGTATTCTAAATAAAAAAAGCGAAAATTCTTACCTCAATAAAAACTGCGAATATATCTGCTCTTACATAAAAAAATTTCGGCACAGCTCCGTGCAATGCTGGCCTGTGCTTTGTGATTCATGAAAGGAAAGATAATCCATTGAATAAAATCTTTAAACTGAAATGAATGCTCTTTTTTTTAAAAAAAAATACTTTATATTATAAAAATTATTATTGCGGCGTTTTTTTAAAGAAATTGGATGACAGTTAAAATACATTACTAGATAAGCGCAAGGCTGCTTCTTTACCTTCTACAATAATACTCATCCTCCAGAGTCCCGACCAGAGCAGACTGCAGACAAGCGCAGACAACCTCAGACTACTGTCGATTACTGCCGACTAACGACAAGCAACAACTACCTACATACTGCTCTCTGGTCAGAGACTCTCCTATGTCTTGCCTGTTGCAGGCAGCGCATACATCGCATACCTCTTACATGGGGCCACTATATTCCCAATTCGCGAGGTTGTAATACATGCACCCTGCAACTATTTAAGGGATAAACGGGAGAACATCTTTGCCCAAATGAGGTAACTGAAGTAATACCTTATTTTCGGAGACCCGGGCTCCACTGGGTCTATCCAGTATACGATGACACGGTGGAGGTCGCAAAATGTTATGAGCAAGGAAAACTCACGGGAGCAAAACTTTTGGAGTTGCGAGGCAGCGGATTACTGATTAATGGGGCTTGGTGTGATACAGCAGGACCTACATTTCATTTACCAGCGACTATGACAGGAGATAATCTATTCAGTGCGATACAGCCACCTCTGTACAGTCCAGACGAACCACTAGAGATCTTATTCAAACAGAATCTTACGTTTCTAAACGACACTTGCGAGCCGGGTCTGAACCACTCCTTAAGCCGAATGATATCAATCCGATAAGGGTGAATAACTATGGAACAAATGCTACAGCATGTAGAGCACTATTAGGATAGGAGAAGTGAAGTAACTGTGACTTTAAGTGTCGCATTCCTAGCACCATGGTGATTCTGATTCTGCTCTTACTACTTAGTTTTATATTTGAGGCTACGTAGCATGAGGAAACGCGATCTGGGGGTAATACAAGTTCCGGCAGATTGGTTTCCCAGGGCAAGAGATGATAGATACGTCAACTTATTTGATGTAGTAATTATGTAATAGGAATAGTCAAGTTAGGGTAACTGTACAGAAAAGGTGTATAGTTGCAATCGAGAAGAGTAATGGGTATGAGTACGACCCAGTGGACCACTTCTTCTCCATGGAGGGAGGCAGTGTAGTTGCAGTACCCAGTATTTTAGGTAAAAGTATTAAATATTTAGTGCAAGTGACTGAAAATAGCATTGGGGTCACTGGGGAGTGCTGGCAGTCACCCATACTATGTCGACATGTATGGCACGGTCCGGCACACAGTTTTAATCTGTCAGAAAGTTTCAATCCTTTACTTGTTTAACTTCGTCACCTCTACAAAGTTTGTCATCACATAAATCAGTTGTAGATGTCCATCTGTCTCCTTCTAGTGCGTAAATAATGTGGAGCTGCTTGCTTGACCGCGAGACCAGTTTGTCTTGTCGGTATGTAACAATTCAGTGTTGTCTCGTAACCATACATTTGCAAGTATGTCGCAAAAGGCTTGTTTACGTAGAGTTTTTTGATTCTGTTGTATCTGATATCAGTTTAGGTGTTAAGATGTTTTTTCGGAAGGCATATGTCTGGCATGTAGCCTTGGATGAAAGTAAAGCGCGGATGATAAGCAGTTCAGGCAGGAAGAGAAAAAAAATCAGTGGTTTAGAAAAATGTTTCAGGTAAAATGGAGGCGTCAAATAACAAATGAGGAAGTCCTGAAACGAATGAGAAGAAAAAGAGAAATTCATGACACAACTTGACCAAAAGAAGGGATCATTTGATAGCACACATCGTGATGAGGCATCAAGGAATTCTCAATCTATCGGTGGAAGGAAGTGTGGTGGATAAAAATAGGTTGACCAAGGCTTGAATACAGTCAGCTAGTTCAAAAGGATGTAGGCTGGAATAGTTCCTGAGCAACAAAGAGTCTTGCTCGGAGAGATTAGGGTGGACAGCTGCACCAAACCACTTTTTGGGCCGAATACAGCAACAACATCGAACACTTCCACATGTGTGAGTTTCTTCTGTCGTGCCTCCATATACCGGGTGACACAAAAATGCCGCACTTGGAAGTCGGCACGCGATTCCTCATAGAGGTTCTAGACAGAAGTTTATCTAGCAAAATCAGATCGGGTGCATTTTGAAAACAAATTTAGGAAAACGAGAAGCTGACCAAAATGTCACATCATGCAGGGCATCGGAAAATCCAAAACGTGTAGCACCCCGCAATATCGACCAGCCGTTGTAGCTGGGACTTAAAATCCACATCCACCATTGACCTATGGTTCGAATCCTCCTCAGGTTCCCCTTTTTTATTTTTTAGACGTCCGTTCCCTAGTTCTCGTCGTTTCTAAGCAGGTTTTCCTGCCTATGCCTGAAGGGCCCCATTCATTTAGAATTGTGCGATCTTTTATTAACTCTTTCGTGTAGGCTTGAGTTCCAAGCATCCTTCGTACTTCCATTTCACTGCCATTATTTAACCAGCAAAAGGCACTTCTTCCTTATTTTGAAGTCCAGTGGGCATATTTCTGGAATTACTAATAAAACACAATTCTGGAAGTGTAACAGGCCCTCGTTTACCTTAGTAGCACTCCTCGTTGAGCTCTTCTTACTAATGAGGCTGACTTCAGAGTGTAATCTACGAGCCCAAACGTGCGCACCAGATCCTACGACTCATGTTTATACAGATTGGTGGAACGCTCTGATTGCTTTCGAGGGAAGCCGAATTGCCTATTTGCAATGATTATAATTTTATATATCGCATTTGTACATTTTAGTATAGTCAGATAAGACGAAGAAGACTCAGACGGTAGATGCCTGTTACCGTATGGGGCAGGGACCAGAGTGGAGCTGGCTGTATACATTTTCGAGCCTGCCGCTCGCTTGTGCCTGCGGCGGGTACCTGCGAGTGGATAGTAGACCCGTGTAGGCCATCGATCTCGGCAGCGCGTGACGAGCCGTCATTACGCACCGCCGTGTCCGCACGTCTCGGCTACAAGCGCCCTCTGCCGGCTGACAGCGCAGCGGCCGCCTGCCCTGCCTACACACCGCGCGCAGCGCCCGCTTGTCCGACAAATCGCCAGTCGGACGCACGCGTCGTGCAGCGCCGCCACCTGCTGAATCCTAACAGCTCCGCCGCCGGCTGCCGCAGGTTCGCCGTACAGAGCGACCGTACTCGAAAGCGTGGCTCTGGAGCTGGGGCTGTTCCTTCTTACTGGGGACGCACTAGCTTATCAGTTGTCATGTGGAACCTCCGTGAAGATGGAAGTCATTCTAATAAATCGGGGATGTGTATCACATTGCGCGATTAGAAATGTGCAACGGAGGTCGAAATGGAACATCGATATGCGTGGCGGGAGCAGCGTTGCGAGAAACAGCGAGAACAATGCATTGACGACATTTAAATTGAAAATCTATGTGATCTTTTCCCTTTTTGGTTGGAATGTTTCTTTAGTTTGATACTAGCTGAGTACCTGGCATCGCCAAGGTGTGTGTTTATTCCAGTTTTCCTAGTCCAGCTACTTCCTCCTTTGTCTGTCCACCTCCTCGGCCCTTTCCTCTCCCTATCTTCTTCTCTCCCCTCCTCCAGCCCCTGTCTCCTCCGCTCTTCTCCCTGTCCATCTGCTTCCACCCCATCCACCCATCTGCTCCTTCCCTCTCTGTTCATCTCCCCCTCCCCACACTCGGTTTCCTCCTGCCCCTCTGTCTGACCATATCCTGCTGTTCCCTTTCTCTGCCCATTTCCTTCTCTTCCTTTCCCTGTCCACCTCTTCCTCTTCTTATCTTAGTCCATGTTCTCCTTCCCCTGTCTGTAAGTCCATATCTTCCTCCCCCTTCTCTCCCCACGTTACCACCCTCAACCCAATAGCAAGCTGCTGGTTATTACCCCACAGTATTTCTTTCCAGACAGTAATTAATATCTGTACCACGTTTGATTGAAATCAATCCAGGGTATTAGGAACAGTTTTTTTATCTGTGGCTATGCCAGCATATGCACGTGTCACATATATCTCACATATACTTAATATATTTCACACGTATTTTAATACATATTTCACATGTATCACTAGCGAGTGTCATCCTGCAGTTTCGTTTTCACTCAGTTTAATCTTTATCATGTTGTATCTATTGAAATATATGTATAATTGTATAGTTTTGCAGCTATTGCACATTCAGCAGCACATCGGGATACTGTCTGCGAAACTTGTTGCAAACAGAATTAGTAGCAAAGAAGTAATACATTTACAAGTAATGCATGACGAGGCAGTTTTTCACGCATGTTAGTGTTAATGACCTCATATCTCCTGAAATACATGTAGTACAATGACACAATTTTGTAGGTGCATCCAACGGCATATGTAGATACTATATGCGAAATATGTTGCAAAAGGAGTTAGTAAAAGAAGTGATAAATTAAAACTTTGGCAGTTATTCACGCATCTCAGTATTTATGACGTCAAGTGTCCTAAAGTATGTGTAACAATGACATAATTTTGCAGGTACATTCAAGGCATATGTAAATTCTGACTACAAAATGTGTGGTGAATTCAGTGAGTAGCAAAGAAGTAATAAATAAAACGTCATACCTGATACGGCAGTTCTCTGCATGAGCACCGAAAATGTACTAAGCTATAAACTTTTTTCCTTTCATCATTCTGGGGGTTAGGGGAGTTGTCAGCGATAAAAAGTTTAGCAAAGGTTTGAAATTGTATGCGAAGTTCCTTGTAAGTCACTAAATGCTCCCATTTTTAAATACTGGACGAATAAACTTTGAGTATTCGCGCGTCGTGGGCTAGATATTTTCTTTTTCACTCCCGAGCACTTTAAGAGGTAGATGGTTCTAACCCAAAGAGCGATTCTTTACAGACAGTAAGTGATATCTATACCAATTTTGGTTGAAATTGGTCCATTAGCTTGGGAGGAAATGTGGAAGCCAGGCGCGGTGGTCTAGCGGTTCAGGCGCTCGGTCCGGAACCGCGGGACTGCTACGGTCGCAGGTTCGAATCCTGCCTCGGGCATGGATGTGTGTGATGTCCTTAGGTTAGTTAGGCTTAAGTAGTTCTAAGTTCTAGGGGACTGATGACCACAGATGTTAAGTCCCATAGTGCTCGGAGCCATTTGAACCATTTTTTTGAAATGTGGAACCTAGCTACATACATATATATATTTTTTAATTTGTATGCGTTATTCATACCCACATTCATTTCTTAGCTAGGGATTTTTTTCTGCGTAACAAATGCGCCAAATAACAACATAGTTTTCAGATTACAGGAAAGGGCCATAAAAACAATAACCAAAAATAGGATCAGGTTCATTGTAAAGAACTGTCCAAAACAATGGAGTCTTAACTTCACGAAGTGAATACATTTACCCCTCATTTATCCACATCAAACGCAGCATTAATAATGACTGCACAAACAACCCTGTCAGTGACCACGGAACAAGATCTATACTGAATTGGCGTTTTTCGTGATTTCCCTAAATCACTCCAGGCAAATGCAGTGATGGTTCCTTCGAAAGGGCACAGCCGATTTCCTTCCCGTCCTTGGCACAATCTGAGCTTGTGCTCCGACTGTAATGACCTCGATATCGACGGCACGTTAAACCCAATCTTCCTTCCTTCCTTCACAACAGTATGTTCTACCAAGGAATAAAACATTACAATAAACTGTCCGAGGAGATTAAGAGATTACTAAAACGAACTTATTCAACAACGCCGTTAGAAAGTGCCCGTAAAGTATTATATTCTGTGCAACCAAGGATTACTTAATACGGAGCAGGAATTTGGTAAAAAATGTAACAAATGTAATTGATAAAACACGTTTGTCATTTTGAATCACGCTGATTTCCGTTTTCTTTCACGGAAAACCTAATTCCCGTGCTCTGCAACGGGTAACACTAACGTCTGACCTTGTTTTTCAGCTCAGTATTTCACTTATTATGGAGAGATGCTAACTCAGGTTTACAGGCGAGCGAAAGCGCGAATACTGTACTCAAACTGGAAGCCAAACATTATCCCCACGTGTTTCATGTCAGCAGATAGTGTGTGCAGTGATATACGTATTATAAAATAGCGTGTGTATTGTGTGCGGTGATCTGAACTGTGAACTGAATTAACAGTGTAGAGCCAGTTTCGTTCATAATTGAATAAGTTACTAGCAAAACGATACTATACACTACCGATGAAGCAAATGATGTTGCCGGCCACTGTGGCCGAAAGGTTCTGGGCGCTTCGGTGTGGAACCGCGCTGCTGCTACGGTATCAGGTTCAAATTCTGCCTCGAGTATGGATGTGTGTGATGTCCTTAGGTTAGTTAGGTTTAAGTAGTTCTAAGTCTAGGGGACTGATGACCTCAGATGTTAAGTGTGGTGTCACCGCAAGGCTTCAAATCGGCCGCGGTCCGTCAGTACACATCGGACCCGCGAGTCGCCACTGTCGACGCTAGCAGGCCGAGCGCCGCCACTCGGCTGGTCTTACGAGACAAGCTAGCGCACTGGCCAGTTCTACAGCAGACTTTAATAGAAATCGTTCACTTGTTATAGCTTCAGAGATGTCATTTGCAGAGACACTAGTTAGAATAGTCATCAGCTAAGTCAGTAGCTACGACCTAGCCAGGCGCCACATACAGTTGATGCATTGACAACTGATCTATATGTGTGAAGCACTTATAATAGTAAAGAAGTATAGGCAGTTCAGTCTATAACTGCACTTGTAAATATTATTGTACAAAGTCAAGATCGACGTTCACCGCTGATGCTGAATTAAAACTAAGTATTTAATTTGCAAGCTCCCAACGACTGGTATTTAGATCGTAAATGTCGTTAATTCTCCCTGTCTGTGGCAGGCTGAGAAGGGAGTTTGCTTAATTTTATCTGCAGGGATTACTGTTATTCATTTTTATATAAGCCTGCTGTGGAGAAGGATCTTATGCACACTTTTTATCTCTCGGCAGCGTAACCTTCCCTGACCATTTTGCCCTCTTTAGAATTGATGTTTAGGCCCATAAAAGTTCAGAATACAATCTTATCCATTGAATTTGAAGTCGCAACGGATAACGCAATTGTAATTTTGGGAATGGTCAAGGAAAACTACATCCGGCACGAATCTAGTCTTGTGCCAATAATTTTAGTAAAGGGGCAGCGTGATTGATACGATTCTCTTTTCTTAGGTACGGTTTAAATGAGCGAGCCGAGAACGGAAATTACTTCGAAAAACAAAGTTAATTTTACTTTAACCAACATTAGACAAATTTACGAAGTTACTTCTTAACAATCTTTTGAATACACATTAACTATGGACAAAGATTATTTAACTATGCACATAGATTATTTCTCCTTTGAATTACAAACCGTGTTGCCTTTGATTTGCATCGTCCTGTGGGGGGAAGGAAAATCTTGGAGAGCACGTGGTCACTACTACTATGCTGATACTTGCACATGCACTAAGTCATCACTGAAATGCAAATATCGTAACTATTTCTCTATGCAGATTTTGTATGTATAGTGGCTGGCATCGAGCAGGACTCGTGGCTGGTATCTCCAGCGCGAAGTGCTTGAATACGAAACGATTCATCTTAGAAAAGCTACCCTCGTCACTAAATTTTCAATAAGTTGTTAAACATCGACACATACTAGCATAAATGTTCAGCAATCGCAAAACTGTCTACAACTCCCTATATTAGCTTTCTCGGAGGTTGCAGTTTGAAACTATGCACCACGTGGCGGGTCGTAACGGAAATCTCGAACGGAGAAGATCATTCTTATATCGGATAAATTGAACAAAAATCAATAAATGGTTCTTAATTAATCAATTGCGAAAAAGCCTCTGATAAATAAATTGTTAACATTAAACATATTTAAACATTCAAATACCTTTGTCCTGATTTCGACGCAGCGTTCCGAAGGAACGTCTGGTCGCTTACCTGTCTTCCAAAAACCTCCCCGTAACCGTTGCGCGGCTCTTTCTCCCGAGCAGCGCGAGGTGGTGTGGGAGGCCCATGACCAACCTCTGGCAAGAAAACGTTTTTTTAGACTTTCGCACCTCTGGTCGAACCATCCTGTTCCTGCTCTTTGCCTTCCACTGACTGTGTTAAGGTTGATGGAAGATTCTGAGACACACTACATCTCTGGCTTGTCTGCTACCACACTCAAAACAGTCACACCTGACCACGTACTTTAAGGAGAAGTGGGGAAATGTAAATAGGGACACAGGACGTGCATATTGTAATGAGAATAAAAGACTTTGATCCATAATTGTTTCTACATGCATGTAATTTTGGGGCTAGATTATTTCACTGTTCATTAATTATGTAAAGTAATTGAATTTAGGTTGATAATGTCTATCAGCTGACAGTAACATAACACTGATTTTAACTATTCAACAAAACCTATTGTGACGTTACAAATTGTATTCCTGTCTACTAACTTTCTAATCACCTAAGATGTTCCAGATACATCCCGTCAAGTATAGTTCATTGATCCTCACGTCAGCCTACGTGATCAACGCATGCATTTAATGGCCACACCTCGTCATCATACTAAGAGTCAAATTGCGTGACTCAGCCAGGTCACCCTTTTTCCATGAGGCCCATACTTCCGCCTCATACATAACATTAAGTCCCATAGTGCTTAGAGCCATTTGAACCATTTGAACCAAATGATGTTGCTTGAAACACAGTAGCCTTGTGTTGAGAGGGGTGGAGGCTCTAATGTGTGTCTGTTCATCCCGGTTTAGCTTTATCACAGCTTTCCTAAATTAGTTCAGGCGTCGTTCCTATCTCTCCCACCCTTTCCAAGCTAGACCTGTTAGAATTTTAATGACTGTATGTATTTTAGTTACGCTGTTTTTTCTGCCGAGTACGACGGAAAAAAATTTCACTTCAGCAGTCACTATACATCTTGCTTTTTCTAAGTTGTTATATCAAGACATGTCCAATATTCCTATAAAGCGATACGCAGACAAATAAACTACTTCTGCTAGTAGTAGTAATCATCCGATGTACAAGACGCCCAGTGTAATGTGAGCGGGGTGAAGTCGGTGGCTGTACAGGAGTGATTAAGAGCTGTAAATACAGTCAAAGAAGTCTCCATTTATTGCAGTGATACACTGTACGCTCGGATACATAACCGAGTGTAGATGGGAGAGCAAGTGTCAAGATGCCGCCCTTGCTCCTTCCTGGACTCTGGGTACACGCAGGCTCTTTATTCATTAGAGAATTCTCAGAAGTTTCTGTTAATCATTGTGAGTGACTCTACTAAACATCAGATTTTGCATCACAGACTGCGACAGGAAATATTGTTATTTTATAAATCACTAAAGAAATAGCGTTTTCTAAATTGTCACGTTATTCGCGGAAAATTATACCGATTCCTTGGTTTGCTTGCAGTCAAGAGTGATGCAAACACATACAGAAGAGTGCCGAAATAGTGCTCCCAAACTTTTCTACGTCGATTCCTCTTATGTTCATATCCAGCTCGTGGATTTTCAACACTACATAAGCAAGGACAGTGTATCCGATGGAGGCTGCAGGAAAATGGTCTTCCCCAGGGAAGTGTGTTGGCTCCAGTTCTGTTCAATCTATATACTGACGACCAACCCATAGCCCCAAATGTTGGAGCTTCTTGTATGCTGATGATCTCGCTGAGGCAACCCAAAGCACAAATTTCGAGTCAATAGAAATCGCCCTAAAGATCGCTGTCAAAATACTACAGAATAAACAAGCTTAAACCAAACACATCAAAGACACAAGTTTATGTATTCCATCTGAGAAGTAGGGAAACCACCCCCAAGTCAAAGACAGAATGGTCAGGGCTTGAATAGGAACCTTGTGGCACTCCAAAATACCTAGGAATAGCTCTTGAAAGATCTCACACGTTGAAAAAACACTGCATGAACTTCAAATCAAAAGACTCCACCAGGAAAAACCTACTGAGAAAACTGGCCGGATCATAGCGGGGCAGTCAAGTAGAAACCATCCGAACTTCTGCAATGGCATTGTGCTACTCCGCTACAGAGCATGTCTGTACTGTCTCGCACAAGTCAACACATGCCAAACAGGTGGATATTGCTCTAAATGACACATGCGTAGTGTGTCAACTCTAGCCGAATGGCTCTACCACCTTGCAAGAATTGCATCACCTCCTGTTTGAAGAGAAATAGCAGCGAATGGAGAAAGAACGAAAGTGGATAAAACGCATCCCATGCATGGGCAACAACCCTACCAACAACGCCTAAAGGCAAGAAAACTTTCCTCAGAACATTGGAGATACTAACAACCACTGATGAAGAAGCCATGCTGTAGCTATGAAAGGCTGATACATCCTACCAGCCTGGTTGAAAAAGATTTTCAGAATCTTTACCTCCTGGTTGTGATGAGAAATGACCAACCTGGAAGTCGTTGAATTGACTGAGATCAGGAGTGAACAGGTCACGGGTTAACCGTACAAAATCGGTTTACACTGAAGCAAACAAAATCCAATGTGACTGCGGGGAAGGACAGCCTGTCCAACACATGCTTCAGTGTCGGCTGTGTCCTGCCACCTGCACAGAAGATGACCTTCACCAGACAACAGAAAATGCACTGGAAATCGCCAATTTTTGGTCAAAGATTATATGAACTGTGCAGATCTGCCAAAAATTGTATAAATTGTGTTTTGTATATGTTTCTTCCACGAGAATAATACACATAAGAGCAGGTACTACCCTACCACAATATTATTGCAGCTGGCTTCGCTGACCACTATCGAAGACGTGGTGACTTACAGTATAGACGTACAGAGGGACCAAAGAAACCGCATCGCACTGTGAAAGATGTCAGTACAGTTGTGTATATACTACAAGTGTTTCAGCGTGTCCTCGTGAAATATCACGATAATAACACACGATAAGCCGACCGAAGCGCCATCACTCCTAGATGTAGTAATATCGTGGTCAACTAATGCGTGCCTATCATCCCTTCCAAATTCCCTGGTGGACGCTCGGTCCCATGGCTGCACAATGGAATCACAACAGTAGCCAACTGTTTGTCGGCAGACAAAATACGCTTAATGCGTCTATATTCAGTTTTACATGACAGAGATATTACAGTAGACTCTGAAGAACATTTCCATGCTATGCTGGAAATGTGTGTATCTACAATTAATCTACGAATCAAAATGCATGAAATGAAATAAGAAAATAATATTTTCTGCACTAGAAGAGATCGAAAAAAGTGTGAAACATCAAGGTCTAACACAAGCCAAATGGAGCCATGGAGTCACGAATTTTGCATTCCAGTTAATATGAAAAACAGAAGAGATGAGGAGTGCCTTGGTTCAGTCCTGTATAGGGTGTTCGGAAATTCCCGTTACAAACCTCTAGCACTTGTAGAGGGGACTGAACACATAATACGAGGGTTGGATCTTAAATAGTGGAAACTATTTATCCACAACCGATAAAAAATATTTACATGTTTGCACCTGTTATTGTCCTTCAAAGTAGTCACCGTTGGCAGAGACTGTTCTGTTGATAGTGTGAATGGAGCGCTCTACTGCCTGTCGAATCTCTGGAACATTCTGAAGCGAATGCCAGATAGTGGTTCCTTCATCTTCGGAATCAAATCAAAGTCACAAGGACTTAAGTCCGGGGAGTATGGTGGATTCCCAGTTCCATCGACCGATCAGAGCAGCCGCAGCTGTCGCTGTATGCGCCCGCGCATTGTCGTGCAAAATGATGGGTGGGTTGCACAGAAAGTGTTGCCGCTTCTTTCGAAAAGCTGGTCGCAGGTGATGCTCCAAAAACGAACAGTAATACTTTGCATTAACGATTAGCCGTGGAGGAAAGTAATGCGTTGGGATAACACCATCACAGTCGTACACGAGAATCACCACAACTTTAGACCGCTCCATTCACACCATGAACAGAACGGGCTCTGCTAACGGTATACTACGCCTTCCACATCGCTGGCAACAGGAAACTTTGTCCGGAAAGGTACAGTTTTCGTGCTACAGCCATTTGAAAACATGTTGGTAACGCGACCACTTTTACAGATACTTTATCAGTCATGACCCAGTACATCACTTGCCTTACAATTCCTCTCATTAATAACTGAAGAAACAAAAAGGAAACGTAATGCACTACGGCCCCTTTCAATTCGGGTGTGCGGCGTCTCGTTGGAGCCCCACAGTCGCTCCTGCTGATGGAGAACGTATCCTTTTCTCGAAGTCGCTACGTAATATCTCAAACGTCGATCAGTTGTAGAATTTTGGAACACGTATTATGTTCGAGTATAATGACTTTTCTGGAGACTAGAAATCTACTCTGTAGGAATCAGCATGAGTTTCGAAGAAGACGGTCGTGTGAAACTCAGCTCGCGCTATTCGTCCACGAGACTCAGAGGGCCATAGACACGGGTTCACAGGTAGGTGCCATGTTTCTTGACTTCCGCAAGGCGTTCGATACAGTTCCCCTCAGTCGTTTAATGAACAAAGTAAGAGCATATGGACTGTCAGGCCAATTGTGTGATTGGATTGAAGAGTTCCTAGATAACAGAATGCACCATGTCATTCTCAATGGAGAGAAGTCTTCCGAAGTAAGAGTGATTTCAGGTGTGCCACAGGGGAGTGTCATAAGACCGTTGCTACTCACAATATACATAAATGACCTTGTGGATGACATCGGAAGTTCACTGAGGCTTTTTGCAGATGATGCAGTGGTGTATCGAGAGGTTGTAACAATGGAAAATTGTACTAAAATGCAGGAGGATCTGCAGCGAATTGACGCATGGTGCAGGGAATGGCAATTGAATCTCAATGTAGACAAGTGTAATGTGCTGCGAATACATAGAAAGATAGATCCCTTATCATTTAGCAACAAAATAGTAGGTCAGCGACTGGAAGCAGTTAATTCCATAAATTATCTGGGAGTACGCATTAGGAGTGATTTAAAATGGAATGATCATATAAAGTTGATCGTCGGTAAAGCAGATGCCAGACTGAGATTCATTGGAAGAATCCTAAGGAAATGCAATCCGAAAACAAAGGAAGTAGGTTACAGTACGCTTGTTCGCCCACTGCTTGAATACTGCTCGGCAGTGTGGGATCCGTACCAGATAGGGTTGATAGAAGAGATAGAGAAGAT
This sequence comes from Schistocerca serialis cubense, assembly GCF_023864345.2. Classification (NCBI taxonomy): domain Eukaryota; kingdom Metazoa; phylum Arthropoda; class Insecta; order Orthoptera; family Acrididae; genus Schistocerca; species Schistocerca serialis. The sequence goes on along the minus strand of NC_064646.1, from coordinate 221,840,923 downwards.
CCAACGGAGAACAGCGCGCTTCGTTACAGGATCATTTAGTAATCGCGAAAGCGTTACGGTGATGATAGATAAACTCCAGTGGAAGACTCTGCAGGAGAGACGCTCAGTAGCTCGGTACGGGCTTTTGTTAAAGTTTCGAGAACATACCTTCACCGAAGAGTGAAGCAGTATATTACTCCCTCCTACGTATATCTCGCGAAGAGACCATGAGAATAAAATCAGGGAGATTAGAGCCCACACAGAAGCATACCGACAATCCTTATTTCCACGAACAATACGAGACTGGAACAGAAGGGAGAACCGTTAGAGCTACTCAAGGTACCCGCCGCCACACACCGTCAGGTGGCTTGCGGAGTATGGATGTAGATGTAGATGTAATTGTGATGAAAAGGGTATGCGATAGAGTCGGACATTGTGGATAACGATCTTGATAAAGGCGACGAGCAGCTCTTTCATTACGAAGAACTCCGCCGTACAGAAGGATTACGTCAGTGTATTCTGCAAACGTGTATTCAACCATGTTGCTCTAACACTCGTAGACCCGTGAATGTGGCTCGAACCAGGTCAGAGAGGTGGAGCACACGTCACATGACATCAGCCGATCCAACATAAGCAGCCCCCACCTGCTGCATACCTACCTGGCAAACATGTTTTCAAACGGCTGTAGCACGGAAGGTGTTTGTTTTCGGACATGGGCTCCTATTTAAAATATTCACTCACTCCCCTCTACAACTGTTAGAAGTTCGTAACGAAAATTTTCGGACACCCTGCATAGTTTAATGTCGATTCTGCCGTCCAATTTTACAACGCTTATACCAGTTAAATACTGGCCCTGGACTACAGTTTAGTTAATCAGATATACCAAATGTAGCTTTAAAAATACATTTACTTTATCAATGATGGAAAAACATTGCTTGGATGATTCTACGATCATTGTAGATATTTTATGGATAAAACCGTCTACATAGCTTGAAATATTTCTTCATTTATAACCTTTTTTCACTGACGGCGATATTATACTTCAATTCTTTGTCTAGCAACACCGACATAGCACTCGCAATTTTATCTTAGTAGATTTGGTATACCTCGCTTTTTACCTCTCCTGACTGAATTTTACATAAGCAAACTTTTACTATAAAACTTTGCAATAGTTAAGAAAACACAAAAAAAAACAATTTAAATGGTGTCTCTGTATATTAACTTGGCACTTCATAAGGCTGTAAAATAGCATACTCGGATTCATCAACCACGTGGAAGGAACGCTATATAGGTGTATGATTAGAATGAAATAGCAGGGTGAACCACTTTCTTTAAAGTTCAAGAATGATTATTAAAACACAGTTTAAATTAATGGTTCACGCTTTACAAAAGAAAATTTACTATAAAAAAGTCTTATCTGGTAGGTGTAGGCTTGGGTGCGACGAACAATTACGGCGGCTACACTACCCACAGTACAGCCTGCAAGTATCTAGCTGCAAGGGCTCAATTTCTCTTCTTGGCGTTGTTAAAATCGCAGCTGTGCCGTAAGCCGTTTGCAGTCTCCATCCGAGGCATTTTGTGCCAATTTGCAGGCAAAGCTTCTCCTCCTCCACAAAGGTGTTGCCTCAATCACTGCTGCCTACAGACTGTGTGACTTACTTCCCGCACTTGCTCTAGGTAGCGCGCCAATTCGCTCTTGCCACCTTTTCCACTCCTCAGAACCACTTTCGCTTCAAGCAAAAGCACACTGGCTTTTACATAACACCTATTTCTTATGTTGTTGCTAAGCTTGACCATTTTTTAAACTGTCGTATTTTCATTAACGTGAACAGTTTATACACACAATTTTTTTAAATTGCGAAAGATCATCAGATAATTGTTTAACATACTAAACAATTTACATAGCATTTTACTTACATTACTCATATACAATACAAAGAACTTCAATCTCTAGCATAACAGTATATACAGAAAATACAGTACCAATATGCGAAAATTTTAAAGCAAAAAAATTAATAAAATTTAAATGAACCATAAACAAATATTGCTATAAATTGTTGTAAGTGGTCCTCGATATCTTTGACACTGGCATTGAGACTGAGCTGACGTCTGAGCTAGTCCACTGAAATCCCTGAGCTAGCAGGACAGAATGGATGCGGTTATACTTGTGGAAAGGGACCACAATAAGTTACTGTCAGTTGCACCCAACATACAAACTTTATTTCTTAAAACACACAATCACGCAAGCAAGAATCAAAACTCTCAAGTTTTTAACGAAAGACCTTCTTTGATTTAATTTAGATCAGCTGAAGACCACATCGAAAATCCAAGGCACAAGGCCTGAACAAGGAACTGAGGTGGCTCTGAGCACTATGGGACTTAACATCTATGGTCATCAGTCCCCTAGAACTTAGAACTACTTAAACCTAACTAATCTAAGGACATCACACAACACCCAGCCATCACGAGGCAGAGAAAATCCCTGACCCCGCCGGGAATCGAACCCGGGAACCCGCGCGTGGGAAGCGAGAACGCTACCGCACGACCACGAGATGCGCGCGGAACTGAGGCACGGGAGCTCTTCTGGAGGTTTCACTTCTTTAGAAGAAAATTTTTCATTTTCAATATAAATAGGCTGAAAGCCTTAGCTTAAATTTTTTCCCATAGAACTCGGCTGAACGCCTCACATTAATCAAGAAGAGTGTTACGGCTTAAGGCCGAGACAAAGATTTTCAAAGTTTAATCTAAATAGGCTGAAAACTCGGCTGATGGCCGCATATCAACAAAACAATTTAACAGCTTAAGGACTAGGAAGAAGAGCTTTCAATCTGAAAAGGCTGAAGGCCTTACCTTAAAATACAGGCCTCATACCAAAGAATAACAATCTTATGACTTAAGGGCTGGACAATGATTTTGAATTTTTATTTGAAGAGAGATTAAAACTCGGGTGAAGGTCACACACCAAGCAGAAAACAATTTTACGGCTGAAGACCTAAAGGGAAGAGCTTCTATATTTCAACTAAAATAGGCTAAAGGCTTTATCCTAAAATGCTTCACATAACTCTCGGTTGAAGGCCACATACGAAACCCAAACAATCTCATGCCTTAAGGCCCAGACAAAAAAGTTTCCAATTTTTAATTAAAGCTGGAAAACTCAGCTGAAGACCACATAAAAACTAGAAACTACTACTTACGTTTTAAGGCCTAGACAAAATTTTCAACTTTTGATTTGAAAAGGCTGAAAACTCGGCTGAAGGCCACATACCAGCTTGAAACCAATTTACGGCTTAAGGCCTAGGCACAAGGAATTTTCAGTTTTAATTTTGAAAGGCTGAACCTTGGTTGTAGGCCACATACCAAACAAGAAACAATTTATTACGGCTTAAGGCCTAAGAAGAAAAGCCTTGCAATTTTAATAAGCTAAAACTCGGTTGAAGGCCACACAGAGTACTTGAGACTAAAAAGGAAATCACTATGTAAAACACAAGGAGCAGCTCTCAGAACGTTCCAAGGATCGGCCTGGGAAGGTAACTCTAACGCACGTTTAGGTGAGACAGGCAGGCAGACTGACAACCTCTTAATCTGAAGGAAACCCAACTGAAACCCAGCCGACGAACCAACCAACAAGATCAGTTCTGCTCCACCCGACCAGTAAAACGACAACAACATGTCAATAGCACAACGTTCTGGATACTGGTGCCCAATCCAGTCAAGTCAGAATAAACGCCAAAATGGCTCTGAGCACTATGGGACTTAACATCTATGGTCATCAGTCCCCTAGATCTTAGAACTACTTAAACCTAACTAACCTAAGGACATCACACAACACCCAGTCATCACGAGGCAGAGAAAATCCCTGACCCCGCCGGGAATCGAAACCGGAAACCCGGGCGCGGGAAGCGAGAACGCTACCGCACGACGACGAGTTGCGGACAATTGAACGCCCAAAACTACAAACAACACCTCAGCTGTCGAACTACATGGCGTTCTGGACGGCATAAACACGACGAGGAAAATACACTGCCAAAAACTACGTCAACGACCAGGGCAGGTCACCGGAACATCAACGGCCACAAGGCAGAAGATACCGTAGGTACACTTCATTAATGAAGGAATGAATTATATTAAGTAAAACACCTGCCCGCATCTCGTGGTCGTGCGGTAGCGTTCTCGCTTCCCACGCGCGGGTTCCCGGGTTCGATTCCCGGCGGGGTCAGGGATTTTCTCTGCCTCGTGATGGCTGGGTGTTGTGTGCTGTCCTTAGGTTAGTTAGGTTTAAGTAGTTCTAAGTTCTAGGGGACTGATGACCATAGATGTTAAGTCCCATAGTGCTCAGAGCCATTTTTGAAGTAAAACACCAGACAGGAAGACAGCTGCAATTCTAGTCGACTTTGATGCACACAGGTTGTTGCTCTCGGGAATCTCCCAGAAAGCGACAGCCCGTATCAAACGAAGAGATGTGATAGCAGTTGAGGCCTGACAGTAGGGTAAGTGTGCACTCAACTTTAGAGTCCAGGATCGGTGGGCGACGAACTTCGTAACCCTCGCAAGAAGCGCCTCACAAATCCAACCGCGCGTGCACGCCGCCAATGGCTCCGGTCTGACTATGCGTCACAGAGACTTCCTCGCTGCTCTGCTCAATCTCACTGACTGCCACACACAGCACACCCGGAAAATATATCCGCCACACCAAAGATGGTACAGCAGTACTACGAGGGCAGTTCAATAAGTAATGCAACACATTTTTTTTCTGAAACAGGGGTTGTTTTATTCAGCATTGAAATACACCAGGTATTTCCCCAATCTTTTAGCTACACAACACTATTTTTCAACGTAATCTCCATTAAATGCTACGGCCTTACGCCACCTTGAAATGGGGGCCTGTATGCCTGCACGGTACCATTCCACTGGTCGATGTCGGAGCCAACGTCGTACTGCATCAATAACTTCTTCATCATCCGCGTAGTGCCTCCCACGGATTGCGTCCTTCATTGGGCCAAACATATGGAAATCCGAGGGTGCGAGATCGGGGCTGTAGGGTACATGAGGAAGAACAGTCCACTGAAGTTTTGTGAGCTCCTCTCGGGTGCGAAGACTTGTGTGAGGTCTTGCGTTGTCATGAAGAAGGAGAAGTTCGTTCAGATTTTTGTGCCTACGAACACGCTGAAGTCGTTTCTTCAATTTCTGAAGAGTAGCACAATACACTTCAGAGTTGATCGTTTGACCATGGGGAAGGACATCGAACAGAATAACCCCTTCAGCGTCCCAGAAGACTGTAACCATGACTTTACCGGCTGAGGGTATGGCTTTAAACTTTTTCTTGGTAGGGGAGTGGGTGTGGCGCCACTCCATTGATTGCCGTTTTGTTTCAGGTTCGAAGTGATGAACCCATGTTTCATCACCTGTAACAATCTTTGACAAGAAATTGTCACCCTCAGCCACATGACGAGCAAGCAATTCCGCACAGATGGTTCTCCTTTGCTCTTTATGGTGTTCGGTTAGACAACGAGGGACCCAGCAGGAACAAACCTTTGAATATCCCAACTGGTGAACAATTGTGACAGCACTACCAACAGAGATGTCAAGTTGAGCACTGAGTTGTTTGATGGTGATCCGTCGATCATCTCGAACGAGTGTGTTCGCACACTCCGCCATTGCAGGAGTCACAGCTGTGCACGGCCGGCCCGCACGCGGGAGATCAGACAGTCTTGCTTGACCTTGCGGCGATGATGACACACGCTTTGCCCAACGACTCACCGTGCTTTTATCCACTGCCAGATCACCGTAGACATTCTGCAAGCGCCTATGAATATCTGAGATGCCCTGGTTTTCCTCCAAAAGAAACTCGATCACTGCCCGTTGTTTGCAACGCACATCCGTTACAGACGCCATTTTAACAGCTCCGTACAGCGCTGCCACCTGTCGGAAGTCAATGAAACTATACGAGACGAAGCGGGAATGTTTGAAAATATTCCACAAGAAATTTCCGGTTTTTTCAACCAAAACTGGCCGGGAAAAAAAATGTGTTGCATTACTTATTGAACTGCCCTCGTAGTATCGATACACTCTGCTGCTGCCACTCACGGGGAGAAGACAGTAACGTCATGGCTGTAACCGAAGAAGAAATAAGACACCACTGGACTGCAACCAATGCAAGAACAAGGCATGACGCTAGACAGTCACAGCTCATCCACCATATGTTCTCTCGGAGACAAATACGGGAATCTTTCTGGACGCAGAATACCATGCAGCTTGTGTACACGGTGAACATTAATAAAACCGACAAGCTGCAGGAACGGTTTCCTGACTGGAAATGGAGGGAAAAAGGTCCTATGAACATGTTGCCGAAAACGCATCGTTGCCACGGTGGATGGCACTGACGGATGACAGTGCCGTGTGTTCCTTGTATGTTCCAGGTAACAGGGGTAGTACCGGTTGTCATGCAGGATACACATAATCGTAGTTTGGCTTACACCATGTTGGCGGGCCACTTTCTTGGAGCTTGTACTAATGTTTATCTCAATAACCTGTAGAACCCGGTATTCTAAATCTGGTGTATGTTCAGTTCCCACCGTCCTGCACTTTCGTCTCTCTAAAAGGACCCATGGTCTCACAACCGACCAAAACAAGGCTTGAAATCTAGTGTGATATGATTGGTGACTGTGAGGGTACTTGTTTTGGTATAGCCGTGCTGCTTCTCGACCATTTCCATCTGCTTGACTGTACACAAACACCGTCTCGACTTGTTAAGCACAGTCTGCAACACGCAAGGAACGCACAGCACGTGGTAGAGGAACTGCCATTCTTCAGCGCCACGTAATAATGCATTTCCGGTCACACCTTCATAGCAACACTGTTCCTCCATTTGCAGTCAGGAATCCCAGCACTTTGTCGGTTTCGTTAATGTTAACCCTATACAGAGAGACGTGTCACTTGTGAATGAGCATTGTCCTGTTGAAATAAGGCACCACGATACTGTCGCAAGAGGAAAGAAGGTATTCGTGATATACCGTTGTGCCGTCAGAGTTTTCTCAATCACAACCAGTTATGACGTGAAGTCATACAAGATGATGCCCAAGCCAAGATTCAAGGACGAACACCGCTGTGTCTCCCCAAAACATTGAAATAATGGGACCTCTGCCCACGTTACCAGCATGTCACCGACTATGGTCATCTGGGGTAGTTTAAAACCGCGATACTTCGCTGAATATAGAGCGACACCATTCATCGGCAGTCCATGCTTCCAGGTCGCTGCCCCATTCCATATTCAGTCGCTTTTATTGTGGTTTAACGGCAGCCTAATTTCCTAGTCCGTCAGCTTCTAGTCTCAAACCACTGGTATGAGATGAACAGATTACCTGTTCTCGGATGGCGGGCACATATGTGAAGAACTTACAGTGTGCTTGGTGACAATATGGGGATTCTCCATTGTAGTGGTTCTATGTGGTCGAGTAGAACCTTGATAAAGAATATAACTACGCTCACGTTCTCATGCATTCCAACAATGGGTCACTATCACATCCGAATGCCTTACGAATAAAGGCAATGCAGTTTTTCGTCAGCCGGCCAAATGAAGAACTACAGGTCTATCAGGTGCCGATAACGCTGTCTCATGGGAGTATGCGGGTTCTCCATGTCCTTCACAGAGGCCAGTCCGCATGTGAGGCTGTTCACGCCCCTTACATACACCACGCCTGGTAACAACACTAAACACGAACAACACTAATGCACCCTGATCGCCGTTATACCCGCCGACTGCGTGCAGGTGTACATTGACCTCCGACCTGCCTCTGGGTGCTTCATTTTTTTATCAGGCAGTGAACTTTTTGCGAAAACAGGTCTGATGCAGCTCATCACGTTAGCCCATCCCATGCAAGCCTCTTCATCTCTGAATTACTATTGCAGCCTAAACCCATTTCAACTTGCTTACTATAGTCATGTCTGCAATTCAGACCCTCCTCACACTTACCTCCTTTACCAAACCCACTATTTATTGCTATGGATATGTATTACCAATCAATCCCTTCTTTTAGTTGTTTAGTGACATAAATTTCCTTTTTCCTCCATTTCCCATTCGATTTTCCAAATAATTTTCATCATCTTCTGTAGCAAAATTTATATTACATATTAACAAATTTCTTTTCTTCAGGAAAGTTGTTCTTGCTACCTACCTTCCGTCACGGTTCTACCCTCTACTACTGCGCCCCTCCACCCTGTTACACTCCCTGAACACAATTTATCTCTTAATACGTTTCTACTGCACTTAGTTGTTTTTATATTTGGCCATACCCAATTTCATTTATCAGTATACAGTAATTTTATATAAGTAAAACACAATTTTTAATAATCTGCAATTTTTCCATCAACTACAAGACGGAAACCGTTACGCGTACGCAAAATTAACTTCGGTTTTCTTTTGTAAGAAATTTAATGTATTTCAATTTTGTACTCTACATCTATATCTGCATGGATACTCTGCAAATCACGTTTAAGTGCCTGGCAGAGGGTTCATCGAACCACCTTCACAATTCTCTATTATTCCAATCTCGTATTTCCCTTATTTTATCGTGATGATCGTTCCTCCCTATGTAGGTTGGTGTCAACAAAATATTTTCGCATTCGGAGGAGAAAGTTGGTGATTGGAATTTCGTGAGAAAATACCGTCGCAACGAAAAACGCCTTTCTTTTAATGATTTCCAGCCCAAATCCTGTATCATTTCTGTGACACTATACCCCATATTTCGCGATAATAAAAAACGTTCTGCCTTTCTTTGAACTTTTTCGATGTACTCTATTAGTCCTATCTGTTAAGAATCCCATACCGCGCAGCATTATTCTAAAAGAGGACGGACACGCGTAGTGTAGGCAGTCTCCTTAGTAGGTCTGTTACATTTTCTAAGTGTCCTGCCAATAAAACGCAGTCTTTGGTTAGCCTTCCCCACAACATTTTCTATGTGTTCCCGGCCACTTTAAGTTGTTCTTAATTCTAATACTTAGGTATTTAGTTGAATTTACGGCTTTTAGATTAGACTGACTTATCGTGTAACCGAAGTTTAACGAACTGCTTTCAGCACTCATGTGGATGACCTCACACTTTTCGTTATTTAGGGTCAACTACCACTTTTCGCACCATTCCAATATTTCTTCTAAATCGTTTTGCAGTTTGTTTTGATCTTCTGATGACTTTATTAGTCGATAAACGACAGCGTCATCTGCAAACAACCGAAGACGGCTGCACAGATTGTCTCCCAAATCGTTTATATAGAAAAGGGATAGCAAAGGGCCTATAACACGACCTTTGGGAACGTCAGAAATCACTTCTGTTTTACTCGATGCCTTTCCGTCAATTACGACAAACTGTGACCTCTCTGACAGGAAATTACAAATCCAGTCGCATAACTGAGACGATATTCCATAAGCACGCAATTTCACTACGAGCCGCTTGTGTGGTACAGTGTCAAAAGCCTTCCGGAAATCCAAAAATACGGAATCGATCTGAAATCCCTTGTCAGTTGCACTCAACACTTCATGTGAATAAAGAGACAGTTGTGTTTCACAGGAACGATATTTACTAAACCCATGCTGACTTTGTGTCAATAGACCGTTTTCTTCGAGGTAATTCATAATGTTCGAACACAATATATGTTCTAAAATCCTGCTGCATATCGACGTTAACAATATGGGCCTGTAATTTAGTGGATTACTCCTACTACCTTTCTTGAATATTGGTGTGACCTGTACAACTTTCCAGTCTTTAGGTACTGATCTTTCACGAGCGAACGGTTGTATATGATTGTTAAGTATGGAACTAATGCACCGAGCGAGGTGGAGCAGTGGTTAAACACTGGACTCGCATTCGGAAGGACGACGGTTCAATCCCGCGTCCGGCCATCCTGATTTAGGTTTTCCGTTATTTCCCTAAATCGTTCCAGGCAAATGCCGGGATGGTTCCTTTCAAAGGGCACGGCCGACTTCCTTCCCCGTCCTTCCCTAATCCGATGAGACCGATGACCTCGCTGTCTGGTCTCCTTCTCCAAAACAACCCAACCCCCCAACCCAACTAATGCATCAGCATACTACGAAAAGAACCTAATTGGTATACAGTCTGGACCAGAAGACTTACTTTTATTAAGTGATTTGAGTTGTTTCACTACTACGAGGATATTTACTTCTACATTACTCATATTGGCAGCTGTTCTCGATTCGAATTCTGGAATATTTACTTCGTCTTCTATTGTGAAGGCATTTTGGAAGGCTGTGTTTAGTAACTCGGCTTTGACAGCACTGTCTTCGGTAGTATCTCCATTGCTATCGCGCAGAGCGAGCATTGATTGTTTCTTGCCGCTAACATACTTCACATACGACCAGAATCTCTATGGATTTTCTGCCAGGTTTCGAGACAAAGTTTCGTTGTGGAAACAATTATAGGCATCTCACATTGAAGTCCACGCTAAATTCCGAGCTTTCGTAAAAGATCGCCGATCTTGGGGAACTTGCGTCAGTTTAACTTTGGCATGTTTGTTTCGTTGTTTCTGCAACAGTGTTCTAACCCGTTTTGTGTACCAAGGAGAATATGCTCCGTCGTTTGTTAATTTATTTGGTATAAATCTCTTAATTTCTGTCGATACTATTTCTTTGAATTCAACCCACATCCGGTCTACACTTATATTATTAATTTGGAATGAGTGGAGATTGTCTCTCAGGAAGGCGTCAAGTGAATTTTTATCTGCTTTTTTTTAATAGGTATATTTTTCGCTTATTTTTCGAGGATTTGGGTGTTACAATATTCAGTCTCGCTACGACAACCCTGTGTTCACTTATCCCTGGATCTGTTTTGATGCTCGTTATTAACTTAGGATTATTTTTTGCTAAGAGGTCAAGCGTCAGCCGGAGTGGCCGAGCGATTATAGGCGCTTCAGTCTCGAACCGCGCGACCGCTACGGTCACAGGTTCGAATCCTGCCTCGGGCATGGATGTGCCTGATGTCCTTAGGTTAATTATGTTTGAGTAGTTCTAAGTTCTAGGGGACTGATGACCTCAGATACTAAGTCCCATAGTGCTCAGAGCCATTTGAACCATTTGAACCAAGAGGTCAAGTGTGTTTTCACAGCCGTTTACTATTCGCGTGGGCTCATGAACTAACTACTCGAAATCATTTTCAGAGAATTCGTTTACCACAATTTCGGATGATATTTTATGCGTACCTCCGAAATTAAACATATATTTCCGCCAACATATCGAGGGTAAATTAAAGTTACCACCAACTAGTATCGTATGAGTCGGGTACGTGTTTGTACCGGTAAACTTCTCCACTAGAAGCTGCGGTTTTCAAGATATGCAAGAAAAACCTAAAAAAAGGTATTCCTTAAATGATCTTCGCCTCACCCTCATGGTCACACTCCACTGGCGTAAAGTTTTAGTATGTTATATACGACACAACCTCCTAGCATTGTACAAAAATTTGCGGCTATACGATTTTTTCCTCCTAACTTGCCCTTGTTGATTGGACTACATGTGGTACTTATTCACGTATATTCTACCAGGAAACACAAATTTGGGCTGCGTAGTTCGGAACTGTTTTCATTTTCAACATTAGAAAACTGAGTCTAACACTGCAGCTCCCGTGTTCTTCTTGCAGTACCTTGAAACCTTTTATATTGTTCAGGCACACTGTCCATTTACTAGCTCCTCGATCATTTGAAAGTCAGTGTCCAGACATTCAGTTCTGCTCCTGACAGAGGGCACAGTTGTTTGTAATCAACACCGGTTTTACTAACGATGCTGGCTATCGCTTTTACGGGTGTACAGCTAACTGCTTTTGCTACACGACTGGCTGTTGATTCCGCCATAATATACACGAACAAAACGTGTCTTCACTCGCGAAATCTGAGTACCTACAGTTTACAGTACACTTACAGGCAGAAATATTACAATATTACTGCTTGCAGGAGAAAGAAGCTTAAATGCTCGACAATAAAACGACTTCCAGTGTTTTTGTTGCACAAATGCTAAGGTATCGAGAGGAAAATGATTGTCCAGAAAAACTTGCTTTTAGAGATCAAACAATGATATGTTAATCGAGCAGTGAGCAGACAGGATATGTAAAAAAGGTTGCCCAAAATCTCAGCACTGTTCTGCTGCACATTCTTAATTCCCTTAAAACCTATGTTTGTTCTGTTTCCTTGCTGAACGTATCATTCCAAGAGAAATATATTGGGACACACTGCAAAACTGTCTCTTAGCGAATTTAAAGAGGTATAATGTTGGAATAATTTGTCGTCAGGATGTTGCTGCACTATAATTCGCGATTTTTTAAGTATGGCAGTACAAAACCAATGGATCTTTCGTAGTGACGACAATGGTCTGAAAGCCTGACTACAATTACGCTTCCCCGTTTTAACCTAATTTTTCTGTGTTTCTGCCATCTTTGCCAAAATACCTTCTGTAAGTACGAGCTCATGTCATCTAAGTCATCTACAAAACTAATGTGAACATATGGCGTTAGATGTGGGAAGGAAGTTCCTATAGACGAGATATCAACAGAATCAAGAAGGGTGGGCCACCATGAGCACTTCGAACATAAGCTTTACGTGCTTTATCGTATGACTATAAACATTCAGAAAATTCTGTCAATAAAATAGAGCTTGGATGGTACAAAGACCACATTCCCATCAAACTCGGAACATTTCCTCAATGCTTTGTGACGTGTACGTTTTTAACTGCCCTTCATACAAATTGTTGTAGGACGAAGCGTAAATTTTTGAGGAGGCTGTTGTAGGGACAACAGCAAAAATACTATCACTGTCTAGTAAGCCAGAATTAAAAGTTGTAGGAAGATGTATCGTAATGAAACAACGACAGAAGAGATTAAATTGATGTTCAGAATTTAGTGTGTTCAACGTTAAGTAAGCATCTCATGATATATTAAAGGATTTTAAGAAACTGCAGGATGAGTCCTTCGCAAGGACAGTCTTGACTCTATGCTGTTATTGTCTAACAGAATTAGAACAATATCACTAATGACACCTGATATGGAAAAAATAAAAGAACGATTCACACCTTCAGGACGCATACCCGTCAGACGGTGAGAAGTTGACCGCTCGGGTGAAGATGGCCGAAAAATTGGATGATTTATTCAAGAGAAGGAGCTTCAAAAATTGAGCAAGTTAATAATACGTTGGTCCCCCTCTGGCCCTTGTCAAACAGTTATCCAGCATGGCAATGACTGATAGTTGCTGGTTGCCCTCCGGAGGGATATCGCGCCCAATTCTGTCCAAATGACACATTAGACCGTAAAAATCTCGAGCTGGTTGGGACGTCCTGCCCAAAATGTTCTAAACGTTCTCTGTTGAGGAGACGTCCGGTGACTGCTAGCGAAGGTAGGATTTGTCCACCACGAAGACAACCAGCAGAAACTCTCGTCAACTGCGGGCAAGCATTATCTTGCTGAAATGTAAGACCAGGTTGGCTTGCCATGAAGGTCAACAAAACGGAGCGTAAAATATCTACGGCGTACCACGCCAAGGGTGTCGTAAATGACAACCAAATTGGTCCTTGCATGAAATGAAATGACGCCGTAGGCCGTCACTCCCGGCTCTCGGGCCGTAAGGCAGGTGACAATTGTCTAGGTACCCCGCCGCTGTCTGGGGCGTCACCAGACAAGCCTTCGCTGGGCTTCACGGTTCAGCTCGAAGCGGAACTTATCAAAGAAAGCACTTCTACTTCAGTCAATGAGATTCTACGCCGAGAACGTGTCTGAAGACTCCTCGGATAGCGGTGGGATTAGCAATTGCGGGACTGCTACGGTCGCAGGTTCGAATCCTGCCTCGGGCATGGATGTGTGTGATGTCCTTAGGTTAGTTAGGTGTAAGTAGTTCTAAGTTCTAGGGGACTGATGACCTAAGATGTTAAGTCCCATAGTGCTCAGAGCCATTTGAACCATTTGATTAGCAATCTCATAGTCGCCCGCAACACAGTCCGACAAGCAGGAGTGATAGTCTGGGGTGCCATGTCTTTTCACACAGGACCCCTTTGGTTGTCATCCGCCTCACCCTTACAGTGGTATGTCACGATATGCTACGCCCCATTTTCTTGACTTGGTAAGCCATCTTGGGCATACATTTCAGAAACATAAAGCCCGCCCGCCGCTGGTGAGAGTTTCTACTGCTTGTTGTACCGTCCCCAGTAGAAATATTACAAAAACTTGAAATTAGCATTTCAAAAAAAAAATTTAATATTTGATTATGCGTGAACATTAACCGCTCAGGAGATATGTGATTTTCTCTCGTGTGTATTATTATTATTATTATCATCATATAAAATGTTGTGCGTCATTTTCGAGTGCAAAGTATAAAAAAGATGCACTCTGACAATAAAGGAGTACGTAGATGAAAAAGGAACCATCTTTTGTCATCTTTTATCCGTTCTGTCTCTCTCTCTCTCTTGTCTTCGATACGAGTAGTTGGACATCTTGGCGAGTGATGTTGAATGTAAGAATTATTGAACTTGTAATCAGATAATATATTAGTTTCATGTTTTTATTCATGAGGGGAGCCCTAACTCATGTCCGCTTCCTTTGAATATCACTAATTCAATGTATTTTCAGCGCAACAATTGCAGACGCCGTTGTAGCCACAGCCGCCATTAGGTGGCAATTTTAATTTATGAAATTAGCGGAAGCGAATTATTCTCCCACTTCAATTATAATACACATTTTTTCCACAGCCGCCAGAGGTTGCAACGTAAGACATAGCTTTAAGATTGTTATTTTCAGTTTAACAGCCGAGATCCAGAGCCACGACTCAGATAACAATGCATTACGAAAGAAAATGGTAAGAAATTATTCTCTCGTGTGTGTGTGGGCAAATGCAAATAATAATCAGAGATCTCATGTTTGAGTAGAAACGTTTAGCCGAGGCAGGAACCTAAAAAAAAGTTTATTTTATTTTTCAACTTACATGTAACGTGTTACAAGATCAGTGTGTCTTACAATTATTAACGTGATTAATGGTTTTGCTAAGGATTAATTTTCATTGAACAAACCATCTTACAAAAAGCAATTTTATTCTAATCAAAGAAAAAATCAAAATTAAACTAATAATCAAATTAGCAATTAATTTTGAGATAAGCCCACGACGTAATAACGACATTCATATAAAAAGAGAGAGAAAAATATTTTACATTATCATAAATCACGCGAGATTGTCTTCATGCTAGAAAAATGGGTCGACCGTTTACTAAGTCCGTTACCTCCATGTAACAAAAATTTCCAGAAACGAGAACAAACTGTCAGTCAAAAAGTTTTCGATGGTGCTCAGCCACAGTCATACTGTGTTTTATTAAAGAATACACAGCTATTTGGCTGTATATTACTGTACTATTCTGCTGCACAATCTAGATTTCGGCTTTCACGCCATTATCGAGTACAATGTTCTTAGATCATTAACACTTCGTACCTGGCAAAATCATCCCAAAGCAAGTAAACACAAGACTAGTACATGCCTTTAAGATATAACTATTAAAGGAATATGCTAGTCCTGACTTTGGGCTAACTTTATCAGATATGACATACTAATGGTCTAAGAATATTTTACTCAATAATGGCGTAAACGCCGAAATCTAGATTGTACAGAAGAACAGTACAGTAATATACAGTCAAAATGCGGCGTATTCCTTCAGAAACCTGTCACTTGGTTGTCATTTGGTTTTTATTGTTTTTCTTTGTTTATTACAATTTCCTTTTATATACTGGATTTATATTTATATTTCCAATCAATCACACAACAATATATTTGTTGAAACAAAATATTTTACTTCGAACATAACGACTTTTGAAACTGTTATGTGAACATAAGAGTTATTGGAAATGTTTTGGGTGTTGTCTTTAAATGATGGGTACAAATGAAAAATAACAGACATTTCATAATATTTATTCCTGCTACAAAATTATTAGTGATCACTAGAAAGAATAAGCTAGTACAGAGCTACTAATTAATTTTTTTGAACAATTGCCGTCAACTTTATGTTAAATTAACACGTCATTATGAGGTCACTACTTTCTTACACCAAATACTGATCTGCTTTGGGTGTCGTCAGGTTGCTCCCCTACATCAGATTTTTCTTCCATTTCAGCTCCACACTGTTTCTGAAGACATTCTTGTAGAATAACTGTTCATTAATGTCCATCTAACCTCATCCATAATGGTTTTGCAAAAGGACTCTTACATCTTTGATTTTTTTCTGATTTTACCATAACACCTCTACGCATCTCTGCTCCCATACAGGATTTAACATTCTTCCAGATACTTTTACCACATCCTATATTAGTGTTACAGCTTTGTTCCCCCTGTATAGTAATAGTGCTCTGACCTTTCTTTCTAATTAATATCTTTTTTGAAGGCTTGAACTTAAAATGCCATGCAGAGGGAGTTTTCATGGCACCTTTAACAGATGTCTTTCAGTCAGCAATCTGATCCAAGTTTGTAGATAGTCCCAAAGTTTCCGATAGCGTCATAATGATCACTGGGGTTCAAAATAGTGCTTTTTGAATGTACCTGTTTCACGTTTCCTGGAAAATTCTCAGAGACCAAAGTACATAGCATGCTAATCATAACTTGATTTTATTTTGTCCTCAACTACCGTCGGCTAGAAAAATTGATGATGCAATTTGACATGAACCTTTGGAGAATTCATTTTGTAGCCATGTATAGCAAAACAAATTGTCCTTCTTCTGGAAACCATGAGAGAATCTCTCACAAACAGTGAAATCGTTAAAACAAAGTTGTCTTAAATAATACGAAGACTGATCAGGAAGCTTAGGGAGAATCAAATTCTTTTGGCAATCAATGCTCATTATTCTGTCTGTTCTGCTTCACTACGAAGCTCATTGTGAAAGGCGTCTGCTTTCAGTTAATGTGTGGTAATCGTAGCCTTCAACTCATCTTTCTCCTTGAGATCTCCAGTCTGTTTTAGGTGCTCTTTGGACTGTAAACAAAAGGAGCAAACATCTGTGGCAGGAGATCCAAATCCAGTATTCTAATCAGTATTAAATACATTTGGAAAGCATTTATAGTTCACGAGCAGATGTTTATCAGTTTTTTCGTTACACATTTTGTGTAATTTGGAAATTGAAGTGTCACTACTTGAATATTGCCTGTGAATGTTTTACCCCGACAGCAGTGGTCCTCAACTAGTTTTGCAGATTCGTTAAAATCTTTCACAGACCTCTTTCTGTCGCCCTAGTCCATGTGTTCAACGAATACCATTTTACAGACCCTGAGTCTTTGAAGCGACCATTATCCACCTGTGGAATGAAGTGTTTAGTACTTACGTTTCTATTCTTTAGTTCTTCCGAAGATCTTTTCCACCTTACCGTCTTTACGATTGTATACTTAAGAATGAAATAATTCTGGGTCTGCCTATCAGGTGTAGAACAGAACTTCTGACACATCCTTTTTATATCTTGTATGAAAAATTGTCCATATTCATAAGGTCCTCCCTTGCTCGAGGGCATTGTTGGGAATCCTTTGCTGGAGTATCTGGTAAGGTAGATGCTAGGAACATTAGACACCACGCAGATTTCCTTGGCCATAAGTGTGTTATTTCAAAAACGCCGGCGGAGGTATATTACAAATGAAAATAATCAACAGCTTACCTCATTTTCTTTTCAACAAATTTTGCCCAGTGTTCTTGCATATGCTGCTTTTTCCGCAATTTCCCTACAGGAGCTGGTGAAATAATATTGCAGGGTACTGCCGCACCTTCCGCAACCATGATTTTATATAGATTACTGTTTTAAAATTAAGCTTACGATCTGACAAGTTCAGCTAAACAACCTTCTGCTACTTAATAACGAGTATTTGCGCCAAAATCCAAGTTGACAGCCGGCCGGAGTGGCCGTGCGGTTCTAGGCGCTACAGTCTGGAACCGAGCGACCGCTACGGTCGCAGGTTCGAATCCTGCCTTGGGCATGAATGTGTGTGATGTCCTTAGGTTAGTTAGGTTTAATTAGTTCTAAGTTCTAGGCGACTGATGACCTCAGAAGTTAAGTCGCATAGTGCTCAGAGCCATTAAATTAGCCAAGTTGACATGGAAGAAATGGAAGTAACAGGTTTTGATAAATGGACAGCTCAGACCCTACTTTGGCTAGCATGGTGGCCGAATCTCTCTCCAATGGTAAACGTTTGGTGCATTATGGGCAGGGCCCTCCTACCAGCTCGAGATTTTGACGATCTAGGGAGCCAGTTGGTTGAATTTGGCACAATATCATTCAGGAGGACATCTAACAGCTCTGTCAATCGGTACCAAGCCGCGTAACTGCTTGGATAAGGATCAGAGTTGGACCAATGCGTTAATGGCTTGCTCTGTTCTGAAACTGAAACCATTTGTTTTTACACGTACATCACATCTACCGATTTCCGTCCCATACGGATAATTCCTTCGTGGTGCACAATTTTTGTTTTACAGTGTTACTGTATGTCTATTTGTCGTGAAAATAGTTTTATTTTGGTTATTATAATTCATTTTCACACGTTCTTAATTCGTGGAAAACGCTGAAGGTCTATCTGAAAATGAATCGTTTTCAGAAGGACTGATTTTTTAATACTTCTTTAATGACCTAAGACTTTTTATTCGTGTGACTGGCTTATAGATACTTATGTGTAGGTCTTATGTACTTCGTGCGTTGATCCTTCGCAATGACGACTAGATCAACAGCAAAAGTTAATCTATTATACTTACTTATATACAGACACATATATAAAACTGCAAATTTTTGGTGGAACTGAAGTTGACCACCGGAGAGACCTGGATTGTAGTTAAGCATCTTTTCTAGAATAGTAATTACATGAACACACATTCATGAATGCAACAAGAATGTGACCTAATGAACGCAGCAACACTGTGACACAGCGGACGCAGACAGTTGTCCATAACGATCTAGTAGTGGAGTGAGGAAGTGTTTTTGTGGTAACTTGTTACTTTGTCACGTAGGCTGCAGTTCTGTTTGTTGCATCACACTTTACAGTTGACACCATAAGAGTTAGTGTGAAAATGCCGCATGTAAACAAACGTAATTCGGGTGAACTGAATATATGTTACTTGGACGTTTTAGAGCTGTGTCTCACTGGAATTTTTTTAAAAAAATGGCATTAACGTAAGATCGAAATAAAGGCTGATAAACTGGATTCATGGTCGTCATTGTAAAACACAAGTTGGTCAAGCGGTGTTCAGTGCTAAAGAAGAAGAGGCCCTGCTGATGGGACTTCCGTTCTTCTTGGCTGTCCTTTAGAGATCAAACCTCCAAATCAGTCTGAATCGTTGCTAGTTCAATATTGGTTCAAGAAAACAGTGCAACACTACGCAGGGAAAGTTCTTACGATACGTCTAGGAGAGCTAGATGTTACATTCCTTCGTAGAAAAGAGTCTCATTTTGTGTTGTCTGTAAGTGATGATACATACAAAATCGAGATTAAGATGTAAAAAATTTGGCAAACCCAATAGTTGGAAAAAGTGGGGATTTTCATTTTGAAGTTGACATGTCAGTGTCAATGTACAGTAGACACGTTGTTTTGTGTGTTTCTTCGGGGTTTCAAAAAGCAAATTTATGATGACTTTTTTGGTCTTAAACTTATTTATTTATTTATTTATTGTTCCGTGGGACCAAATTAAGGAGAAGTCTCCATGGTCATGGAACGAGTCAATACATGAAATTATAACACGATATTAGAAACAGATAAAATGAAATATTAAAAAAAACATATTCAGATGACAAGCCGTAAATTTAAATAAAGAAAATCAACACTGTAACACTGGAATTTGCTTAATTTATTAGCTCTTCCAGGAGCTCCTCGACAGAATAGAAGGAGTGAGCCATGAGGAAACTCTTCAGTTTAGACTTAAAAGAGTTTGGGCTACTGCTAAGATTTTTGAGTTCTTGTGGTAGCTTATTGAAAATGGATGCAGCAGAATACTGCACTCCTTTCTGCACAAGAGTCAAGGAAGTGCATTCCACATGCAGATTGGATTTCTGCCTAGTATTAACCGAGTGGAAGCTGCTAACTCTTGGGAATAGGCTAATATTACTAACAACAAACGACATTAAAGAAAATATATACTGTGAGGGCAATGTCAGAATTCCCAGACTATTGAATAGGGGTCGACGAGAGGTTCTCGAACTTACACCACATATAGCTCGAAGAGCCCGTTTTTGAGCCATAAATACCTTTTTGAATCAGAAGAATCACCCCAAAAAATAATACCATACGACATAAGCGTATGAAAATATGCGAAGTAGACTACTTTTCGTGTTGAAGTGTCACTTATTTCAGATACTGTTCTAATGGTAAATAAAGCAGCATTTAGTTTCTGAACGAGATCCTGAACATGGGCTCTCCACAACTGCTTACTATCTATCCGAACGCCTAGGAACTTGAACTGTTCCGTCTCGCTTATAATATGCCCATTCTGTCTGATCAAAATATCGGTTGTTGTTGAATTGTGAGTTAGAAACTGTAAAAACTGAGTGTTACTGTGATGTGGCATCAAATTATTTTCCACAAGCCACGAACCTACATCATGAACTACATTATTTGATACTGTTTCAATATTACACACAAGATCCTTCACTATCAAGCTGGTGCCATCAGCAAACAGAAATATTTTTGAATCACCTGTAATACTAGAAGGCACATCATTTATATAAATAAGAAACAGCAGAGGCCCCAGCACCGATCCTTGGGGAACGCCCCACTTAACAGTGTCCCATTGGGACTGAACATCACTACCACTCTCAATATTGTGGAGAATAACCTTCTGCTTTCTGTTCTTAAAGTAAGAGGCGAACCAATTGTAAGCTACTCCCCTTACTCCATAATGGTCCAACTTCTGCAGTAATATTTTGTGGTCAACACAGTCAAAAGCCTTCGCTAAATCAAAGAAAACACCTAGCGTTCGCAACCTTTTATTTAATCCGTCCAAAACCTCACAGAGAAAAGAGAATATAGCGTTTTCAGTTGTTAAACCATTTCTAAAACCAAACTGAACATTTGACAGCAAATTATGTGAATTTAAATGCTCCAGTAATCTTGTATATACAACCTTCTCGATAACTTTAGCAAACACCGATGGCATAGAAATAGATCTATAATTGTCAACATTATCCCTGTCTCACTTTTTATAAAGTGGCTTCACTACCGAGTACTTTAATCGGTCAGGAAACCGACCACTCCTAAAGGAAAAGTTACAGATATGGTTAAGTACTGGGCTAACATACATAGAACAATACTTCAGTATTCTGCTAGATACCCCGTCATATCCATGAGAGTTCTTGGTCTTTAGTGATTTATTTATTAACTCATTCTCCCTCTTGTCAGTATCATGGAGGAGCATATCAGGTAACGGTCTCGGAACACTTTTTTCTAAGAGCGCTATATGATTCCCTGTTGGGACTACGTTTCTATTTAGTTCACCTGCTATATTCAGAAAGTGATTATTAAATACTGTACATATATGCGACTTATCAGTAACACGGACATTCCCACTACGCACTGATTCTATATCCTCGACCCGTCTCTGCAGACCAGCCACTTCCTTTACGACTGACCATATGGTTTTAGTTTTATCCTGAGACTTAGCTATTCTATCTGCATACCACATATCTTTTTGCCTTCCTAATAACATTATTAAGCACCTTACAATACTGTTTGTAATGGGCTGCTGCATTTAGATTTTGACTGTTTCTAGCGTTTTGATATAATTGCCACTTTGTTCTACAAGATATTCTTATTCCTCTAGTCAGCCACCCAGGCTGCCTGTTTGTGGTAGTACCCTGTTTTGAACGTTCTAACGGAACTCTGAAATATTGTGTTAATATTTAATTACCATACCAGGTTTATTTTTCAGTTATTGGTAAAATTTCAGAACAATTAAAGTCTTCCTGGAGCCGTAAACGATTCAGAGTTATCAAATAACGGATAATCGATCAGATTCAACCCCCAGTAGGGGTTCTATTACTACAGCTCAATACTCATGCTCTGAAAGAAAAACCAATACATTAGTTTCACAAATATTTAAGTTTAATATCAAAATCGGTGTACTTCACCTCACTGCAAATGACAAAGACAGTGCGGAAATACGAGTTTGTATGGAGGATAGCATAAACATTTTATTACTCTGTCGTACAATAATGTGTCTGATATTTTTGCCAATTTTACACGATTGTGTGCTTAGTGGGCGTCATATATCCGTCGCGTGGACAATCATTGACTGTGGTAATAAGTAAGCACAAGTAACGTTCTGCTGTATCTAAATCTCACGTTGGCATTAATTACGAGATAGAAATGTCTCAGGAAGCTTTACTGTTGGCACGCTTAACCTAACTGTTAAGGACAGACTAAGCACAGATATCCCGCAAATGAAAATTTCTGGGTGGGAGGCGGTGTTAGCGAAAAGAAATGCTCTTGCTTCTCCAACTTGTTCCACGCTACAAGTAACGGTTCTATTCGTCGAATGGTTGATTATTTACAGACAACACTCTCTTATAGAGATAAGTAGATAGTGTGAAGTGGAGGGCGGTCAGACATGAAGACGTTACGAATAGGACGCTTCAAGATCTTCAGATATAGCTAGCCGGTAGGATAATAAAACTTTGCCCTCAACAAAAAGCAGGGAACGTACAACCAGAAACAGTTGTTCCAGGAAGAGAAAACGGCGATGCAAGATTTCATCACAAAATTTATGCCACGCGCTTTTATAAAAGTACGTGCTTACTTTGTTTCACACGCCTTCTTGCTGTTGTTCGTAATTACAGCAGGTGTTGTATTTACGATGGAAACGTAACGTAAAACTCAGACTTTCGAACTAACTTTATCGACGTGGTGGGAAAATACGAGTTTCAGACATGTTTTCTCGGCTTGGACATGATGTGTTTATGGAAAGTACTATAACATTGTCTTCTTCATGGCTAATGCATTAATTTTAAGGTAAATTACTGTTGTGAAAGTTGAAGTAAAATTTCATTATCAGTGGGTAGCCACACGTGAGAGCGTTATAGAGCAGCTTAAAAAATGTCTACAGAACGCACTTTGTAAATACTATTGTCTTTCAATAAAATTTTTGCTTCGCGTCACATAGAACCAGGGGTGGATCAAAGAGGGGGGGGGGCAATGGGGGCAATTGCCCGCCCCCCCCCCCCCCCCCCCCATGGTGCTTGACCGATCTTTTTTCCGACTGCTTTAGGGGCTGATTACGTCAGCCTATCTAGTATGTTTTACTTGAAGTCGAAGATGTAAACAATGGCACGCCGTTTGAAGTATCGATTCAAAAAGAGACCTTGAAGCCTCTTCCATTTATCTAATAAACTACAGAAGAAACAACTATACTTGCGAATAAAATGATAATATTCGCTGAGGCATGAGCGATGTGTGTCCCTTTTTAGCACTTTCCCTGCAGTGCGTATGTAAGATTTTGTTTCTAGTAGGAATTTGCAAAGAGATGGTGTTGATAATTAGGCAGTGAGCACCGAAGGAATACTTGAAAATATTCTCATTAGTTGCAAATAGTGAGAACCTTACGACAGTCCCTTTTATTCTGCAATTGCACGTTTTGATCTGGATGAACGCTTCTCCCCCATTTTGGCTTTCTTCTCACTTTTGATGCGGAATGTGAACATGTAATAATGTGAACATGTAATAATGTACACGAAAATAACGTCTGTGGATTCATTCACAATCCATTCTCTAATTTTATTTTTTATTTTGTCCAGTAAGAATATAAATGTTACGGTCAGCAGATTCAAACAGATACTGAAATCTAGAAAACTCAGATTCATTTCCCTTTCTCCAGAGTGCAGAGGACAACTCTGCCAAAGACTGAGGAAGATGCGTTTCCCTCATCAATATAATTTATTCTGAGGTACTAAGCGTATGCTTCTGCCGCAATCTGAAAAAAGCATGAATTTCATAATAGTGTTAGAACTTAGAGCTGTGGTTTTGTTCTAAACTGTTTGCTTATTTCGGAAGTCAAATCTTGAAGAAACGAACTAGTGTTTGCAAATAGCCAAGGAAACTGCCGGAGTAGAAGGAAGAATCTGCTCTCGAGCTTGCTAAACTGTCATAACTGTATTTAAATAAAAAATGAGCTCCTGTTGCTAGTTCATGAATTTTTATTGTTTGCGTCCTGTTTCTGAATCCTATAATGGCATCATTCCCCACCTGCTTTCCTCCCACATGATTTTATTGATAATATATATTTCGCCACCAGTTCATAAGTATTTCACAGGACTCTGAAAACCCAATGGTACTCGGTCACTGTAGCGGAACAGCTTTAGGCGTTGTCGTGAGCCGCGCCTACACCGATACCCCCTTGGGTATCGGTGTTAGCGATGTCTGTAGATTAAGCTACAATAAGTTAGCACTAAGCTGTCTCAAATGACCACATTGTCAACAGGACGTAAAACAACAACGTAAAAAAAACGTAGGCTTCGCATTTTTTGCTTCTCAAAGTCAGTGAAACACGATAGTGATAGTGTAAGTCACCACTGCAGTAGGCCTAGAAGCGTGATTTGAGAGAAAAAAAATCATATACTAGAAACTACTGCGAACCGCTGAAGTCAAGAAGGTTGTGGTGAGGTGCGGTTTGACTGTTAAGAAACTGACAGCGTGCGAACACTTTAGGTGGTCACCGGCATCGAGCTCAGTATCCCTCGCATACCTCGCCACGGTCGACGCCAAGTTTATCGTGACAACCCGCAAACAAATTCGGCAGAAGAATATTACAGAGTAACAGTCTATGCTCCCCTACTGGACTTCATTGTAATTGATTTACGAGAAAGATTCTCTGCTGAAACTTTGGATGTGTTCAACCTTTCTGTTTCCAGTCCAGAAAGTATTATGAAGATCTCTGCAGGTGAAACTGAAAAAATTGCAGAGTCCCTCACCAACCGCTTCGGTTCGTTGCTTCACGTGGACAAAGACATTGCTTCTCTTATGTTACGGGATGAAACGATGTTGTGGCGAGAGAAATGGAATCAAGAAAAGAAACGACAAAAAGATCTTCCAACCATCGCCCTTGATATATTGGCTAGATGTGATAAGGATGCATATCCTATAATACGTAAGCTTTTATTGGTCCTGGCAACGCTTCCAGTGACAACTGCATCTGCTGAAAGATCGTTTCCGTCCTTGCGGCGCCTGAAAACTTATTTAAGAACATCGATGAATGGAAACCGCCTCCTTGGTCTTGCACTTACGTATGTTCATTACCAGATTCCTGTAGATGTAGAAAAAGTAATTACAAGATTTTAAAAAAGTGGGCGTAGAAGGAGATTAGAGTTTAATATTTAAGAGCAGTATTTTGAATATACATATTTAATATTAAATTTCATTTTATTTATACTTTTGTATTTTTATTTTATTTCTTATTTTTTTTATAAGAAGAAAGAAAGAAATTTATTATTATTCATATTTACATTCATGAGGAAAAACAGTTTATTATGAGCATAAAATGACCTAATTAACAATATAAGATGATTTCCTGAACACAGTCAAATATCGTATTATAACTTTTCGCAGTCGAATCGTCATTGCTGCGTATAAACACATGTGCGAATTCGATGGCAACATTCTGTCAGAATGGAAACAAATGAACATTAGCATTTTTATAGATTATTTTACATTAGCAGACAAACACAGAGTTTTTCAAGTGCACGTGTCGTATTTGAAGAATATTTCTTAGGTAATGCAGTAAGTTATTTCATTAAACACTCTTAACACATAGCGATACACAATTAAACTAGAAAATAGAATTATATATATATATATATATATATATATATATATATATGTGTGTGTGTGTGTGTGTGTGTGTGTGTGTGTGTGTGTGTGTGCGTGTGTGCGTGTGTGTGCGCGCGCGCGCTTGTAATGGTTTTATTTGGAATTAATTTTTTGCAAAGCAGGTACCAAAAAATTTGCCCCCCACTGATCGAGATCCTGGATCCGCCCCTGCATAGAACTATCAGGTGCAAAGGCGAGAACCACTTGTTAGCAGCGGGTAACTATATATCAGACGCGGGTTGACTTGCCTATTGCACTGCTTTACAGCAAGTGAAGTTGGAAAGAAGTCAGACTGAAAAAAGTATGGAATGACCTACGTAAGCAATACACCACACTCAGTAGTTGTGCTTCCTCGTAACATATCTCTCGTCAACAGGCTGCACACGAGACAGAGAAACTCGCCTGTGATATACCTTGATATTCAGAAATTCTCGCACAGTTAGCTGGTCTGTTGCGCTCAGTTCAAACATATACGGTGTCGTGCTGAAACGTAATGCCTCCATTTTTTTGTTCTGTTCTCAATATTCGGCTGAAGTATTTCTTCCATGTTATGCATATTACTCGGTCGACTTTCCCGCTTCGCTGACTCAAATCGCAAATCTTTACCGCTAGAGGGCTCCGAATTGTTGCTTGTAACATGTCGCTGTGTATGGTCGCGATGTCGGTGTCTGATTAACAGCGTGTTTTAATCAAATTTCGAATGCGAAGAGTACACACGAACTCTGCGATATCTGTAACAATTAGGCGCCTTCGCTTCACTATCATCGATCATCCTCCATACAGTCCGGACATGGCCATGTCAAATTTTCATGTTTCTTAAACTTAAGAAACACCTTCGAGGATTTCGGGGGCATTAGACGTAAAAACAACAAAACGTTAAGTCATTATAAATAAAACAAAAAATTATACAATGAATTCCACATTAGTTTTAGTTCACTGACGTTATCAAATGTCGAAGTAATTTACATTTGTTTTAGTTTTTGATGTAGTCTCGAGTTAATAATCTAAGGTCGACTGCTGCTAATGCTACGAGAAGGGTGCAGTATAACAATCCTCGCGTGTCAGCAGAATTCGGTTATGAACTGTAGACTAAAACTGAAGAAACTGCTAAAAGGTAGTAATTTAAAGAGATGCGACCTGAATAAACTGAAAGAACCAGAGGTTGTAGAGAGTTTCAGAGAGAGCATTATGGAAAGATTGACAAGAACATGGGAAAGAACACAATGGAAATGCAATAGAAGAAGAATGAGTAGCTTCGAGAGATGAATTAGTGAAGGTATCAGAGGATCAAGTAGGTAAAAAGACGAGGGCTAGTAGAAATCCTTGGGTGACAGAAGAGACGTTGAAGTTAACTGACGAAAAGAGAA
Source organism: Schistocerca serialis cubense (assembly GCF_023864345.2). Taxonomy (NCBI): domain Eukaryota; kingdom Metazoa; phylum Arthropoda; class Insecta; order Orthoptera; family Acrididae; genus Schistocerca; species Schistocerca serialis. The sequence continues at coordinate 221,813,748 of NC_064646.1, read as the reverse complement.
AATGTAAGAATGCAGTACATGAAGCAGGCAAAAAAAAATACAAACGTCTCAAAAATGAGATTGACAGGAAGTGCAAAATGGCTAAGCAGGGATGGCTAGAGGATAAATGTAAGGATGTAGAGGCAGATATCACTACAGCTAAGATAGATACTGCCTAGAGGAAAATTAGAGAGACCTTTGGAGAAAAGAGAACCACTTGTATGAGTATCAAGAGCTCAGATGGAAAACCAGTTCTAAGTAAAGAAGGGAAAGCAGAAAGGTGGCGGGAGTAAATAGAGGGTCTATACAAGGACGATATACTGAAGGGCAATAGTGTCGAAATGGAAGAGGACGTAAATGAAGATGAAATGGGAGATATGATACTGCGTGAAGAGTTTGACAGAGCACTGAAAGACCTAAGTTGAAACAAGGTCTCGGGAGTAGACAGCATTCCATTATAACTACTGATAGCCATGGGAGAGCTAGCCCTGACAAAACTCTACCATCTGATGAGCAAGATGTATGAGACAAGCGAAATACCCTCAAACTTCAAGAATAACATAATAATTCCGATCCCAAAGAAAGCAGGTGTTGACTGGTGTGAAAATTACCGAACTATCAGTTTAGTAAGTCACAGCTACAAAATACGAACACGAATTCCTTACAGACGAATGGAAATACTGGTGGAAGCCGACCTTAGGGAAGATCAGTTTGGATTGTGTAGAAGTGTTGGAACACTTGAGGCAATACTGACCCTACGTCTCATCATAGAAGATAGATTAAGGAAAGGCAAACCTACGTTTCTAGCATTTGTAGACCTAGAGAAATCTTTTGAAAATGTTGACTGGAATATTCTCTTTCAAATTCTGAAGGTGCCAGGTGTCAAGTACAGGGAAAAAAGGCTATTTACAATTTGTACACAAAGGAACCTGCTCAGTTACACTTGCAGATAAAGTTGTGGCAATACTGTTGATTGCCAGTCGTTATGCGAAAGAGAAAATAGAGGTTTTTTCTAAATTTTAAATAATAGTATATTTAATATAATAAATGAAAATTAATACATTTAGTATGGCACGCTACACTGTCTATCATTTTGTGAGCATAGTTCGCCTACACTACTAATGGTTAACTGGAAATTTTCCCTCCTTTCATTGTCCTCTGTGTGCTGTGACATTACTATCAGTTGGCATTTCTCTAGTCTGTATTGAAAGCTACACAACAATACAGACAAGTGCAATAGTATGTAACGACATGCTGTTAGCGCTTGTGACCGTAACAGGAAATCACTTCAGCCCTCCCTTCTTTTTGGAAGCTGATAATAAATACGAACATCAAAAAAACGTTTTGCATCACCTCGGTTCCGAGAGTTCCGGAACCCGTACAGAAAATTGGAATAGAGATCAACATAAATATCATTTCTGCCCTTTTGTTTGCTCATGAAAACCACACATGGCATGTTGTACCACCATAGAGCGAGTCCTTCGGATATGGTGGTCCAGATTGCTGTACACACCGATACTTCTAATAGCCTGTAGCCCGTCCTCTTGCATTGATGCATGCCTCTATTCTTCGCGGCATACTCAAGTTTATCAAGGCACTGTTGGTCCAGATTGTCACAGTCCTCAACGGCAATTCGGCCTAGATCCCTCAGAGTGGTTGGTTGGTCACGTCGTCCATAAACAGCCCTTTTCAATCTATTCCAGGCATGTTCGATAGGGTTCATGTCTGGAAAACATGCTGGACACTACAGTCGAACGATTTCCTAATCCTGAAGGAAGTCATTCACAAGATGTGCACGATGGAGGTCCGAATTGTCGTCCATGAAGACGAGTGCCTCACCAACATGCTGCCGATATGGTTGCACTATCGGTCGGAGGATGGCATGCACGTATTGTACAGCCGTTACGGCGCCTTCCATGACCACCAACGGTGTACATCGGCCCCACACAGTGCCACCCCAAAACAGCAGGGAACCTCCACCTTGCTGCACTCGCTGGACAGTATATCTAAGGCGTTCAGCATAACCGAGTTGCCTCCAAACACGTCTCCGACGATTGTCTGGTTGAAGGCATATGCGACACTCATCGGTGAAGAGAAGGTGATGCCAATCCTGAGCGGTCCATCGGCATGTTGTTGGGCCAAACTGTACCGCGCTGCATGGTGTCGTGGTTGCAATGATGGACGTCGCAATGGACGTCGGTAGTGAAGCTGCGCATCATGCAGACTACTGCGCAAAATTTGGGTAGTAACATGACATCCTGTAGCTGCAAAAAAATCACTATTCAGCGTGGCCGCGTTGCTGCCAGGGTTCCTCCGAGTCATAATCCGTAGGTGTCGGTCATACACTGCAGTAATAGCCCTTGGGCGGCTTGAGCGAGGCATGTCATCGACAGTTCCTGTCTCTCTGTATCTCCTGCATGTCCGAACAACATCGCTTTGGTTCACTCCAAGACGCCTGGACACTTCCCTTGTTGAGAGCCCCTCCTGGCGGAAATGTATTCTGTTTTGAGTGATACTGTGTCAAGTCAGCAAGAGAGGGCAAAAAATACCTTCGTTCCCCTAAAAGTAAGAGATGTCAACTGTAGGTGTGACATCAACCGGCCTGTTTATGTGTTCAGAAAAGATATGAATGCTTTTATTCTGTCCGTAATGATCACATTAGCAGGTAATGAAGCAGCAGAATGAATTAACTGGTTAGCACTTAGCAAAGAACTTCACTTGGAAAGTGCAGAAAATGTTATGGCCTATTTGAGAAATACATATCTTCTTGTGGAGGAAGTAAATCGCCTAAAAATGTTTCTAACGGCACAAATCAAACTGGAAACCAGATCAACATTTTTAGAGAAAAATGTATCTGATAGAAAGCGTGAAGGTGAATATTCAGAACTGCTGAAAACTGTGCAATACTTTCTTGCAATTCCTGCTCACATTGCAGGTGTGAAAATGACATTTCCCTCATTAAGTAGACACTGGACTGATGAAAGATACAAACTTTCTGTACAACGTGCAAAACATTTGTTGATCGTTTTTAATTGTAAAGGTCCCTCTTGTGGCTAAATACTATAACATCAGATTCAAGAAAGACTTACTTAAAAAGGTTCGAGGAAGCGAGAAACAAATCGCTGTGGAAAATATGTCACTGTGTTTCACATAAATATTGTTTTTATTGCCCCCAGTGATACATGTACGTTTGAAATATGTCTGAAATTACGTAACTGACAATAGTGTGAAACACAACTGTTAGAATGGGAATGGCAAGTGAACGAGTATTTTATCTCGTTGTTTATACACCTTGACCTGTACGGAACTTTCCTGACTGCGAGAATGTAAATTTAATCTAGATGCGAGAATGTAAACTGTCAATAACTTTGAACACCAAAACGGCATGAATTTACGTAACACAAAAACTAAATCTGATGCAGCGCTATTGATTTGAAATTAGCCGTGGTAGCAAAACAAAACTTGCTCAATTCGAAAATAATGGTCCCTGTGCTTAATGAATGCCATCCCTGAAATAATAACATTTCTTATGTATATCTGCACAATCGTAACGCTCTTCGCTCTGCTCTCTGTTAGTAATTTAAACTTTATAGTTATTAAACAGCTATTGTGCTAGACTGTTGCTTAGCAAAAATTTTAATTAAATTGAATATGACTGAGACGATAACTTCTTGAAAAAATTAGTTAATCAAAAACGGCATGGATCTGGGAACTGGTATGGATTTGGGATAAGTAACAATATGGCATTAACTTAAAAGCTTGTGTTTTGACCCTTTGGAGATTAATAAAGCTCACAATTAACACACTCAATAAACTGATTATAGATTAAAAATTAGCTTTACAAAATCATTGGATGTGTGTGCTATACATACTTTCAGCATCAGTAACAAAACAACTTTCTTTACCTTAATTATTTCCAACTTCTGTTGAGATTCCTTTTACAGTTAGAAAACATCGTAGTACCTTGCAAATAAAGAAATCATTACTGCCCGCAGCGAGCGGGTAACATATCCAGCACACATAAGATACGAGTACAACAGATCTTTAGACGTGAGAGTCCTCCAAACATTTCTCGATCGCCGCACGGGGTCGCCGCGCGGTCTACTCGTTAAGGGCGGCTTATCACGGTCCGCGCGGCTGCCCCCGTCGGAGGTTCGAGTCCTCCCTCGGGCATGGGTGTGTGTGTCGTCCTTATCGTAAGTTAGTTTAAGTTAGGTTAAGTAGTGTGTAAGCTTAGAGACCGATGACCTCTGCAGTTTGGTCCTATAAGACCTTACCACAAATTTCCAAAATCTCGCGATCTAAAGTTACTCTAACGCATTACCCATAATACCTTGAGTCAGCGATCACTGTTGAGCAGCAATGCTACTACAAAATCGATACCACATTTGACCATCTCTGGTTCAATATAATATTTTCTTACAAATCTTGAATTAATTTACTCTGTGTATAAACCTTTCACCAGTTCTCTCCTTTGAAAATATGGGAGGTTTTTTTTTATTTTATTTTTATCAAGAGTACTGCATCCGAAGGTTGGACTCACTGACTCTGAAGTTGTCCGATCATTTTAACAACAATTTGTCAACAACAGTAGGACTGCTAGGCATCTAGTGTCCTTTTGGCCTACTCAGATGATGGTGTCATTTTATTTAACAGATTCTTTCCGAAGTTATTGTGGAACTTTGATTATAGCTATGGGTGCACGTACTCTGTGTATTAGTTCGGGGATTACTGTACCTATGTATTAAAGGTGTCTTGAGGTTTAAGCATTCCCACCTTATTTATTAACTTCCTGGTTTGATGTTTGAAGAAGTCCTCAATCGCGTCAACGTGTAGTTCAGCTTGTAGGTCTCGGATCCGCGTCTAGTGTGGCGCCCTTAGAAGGAGTCTGAGACACCTGTTTTGTACAGTCTGAAGCATCTTGATGTTGGTCACGCACGCAGTAAGTACCGTAGGTTATTGCTGGTAGGATGGTTGTTTTGTAAAGTCTCAGTTTCTATTATTTATTTATACAAGTTCCGTAGCAAATCTCCAAGGCCATGAAGCGTGTCAGTACATTAAATTACAACACAAAAGTAATAACAGATAAGAATAAATCGTTTATGAATCCGAAAAAAGTCTAACCATAAGTTTAAGTAAATGCAATCAACAATATATCAAGGGTCAGTTTAACTATTCAAGGAACTCCACAACAGAATATAAGGAATGACCCATGAGGAAACTCTTCAGTTTGGATCTGAAAGCGCGTGGATTACCGCAAAGTTTTTGGAATTCTACTGGTAGCTTATTGAAAATGACTGCAGCAGTATACTGTACACCTTTCTGCACAAGAGTTAAGGAAGTCCGATCCAAATGCAGGTTTGATTTCTGCCGAGTATTAAGTGAGTGAAAGCTGCTTATTCTTGGGAATAAGCTAATATTGTTAACAAGAAATGACAGTAAAGAATATATAATATATTGCGAAGCCAATGTCAAAAGACCTACATTCGTGAACAGGAATCGACAAGACGTTCGTGAACTTGCACCACTTATTGCCAGAACCGCCTGTTTCTGAGCCACAAATATCCTTTTAGAATGGGAAGAGTTACCCCAAAACATAATACCATACGACGTAAACGAATAAAAGTAAGCGAAGTAGACTAATTTTCGTGTCGAACAATCACTCATTTAGGATTCCATTCGAATAGTAAAATGCCTTTGAACAAGATCTTTAACGTGGACTTTCCAAGACAGTATCTGAACATCTAGAAATTTGAACTAATCATATGTCCATTCTGTGAAATTAAAACATCAGGTTTTGTTGAGTTGTGTGTTAGAAAGTGTAAAAATTGAGTATTTCTGTGATTTAGCGTTAGTTTATTTTATACAAGCCATGAACTTACGTCATGAACTGCACTACTTGAAACCGCCTCAATGTTGCACACAACATCGTTTACTACCAAGCTAGTGTCATCAGCAAACAGAAATATTTTAGAGTTACCCGTAATATTGGAGGGAAAATCATTTAAATAAATGAGGAACAGGAGTGGCCCCAAAACTGATCCCTGGGGCACCCTCCATTTCACCATACCCCACTCAGACCCCACATCACAGTCATTATCAACACTGTGAATAATAACATTTTGCTGTCTATTGCTAAAGAAAGAGATGAACCAATTGTGAGCTACTCCCCGTATTCTGTAGTGGTCCAACTTCTGCGGCAATATTTTGTGATCAAATGCCTTAGTTAAATAAATAAAAAATGCCTTTTGTTTAACCCATCCAGTACCTCACAGAGAAAAGAGAATATAGCATTTTCAGTTGTTAAACGACTTCTGAAGCCGAACTATACATTTGACAGCAAATCGGGTGATATAAAGTGATCAATTATCCTTACATAAGCAGCCTTTTCAATAACTTTAGTAAACACTTATGGCATAGAAATAGGTCTAAAATCGTCTACATTATCCCTTTCTCCGTTTTATAAACAGGCTTTACTTCTGAGGACTTTAATCGTTCAGGAAACTGACCATTCATATAGGAAAAATTACAAATATGGCTAAATACAGGGCTAACATGTGCAGCACAGTACTTTAAAATTCTGCTAGACACTTCATCACATCTAGGAGAGCCATTAGTCTTCAGTGATTTAATTATTAACTCAATCTCCCCCTTGTCTGTATCATAAGGAGTATTTCAGACATCAATCTCGGAAAGCCATTTGCCAAGAGAGTTATATGATTCCCTGTAGAGCTAATTTTTTTTAAATTCACCTGCAATGCTCAGTAAATGATTGTTGAATACTGCACATATATCTGATTTATCAGTAACAGAAATATCTTTACTACGAACTGACTTTATATCGTCGACCTTGTGCTGCTGACCAGACACTTCCTTCACAACTGACCATATGTATTTAATTTTGTCCTGTGAATTTGCTATTCTATTTGCATACCACATACTCTTTTCCTTCATAATAATATTTTTAAGCACCTTAACAGTACTGTTTGTAATGGACAGTAGCTTGATTGTGACTACTTCTAACATTTTGATATAATCCCTGCTTTGTTCTAAATTATGTCCTTATCCCATTAATCAGCCACCCGGGTTGTCTTTTACTGTTAGTACCCCGTTTAGAACGTACTAATGGAAAGCAACTCTCAAAGAGCATCGGAAATGTGTTAAGGAAAGCATTATATTTGTCATCTATGTTATCGGCACTATGAACATCCTGCCACTCTTGTTCCTTGATGAGATTTAAAAAACTCACTACTGCTGTTGGGGCTCAACGGATAGAGTTTACTTACAATCTCACCATTTTGTCCCTTTTTGTCTGTATGTGGATTTTACACAGTAATTTGCTGTCCAAAATTACGCCAAGGCAGCAAGCGTTACCCGACCATTGAATTTCCACATTATTCAGTATAGATCTATCATGTCCGGGCGTTTCCTCGTAAATATCACTGCCTTGGTCTTCTCGGCCTTAAGATTGATCGTATTTGTTTATGCCAATTCTTCTGTGAGTCTCAGTTGGCGTTGCGTTCTGATTAAGGCCGTGTGCATTCTTCTGCTACTAGTGAGTAAGGCCGTATCATCAGCGAACTGTGCGATTAACTGTTTGGTGTGCTAGGTAAGTCGTTTACGTACGGTATGGACAGTGTTTCTTACTTGCTGGAGGTACTTCGTGATTGAAGCTTTGGTTCTCAGCTTTTGCGAAGAATCGTCTGTTTGTGAGAAAGCTATCCTCTATTCTGACAAGGTAGACCTAGTCTAGTGCCTTAAACACTACAGAATCCCCCATCCTCCTCACTGTATTTTTACGTTACCCATGTTTAAGTGCCTGGCGACGGCACGGCCAGCACAGTGAGTGGCAGGCAGCAGCACGCGGCACATCTGCCGGCCGCGCCCCGCTGAACTTTGCAGAAAGGCCAGCAGGCCAGACACGCCGCCCAGCCTGCCTTTGTCCGGAACACAGCAGGTGTCGTCTCCAGCTATCGCCTTACGGCGGCCACTTCCAACAGCTGCTGTCCGCCGCACGCCTCGCTTCGCATGCAAATCACGGTCACATTTCATCTCCTTCCCGGAGGCGGTGAGATATGGGAGTGCATTCCCAACTCTGGCGAGTACAGTACTTTCTCACCATCAGTCATCATCTTTTGAGTTATTGGTCTTATGTGTTGAGGTGTTTCGAAAGTTGGAGAGTGATGCAATTGCAAGTGAACGTATTGGTCGATACTGACCTGTGCGTGTAGTTACCATGTAGAATACTTTTTCTCACTTCTCTTTCTTCGCTGTACCTAACGCCATCGCCCAGCTGACTGCCGAAACTCGTCCACGAGACACAGAAAGCGTTGCGGAGCCGTCGTGATACATGAGAAATCACCGACACTGACAAATCTCGAATGCTTTAAGGCTCTGGGTCCAGGATGCGCCCATGTCTCCTGTCTACACTAAAGAGCCAAAGAAACTGGTACACCTGCCTAATATCGTGTAGGGCCCATGCGAGAAAGCAGAAGTGCTGCAACGCGACGTGGCATGGACTCGGCTGATGTCTGAAGCAGTGCTGGAGCGAATAGAAACCATGAATCCCGTAGGGTTGTCTATAAATCCTTAATACGACGGGGTGAGGATCTCTTCTCATCAACACCTTGCAAGGCATCCCACATATGCTCAATAACGTCATGTATGGCGAGTCTGGTGGGTAGCGGAAGTGTTTAAACTCAGAAGAGTGTTTCTGGAACTACTCTGTAGCTCAAATGTTCAAATGTGTGTGAAATCTTATGGGACTTAACTGCTAAAGTCATCAGTCCCTAAGCTTACACACTACTTAACCTAAATTATCCTAAGGACAACCACACACACACGTGCCCGAGGGAGGACTCAAACCTCCGCCAGGACCAGCCGCACAGTCCACGACTGCAGCGCCGTAGACCGTACTCTGTAGCAATTCTGGACGTATGGGATGTCGCACTGTCCTGCTGGAATTGCCCAAGTCCGTTGGAATGCATAATGCACATGAATGGATGCAGGTGATTAGAGAGGACACTTGCCAGAGTCGTATCTAGATGTATCAGGGGTCCCATATCACTTCAACTACAGACGCCCCACATCGTTACAAAGCCTCCACCAACTTGAACAGTCCCTTGCTCACATGCAGGATCCATGGAATAACGAGGTTGTTTCCCCACTCATACACATCCATCCGCTAGATAGAATCTGAAACGAGACTCGTTCGACCAGGCAACATGTTTCCAGTCATCAACAGTCCAATGTCGTTGATGACGGACCCAAGCTTTGTGTCGTGCAGTCATCCAGAGTACACGAGGGGCCTTCGGATCCGAAAGCCCGTAAGATGATGTTTCTTTGATTGGTTCGCACACTTGTTAATGGCCTAGCATTGAAATCTGCAGCAAATTGAGGAAGGGTTGCACTTCAGTCACGATGAACGATTCTCTTCAGTCGTCGTTGGTGCAGTACTTGCAGGATCTTCTACCGACCGCAGCGATTTGGAGATTTTATGTTTTAGCCGAAACCTGGTATTCACGGTATATTCGTCAAATGGTTGTATGGAAAAATCCTCACTTCATCGCTGTCTTCGAGATGCTGTGTCCTATCAGTCGTGCGCCGACTATAACATCACGTTCAAACTCACGTAAATCTTGATAACCGGCCACTGTAGCAGCAGTAACCGACTTGACAACTGCGCCAGATACTTGTTGTCTTATATAGGCGTTGCCGACCGCAGGGCCGCGATCTGCCTGTTTACATATATCTGCATTTGAATATGCATTCGTATACCAGTTTATTTGGGGCTTCATTGTAGATCGCTCAATAGACCTGAATTCAAATGACCCAGATAAACGCACAAGCACGCTCTTGACCGTAGAGTGTGACACAGTTCGGGAGTAGTGGACTGGTTCAGTGTCTTCCTTACGGTGCAAGTCGACTGCGGGAACGAAATCACAAACAGGCGGATGCAGACGGGCAGGTTGCAGCTCTATTCGTCGGTGAAAGACGATGGCAGATGCATCGTGGTTCCCATTTCATCCCAGTTAACGTTCTCCCGCATGAGAATAAACCATCACCTGTCTGAACTGTGGTCTGTTGTCAAATACATTGCCTAACGTTGATTTCGACGTTTCCTGCGAGTGGCGAGTTTCTGAGTATGTGCTGTAATGGGCACGGCACTGTTTCAGTGGTACCGGCAAGGGGTTTGAATTTCCCGGCGACAGTGTCGAGCGGCATCTCTTGGCCGCACATGGAGGGCGCTGCTGTCCCCGAACTCCCCGAGGCAGAAAGACGCCCACCGAGACCACGGAGTCTTAAGCCCGAATTGATCAGAACAGTAGCTAGCAGGCACGCACACAACTGGGCGAGGGGCACCTGGTTTACATGGCGCTCGACTTGGTAGTGTTTGTGAATGTGGTACGACTGCACCATGACAATAAGGCCCAGTGCTGCCACCAGTTAGAAGCTACTGCAGCCACTAGAAACGCTCCTTTCGAGCAGTTAAGTGTAATTGTGTTCCAGCGTCGACTGCAAATATTGGTAAGAGAATCTTTATGTTACATTGATGAGCCAAAGAAACAGGTATACCTGCCTAATATCGTGCAGGGCCCCGCGAGCACGCGGAAGTGTGGCAACACGACGTGGCATGGTCTCAACTAATGTCTGAAGTAGTGCTGGAAGGAATTGACACTGTGAATTCTGCAGGGCTTATGATAAATCCGTAAGAGTACGAGAGATGGAGATCTCTTCTGAACAGCACGTTGCAAGGCATCCAAAGTACGCTCCATAATGTTGATGTCTGGTGAGTTCGGTGGCCAGAGGGAGTGTTTCAAACCAGAGGAGTGTTCCTGGAGTCACTTGAAAGGTCTCTGCTGGATTCCTTTCATGTTAATTTCTTAAATCTGTTGTCATTTACGGCATAAATTCCTCTTCTACATTTACTGTGGCGTTTCTGACTATCTGGGAGGAGACTGAGTAGTGGAACGTGTTACTTTTACACATAAACAAGAACGATCTGTCACACTACTACACTTTAAAACACAGTTTATATGTAATTCTTGTCACACAGTCTCATAAGGAACCTCCATCCGCTTTCTTTTATATACTGTATATGATAAGATACTGTCATCCCCCTTCCCTTCTGTGTGAGAGGATGAATGAGCAAATGTATTTCTAGTTGCATGCTTGAGGGTAGCAGACAAGCCTGTCTGCTAGAGAACAGTAGGACCAACATCGGAACAGGTAGCTACGCTTTCTAAAAGCAGAGAGGTTTCTATTCTTAGTATGGTCCTGTCCGTCCCTTGTCATGTTGGTATAGAAAGCTGCCCCTCTGGCCACTTCCGTTGGTATTTCTGAGCCACCCTCAGGAAGGGACCACAGCAGTCTGTCCGCGGCGAGCGTCTGAAGTGGTACGATCTCCAGCTAAGCGCGTGTCTGCTAAGTCCGTAGGACAATGGATTTCTTAAGTTCAGCCTAACTGATAATTTAATCACCTTTATTTCAGGTTTAGCTCTAAAATATCTAATGTTATCTTAAATTGCAGCGCAGTGTAATTCGAGTGTGAAGTTCAGAATATATTCCGGTAGTTGCTTTGTCACTACTTTGTGAGTAAAGTGGAACCACGTGTTGATCAGTAACTCTAAGATCATCAATCTTAAATGCGAATGTGCGTGAGATTATAATGTCTCGTCTTCACAATATTTTTCAATATAGCAACTTTTCTTTATTTTCAACCCACGTGGGGTGTACTTGTGAGACCAGTACCACGTGCTCATACAATGGTTTGACCCATCAGGTTAATAGTAAGACGATAGTAACCAGTTTGAGGTTTTTCTTTTGTAAATTGCTTTTCGATCTAATTTATTTTAATTATCAAAATTATTGTGGAGTTACACTCTTTGTGTAAACCAAGTTGACCACGTGAAGCATGTGGTGTAATCATCAAAGTAGCCCTCAGCTACTCTTTTTGGGAAGATTTCACAGGGAGTTAGTATGAATTTAGTATATCAGTGTGTGGTAATTACATGATGGACAGGATTGTGCTACAAACGTAACTTCTTTGGGTGAAAATTGAATCGGTTGGTTGTGGTTAATTTCCTCTAGCATAGGTTTCAACGTTCTTCACGTGTTATTTTATGAATGCAGTGTTGTATGCAGTCTCCCAATCTTGGCTCAATATTTGATGTGTTCTGTAAGGTTACAATCTCACATTTTAACAATCCTAAATAAGGCACCAGCTTAGTTATTAATCGAGTTTAATATGCTGAAATTTCAATGATCAATGTTAAAATAAATTTCCAAATAAAAACTGATTTATTTCTTTTTATTTAAATACTCGTTTTTATATACATATCACCAGTTGTCGTATGACTATTAAAAGATTATAATTAATGTTAGTCTGGTTGGGAATTTGGTAAGCTAGACTGAATACCTGGTGAAACAGTTGCTCAGTAATGCAAGGTTAACTTCCCCAGACAGCTCACAGCTTATAACCCACTTTTATGGTCTTGAACATCAGCACCGCTTACACCACAAATTAAAGCAACAACATTACACATGGCAACCCTGTTCTGTGATTCCGCTAGACTCTGGAATCTCTGAAACGTTAGATTGCGAGCGTTGTATAATCTTAATTTTTTTTCCCCTGCAGCGCTCAAACAACTTCTGCTTTGTTTCTGAGCAGACTTTCAAAAGATTCACTGCGTTGTTGAGCGGCGTTGTGTTGTTTGTCTTGTTTTGTTTTCTATATTTGTGTGTTTTTTGTGTGTGTGTATTTTTTTTCGCTTGTAAATTGCACTGACTTCGATCAGAGACATAAATTTGTTTTGCGTGTGAGAAAGTGCGTACTAGGTTGGGTACCTTTCGTGTGACTGTCGTGATTTTTGGGGGATACATTTATTCTGATTAGTCTGTTGCGTACCAGGGATAAATTGAACTAATGCAGACACGTAACCAAGCTAAAAATAGGCGGTCCAACAACTTAAGCAACATGGACCAAGGGGATAATTTGATTTCGAATATTAACGCGTCGGACGTTCCGAAAATGCAATGAGGAATACTTCGGAGGAAATGCAAAACAGGACGAATGGGCTCACATCAGAGCCAGAAAATAATTTGCCTCCAACTAACGAAATTGATCTGGCAGAACTCATGAAAGCCTTATTGCAACAAAATAAAGAAAACGCAGAGAAATCTGAAAAATCGATCCGAGAGCTAGGCGAACAAATGACGCAGAAATCTGAAAAATCGATCCGCGAGCTAGGCGAACAAATGACACAGAATTCTGAAATATCGATCCGCGAGCTAGGCGAACAAATAGACGAAAAACTAATTCAGCAGACAAATAAAGTCGACAAGTCGATGCAGAGAGTGTCCGATGATATCTCACAAAGAATAAACAATCTGGCAAGTGAAATAAAAAGTGATATTATGAAAGAATTAGGCCATACATTTGAACAAATCGATGATCGTCTGCAAGCCTCAGAACAGGGCAAGCGGAGTCGCGATGCGAAATCGAAAGAGCACGAAGAACAGCTACTTAGGAATTTCCAAGCGCTGAGAGTAGAATGCCAAAGGGAACGCCAGCAGGTACTCTCGAGGGTCCAGGAGGCGGAAACGCATTGTCCCACGTCTGTTAGCAACACAGTAGCGGACAACAGTCAAGCCATTCACGCACTCGAACAGCAAGTAGAACAATTGAAGCAAACTGGGGTGGAGGACAACACACAAATACATGATAACATTGCGGCATTAGCGGACATCGTAGGCACGATGAAGGTGACGGAGAGCGATAACAATACTACACAGGTAGCAGTCGCAGAGATCGAAGAAGTGCGTTCGCTTCTTAGATTTCAGAAGGGACAGTTCGAAGTGAACAGGCGGCACAAAGCTGTAACAGGTGAATTACAAGAATGCGTGGCGCATCTGAAAAACCGCATGGCGTGTGATTCCGAACTCGCCAATAGCACAAAAAATAGCCGTGCGAACATTGCAGAGAGGGACTCCGGCCACGAGGGAGATTTTGATGACAGGGAAGAATGTACTTTGAGGGGCAGACATGAGAAAAATAGAAACATTTAAGGGCCTCGCCGGGAGGAAATGCAGGGATTCGATTTGAAACATTTCCTTACAGTGAGCAAGTTTGAGATATTTCGAAATTCGCAAAAAGGAATACATCCACGAGCATGGCTCGAGCAATTTGAGTTCTGTCTTCCCCCCGACAGGGCAAGTTCACATAAGATAGAATGTATGTGTGGCTACTTGGAAGGCGAACCGGCGATTCGCATGAGGTCGGCAGCGCGTCACTGCAACTCCACTCGGGAGTTTCGACAAGCCTTTCTGTCCGCCTATTGGTCGGAAACGGCACAAGATAGGGTCAAGCATGGCATAATTATGCTGCCAAATTTGAACCAGTCTGGTTTCGGCAGCCCAGCGCGCCTATTCGACCACATGCTGCAGGCAAATCAATTTCTATACGACCCATACGGGCCTGCGGAACTAATTAGGATATGCATCACCAAATTGTCGATGCACTTGCGCCACGTCATTCTTGCGGGACGATGCAAAGAGGACGTGGAAACGTTTAAGACACTTCTCCAAGAGTTGGAATATAATACAGCAGAATGCTCGCCTAATCAGGCACAAAGTTATTACGGGGCACAGCAGCGCAATCGCAGTCGTGGCCGTATTACTAATCAACGGCGTGACTGGTCGTCGCGACGCGAACGGAACAATAATCGGAACCGGCCGTATAGAAACTGGGGTAACAGTCGCGAACACAGGTGGAACAACGGAAATTATCGAGGACGTGGACAGGATCGTGAACGCAACAGTTACGGCAACCAGAATCGATACTACGGTGAACACGGTGGGAATAGGACTGTAGGCGGAGCCCCACATGATGTTGAAATTCGGCCGGCTAACACTAGACATAATCCAGCAAATGGAAATGGACAAAACCTGCAATGACAAATGATCAGCGCAGAACGCGCCCAATCGGAAAAAATATGTGACATGGCAAATGAGTACATAGGGTGTATAGAGAGGAGAATGAATTGATTAGTTTACATTTGTGACATATGTATTTTGAATAACATGTTGGTAAAAATAATGATAAAGACGTTTCTATGTGATTAATTGAAGTGACGTTTATGGTTTTTTTGTGTAAAATGAAACTAGTCGCTCCTGAGAGAAGCAAGATCTGTGTTGAATTAATGCAAAACTCAGGGGAATATCCGATGTGTGTGTATTATGGGACTGGCAAACCCAGGTCCCCAGCTGTTAGTAGCCTTGTTTCCGATTTTCTGTTTTCAGTGCTACTATCTATCTATTACTATTCTATATCTGTCAGTATAAATGAGGATCTCTTACTATAGTGTGCGTGCTGTATGAATATTTTAAGATAGGAGAACTCTGAGAAAGGAATGAGTAAGTTTGGAATCTTGAAAACAGGATACGATAATACGATTGTTTAACTAATGGCTTCCCAATATACGCTAATATGTTAATATTGATGATATATGTCTTTTTTGTTCTTTATAGCTGAGTACGTAAAGTGCTGTCTGTGGATTTCGTAAGTAGATTGATTCCCTTCAAGGTGGAAGAAGAGTTGTGGTTTGTGTAATTTACGTGGCCCTGAAATAGTATTATGGCAGTCAAATGACGAGCAGTTTTTCAGCAAATGGAGAATGGAACAGAAATATGGATTCTTTCTGTAGTCTTGATTGATGTTGAGCCAAAGCCTGAAAAATTATTCTGCGTTAATACTTGTCCTAGAAAAGCGACGTTTATGTGTTTTGCTGATGCTGTGAGCATGACAGCTTACTGTTTTCGCTGGTGCGGGATGCACTGCAGCCTAAATCATTTATACTGAGGAAATTTCCCTCTTGAAGGTAGAGGAAGATTAAATAATTTTGATTATGGGACCGAAGGAAAGCTTGGTTTAAGGTAATAAGGATGAAGCAAAACATTTGTCATTTAAACTACAGGAGGATTCGGATCTTTTGTGTCTGTTGTAAGTTCAATATGTTAAGATGATACTGTTTTACAGAATAGAGGTGACCACAATTTCGCCATTCATGAGAAATGAATCCAGAATGACCACCACAGGCGAAGTAACTGATTTGGAAGCGAAAGGTGACTTAGAGAAGGAACGAAATGGGTAAGAAAATATAGTATAACCTGTATATGAAAATATTTTTACCCTTCTCAGAGTCATCTGTGTGATTAATTCCTGTGATAACGTAATTTTAGATGAAATTTTCTTACTGTTTCATGTGTGAATATATGAGTATGATAAATGTATAATTGCGAGTCTCTTATCAGGTGTGTCAACTGGTATAAATGTTTTGGTGTGTAAATAACCATTGTTCTTTTTATTGTGTATGTTTAAGTGAAGTTCCTCCATATTTATCATGTGACAAGACATGTGCCACGAGCGTCAAGAAGAGGACGAATTACAGCAGTGTTGTAGTGGTATAAACACTGTGTTGAAGTAGCATTGAAGTAGCTTGTTGGATTAACTAGTAGTGAATAGAAGTAGAATTTTGAGTAATGCATGTTTATGGGTAGTTAGTTTGTAGAATAGACAACAGGTGTGCATGTGTGTGTGTGTAAATAACATGTGAACCCTATGCTGTCCTGATCTATACTTGCACAAGGCATAATCCTATTCATTTTAGTGAATTAATAAGTAGCATTTGATTTATTAAATCGGAAGTGAACCGCATTAGTGACGTGGATTTAGGTATTATATTGTCAGTTCATGTAATTTTATTTTTATACTGTCAATTCATTTCACTTTTATTTTTTATATTGTCAAGTCATTTAACTTTTATTTTTATATTGTCGATTCATCTAACTTTTTTATTAAAAAAAATTAAGTCTCACTTTTGTTCTTAAAAATTGTGAAAGACAATACTAAGTGGTATTATGTATGACATTTTGTAATCACATAACTATCATGAAAAATTTCTGTGAATGCAGTTGAGAACGTCAAAGCGAACCGGCTAAACTCTCACGAGACAGCGGGAGCAGCGAGGAGGACGACTAGTTGTAAACAGATGGGTTTCCCAGCAGGACACGCTGTCAACCGGACCACTTCGGGAGCGTGGTCGACAACAAAAGAAGGGCACGCGACAAACACTTTCCCTTGCACCTGGAGCTAATGGGCGGCCGCCTCATTGCAACCCTTCGTGGAGGCGATGGCCTGAGATGGGTGAGCGGTCCACCGCGCGGAAATCCATCTGCTGGCAACGCACCACACGCACGCGACCGTGGCGAGACGGGCGTGGTGAAAAAACAGAAGACAGGGGATAAAGGGGTGTTGAGCCTTTTGATAGGTACTGTCCAGAGAAAATGGCAGACTTCAACGACGCCTATCAACATTTCCTGACGGATGCCCACTGTCAAGCAACAGTAAATCATAGTTCGATGTTCTCTGGTTGCTAAGGGTGGCACAAAGAAGAGCCACTAAGTGTCATCCTTGCCCAGGAATATCAAACCGGCGAGCCAATTGAGAATAACTCAAGAATGTAACAACACAAGGGGCGTGGAGCCTTTTGACACATACTGTCCAGAGAAACTAGCAGACTTCAACGACGCCTATCAACATTTCCTGGCGGATGCCCACTGTCAAGTGACAGTAAATCATAGTTCGATGTTTGCTGGTAGCTAAGGGTGGCACAAAGAAGAGCCATTAAGTGTCACACTTGCCCAGGAATATCAACCTGGCGTGTCAAACGAGGATACCGCACGAATTTGACAACACAAACATGGAACCAAATCGAGATGTACGTGACTTGGGCCACCAAGAGAAACTTCATGAGAGGGCAGAGACGGCGGGATTGCACAAAACAGTTGGACAAAAATCCCTACTGACAGCTGCGGCGACGAATCCCCCCCCCCCTCCCATTGTATTGTGCCACAGAACAGTGGAACTACTGAGTGAGTCAGTGAACAGTGATTATATACTTCTTTGTCCAATGCATATATGTGTGTTTCTGTCAGAGAAACTGTGACTCGCATGTTTTGCAGGAGTTCGATTTATTGGTGTTTATTAGACTGACTCTTGTATTTTGCGGTTGTTCTATTTATTGTTCTTTTTAGACTTTGACTCTTGTATTTTGCAGGTGTTTTATTTATTGGTTTTTTTAGATGTTGACTATTGTACTTTCAGAGCTGTTTTATTGATCAATGTCTGTTCTTGTGTGATGTATTACATTTGTGATATTTTGTTTCGTAAATTCATTCAAGTGGCATTGCTTCGTGTATCAGTCATATGGCTATTCATTCTCATTGGACTGTGATCGATTAGCCTTTGCATGGGGCTTATTTATTGTGAGGAACCCCTTAAGGGTAACAATCACATAATTAATTGTTGTTTCAGTATTTGACACAGTGGTCATTGTTTGCTAACTAAATGAAATATAGTAGAGTGATTAAATTAGTGCCACAAAGTCATTTTAATTCTACAAATTATTAGTTTTATAAGATATAGATTTTTTTTGTGATAACCACTTTGTAAAACATGTTTTTCTTCTGTTTTTTTTTTTTGCTTTTGTGGATTGTACATTGTAATGTTCTGATTTATAATCCTGATGTTATTTTCATGTTTTTTTTAATTGCTGTGGCACCTTTGCTATTTTCATAAATTTTACTTCTTCATAAACAGTCATAAATTTTCCTGTGATCAGTTGGCTCTTGCAATGAGCAGATACTGGTGAACTCCATAAGGGTAACAACCAGAAGTTGTTTTCATATTAATGACACAGGAACCATTGTTTTTACTTGCTGACCGAATTAGGTCTACACTATCTTTTAAATAGGTATCACAGATTGTTTTTTTTCTCTTTGAAATTGGTAGATTCTAAAGATGTGTTGAAATTATTGTGTTTTAGCAAGTAGCTGGAGACCTTTTGCCTTTTCTTTACATTTTTGGTTTAAGTTGGGTGTGAGAAGCCTGCTTTGGAATGTCCTAGCATGGCCAGAAAATTCCCTGCACAGTCATTTCCCGGAGCGTTGGGGTTATAAAGGTCTCTGCTGGATTCCTTTCATGTTAATTTCTTAAATCTGTTGTCATTTACGGCATAAATTCCTCTTCTAAATTTACTGTGGCGTTTCTGACTATCTGGGAGGAGACTGAGTAGTGGAACGTGTTACTTTTACACATAAACAAGAACGATCTGTCCCACTACTACACTTTAAAATACAGTCTATATGTAATTCATGTCACACAGTCTCATACAGAACCTACATCCGCTTTCTTTTATATACTGTATATGATAAGATACTGTCATCCCCCTTCCCTTCTGTGTGAGAGGATGAATGAGCAAATGTATTTCTAGTTGCATGCTTGAGGGTAGCAGACAAGCCTGTCTGCTAGAGAACAGTAGGACCAACATCGGAACAGGTAGCTACGCTTTCTAAAAGCAGAGAGGTTTCTATTCTTAGTATGGTCCTGTCCATCCCTTGTCATGTTGGTATAGAAAGCTGCCCCTCTGGCCACTTCCGTTGGTATTTCTGAGCCACCCTCAGGAAGGGACCACAGCAGTCTGTCCGCGGCGAGCGTCTGAAGTGGTAAGATCTCCAGCTAAGCGCGTGTCTGCTAAGTCTGTAGGACAATGGATTTCTTAAGTTCAGCCTAACTGAAAATTTAATCACCTTTATTTCAGATTTAGCTCTAAAATATCTAATGTTATCTTAAATTGCAGCGCAGTGTAATTCGAGTGTGAAGTTCAGAATATATTCCGGTAGTTGCTTTGTCACTACTTTGTGAGTAAAGTGGAACCATGTGTTGATCAGTAACTCTAAGATCATCAATCTTAAATGCGAATGTGCGCGAGATTATAACGTCTCGTCTTCACAATATTTTTCAATATAGCAACTTTTCTTTATGTTCAACCCACGTGGGGTGTACTTTGTGAGACCAGTACCACGTGCTCATACAATGGTTTGACCCATCAGGTTAATAGTAAATTCTTTTGTAAATTGCTTTTCGATCTAATTTACTTTAATTATCAAAATTATTGTGGAGTTATACTCTTTGTGTAAACCAAGTTGACCACGTGAAGCATGTGGTGTAATCATCAAAGTAGCCTTCAGCTACTCTTTTTGGGAAGATTTCACAGGGAGTTAGTATGAATTTAGTATACCAGTGTGTGGTAATTACATGACGGACAGGATTGTGCTACAAACGTAACTTCTTTGGGTGAAAATTGAATCGGTTGGTTGTGGTTAATTTCCTCTTGCATATGTTTCAACGTTCTTCGTGTGCTATTTTATGAATGCAGTGTTGTATGCAGTCTCCCAATCTTGGCTCAATATTTGATGTGTTCCGTAAGATTACAATCTCACATTTCACAATCCTAAATAAGGCACCAGCTTAGTTATTAATGGAGTTTAATATGCTGAAATTTCTATGATCAATGTTAAAATAAATTTCCAAATATAAACTGATTTATTTCTTTTTATTTAAATTCTCTTTTTTATATACATATCACCGGTTGTCGTATTACTATTAAAAGATTATAATTAATGTTAGTCTGGTTGGGAATTTGGTAAGCTAGACTGGATACCTGGTGAAACAGTTGCTCAGTAATGCAAGGTTAACTTCCCCAGACAGCTCACAGCTTTTAACCTGCTTTTATTGTCTATCAGCAACACTTTCATATCAAATTAAAGCAACAACGTTACACACTCTGTAGCAATTGTGGACGTGTGGGGCAACGCATTGTCCTGCTGGAAATGCCCAAGTCTGTCGAAATGCACAATGGGCATGAATGGAATCAGGTGATCAGATAGGAAGATTGCGTACGTGTCATCTGTCAGAGCCATATCTAGACATGTTAGGGGTCCCATATCACTCCAACTACAAATGCCCCACGCCATTACAGAGCCTCCACCAGCTTGAACGGTCCCCTGCTGATATGCAATATCCATTGATTCATAAAGTTGTCTCCGTACCCGTACACGTCCATCAACTCCATAAAATTTGAAACGAGACTCCTCCGACCAGGCAACATGTTTCCAATCATTAACAGTCCCATGTCGGTGTTGACGGTGTACAGCTTTGTTTCGTGCAATCATCAAGGATACACGAGTGGTCCTTCGGTTCTGAAAGCCCATATCGATGATGTTTCGTTGAGTATTTGGCACGCTGACATTTGTTGATGGCTCAACATTGATATCTGCAGCAATCTGCGAAAGGGTTGCACTTCTGTTACGTTGAACAATTCTCTTCAGTCGTCGTTGTTCCAGTTCTTGCAGCATCTACTTCCGGCCTCAGCGATGTCGGAGACTTGATATTTTACCGGAATCCTGATATTCACGGTACACTCGTGAAACGGTCGTACCATAAAATCCCCACTTCATCCTATCTCGGAGATGCTGTGTCCCATCGCTCGTGCGCCGACTATAGCACCCCTCCAAACTCACTTAAATCTTGATAACCTGCCACTGTAGGAGCAGTAGCCGATCTATCAACTGCGCCAGACACTTGTTGTCTTATATAGGGGTTCGCATGCCTACACCAGTCCTTTGCACCTTCAGCGTATGAAAGATCGTTTCCTGAAAAATAGAATTTCTATTTAATATCATTACTGATAAGAGTTTCGATTCGGTCTTAATCACCTCCACCTAAATCATTTTGTAAAGTAATAAATTTACAAATGGTAACGGGCCTTTAGGTAATCCTGTTTATCTCAAGACACACATCTAGTTGTCCAATCAATCGAATAATATATACAGGTAGTAAATCAAAAAGCGTGCAAGCATAAGATGTATTGTGCAAGCCCAATCTAGAAGCACGTAGGTAAAGAAGAGGTTACTAATCGATTTCCATGACTTCCTGACAGTCAAAATTCTCAATTGATGACACCTTTTTGGCTTATCGTGTTCACCTCATCACACAATATTTTATCGTTGACATTCTCAAGTTTGCTTTTTTCTTTATACGTGCACCTTTCTCCCTCTGTACATATATGGACGTCGCACAGTCCTTGATATCCTTTGCAGGTTTGTTAGTTAGGGTCTGTGATCGGATATGAATTTTTCCAGCATCCGTGATGGATAGATATTGCACATCAATAGTCTTTACACGATGTTAGGAAATATTTCCTAACGATGTTTGCCACTATGACTGCTATCCCACGCTTCCTGCACTCTTTCATTAACTAGATTCTTATTTCTAATTTGCTGTCACCATAAGCGCCCACATAGTCACGGACCTTCCCTCTGTTCCCTCTCCGTATCCAGTACCCCGCTCCTCTATACACTGATAAGCCAAAACATTATGACCACTGCTCGCCACGACATTGAGAGCCGCCTGGTGGCGTTACGGGCAATTAACGCGGTAAGAAAATTATGTAAGCAGAGTAGACACGGATGGGGGATCACCCTAGCGAAGATATGGGCTGCAAATGAGGAAATACTTTGAGATAAGCGACTCTGACGAAGGGTCTGTGAACGCAGAGTCTGTGAACGCGTATCTCGAAAGTGGCGAATCTGATCGAGTATTCACGTGCTACTGTCGTGAGCATCAACGGAAAGAGGTAGAAAGAAAGTGAAACTATTACTAGGTGCTAAATGGTTGGTCGTCCACGACTCTTAACGGAACGTGGTGTTCGAAGGCTTATCTCCTCTGTAAAGTACGATAAATGGTGTAAGTGGCATCTCTGCCAAAAGAGCACAATGCTGGTGTTTTCGTGCACGCCTTACATCGTACATTGTTGAACATGGTGCTGCGCAGGAAAAAAAAATGGCTCTGAGCACTATGGGACTTAACTTCTGGGGTCATCAGTCCCATAGAACACGGACGCAGGCTGATTACGGTATTGTTATGCTATGGGAGACATTCTCCTGCACTTGTATGGGACCTGTGATACTAATCCAAGACACGCTGACAACTGCGAACTATGTGCATCCCTTCATGCTTCATGCTTAATGTCTTTCCCGACAGCGATGTCATCTTTCAGGAGTATAATTGTCCGTGTCTCGGAGCTGGAACCATGCTGCAGTGTTTTGAGGAGCATTGTAGTGAACACGTGTTGATGTCTCGGCGACCAAATCCGCCTAATGTAAAATCCTATTGAACCCACCTGGGTCTCTATGGGGCGCCATCACCGTGTACGGAAGTTAGCGGCGTGTTATTTAGGCGTATTACATGACCTATGCGTAGACATCTAATGCCACGTACCTCCACAAACCTACCAACAAACTGTCGGATCCCTGATACACAGAATGAGTGATGTATTTCATTTCAAAGACTGATAGACAAGGTATTAAGCAGGCGGTCATAATGTTTTGGCTCATCTGCGTTTATGCAATGTTCAATGCAGTCAGTTGGCAGTATCCTCAGAATCGCCATGAGGGCATCTCTTGGCGATGTACGGTAAGCCCCTGTGAGTGGTGGCAACACTGCTCTCTATGCCGTAATACTTTTGCGAGTGTTGTCACCCTCGCCTATCATCACAAACACTAACTTCGTATGCCTTGGCGCAAACGGGAAAGTACTGCTGATAATTACTTGTAAAGGCAGTCTATATCAGATTTGGGCTATATTCGCTATTTATAGCATATGAACCAATCTCTCCTCTTGTTATTTTTAAAATGAAACAGGAATCCTTGCTTTTCGTCTAACATGATGTCTAATTACTAATATGTTTCTGTCCTCGGAATGGTCTCCCACACGACCCTAATCGCAGTATTTCCCGTCATACGAAGTCTTCCTTTAAATAAAACGTGGACCATATTATAAGAGACAATTTTTAATTTACTTTCTAGACTCTATTTGCGCAGTATTCCCTTTTTAATCTTTGCCCAGTCTTTTATCTGTATTGTATTGTATGGAACTGGGGACCCAGAAACGACGGAGAAGCCTCGTCCCTGCCGTAGCCCCCAGTGGAACACAACCCCACAACAAGCTTCCCGCTGCATCTGCGCCGCATCCCAAGACTGTCTTGACGACTTCCTTACTTTAGTGCCTGTCGTCTGAAAGCGGAAATTCACGTACTTATATTTGGCCTATGTAAATTCATTGCATTTGTGTATCGTTGCACATTTATCAACTCTTGTTAAATGTTTTGTTTATTTTATTAGAGAGTGACCTACTGCTATTGTTGTTAAGTGCAAACAGATACATGAAATAAATAGCTTAATTAATATCATAGATCACGCAGAATAGAAATAGAGTGCACATCAAGGTAAAATGATATACTGTGTCATTTTGCCCTGACACATGGTATGTCACTATAGCCTGAAACGCCTTCTTTGATTCATTCGAGAAACGTTCAACTCTAGCTGAACCTCCTACCTCTCAACACGTAGCTAATATTATGCTTTACAAGATAACTTACACTTTTATCAAACAGTATAATACTAATGAATGAATATATGTGAATAAAAGTAAAAAGTTGGAGGCTTAAGGTACGTTGTCCAAGACGCGACGCACACTAGCGACTGCGACGGGTCGCTACGTGACGTCAGAAGTTGCCTGCTGGCGCATGCGCAGTTCGAGTTTGGGATGCGACGCGCGACTGTTGCGGCAGCTGCCACAGCACCGCACCAGTGAGCAGTGTTGCGACGGAAGTCGCACGACACAAAGACGTACGGCTGCCAGAAAGATGTCGAGCCAGTCAAGGAAAACTGAAATGAGCCACTCACAGGATGAGATGATCTGTGAGCTGGTCTCGCAACATCCTTGCCTTTACGATTTGAAGAACCCTAAATATAGAGACACTATGTTCAGAGACAGAATTTGGGAAGAAATTGGTGCACAGTTGAAACTGGCAGGTGAGTGAAATATATAATATTTTTCCATTAATGCAAATTTTTCAGGCCTGTTATGAAAATGAGTATAATCCATGCAGATGTAGAATTAGAATGATGAAAATAAACTTGAAGGTCAATTTTCGCATTACTCTTTTTTGTGACGATAAAAATTGAAAACGGCAAGTACATTATAAAATGAACAATCTAAAGTACAACGAGAAAGTTACGTTTTACAATACCTTCACTTTGAAAGTAAATGGTAAATTGGTGTCTTGATGATACCTTCTAGTTGTGAAAAACCACCATCAGATAGTTGTACAGCTTTCTGTAATCAATAGATGTTCGTTTTTGAGGAAGGCGTTTCTCAACAGATTGCGCAAACAGTATGCTGCAATAAATAATTTGTCACATTCACTTCAATTCATTGGTAGAAGATGGTGTTCAAAAAACTTGTGCCAAAAGTGCACTACTGTTTTACAAGGCCCTTCTGGTCTGACACAATTCACAATTGAAATACGTCTTTTGTAAATCCTGAAGTCATCTTTTGAGTGCAGCTTGGCAAGATTAAATGTTCATGTCATCCATAACGATGTATGCTGTCAGAATATAAGAATATGGAAGTTCATTTGGATGGGAATAAAGAGTCAGTCGGCTATGAAAGTTGCCTTAGCTTGTTCCAAAAGTTTCTGCATGGGAGAAACTGACAAGTATAATTTGGGGAAATTTTGTGAACAAGCACTGACATTATTTCTTCCACATTTCTGCCAGTGTATACTGTAGACGTTCAGAATGAAAATTCTAGAGATGTTTAAGGTGTAACCCTATCTTGTTGTCAAGAACTTGAAACAATGCAATGACGCTAGCGTGCTCGTATTGTTAATAAACTTATCATTCATTGGAATTTTAGGTGAAATGTGCAAAAACAGATGGAGGAATATTCGGGACTTGTATCAGAGAAATAAACGAGAAAGAAAGCTTGGAACAGGTTCAGATGCCTCAGCAAAACCAAGAAAATGGGTTCTACTTGATCACTTGGCTTTAAGAAACCTACATTTCGTGGCATTTTAAATGAAATTGTCAAGAGCATATAGAGAAATATTAGTAACTGATTCCGGAGAAATATGTGACATAAAATGGTTTCATTAGGTCCAAATGGGTCAGCGAAACAAAACAAATGCATTCTCTATCGTGTGATGACCACACGATTCTCGTTGCGCGTCGACAGAACTGGCGGGTAGTCGCGACGCTCCCGGAGATATATGAGCCCAAATCTCGGAAACGGAGATCGATATCATTCTGATCTCAACTTTAAAAATAATTTCGATATGTTAGCTTCATTTCATCGGCAACGATGTATGACCTAACGTGAACCATACGTAAAGTAGCCAGCGACCACATTTTTCACTGTACACAATTCAAATTTTATGCAGTAGGTTACTTGTAAATTAAGTATCGGAATAACTGTGACGAATATCGGAAAAATAGACACCTCATTATCAAGCTGTGATGTGAAACTGTAAGATACGCAAACATCAATTTTTTGTGCATTTTACTTTCCTCACAATTGATAGAGAAGTAATATACAGCTAAAAAAACACGCAAAACCGGAAGAGATACTTTTCAATTTTTTAAAGTAAAAGGAGAATCTGTATCGAAAAACTAACTCTGGGAGCCGATGTAACTTTGTTGCATTAACATACAGTATTTTTTACAGCAAGAAAATCGGAATTCTTATTTTTCTCATGTATTTGAATCCGCCGCCGCCGACCGGAGCTTGGGAAACAGCGACGACTCCTGTCGTGTTGCGGCCGTGTCGCCGTCTGCCAGGGTGGGAAAAGAGGAGGGAGCAGCGTCGCAGTCGCAGCCAACTGTCGCGTCTTGCACAACGTAACTTTACCAGTAAGTTTTTCGTTCACAGTACGAAGATGGAAGACGGCAGCTCGCTGCCTTATGCGTAGGAACAGGGTTGGCAATTGAACTTTCAATACGGTTTAGTGTAGGTGGCGCCACTCAGCTGATTTCGTCCGTGGCCTTCACACGTTATTTTACCCGGGTATGTCGTTATAGCCTGACTTCCCCCAAATTAGAACAGTCTAATAGTTATTAAATTTGTTTCTGAATGTGATACCGTTCATCAATGTAGCATTGGAACGGTAAATCAGTTTTGTATCCTGATCATTAACAACATGATCTTTCTGTCATTTATCTGCGTATCACATCATGTTATCAGCGCTGTAAACGTTAAAGTCAAGAGCAGCCCTGTATGTTTTTTCTGCTGTCCATATCTCGTGCTGCGCTTCCTCAATGTGATACTATCTTTCAGGTGATTTTAACCGTTTGTAGAACAACAGACTGTTGCAGCAATTAGTTTCTTGTGGTGTGGATGGAATGCTGAATGTTCTTCAAGCCAATCGTGAACAATTGTGGCCCGGTGACATGTTTGTTTGGGAACATAAAATCCATGAATTCAAATAGCCTCCAACTAGCAGAACATAACCATTTCCAGTCAATGATCGGTTCAGCTAGACCAGGGGACCCAGTCCACTCCACGTGAAGACAGCCCACCGTATTATGGAGCCACCACCAGCTTGTACCGTGCGTTGTTGACAATTTGGTTCCATAGCTTCGTTGAGTCCGCGCCACACTCGAGCGCTACCATCAGCTCTTACCAACTGAAATCGGGACTCATCTGAAATGGTCACGATCTTCCAGTCGTATAGGGTCCAACCGAAACAGTCACGAGCCCAGGAGAGGCACTGCAGGCGATATCGAGCCGTTAGCAAAGGCACTCGCGTCGGTCGTCTGCTCCCATAGCCCCTTAAAACCAAATTTCGTCGCACTGTCGTGCGTTCCTCGTACGTCTCACATTGATTTGTACTCGCTTCGGCGGTACATATACTAAAATTGGAATGATACAGAGAAGATTAGCATGGCCCAGCGCAAGGATGACACGCAAAATCGTGAAGCGTTCCACATTTTTTTGTGAGACCCAACTCGCTTTATTATGTTCATGAGACCCAGAAAACATTAGATACAGGCTCCCAGGTAGATGCTATTTTTCTTGACTTCCGGAAGGCGTTCGATACAGTTCCGCACTGTCGCCTGATAAACAAAGTAAGAGCCTACAGAATATCAGACCAGCTGTGTGGCTGGATTGAAGAGTTTTTAGCAAACAGAACACAGCATGTTGTTATCAATGGAGACACGTCTACAGACGTTAAAGTAACCTCTGGCGTGCCACAGGAGAGTGTTATGGGACCATTGCTTTTCACAATATATATAAATGACCTAGTAGATAGTGTCGGAAGTTCCATGCGGCTTTTCGCGGATGATGCTGTAGTATACAGAGAAGTTGCAGCATTAGAAAATTGTAGCGAAATGCAGGAAGATCTGCAGCGGATAGGCACTTGGTGCAGGGAGTGGCAACTGTCCCTTAACATAGACAAATGTAATGTATTGCCAATACATAGAAAGAAGGATCCTTTATGGTATGATTATATGATAGCGGAACAAACACTAGTAGCAGTTACTTCTGTAAACTATCTGGGAGTATGCGTGCGGAACGATTTGAAGTGGAATGATCATATAAAATTAATTGTTGGTAAGGCGGGTACCAGGATGAGATTCATTGGGAGAGTGCTTAGAAAATGTAGTCCATCAACAAAGGAGGTGGCTTACAAAACACTCGTTCGACCTATACTTGAGTATTGCTCATCAGTGTGGGATCCGTACCAGGTCGGGTTGACGGAGGAGATAGAGAAGATCCAAAGAAGAGCGGCACGTTTCGTCACAGGGTTATTTGGTAACCGTGATAGCGTTACGAAGATGTTTAATAAACTCAAGTGGCAGACTCTGCAAGAGAGGCGCTCTGCATCGCGGTGTAGCTTGCTCGCCAGGTTTCGAGAGGGTGCGTTTCTGGATGAGGTATCGAATATATTGCTTCCCCCTACTTATACCTCCCGAGGAGATCACGAATGTAAAATTAGAGAGATTAGAGCGCACACGGAGGCTTTCAGACAGTCGTTCTTCCCGCGAACCATACGCGACTGGAACAGGAAAGGGAGGTAATGACCGTGGCACGTAAAGTGCCCTCCGCCACACACCGTTGGGTGGCTTGCGGAGTATAAATGTAGATGTAGATTTCTGCGGTTATTTCATGCAGTGTTGCTTTTCTGTTGGTACTGACAACTCTATGCAATCGTCGCCGCTCTCGGTCGTTAAGTGAAGGCCGTCGGCCTCTGCGCTGTCCGTGGTGAGAGGTGATGCGTGAAATGCGGTATTCTCGGCACAGTCCTCACCCTGTAGATCTCGGAATACTGAATTCCTTAACGATGCCACATGCGTCTAGCTCCAGCTACCACTGCGTGTTGAAGGTCGGTTAATTCCCGTCATGCTGCCATACTCACGTCGGAAACGAGTTCACGTCAATCACCTGCGTACAAATGACAGCTCCGTCAATGCACTGTCCTTTCATACCTCGTGTACGCGATACTGTCGCCATCTGTATACTTTCACATCTCTATCCCACGACTTGTCGCCTCAGTGTAACATGAAATAAAATATTATAAATTACGTTATAATTTTCCAGAGTTGAATAACTAAATGTCAATTTTCCTGATCCACACCAGAATATTTGCTCGGTAAGAGTAATACCCTTCACCAATAAAGTCACTACGTTCTTTACGTTGTTGCCTTTGCAAATTGATAGACCATTTTTCTGTCTTACAGATGTGATGATATGAAACATCTTCCTTTTTGTGATTCATTGGCAACTAATTTCACAACGTACCCTGGCTTGTAGAACTTTATTAGGGCTGTAGGTTGTTGATTCTCCCCTCCTTATGGGAAAAATTCTGTTTTTATGTGATCTGCCTTCTGTGAAAATAAGTACAAGATATTTATTGTTTCTGCATCGTAGGTTCGTCCATACTGTAAAATATCATCTTATTGACGGTCTCTTCTGGTCGAGACAGTGTTTTTATCTGATCTGCCTTCTGTGAAAAGAAGTACAAGATATTTATTGTTTCTGCACCGTAGGTTCGTCCATACGGCAAAATATCATCTTATTCACGGTCTCTTCTGGTCGAGACAGTCAATACCTGATGTACAATCATCATACAATAATGGTGTTTTTGCGTTTTTCGTCTATAGTGACGCCGTTTTGCAGAGATTTTGGAACATCATACATTTGTTGTTTTCGGACACACAAGGTACAGCTGTCAAATTGTCTTTCACATGAAAGAGATGATTATAAACTTTCTCAGGTCTTGGAAGCCCCATGTCGAGTGGATTTTCTTTTTTGTCTAGATTCTCCACGTCTTACTGGACAAAGAGAAATTTTCATGGTACTGTGTACTCGTATTCTACTCACTGGTGGAGTGATTTACTCTCTTAAGTTCCATCATGACTGAGAAGGACATCAGCAATTCTGCAGTCTGTATCATCTAATCCTTCACTGCTTGTTTCTCCTGGGCCGCTAGAAGGCGTAAAATCTGAATCTCTGATCAGTGAATTTCAGCTGTCTTCTTGATCAAACAGAATTTCATCTTCAAGCTATTCAGTAATAACTGATTGAAGTTGAGATCACATTTGGTGACTTCAGATCTTCTTCTGTCTTTGCAGGTAGTGTGGTATTCCAGTAGCTTCTAAGTAAGGAATAACACTATGTTAAATACTTATTATGATACAACAGTTGTGTTCATCAGTGTGTGTTTTGGTACCGAGAAGTAAACTTACCTTCGACTGAATGCAAGGATGTAGCTTTTACAGTGCTTCTGACCTCTCAATAAAGACTATAACTGTGCGAAACTGATAACTGATAGCTCACTAAGCACGTCATTCCGGTAATATATAAGTGGAATGTTGGACAGGCACTTGTTCGCTACGGGGTCTAGTCACCTGTCACGCATTATACGAATAGAGCTACAAACTTTCTGAAATAAAATAATTAATTTGACGTGCAACAAACAACGTCCCTTCGGAGCCAACTCAATTGTATTTCCTAGGATTACACAGAAATCAAGTAAAATAAATAAATTTTAAGGCGATTTCTTGGGAGAGTAAAGATTGCCGGTTTTAAAACACCCGTGTTATGTATGCCACTAAGTACGGAACACACATCAAGGGCGGGACTGCCCACGCAGCACTCTCAAACCTGGCAGGCGGCTGACATGCCGCGAAATCTGGCACGACGTGATAGCACTCATTGCTACGTTACAACGTGTAAAACTGCAATAGCGATACAGTAGAATGAAGAGTTCTATCGATAGTAAGTTCAAAAGGCCGACAAACGGCTCACACAGAGGACGTAGCAGGGGGAGCGGCGAGGGAAAGAAGACAGTAGCTGACTGAAATCGTAGAAGTATTGGTTAAAAGCAAGGTAACGAGGAAGAACCACTCGAGACGACAGAACTCTAACACAAGCAAAGATGTAGCCAACGAAGGATTCTGCGAACACGTCCTATAAAATTAGCTGTCGGTAAGTAGACTGAACACAAAAAAAGAAAAAAATTGCTTAATATTTTGCATTTACCGAGGCATAACAGGAATCTGGATAAAAAGAGAGTGCTTGTCTGATCTCATACTCCACACAAGCGCCAAGAAACTGACTGACGCAACAGTCTTCTGTTCTACAAATTGTTTAAGTCACGCAAAAGGTAGTATCATGTCGAAGAATCAGATCACATGCGGTACGGACAACAGAGTGTTCTTGCAGAGCAGCTCTTGGCTTTACGTTTATAGTAGTGATATGATGTGAAACCCAGATATGTGGTATGTCATAAAACAATCCTGCCTTAACGATCAGCATACAAAAATGAATTAGCCTTGCAATGCTACATTTATAAAATGGTATTTAAAAACTGGGCGGAACAGATTCAGTGGCAAATTCAATGATAATCATTAAGTTATTAGAAATTACGTAATGTAGATTAGAATTTTGTGTGTGTCAGTGAACCGCTGTTGAACAATGCGAGTGATTGGAGCAATTCAGCTGTAACTGTTGTGGACGTTAGCATCCGAGTCTGCTGCTATCAGGACGCAATACAGGTAAGAAGTTTAATTACGAGGGCAGTTCAATAAGTAATGCAACACATTTTTTTTCTCGGCCAATTTTGGTTGAAAAAACCGGAAATTTCTTGTGGAATATTTTCAAACATTCCCGCTTCGTCTCGTATAGTTTCATTGACTTCCGACAGGTGGCAGCGCTGTACGGAGCTGTTAAAATGGCGTCTGTAACGGATGTGCGTTGCAAACAACGGGCAGTGATCGAGTTTCTTTTGGCGGAAAACCAGGGCATCTCAGATATTCATAGGCGCTTGCAGAATGTCTACGGTGATCTGGCAGTGGACAAAAGCACAGTGAGTCGTTGGGCAAAGCGTGTGTCGTCATCGCCGCAAGGTCAAGCGAGACTGCCTGATCTCCCGTGTGCGGGCCGGCCGTGCACAGCTGTGACTTCTGCAATGGCAGAGGGTGCGAACACACTCGTTCGAGATGATCGACGGATCACCATCAAACAACTCAGTGCTCAACTTGACATCTCTGTTGGTAGTGCTGTCACAATTGTTCACCAGTTGGGATATTCAAAGGTTTGTTCTCGCTGGGTCCCTCGTTGACTAACCGAACACCATAAAGAGGAAAGGAGAACCATCTGTGCGGAATTGCTTGCTCGTCATGTGGCTGAGGGTGACAATTTCTTGTCAAAGATTGTTACAGGCGATGAAACATGGGTTCATCACTTCGAACCTGAAACAAAACGGCAATCAATGGAGTAGCGCCACACCCACTCCCCTACCAAGAAAAAGTTTAAAGCCATACCCTCAGCCGGTAAAGTCATGGTTACAGTCTTCTGGGACGCTGAAGGGGTTATTCTGTTCGATGTCCTTCCCCATGGTCAAACGATCAACTCTGAAGTGTATTGTGCTACTCTTCAGAAATTGAAGAAACGACTTCAGCGTGTTCGTAGGCACAAAAATCTGAACGAACTTCTCCTTCTTCATGACAACGCAAGACCTCACACAAGTCTTCGCACCCGAGAGGAGCTCACAAAACTTCAGTGGACTGTTCTTCCTCATGCACCCTACAGCCCCGATCTCGCACCAACGGATTTCCATATGTTTGGCCCAATGAAGGACGCAATCCGTGGGAGGCACTACGCGGATGATGAAGAAGTTATTGATGCAGTACGACGTTGGTTCCGACATCGACCAGTGGAATGGTACCGTGCAGGCATACAGGCCCTCATTTCAGGGTGGCGTAAGGCCGTAGCATTGAATGAAGATTACGTTGAAAAATAGTGTTGTGTAGCTAAAAGATTGGGGAATAACCTGGTGTATTTCAATGCTGAATAAAACAACCCCTGTTTCAGAAAAAAAATGTGTTGCATTACTTATTGAACTGCCCTCATAGTAATTATATGTTTTAAAGACATCGCCTTGGACACGGCTCCAGCTAAGCCAAGTTGCTTTTATCGTTACGTTGATGACACTTTCATCATCTTGCCCCATGGTCGTGAAAAACTGGGAGAATTTTTAGAACACCTGAACAGCATTCAGGGCTACATCAAGTTTACTATGGAAGTCGAGACAGATGGTGCATTGCCCTTCCTTGACATCCTCGTTCGTCGGAAAACCAATGGGCACCTCAGCCACAGTGTCTACAGGAAACCGACATACACATATCGGTATCTGCACGCTATCAGCCACCACCATCCGGCACAAAAACGTGGCGTTCTGAATACACTCGTCCAACGTGCTAAAGTCGTCTCAGACGCAGAAAGTCTGCCACTAGAACTGAGCCACCTCCGAAAAGTCTTCCGGGAAAGCGGGTACAGCCACGGACAGGTGTCACAGGCTATTCTGGTGTGACACGCAAGAAACACACCAACAGAGAAGAGAACACAACCAAAGAAGAAAGCAAGAAACTTCTGTTTTTGCCTTTCTCTGGTACAGTGTCGGGAAAGATTAGCCGGCTCCTGAAGAGATATAACATTTCATCGGTTTTCAGGCCAACAGCAAAAATTCGTCAGCTCATGAGGCCTGTGAAGGACGATCTAGGGCTTAGACCGCCTGGAGTGTACAAGATACCATGTCAGTGTGGCTGTTACTACGTCGGCCAAACAGCACACACGGTGGAGCAACGCCGGACGGAACACGAGAGGTGCTTACGCCTACGCTATCCAGAAAAATCAGCCGTGGCAGAACACGCCTTAGAAAATGGACACCGAATTCTATTCGACGAAACATCTGTCGTTAAGAAGACGAAGCTATTGAAATAAAAACCTCTGGAAACGCCATCAACAAGGACGGAGGTTTGCAGCTCAGCACATCTTGGGACCCGGCTATCGCGATGTTAAAAAGGGCGCGACGGACGCGGAATGAAAACATTACCGTATATGGCGAGGAAGAGAGCACCAGTGACGTCGCAGCCAGCAGTGCGGCTATATAACGACGCAACCGCGGCGACACAGCAGTCAGTCTTACGACTTGACAATGACCGGGGAGAGCTCGGTCAAAAGCTCGTGGGATTTTAACCACCTGACGCGGCTGGAAGCCCGAGAAAATTTTACTAAATAATTACATGTTGGTTTAAGATAATTTCATACACGGTACAGCAACATTAATGCGACCGTCACGCCTATGTTCGACGTCAATGTGCAGTAACCTCCCACAGACTACAGATGGCAGGAATAGCAGTGGAAGACATGTAAAGTGTGTTTGGGGGGCGGGGGACGCTGTCTTAATGCGGAAAACGTGGTGGTTAAACTAAGTCCAAAAGGCCTAGATCATTGACTTCCGGGACAAGGATGAGAGCTCTGCCAAAACGGATAAGTTTGTCAGCTGTTCGCATGCCTCTGTGGTTGAAGTACATCGTGCATGGCAAACTGGTGCTATCCATAACCGGCGCCGAGGCAGCTGTTGTGCACCGCGGGCCATAAGATGACAGGGGTGAGTGACTACTGCGCAGATGTGTACGGGCGAATAGTCGGGCAACTGTTGATCAACTGACGGCCCAGCTGAACCAAGAGGAAGCCAGCAGTGCCTGCTCAACAACCATTCAGCGAACGTTAATGCGTGTGGGCCCCCACAGCAGGGGCCTGTTTCATGCACCCATTCTGTCTGGTGTTCGTCGGCGACGAAGGCTGGGTGGAACACAACAACACCGCAATTGGGCGTCCATTGAGTGGCGACATGTCGACTTTCCAGATGAGTCACGTGAAACGCCTGAAAGGAAACACACTGCAACAATCGTGGCTAGGGTCCTGGCCGAGGGTGGACCGTTATAGTCTGGGGAATGTTTTCGAAGAATACCCTGTCATTTTGGAAGGCACAATGGATCAACACAAGTATGCATCATGCTTTGGGAACATGTCCACCATTACATGCAGCACTGTAGCATCTACCGGCAGGAGAAGGAAAAGTGTCACACAGCTGGCTCGGTACGTGTGTGGTTCGAAGAACATTGGGGTGAAAATATCGTATTCCCCTGGCCACTAAACCCACCAGATTTAAACAAACTGGAGAGTCGGCGAGACAACCTCGATTGGGCTGTTCGAGTCGTAGATCCTTTTAAAAAAAAAGTGGTTATACAGGCTTTTGGCAGGTTGTCAAATTAATGTGTGT
Source organism: Schistocerca serialis cubense (assembly GCF_023864345.2). Lineage (NCBI taxonomy): Eukaryota > Metazoa > Arthropoda > Insecta > Orthoptera > Acrididae > Schistocerca > Schistocerca serialis. The sequence goes on along the minus strand of NC_064646.1, from coordinate 221,778,397 downwards.
GGACATTGTATGAACAATTAATAATGCATATCTTGAAGCAGATCAGTGATGTCTTACAGCATACACTTCTTTTTGTGTAATATTCTAAAATTTCTGTCTTCACGGTCATCATATTCTGCTACAAGAAGGTCTCCTTAAAGCAGATGAGAAGGCAGAAGCGGCAAGATGACGTAATGTGGTGTGAGGTACCGATCACAGATGGTTTGTTCGGTACGGCTACCGTGAGGTAGACTGCCTAATTTGTGATCCTTCTCCGTGATTGGCAACTGTATCCGTAAGTTGCGCCCCAAAATGATAATCTTCGCTTATTAATATTAGAAAAATTAAACAGTATATTTACTTGCATTTCAAATTAAAAAGCATCTCTTAATAGCAAGCTATTATTCTATTGTTTAATAAGTGTTAATTACCAACAGAATAGAAAACAGTTGTCTAAACGAAAATGCAGACGAATCTCGTCGGACATCTGTAAATCACACCTAACTTGAATGGCGGGCGAAGTGATGATGATGATGTTTGGATTGTAGGGAGCTCAACTGCGCGGTTATCAGCGCCGTACAAATCCAATCTCTCCACTTCCATGAATGATGATGAAATTATGAGGACAACACAAACACCCAGTCATCTCGAGGCAGGTGAAAATGCCTGACCCCGCCGGGAATCGAAATCGAACCCGGGACCCCATGCTCGGGGAGCGAGAACGCGACCGCGAGACCACGACAGTAATTAGGCAAATACACAATCAATTGTTTTGTTTTTATGAAAGTGTGAAGATAGGAGATTATTTCTAATTCATAATGTGGGATATAATTGTGCAGTTTTTCGTATTCTGCTAATAAAAAGGGAGTGGCATCCTGTATGAAGAAACCAAATGGAAATTTAATTATTTATAAAAGATCTGTTCCTCGCTAAGAGTTTCTAACAAAACAAAGGATTCACGACCTACGTTCTGTTTTCTGCGCAGGGGACAACAACTGTAGAAGACAGCAGGTGGGTGAACATTAATTAGAACTTACGTATTCCACTCAGGGTGGTGGGAGCAAATAGGCACCTGGTATGTATTACAAGCTTAGTACAAAACAGATCAGAGACACGTCATCTGTGATAATACAGAGGAGGTAAGAAGCACAGAAATTCCGAGAGAAGGGGTTTGTCATACGCACGTAGACATCACCCTATCCCTCCTCTCTACTTCTCTGTTCTTCGACTTGCTGTATACTTAACGCGATGTGTGACACCCACTAGACAGCAAACCTTGCATATGTTAGAAAATGAATCAATAAACATATTTCCTTCTTGTATCCACAGCAATTCTCTAAAGGGAGGTGACCGTCTCGTCTTCCCATTAAATGGCAGTAAAATCTTCGCGCGTTTCGTACAGTTCTTCTTAAATTGGGCAGTTCGGCGTTCTACGGCTATCTTGACTTCCGTGAACATTCCGAATATTGATTGGTCTATACCTCTCAACGAGGTGTCCCCCAGTGTACCTCAATCCATATCTCCTACAGGGTAGTTGAGGCTCTCGGCGATAAACTTCTTGGTAACGGTAGGTCACACACAAATGATTATTTTGCGTCAAGCAGCAAATGATATTTATCCCTCTGCGTTGCTGAGGAATACTATGAATTATAGTAACGAATTATTCTGGTTGTAGGCCTCCCGTGTTCTCCATTGTTCACAAGTCAGGTTATGCGGACTTTTGTTTTTGTTGTTGTTGATTTTGAGTCATCAGTATTCTGACTGTTTTGGTGCTGCCCACCACGAATTCCTCTCCTGTGTCACCCTCTTCACCTCAGAGTTGCACAAGCAACCTACGTCCTCAGTTTAAAAAATTGTTCAAATGGCTCTGAGCACTATGGGACTAAACATCTGTGGTCATCAGTCCCCTAGAACTTAGAACTACTTAAACCTAACTAAACTAAGGACATCACACACATCCATGCCCAAGGCAGGATTCGAACCTGCGACAGTAGGGGTCGCGCGGTTCGAGACTGAAGCGCCTAGAACCGCTCGGCCACACCGCGCATAACCATCTGAAGCTTGTCAATGACTCCCAGCTGTGTAATTGGCCTGTTAGAGTCTTGCAGGCTGCGTCACGCGTCGACGACAGTTGTCGTCTGTCGTCACAAAGTGTTGCGCAGTCGCCCACCACGCAGTGCACTCGCTGGCTGCGACCGACTTGACGCTGCCCTGGTTTCGACATGACGCTCTTCAGTTAGGTTCATGTCTCGTTTTAAAGCTTTATCCCTTTATAATATGTTGCAGCTTCAGTGCTAACCTTTTCTCGCCTGCGTCGATAAGCTTCAATATTAAAACTAGTATGAGGATATCGGCCCTGAGGAAACCGATGCCCCTCTTCTCATCAAAGAGCTAATCCGCCCCCGGTAGCTGAGTAGTCAGCGCGACAGAATGTCATTCCTAAAGGCCCTGGTTCGATTCCCGGCTGGGTCGGAGATGTTCTCCGCTCAGGGACTTGGTGTTGTGTTGTCCCTATCATCATCATTTCATCCTCATCGACGCGCAAATCGCCGACGTGGCGCCAAATCGAAAGACCTGCACCCGGCGAACAGTCGCCCGATGGGAGGCCCTAGCCACACGACATTTGCATTTACATCGATGAGCTTTAACAGTTCGTACTGCCCATCCACACAGTTACGATGCATCTGCATCTATATGGTTACTCAGCAAATCACATGTAAGTGCCTGGCACTTCATCGAACCTCCTTCACAATTCTCTGTTACTCCAATCTCGCAAAGAGAGCAACTGTACGAGCGAACATTATATCTTTCCGTGCGAGCTCCGATTTCCCAAGGGTACTGATGACCTCAGATGTTAAGTCCAATAGTGCTCAGAGCCATTTTGGTTATGCGCGACGCACTAACCGATGTAAACATCAGAAATCAACAAATAGAAGCAGTATTTAAGGACGCGCAAACCTGCGCAGTGGGCATTCCCACCGTCGGGACGCTTCTGTCTCATTGGGAACGCCAAAGCTTCTGGACAACAGGGGCAGTTCCGCACATGGCCGCCATCCCGGGGGCACGGCAGGAGATTCGAACCACGTCTGCCCTCGCCGGGGTGCCAACAGAGGACCATTCAGCCCTGAGAACGACCTCCCTGTGGCCGCCGCCGCCGGCCACACCCACTAAGGCCACGAAACACGGGAACCCGCGCCGCAGTAGCAACAGTACAGAAGCAGAACACGCATCAGCAGCCGGAGGCCGTCACCTCTGAATTCTTCGCGCCACCCGCTACTGATAGTAATAAAGCCGCAAGTCATTGTGACCATCATAGGGCGTTATTCAGCTGTCCAACATCCTCCGTCAGCAAAGAATCCTTGCGCACACTAAGCTAAGAGAGCCATCCTGATCATGCACTTTCAGTCAATTCGCGTGTTGTGGCACTTGCTGCTACTAGCGACAGAAAAGAATCGTTTTAATTTATGGCTAAATTCGGTGTTATTACGAGTGTAATCCCAAAAGTAAGGTCTCCTATTTTTTTTATAATTACATAGACCTGTTTATTTCTACAATGGTTTACATCAGTTTACAGCTTCAACATTTAGCTTTTTTTCGGTATAATCACCATTTCTGTCGATGCATTTTTGTAGACGCTGTTGCAGTTTTTGTATGCTCATGTCATACTAGCTCGCCGTCATGCTGTTCAGAAAGTTATGAACCTGTTATTTCACCTCGTCGTCGGAGCTGCGGCAATTTTTCCTTCACCCTTTATGTAGCAACTCTGGTTTAGCTATGCTACGATAATGACTGAAAAACAAAAGAAAAACTATTTGTGGCTCCTGCTGTGCCTATGGTTTTTCGGGAGGCTACAAATCATACACATAACTGCTCTTTCTACTTGACTCCATCTATAAACACATGGATACCTAAGAAAAAATGAGGAATAGATCCATTCTGTAATTGTGGAGGAAAAGGTACCCAACAAGCCTTCTACATCACATGAGTCTGGTTTTGAGGGAAAAGACGATAAACTTGAATGCGAAGTTGCCAGTGGTGAGCACTATGAAAAATTTCAGTAGAATATTGCTATGATGAAACATGGTTATCATGGGTCGTTGTAATGAAGTAATACTTGCTGATTTCGTCTGTGCGTGGGGTGGCTCTAGAATTCACTCATAAGAGGTAAACGAAAAGAACAAGTTTTATAGAGCCACCGCATAATTCTCTCCGAGCCCAGCCAACTACCACGTATTCTTCCATGAGTTTAGAACTCCTAGAATCCAACTTTCATTAAAACAAAGGTCAAATAGACTTTAATTGTTGTTGGAATACGTAAGTGAAATATATTGCTTTCTTTTAATCAGTTAACCATACCAAAAAATTTTTTCTTTGTTGTTTTCGTTTCTGTCAACTCAAAATAAGTGGTATTTCAGTCATGAAGAGAAGGAAACTCTTTTTGCGCAGTGAATTGTTAGGAACAGCAGGAAAGAAGTAACAATGATCATACCAACAATTTTACTAACTCTACGCTATGTATTCTTCAATATGTGACTTCAGGTGCAAATGACGTATCTGAGCCGGCCGAAGTGGCCGTGCGGTTAAAGGCGTTGCAGTCTGGAACCACAAGACCGCTACGGTCGCAGGTTCGAATTCTGCCTCGGGCATGGATGTTTGTGATGTCCTTAGGTTAGTTAGGTTTAACTAATCCTAAGTTCTAGGGGACTAATGACCTCAGCAGTTGAGTCCCATAGTGCTCAGAGCCATTTGAACCATTTTGACGTATCTGAAGAAGCTTGCGGACTTCCTCCCTCGTCAAACAGAGGCCGTTATGAAGACTTACAAGCGAAGTTACACAGAACAGGCGCAATATCTTCCTAACTAATTTCTTACCCGCAGTGTTCGTGTAAATAATATAATGGATAATTTAGGAAGCTATATGTGGTTGTTTATGGGTGATGCTATGTACAAAACGGTCACAACGCTAGGAAACTATAGTGAAGTACAGGAAGAGCTGCAGGCGATCGCCGCGCGGTATTAGCCGAACGGTCTCAGGCGCTGCAGTCGTAGACTGTGCGGCTGGTCCCGGCGGAGGTTCGAGTCCTCCCTCGGGCATGGGTGTGTGTGTTTGTCCTTAGGATAATTTAAGTTAAGTAATGTGTAAGCTTAGGGACTGATGACCTTAGCAGTTAAGTCCCATAAGATTTCACACACATTTGAACAATTTGCAGACGATCGAAGACTAATCGGTGGGAACCCACATACGTTAAATGGCTGACAAGACCCCCAGCGATAGAACACGGAATAGCCTGAAAGGTGGTTGTCGTTTCAGTCACCTTTCAGTGCACTATGACGACGTCCAATTTTTTACGTGTGCCAGTAACCATTGCTTCATGATGTACGGTATCGGTATGCATGCGACAAAATACGTACCTAATATGTTCCAAAACGCCGTGCGCAAAAACGGGATTTTCCGGTGCTCATATATCAGGTTATGTTCGTGATGAATAGGGAGCATCAAGTGTTCTGGATAGCGTTTGCTATAGGGGCCATTTGTATACCCAGGGGAAGGATCGTCTTGGTGTCACTATCCTACAGTAAAGAGTCAAAATATGGATATTACACACTTCCTGCTGCTTAGGAAATGGAGGAAAGCGGCTGGTTGTTTCTGCATTTGATGTGGCCTAGCCTTGATACGACTTTATATTTTCACCGTCACTAGCGGATCAAAACCTACCGAGGATTCCAATACGGCTTTTCATAGCAAATGGCTGAAATTTTTATGATATATGCCAAAGATCCCGATCTCGAACAATGTTGAAAATTTTCTTGATACCTTTATCCGTTCCCCAGATACAGAGGATCAATGTTATGCTACTTCTACACGTAAAATACAGTATTAGGCGAAATCTAAATAATACATAAATTGGTCAAATTTTAACGGTGCTGTCTTCAGGCATTTATCTAGAATAGCCATTTCGTCGGGTTCAAAAAACACCCCAAGAACTTGTTTTCCGGGTATCAAAACTCAGCCTCGGATTCGAAGACGACTATGCACTATGCAAATGGATGTCATTTTTACAATGTACTGCTAAGATCTCGATCTCGAAAAGCTTTGAACTATTTTCTTCATATCTTTATCTGTTTCCGAGATACAGAGGTTCAAATTTACACTACTTGTGCACGTAAAATACACACTTAAAATCTGGTGTGGGGTGAAAACGTGGTTTATAAAATGACGTAGCACGGAGAAATATGTAAAGTGTCTCCGTTATCATCTGGGAACCCCATGTTCTAATAATGAACCAAACGCATTTTTTTTAGCTTGAAAAACCGGGCTCAGATATAAAATTAGTTTTACGGTATTTAAATTTCACATAAGTAAACTATCTAAATTTTACTGGTCAATACCTATAGTTTCATATGAGTTACCTGCCCTGAAGCAGCAGGGTTAAGGAAAGAACCAGAGGCAAATTGCTACTATCGGAAGACAAAAACCCGAATATGTTCCCACTTATTTAAAAGACTCTGATAAGTGTCGTATGAGCTACCTCATTCTATCTTCCTCCGCATCTTCAAAAATGTTCCCAGAACTTTGGCAAATAAACATATTCGCGCTTTTCTATGCTGAGAAAGAAGACAGCGGCAGTGGCAAAGAGTCGGAACAATAATAAATACTGGAAAATAGTAGAGAGCGGTTGTCATAGAAAGAGCGAAGGAGACAGTGGCAGTGTGAGAGAAAGAGAGGGACACATTGGCAGTGGAATAGAGGGAGATAGTGACAGTGAGAGGACACTATAGTAGTAGGAAATAACGAAGGAGACTGTGGCTGTAAAACAGGGGCAAGTCTGAGAGACACAAAGAGAAAATGAGAATGATTTGGGGTGAATGAGTCATTGGGAATGAGTAAGTGGGATTGGATGGGTATGAGCGACTTTGAGCGACGAGGCGAGTTAAGGTATGGAGCTTATGGGAGTGAGAGATGAGCTGTACTTCAAAAAGAGTGCTAATATGTTCGCATGCCAAAATTTTTGGGAAAATTTTTAAAGGTACTGAGGGAGGTACAATGAGTCAGCTGGTACCCCACTTTTAGTGGCACGTAGTGGCACTTAAATGTGATTTGCAGAGTATCCATGTAGATGTAGATGTAGAAATGAACAGGAACATATTCACATTTTTGTGCTCCGATAGGAGTATTTTTCCGCTTGTCGATATATTCTCGTTTGTTAAGTTTGTCGTTATGTGATAGACGACGTCTTTGGAGCTTCCTCCCCAGGCAATCACCGTATGGGGTGTGGCGTGCCCACATGGGGGAAGAGTGTTCTGAGCGTCGGAGTGGTTGACATGCGAGGCGTGAGCAGTGCAGGCTTAGTCTCTTAATTCAAGATAACAAGGTTTTTGGTAGGTGCAGCGGTGCGAGCGGGGCCGTAGCGGTAAACACCCTGAGTGGTCAAGTACTACGTATGTCTAGTGGCATATCAGGCGTACATTTGTGTCAATTGCTGGGTGCTGAGCGTGTGGCTCCAGAAGTGACATCAATAAGGTTGTGTGGTACCGGGCACGTAATGGGCTCGTAATTCTGTTCCCACTACATCTACATCTACAACTACATCTGCATGGATACTCTGCAAATCACATTTAAGTGCCTGGCAGAGGGTTCATCCAACCACCTTCACAATTCTCTATTATTCCAATCTCGTATAGCACGCGGAAAGAATGAACAAAAATGTTCAAATGTTTGTGAAATCTTATGGGACTTAACTGCTAAGGTCATCAGTCCCTAAGCTTACACACTACTTAACCTAAATTATCCTAAGGACAAACACACACACCCATGCCCGAGGGAGGACTCGAACCTCCGCCGGGACCAGCCGCACAGTCCAGGACTGCAGCCCCCCAGACCGCTAGGCTAATCCCGCGCGGCAAGAGAACACCTATATCTTTCCGTACGAGCTCTGATTTCCCTTATTTTATCGTGGTGATCGTTCCGCCCTATGTAGGTCGGTGTCAACAAAATATTTTCGCATTCGGAGGAGAAAGTTGGTGATTGGAATGTATTGAGAAGATTCCGTCGCAACGAAAAACGCCTTTCTTTTAATGATTTCCAGCCCAAATCCTGTATCATTTCTGTGACGCTCCCTCCCATATTTCGCGATAATACAAAACGTGCTGCCTTTCTTTGAACTTTTTCGATGTACTCTGTCAGTCCTACCTGATAAGGATCCCACACCGCGCAGCAGTATTCTAAAAGAGCACGCACAAGCGTAGTGTAGGCAATCTCCTTAGTAGGTCTGTTACATTTTCTAAGTGTCCTGCCAATAAAACGCAGCCTTTGGTTAGCCTTCCCCACTACATTTTCTATGTGTTCTTTCCAATTTAAGTTGTTCGTAACTGTAATACCTAGGTATTTAGTGCGGCTTTTAGATTAGACTGATTTATCGTGTAACCGAATCGTTTATATAGATAAGGAATAGCAAAAGGGCCTATAACACTACCTTGGGGAACGCCTGATATAGCTTCTGTTTTACTCCATGACTAAATAAAATAAGGCATTCTGAGTGGCCATTTACGAATTCTCTAAAGCATTTCTAATTCACGCAGTGGGCCCTTTGCTCTCGCCGCAGTACTCTGGTGTAAGGTAAACCGACTGCTTCATTCTCGTTCCGTGACGATACTTTCATCAGAACGTTATAAGCAATCGGTGTTATTTTTCAGATGAGATCTAACCACGAAGTAAGCAAACTGCTACGTTGTGCCTCCGTGTCTGAACCACTTTCTCAATGAGAGTTTATTTTGGGGATCTTTCATTCACAAACTCAAGTGAGGGAATCTTTAATATTACCATCAATATACAAACTAAATATGACTTTTACGCATTGTGACACTTTATTTAAAGGGATTTGTGAATGTACTTTGCATTAATATCTTACCTTCAGTAAACAGATTGTATTCGAATTCTTTTAATTATGACCTGGTTGATCCTTCTTACTCCCATCTCAGATTAAAGAGCAGTAAGTAAATTAAACTCCGTCCTCACAGGTATCGGAGGTCTCAACGGTACCGACCGATTCTCAGCTGACAGGCGTCAGCGGATGTGGAAATGGAGGAGCATGTTGTCAGCGCACCGCTCGCACTGCCGTTGTTAGTTTTCGTGAGCCGAGCTGCTACCGCTCAATGAATTAGCTCCTCACTTACCTCGAAAGGGCTGAGTCCATCCCGCTTGACAACAGCGCTCGGCATATCCACACGGTCACCTAGCCAAGCCAAACCCTACAGCACTTCACTTTGGTGATGTGATGGGAACCGATGTTACCACTGTGGCAAGGCCGTTGGCAAGTAGCAATAAGTGCTTCTGCATAAAACCAGTACTCTGCTTCTCGTCTGGTACTTGCGTTTCGTTGCTAAGATAAGCAACGAATTAAGTAAGCATATGACATTCTTGTATCCATTGTATGTTACTTAGTTGATAACTATACTTTTGTGTACTGCCCCTAGCGGATACTGAGTTACATATAATATTCCGTCACTCCGTAAATTTCGAGTTATATGTGAGGTCTGATTAAGCAAACCTGCAGGAAATGTTGAAATTCTCATCGTATTAATATTCAATAGCGGTAGAGACGTCCCACAAACAACATAACATCAGTCGGAGGAAATGTATTACGTTGGTGCATAACTTCGTAGCGTTTTCGTTTTGCATGTTGGTACTCCGGTAGCTGTGGGTTTATTTAGGGATTGACGTTCTTTATTTGTAATTGTCTAAATAAATAAAATTCTCCAATAGCCATGTAACTAATTTTGTATTTAATTTTATTTTGACGACAGCCAGTTTCGGCATTCCACTATGCCATCTTCAGGCCCCACATGCATCTCTCAAAATAAGTGGTAATGCCGTACAGTGTCATATATCCCCGGATTACGTGAATTTAAACTGTTTCACAAGTGCTTCATTCGAAGACTTGGTAGCAACTGAGCACACCTGTAGTCCAAGAACGCGGTCCCACTACAGGCATGCTCAGTTGCTACCAAGTCTTCAAATGAAGCACTTGTGAAACGGTTTGAATTCACGTGATCCAGGGATATATTGCACTGTACGGCATTGCCACTTATTTTGACAGATGCATACGGGCCTAAAGATGGCATAGTGGAATGCCGAAACTGGCTGTCGTCAAAATAATAAAATAACATCTTAGTTACATGGCTGTTGGAGAATTTTATTGATATTGACGATTACTTAACCACCTGATGTCCCCTGTCCATGATGGCTCAACAGAGATTTTTTATTTGTAGTTCACTGTTGCTATTTCAGTTCACATATTGTCATTTTGTCATTTGGAGATAATGAGTGGAGATGTGGACGCTAGAAAATGTAGTGCCAGTTGGAGTAATCGGAACATTTCCGACATATTCCTCTGTTTGAGTTCAGTAGAGGTGTGATAGCGGCCGAAGCAGCCAGGAACATTTGCGCAGTGTATGGGGATAATGTCGTTGGACAGAGCACGGCAAGAAGATGGTTTTCTCGTTTTAAGGAGGATCATTTTGACGTTAGTGACTCTCCACATTCAGGAGGACCTTCGAGGTTTGATGAAGAAAGCATTAATCCACAATTATCCGCGTCATTCTACTCAAGAATTGGCAAATGTGATGACCTGTGAGCATTCCACAATCGTGCGAAATTGGTATGCAGTGGGGAAGGTTCAAAAATCACGTGTATGGGTACCGCATGCTCTAAGCCAAAATCAGCTTGTGGCCATACGTGCATGTCTGTTTGCTTGTCATCAGTTCTGGTGACGAGAAATGATGGCTTATGCTAACATACGGAAAAGAAATGGATTGTTGAGCGCAAACAAAAAATGCCTGCGCACATCCGCAAAAGATAATGTTATGCATCTGATGGAGCAGGGACGGTTTGGTGTACTATCAATTACTTATCCGTGGTGTAAACATCACTGCTGACATTTATTGACACCAACACAGACGTCTTGCAGACGCAATCCAAGAACGACAACCAGGAACACTGCGTGAAGCGATGCTACACCATGGTAACGCCCGCGCACTTTCTTCTAGAATGACAAAATTCACTATACAGGTGTTTGGTTGGGAAGTCATTCCGCACCCAACTTATTCACCTAATCTTGCGCCCTTAGATTTTCACCTTTTCCGTTTTCTGTCGAACGACCTTCAATGAACTTCCTTTCCGGATAGAAATGCGCTCCGAACATGGCTCGATGAGTTCATCGCCTCAAAGCCTCGTGAATTCTACAGTAGCAACATCGAAACGTTACCCCAGCTTTGCCAGACGGTTATAAATAGCGAAGGAGAGTATACACACATCAAAAAAAGTTTTGCAACCCCTCGGTTGCGATAGTTCCGGAAACTTTACAGAAAATTGGAATAGAGTTTAACATAAACATCATTTCTGCCGCTTTTATTGCTCATGAAAACCACACATTGCATGTGGTACCACCATACAGCGAGAACTTCAGACGTGTTGATCCAGATTGCGGTTTACGCCAGTACCTCTAATAACCAGTAGCACGTCCTCTTATATTGATTCGTGCCTTTATTCGTCGTGGTATACTATCCACAAATTCATCAAGGCATTGTTGGTCCTGATTGTCCCACTCCTCGACGGCGATTCGGCGATTGGTGGTCACGTCGTCCATAAACATAACTTTTCAATCTATCCCAGGAAAGTTCGGTAGGGTTCATGTCTGAAGAATTTGCTCGCCACCCTAGTCGAGCGATGTCTTTATCCTGAAGGAAGTCATTCACGAGATGTGCACGATGGGGGCGCGAACTGCCGTCTATGAAGACGAATACCTCGCCAATATGCTGCCGATATGGTTGCACGGCCGGAGGAAGGCATTCACGTATCGTACAGCCGTTACGGCGCCTTCCATGACCACCTGCGGCGTACGTAGGCCCCACATAATACTACCCCAAAACAACACTTTGCTGCACTCGCTGGACAGTGTGTCTAAGGCGTTCAGCCTGACCGGGTTGCCTCGAAACACGTCTCCAACGATTGCCTGATTGAAGGCATCTGCGACACTCATCGGAGAAGAGAACGTGATGGAAATCCTGAGCGGACCATTCGGCGCGTTGTTTGGTCCATCTGCACCGCGCTGCATGATGTCATGGTTGCAAAGATGGACCTCACCATGGACGTCTGGAGTGAGGTTGCGTATCATGCAGCCTATAGCGCACAGTTTGAGTCGTAGCACGACGTCCTGTGGCTACACGAAAAGCATTGTTGAACATGATGGCGTTACTGCCAGAGTTCCTCCGAGCCATAATCCGTAGGTAGCAGTCATCCACTGCAGTAGTAGCCCGTGGGGTACTATTGCATCTCCGAACAACATTGCTTTGGTTCACTGAGACGCCTTTACACTTTCCTTGCTGAGAGCCCTTCCTGGCACAAAATAACAGTGCGGATGCGATCGCACCGCCGTGTTGGCCGTCTACGTATGGTTGAACTAAAGACAACACTAGACGTCTATCTCCTTCCTGGTGGAATGACCGGAAGTGATCGGTTGTCGGACCCCCTCCGTCTAATTAGCGCTGCTCGTGCATGGTTGTTCACATCTTTGGGCGTTTTTAGTGACATCCCTGAACAGTGAAAGGGACTATGTCTGTGATACAATATCCACAGTCAACGTCTATCTTCAGGAGTTCTGGAAACTGGGATGGTGCAAAACATTTTTTGATGTGTGTTAATGATGAGTAAAGTCTGTTATGTGTGTCTGTTGTGTTTATTACGGAAAAACGCTACGGAATTATTCACCAACCTTATATAAGGGACGTTCAAAATTAAACAAGCCGAAGGCCACTTGCCGTGAAAGAAGGGTGACCCCTAGAAGACCACTGAGGCACCATACTCGCCGCTAGAGGGACACGGGCGCACATCCACGTGACGAAAGAGCCATCACAAGCACGCTTATAGAGTCCACTTCACTCAGTAGCGTCGCAAAAAGGAAATAGAGGATTCAAAGAAGAGCAAAGGGGTGCGGCGTGTTTCCTTACAGCGAAGGACAGCGGGGAACGGAAATTCATCAAAGAATGGCATTCGTGTACTGAGAGTATTGCACGTCTGTTGGAATTTCGGCTCTCAGTCCGACCTCTGGGCCAATGACTGTCACCGTAACTCGTCGGTCTTCAGTAACTATGGCATCCACCTGCAGGGCAATGGTATCGATAATTCGGTGTGGTGTGCCGTATAGTGCTCATCGACCGACATCCGTCCAAATTTGTTCTTCCACGCCTCGACCTTCTGCTATTATTGTATGAATTTCCCTTCCCCGCGTTCCCAGGGCTGGCAGGAAACGCATTACACCCATTTGCTCTTCTTTCGAGGCCTCGATTTCGTGCACGAGCTCGTTCTGCCGTCACGTGGATGTGCGCCCATATCCGTCTAGCGGCTTATTTGGGGCATCAGTGATCATATTGGGATCAATCCTTTCTTCGTAGGCAGTGGGACTACGATCCGTTTCGCGCTTTTTCTTTTACAGCCACCGGATCGTTTCTTTTTGAATGCCCCTTCTAGATTCCAGACTGAGATTTACTGGAAAAATCCTCAGGTGGAGTAATCCACCATTGATGGATTTAGGAAACAAAACACTTGGTAGATCTATACTTCAATATTGCATTTCAGACGGGAAATATCGCCAGGTAGATTTGATAAAGGGAATACAGAATATACAAAGGGCATTCAATAAGTAGTACAACAAGATTTTCTTCTCGGCCAGTTTCGGTTGCAAAATTGCGAAATTTGTTGCTAGACATCTTGGAATAGTCCCGGTTAGCCCCTATAGTTACATGAAGTTCCAATAGGTCGCGGCGCTACACGTGGCCTTCAAAATGGCGTCTATGACGGGGTGCTTTCCAAGCAGAGAGCTGTCATTGAGTTTCTTTTGGAGGAAAATCAGAGTATCGCAGATAGTTATAGGCGCTTGAAGAATTTATAGCAGACTTGACAGTGAACAAAATCACGGTGAGTCATTGGGCGAAGCGTCTGCCATCGTTGCAACAAGGTCGCGCATACCTGTCCCATACCTCGCGTGCAGGCCGGCCGGACACAGCTGAGACTCCTGCAATGTTGGAACGTGTGGACAGTCTTAACGAGGTAACCGACGGATCACAATCAAACGCCTCGCTGCAAAATTGGACGTCTGTGTTGGTAGTTCTGACACACTGACTCACCAGTTGGGGGTACTCAAAGATACGTGGTTCAAATGGCTGTAAGCACTATGGCACTTAGCCGGCCGCGGTGGTCTAGCTGTTCTAGGCGCTCAGTCCGGAACCGCGCGACTGCTACGGTCGCAGGTTAGAATCCTGTCTAGGGCATGGATGTGTGTGATGTCCTTAGGTTAGTTATGTTTAAGTAGTTCTAGGTTCTAGGGGACAGATGACCACAGATGTTAAGTCCCATAGTGCTCAGAGCCATTTGAACCATTTTTGAACTGTGGGACTTAACATCTGAGGTCATCAGTCCTCTAGACTTAGAACTACTTAAACCTAACTAACCTAAGGACATCATACACATCCATGCCCGAGGCAGGATTCGAACCTGCGACCGTAGCAGCAGTGCGGTTCCGGACTGAAGCGCCTAGAACCACTCGGCCACAGCGGCCGGCTTCAAAGATGTGTGGCCTCTGGGTTCCTCATCGCCTAACAGTAGACCATAAAGAGCAACGAAAGACCGTCTGTGCAGAGTTCCCTCGCCTCTGCGATCGTGTCAATTTCTTGTCAAACAGCGTCACGGGCAGATAAACATGGATTTATCACTTCGAACCGGAAACTAAAGGGCAATCCATGAAGTGGCGCCGCACCACCTCTCCTCCGAAGAAGAAGTTCAAAGCCGCACCTTCAGCCAGGTCTTCTGGGATTCTGGAGTTATTCCATTTGATGTCGTCCGACATAGTACAATGATAAACTTGTACTGTGCTCCCCTTGGGAAACTGAAGAAACTGCTTCAGCTTGTTCTTTGCCCGAAAAATGCAGACGAACTTCTCGTTCTCCATGAGAACGCAAGGCCTGATGCACGTCTGCGCCGACAAGAGAAGCTCACAGAAGTTCATCGGGCTTTGCTTCCTCATCCAACCTTCAGCCCAGATCTCACACCTTCTGACTTCCATGTGTTTGGTGTAATGAACGATGCACTCTTCGGCAAGCAGGACGTGGATGAGGGGGTTTATTGATGCAGTAAGACGTTGTCTCCGACGTCTACCAGTAAAGTGGTACTTTGCGGGCATACAGGCCCTCCCAGTACGGTGCCGTCCCATTGAACGGAGAGTATTTTGAATAATAGGGTTTTGTAACCAAAAGTGAGGGGAATAATGTGCTGCACTGGAATCCTGAATTAAACCGACCGGCTTTCAGAAAAGTGTTGCATTACTTATTGAAAGTCTCTCGTACAAAACAGGCGCGTGTTTCGTCACGGTTTTGTTTGGCAAGCACCAAAGCGTCGCGGAGATGCTTATCCAAGTTGTAAGGTGCCTCTAACGTGAGGAAAAGATTTTTACCAGTTTTAATAAATTATTGTCTCTTATTGATGTATTCACGATAGTTATGAAATGCTGAAGTCCGTAGCTGGCCATGAGTCGGAGATCACTTCCCACGCTTCCTGGCTAGGTGACGAAGCGACCATACGTCACGCGTAGTGGGGTGGAGCTCGGCGCTGGACGGTACCAACAACCGCCAGCCTGGGGAATATACATGACGGGAAGTACCGCCATCTTGGCACAAAAGTCACCGATTTTGTTTATTTATATTTAACATTTATTATTATTATTGTCATTTATGACAATATGAATACTAGGAGGAGCCTCTAGATGTTTAAAACTATTTATCATAATTTTGTCTCGTTAAAATTCACACCCGTTCATTAAAAAATGCATATCTTAGTAAGTACGAACTTGATCGGTGTTGTGACTTGGCAAGACAGCCAAGCCACTAGGAGAGGAAGCCGAAAGGCACGCGTTTAAGCTCACGCAGGCTGGCGTGAGGTCTGGAACAGGTAAGGGAATTTATAGTAGCAAAGAACGTAAGTAACTACTGGAATACTTAACTTTAATTCATAATTGGTGAACATCGGTCTGACGGTACAGGCATCACAAGATAAATAGCAAATGATAATGGCGCCTTGCTAGGTCGTAGCAAATGACGTAGCTGAAGGCTATGCTAACTATCGTCTCGGCAATTGAGAGCGTAATTTGTCAGTGAACCATCGCTAGCAAAGTCGGCTGTACAACTCGGGCGAGTGCTAGGAAGTCTCTCTAGACCTGCCGTGTGGCTGCGCTCGGTCTGCAATCACTGATAGTGGCGACACGCGGGTCCGACGTATACTACCGGACCGCGGCCGATTTAAAGGCTACCACCTAGCAAGTGTGGTGTCTGGCGGTGACACCACAATCGGAAATCCACGAACTGTGACGAAACTAGTAAGAGATACGGACTGCGCGCCAAAGTCGGCAGTCGGCGTTAAGAGCTCGTCCTCTCTTGTTCGATGGTAGCCATGCTGCCGGTTACGAGTAGTTTGTGACACGAGTGGTTCATGATTTATATAATAGGAATAAAAGTGATATTACGGCATTCTGAAAGTTAATTTCGAGGAAATAAATACCCCAAAGTTGATCGACAGCAGTTTCAGACAAGTAGGTTCCACCGACAGACATCCAATGCGCCAATGAAGAATCTGCACGGCACGACATTTACGAGAGCTGCACCGCGCAAATGTAGGAGGAAATCCGACGACACGTCTCACCAAGGCGGATCAAGGAAGGTCCGACTTACACTCGCAAATTCCGGGTGGAAATTCTTACCAGTTATACTGTACGTCACATATACCACCCTCTACGGACTCGCGACTAAGCTGAGTAATAACAGTATCAGTTTAGAAGCCAGGGGATCTTGCAAAGTGCGGTGGCAAAGACTGCAAGACACACGTTGCGCATCAAAGCGTGGTCTGTTGTTAGAATTCCGAGAGCGTTCGGTTCGAGAAGAGTCAGGAACATATTGCTACCTCCTGCAAACATCTCGTCTCCGCAAACCCCATTTTACTGGGATCCGTCCGTCAGTCGCCGTATTCGGCCGACTTGGCCTTGTACAGGTAGCGCTTACCGATGCCTCTGTCTGTCGTGCGAGTAGTCCGTCTTACTCGGGCGTCTTCCGCTGACCAGTTGGTAGGACGAATACGGTTCCACTGGACGCCACGGCGCGGCTAACGTTGCAGACAGGTGGCAGCCGGCCATTACACGTGAGCTGAATGTGCTGCCGTCGACTGTGCTGAAGTCAGCGAGAGCCAAGCAGTTCCCCGCCTGAGTTACGACCTGTGTGGTTTCGGGCGTGTCCGGGAGAAGCCACCGGCATTCCGAGGCTCTGCGGATTAGTGGGGAGCCGCGTCCCTTGAGTTACGGCTGCGTGGCCCAGCGGCTTCCGCCTCGCGGAGGACATTCTTTTGCCTTCGCGCTCAGTCGTTAGCGCGATGGACGGCGCAATTAGCAAACTGCCTGACCAGCATCAGTATTCATAACCGCGGCGGGACCAGTACAGCTGACCACCGACTCTGGGCTGCGAAGCCGCATCTTCCTTTTTATTCCTTCTTTCTGTCGCAGGGTTTAATGGCCCCTCAGCAGGGAGGTCGCAAAGACAGATTAGCCCGGTTTTCCTAGCGGGAGAGGCTAATATCTTTGGGCTTTGCCACCGTCAAATGATTTTATCTCTGGTTCCACATGCCTGTTCAGGTAAATTTCCTGTTCATAATATGATCTTAAAAAGAAACGGCATTTTTCAAAGGTGGCTAAGATGGAGAAGAAAGTCATAACTGAGCGAAGTTGTAACCCCCCAACTCCATTACTAATCGGTTAATCCGATAATATGAGTGTGTTCGCGTGTGCCTCGAACTTAATTTT
Organism: Schistocerca serialis cubense; assembly: GCF_023864345.2. Classification (NCBI taxonomy): domain Eukaryota; kingdom Metazoa; phylum Arthropoda; class Insecta; order Orthoptera; family Acrididae; genus Schistocerca; species Schistocerca serialis. The sequence continues at coordinate 221,760,527 of NC_064646.1, read as the reverse complement.
CGACGAGGCTATCGTCTCCGAAGAAAACTTGACGTGTTGGTGGAGGGAAGTGTACAACAAGTCGTTCCAGCCTATTCTACTCCAGTTCTTCCTTATTGCATAGATTATGATCAGTACCTAAACAGTGCCATCACATAACATACGAAATGAAAAGTGGAACCACACGACTCCACACACGCAACCAATGCTAACCGTTTATCCGCCGACAAACTGAAAAGAGAATAACATACGTATTAATATTTTATTATGGTACACTACACCTATAAACAGTTACAGTAAATACAATATTACAATTAATGTTGTGTATTGTGTCCCCACATTGGGCGACAATGTGACGTGTGGTGTAACTGTGTGGGTCCACAAATGAACTAATTGAAATAACACAGAAGTTAATTAAGACGGTCGCCAACCCAACTGGGCACAGGCTGTAAACTAACTGATCAATAATACGAACAGCAACGAATACGTAACTGTTAGACTGTACCTGTGGTAATAGAAGGTTGGCACATGTTACTGACTACGCAATATATAGCACTCCGTCTTCAGGCCACAAGTGGCCCATCGGGACCATCCGACCGCCGTGTCATCCTCAGTTGAGGATGTGGATAGGAGGGGCGTGTGGTCAGCACACCGCTCTCCCAGTCGTTATGATGGTTTTCTTTGACCGGAGCCACTACTATTCGGTCGAGTAGCTCCTCAGTTGGCATCACGAGGCTGAGTGCACCCCTAAAAATGGCAACAGCGCATGGCGGCCCAGATGGTCACCCATCCAAGTACTGGTCACGCCCGACAGCGCTTAACTTCAGTGATCTGACGGGAACCGGTGTATTCACTGCAGCAAGGCCGTTGCCCGACAACACAATACATTACGAAACAATAACGAATAAAGAAGGTGGTTGCCTGATATCGTGAAAAATCAGCTATGTTAATTTGGTAAAAGGTTTTTAAGCTCGTTAGAAAAAGGTAAATGACTGACTGGAGCTACCTCTTTTGTTATGACAATAATTTACGTAACCTCAGAATAACGTTTACATAAGAGCACTAGTTTCTGGATATGATGAGCTACGTACTTTGAACAGATTGTAATTACTATGAAAATGTATTCGATCAAATAAGTAACTGTTTAGCTTTGTACAGATTGACAACGCAAAAATACGAATCATGTTAGTAGGCAACAGCATTATTGCAATAGACACAGGCGTGAAATATGCGAACTTAATTTATTTTGAAGTTGTTATTGTTAGAATTCTTTAATTTTAGTTAATTTACTTTACTTCAGTTTGACTCAACAAAAATGACTTTATCTCTAAATATTATTCAACAACACTGTTAACTTATTTGGGCTTCATTATTACTTTCTTTCAGTTATCTTTTAGCAAACAAACAAAACTGGGAATGATATTTAATACTTGTCATTTGGCTATTTAGACAACGACACTCGAGTATTCAATAACTAGAAAGGAATACCACAAATACGTGACAATGCCTGAGGCTCGTGACAAGATCAGATACCTACAGTTTTTACACACAGCACTTACTATTGCAATAAATTTCACTAAGAAGATCACTGGGTAAAACCTCACAACGTTTCTAACGTGAACGAAAATAAAACTACTTTACATCAGTTGCAGATATCGAGCCCTCGAGTCGCGCACAGTGGCCGGGGGGTTTGGGGCGTCATGTCACGGATTGCGCGGCCCCTCCCGCCTGAGGTTCGAGTCCTCCCTCGGGTATGGGTGTGTGTGTTGTTCTTAGCATAAGTTAGTTTCATTAATGTGTAAGTCTAGGGAGCGATGACCTCCGTGTAATATTGCTGGCACACTTTGATACGCAGCGGTTAATTATGGGGCAGGATCCTGATGTTGTTGGAGCCTCTTACTTCTGCCCATCCTCTTCTCGCTCTTGGTGCCTCGCTAGCAATAACTGCGCCTCACATCGGCCCGACAGCGCACGTCACTTGAGTGTGTTCGCTCCCACGTCTCACAACCAGGTAAGTCTGCTGCGCGCTGTGCTCTGACGTCACACTAGAGTCAAGAGAGAGCGCTCCTACCCAAGTCTTTACTCTCTGCCAACGATGTTGCTTTTCCTAATTTTACTTAAAGGAATTAGCCCAAAATAAATACCTCATAATACAAAATAATTAATACATTGCACATTTATAATTAACGCGTAATATTTAAATATTTACAGAATAAAACATGTACATCATATTAAAATAAATATAATGAGCAAAAATAATAGGTAGCACATCTATATTGTAGTGCCACAACATGACACAGTACACAGTAAAAGATGCCGTGTTTTTCTCACATGGTTTTACAATCGTTTACGGTCACTTTCCTTGAGCAGTAGATGAGGCATGGAACATACAATCTGATATTTTGGACGCATAATCTGTCTCGCCAAAACGTTTAGAGAGTGATTTTGTTCATGACGTGTAAGCAGCCCCAGTGCAATAACTACTGTGACAGCCGTAAAAACTATGAACAACAAATGTGTATCAAACCAGTCGATTGTGTGAAGGCAATCTGAAGCACTGGATGTGCAGTGGTGGTGTGTAGACGTTGTTACGTCGCAAATCGCAATGAAGCAACATCTCTATTCCAAGTGTTCAAGACATTCTCTAGAATGTTTTGGACAAAGAAAAATGTGTGCAACGTATATCCCGCGTACCTTGACTTTTATTCAAAACATTCTATTCCTTAAAACATTCTGTTCTCTAGGTTTCACAGCATATATCTAGTTGAACAGAACACTCTATCTGCGCCAACACTGTAGGTTTTGGTACATATTACTTTGGCAACAAGATTCCTCTGCACCCAACTGACAGTCACTAGCATAGTACGCAATGAAAGATATTGATGGCGTTACACGAGTTTCAGCAGTGTTCTTCCATGGCCGCTGAGGTCGTAGTTTGAGCACGCATGAGGCGTGAAATTATAGTCCTGCTGGCGAGAATCAATTCTGGTACCTCTCCTCAAACCAGGAAATGATTGAACGTGTCCCACTAGTTATCGGAGCATCGCCCTCACGAGATGTGTAGGAAAGACACTAGAGTGCATGATCAACCGTTGTTTGGTCTGAATATTAGAGGCCAGGCAGCATCGTAGCCGCTCTCTGAGGATTCAGATGTCGGTAAACCGTCTACAACTTGACGCTGCCAGGGGCGGAAGTTCAGCAAGCTTTCCTACGTAACAAGCACTGTTCAGCGGTCTTTCTTGACGTCGATAAGACGCACGACACTTCTTGGAGGCACAATATTCTCAGTCAGCTACACTAATTGGGCTTGCGTGGCCACCTCCACATCTTCAATAGGTCCTTCCCCTCTAGAAGCTTTTTTTATAGGTACCAAGTCGGCGACGTGCTGTCGGAAACTTTCGTGGAGGAGTACGGTGTTCCCCAGGGCTAAGTCATAGCCATTAACAGTTAACGTCCACAATACGGAGTCCTGTCCAATGCTCCTACCTAACTTAACCTAACCTAACCTAACCTAACCTAAGAAGCTCTTCCTCCAGTGCAGCAGCGGCGAGCCGTCAGTTGCGACTTAAGTCGGGAGGTTGGAGGACTGGACTGCAAAGATTGGTTTTACATTTTCTGCTGAGAGATGAATATGTTTATTTTCGTCACATCGTTTTCGTCATATTTTTAATTCACTTGAATTGCAAGTGTGGGACATCATTCTCCCCTTTAAAGTCTGTGGGGAGTCTGGGCCTCGTTTTTAACTCCAGACTGTCGCGTAAGGCAGGGCGCTTGCACAATGTACGGGTTAGCGGGGCCTTCTTACATGAAGATCATTGACGCTATACAACTTGAGCGAATGAGGCTGGCCACGGGCAATTACAAGACCATACCGGTACCAAGTGTTTACTCTGAGGCTGGGAAACCACCATTTACCATCCGGCGGTAAATTCTCATGGTGCGCCAGGCATGTAAGTTCCTCGCTACTTCCACTTCCCCAGCATACCGTACCGTTACTCGTCGAACTATGGAACGCCTCTTTACAATCGTCCACGGACAGTGTAGCCGTTTGGAAGAGTGTGCTGAAGTTACTTCGTAAGGGGCATGTACAGTCTCAAATCTGGTGTGTTAATTGACTGCCACCCTGGTTACTGCAGGGTACGGGAGTGATTTTAGGTTTAGGGCAGTACAGGAGAGATTGCACTCCTACTTATGCTTTTAGTGTACTACTTTCCGACATTTTAAGTGAGCACCACAACTGTGTAGTTGTATTCAGTGATGGGTCTAAGCAGGGCGATTCCACTGGCTGCTCTGTTGTTTTCCCTCATCGCTTGTTCAAGAATCAGCAAACTAGTGTTTAATAGTATTAGTTGAAAACAGTCTTGGTTGCAATTTTAGTTTTTTTTATTTATCAACTACGCGTTTCACCTTATTTAGGAATCTTCAGGCTGATCTTAATTTGGTATTTCTTAGGACGATCCTTTAAACAGTGTAGCTAAAGGGCATCGTCGAGTACATCAGCCAAAATCGCCTTCGTTAACCTCAGTAAATACTTTCTAGATGGACATGAGTGACTCCAAGACCTGCACAACGCGTTCACGTTCACAGGAGCACATTTACTGAGGTTAACGAAGGCGATGTTGGCCTTATGTACTCGACGATGCCCTTTAGCTACACTGTCTAAGGGATCGTCCTAAGAAATAACAAATTAAGATCAACCTGAAGGTGCTTAAATAAGCTGAAACGCGTAGTTGATAAATAAAAAAACTAAAATTGTAACCAAGACTGTTTTCAACTAATACGCTCGCTCAAGATTCGGTTGCCTCCAGATTTCACTGCCTTCGATGCCGAATTATCCGCGATTTTGAGGACGCTGGACCAGATGATATGTGCCGTGACTACTAAATACTTCGTGTGTTCCGACTCCATGAGTGCCCTTCAGTGTCTGCAGCGCTTTTTCCAGCGGATAAAGTGGTCCAGGAGCTCTTATCCACTTCTAAATGCAGGGGAAGGAGGTATTTTTCTGCTGGGTATCAGAGCACATGGGTAATGTGGGGAAGGAAAGGGCGGGTGTAGCAGCCAAGGAGGCGTGTTATGACCCCCAGTTTGTTCAATGTGCCACCCCCCTGTATACCATCACCTCGCTGCTAAGGTGCAAAGCCATGCGTCAATGGGAAGAAGAGCGGCTGGAAGTGGCAGAAAATAAGCTGCGTCTAGTAAACTCCATAACACGGCCTAACAGCCACGCAGACGAGATCAGGTCCCCTTTACTCGTCTTCGGGTAGGCCACAGCCCTAATGACGCATGGGTTCCGCTCCGGCGATAGGACCCTCCGATGTGTGGTGTTCGTGGCGTACAGATCACTGTGCGCCACATGTTATTCGGCTGTGCTTTATTTTCACACCAGAGGGCCCCTTGTTTTGAGTGACATTCCGACGAATGTGGTTAGAATTTTTTAAGTTTTCGTGATAAGTCCAACATGTTTCCTAATATCTTAGGGATATTTCCTTGATGTGTGCGTGTCTGGTTCATCTATGGTTTTTTTTTTTTTTTTTAAGTGATCAGCCGGTCACATATTCCTGCTCTGTTACTTGAGCTCATTCGCTGTTTTCCTTTATGTTTTGATCCGACGCATAGCATGTTTCACCATTCCTCCGTTGTCTGACGGCGTGTGAGGTGTAGTTATTTGGTGGGTCAAAGCGAGATAAGTGCGTGTGAGTGACTGTAAATTTTTAGGTTTACTTCTCAGGAAGTGACAACATTTTTAGCCATTTTATCCACATTCGTTTTTTTTTAATGTTTGTAAGGGCGCTGATAACCTCACCGTTGATCGCCCATAAACTCTACACACACACACAATAGTTTGATGAGATCCACTAAAGAAACTATCTGTCCTACGTTTGTCCGTTATCTTTTGGGCGACTGTCATATCCGATTGTCCCACAGATCTGGATATTTCACGATTACACAACACGGCCAAGGAGAGACCCACGAGGAGACTGCTTTCAAAGTCTGTCAGTGCATGACAATGTCTCTGATGAATGTGCTGCATCTACATGCTCTTCAGTGTACACTTTCAACATCTGAGACTTTCACGTTCGTCATATAACGTAGCAGGCATGGTAACAGCACTTAACACAAACTACATTAATGCACCCTGGTGGCGATTCTACTACCTAATCACGATATTAGTGCATCTGGACTCCCGTGGCCGTCATCAGAAACACGCGGTGACGTTACAGTAAACAAGTTCAGTGGTGACTAAGGAACCTCGTCGCACCGTCAATGCTTTCAGGTTAGTTCTGAAGTGGTTCCGTCTGTCCTCATGAAATATCATCCGTAGTAAAGTGCGGTGTAAGCCATATTCATGAATACTCCTGAGTGTGGAAAACGGAGGAAGAAGACGTGGCGAAAGGGCTCACATTCAGGTGAAAAAGAGCTTATATTCAAAGTTGTACAATTTTGCCAGGAATTAAAAAAGCGGAATCAGGTTATGATACCTATACAGAAAACAGTTTTGCGGGCGAAAAAATTTCTAGGGAAGTCAGAACGAGCAGTAAAATACATTTGGAAAATATTTTAAGCAAGTAGAAGAAACCGGGGAAAAGCTAAAATTCCTCGAAAACAAGAGCGCTCTAGAAAATTAGTTTCTCTAGATGACTTCGATGAAATATTATGATGATAAATCTCACCATTGAGAAAGCCACTTACATTTCAAAAACTTGAGATAAATTTTCAGGAGGGGGGGGGGGGGGGGGGGGAGAAGGAAAACATTTCTGAAAATTTTGAAAGAGACAGGAGTTTAATTAAAAAAAATTAAAAATCATTGAACCATCCTAATTCAACGTTCCGACCTTGTTGCAAAGTGTGCCAAATACTTGAGAGCAATCATAAATAATGAGAGGGGGTTATATACACTAGTGGTATTCAAGGACAAAACGTGGGTGCATACGCATTATGCCTTGAGAAAGTTCTAGCAGTATGAATTTCCGGCTGTAAGGACTAATAGTAGTGCCGGCCAAAGAGCTACTGTTGTTCACGCTGAAGGAGTAATGGGTTTTATAGAGGAAGCAGAATCAGTTTATGATTCAGCATCTAAATCCCAAGATTTTCACGGTGATATGTATAGGGGTAATTATCACATATGTTTGGAAGGGCAACTGATTCCTGCCATTCCTTCCAGTAGTACTGTTCCTCCTGCTAACGCACTGTATCATATTGCTGAGAGAAGTGGAGTCACCCACTACTGCAACTAGAGAAAGGGCATACTTGAATGACTAATTTAGAACAAATTCAGTTTTTAATCGAGCTTTTACAAATTGTGCGTTGTTATAAACCAAAGCCCGTTTTTAAAGCACATGCCGTTTTCAAGCGTAATAGATATACTATTCTTGGGCCCCTAACATACCACTGCGATTTTAACCCTGCAAACCTAACCTGGAAAAGGTGAAACAAAAACATCAGAAAAACATTTCTTTCATCAACTTAAAAACCCTGGAACAAATAACTAAAGAATCTTTATCTAACATAACCCAACATGATTTCTCAAAAGGTTTCCAAAATGAAAAAGGAACCGAAAATGAATATTGGCGCAGAGATGGAAGAAATAGACAATGTAATAACCAATATTGGTCCGGAGAGCAAAGACTAATACGCAGCATAACACGACGGCAATGATATGGAAACTTAAAGGCGGATTGAATAGGAACACATTCCAGTGAAACAGACACACCAGACGAAGAACTTGGCGTCTACCCTTTTGATGTTGGATTGTACTCTTGATAACTCTAATCAAGAAGCTCAGTGTAGTTTTCATTGCCTAGTTGTAGTTGTGCCGTCCATCCTTCCCTCCACAACCCCGACTACGAGCTGATTCACGATTACCCGACCAAAGCACTCTCAGTTCCAGGTGCAATATTCTTCTTCTACTTCATTTCTCACATTAAGCAAATTGCCTATTACGGTACTCCATCTCTTGTATGGTTTTCCTACAGCTCTTCTTCCAGTGCACTTACAACTGAAAGCCTTTACCGGGAATCTTTCCCCATTCCCATGTTGCTTCCATTTTCTCCTATTTTCCTTTATTTTTTCGTTTAGGATATATATTCCCAAATCTCTCTTTCTCGATCTTCCCTTGCACATCATTCCACTCATCTTAAAATCTCATTTTTGAGCCTGTATTCTATTTTCTTTGCATCTTGTTGTTACCTGTGTTTCACTTCCGTAAGTAAACGTCAGGTGAATTTCTTTCCTGGCTTTATTCTGCAAACTTTTTACTGTGGTTCCACGAATGGAAGTGAAAGTATTTAATTTTTTGTCCACGTCATGGTTATATTCGGAAGTGATGTCGCTTTGTAGATATTTAAAATGTCTTGCTTGCTCCAATATATTGTTAAAAAAAAAAATGGTTCAAATGGCTCTGAGCACTATGGGACTTAACATCTATGGTCATCAGTCCCCTAGAACTTAGAACTACTTAAACCTAACTAACCTAAGGACATCACACAACACCCAGCCATCACGAGGCAGAGAAAATCCCTGACCCCGACGGGAATCGAACCCGGGAACCCGGGCGTGGGAAGCGAGAACGCTACCGCACGACCACGAACTGCGGGCCCAATATAAAGGGTTATTACAAATGATTGAAGCGATTTCACAGCTCTACAATAACTTTATTATTTGAGATATTTTCACAATGCTTTACACACACATACAAAAACTCAAAAAGTTTTTTTAGGCACTCACAAATGTTCGATATGTGCCCCTTTAGTAATTCGGCAGACACCAAGCCGATAATCAAGTTCCTCCCACACTCGGCGCAGCATGTCCCCATCAATGAGTTCGAAAGCATCGTTGATGCGATCTCGCAGTTCTGGCACGTTTCTTCGTAGAGGAGGTTTAAACACTGAATCTTTCACATAACCCCACAGAAAGAAATCGCATGGGGTTAAGTCGGGAGAGCATGGAGGCCATGACATGAATTGCTGATCATGATCTCCACCACGACCGATCCATCGGTTTCCAATCTCCTGTTTAAGAATTGCCGAACATCATGATGGAAGTGCGGTGGAGCACCATCCTGTTGAAAGATGAAGTCGGCGCTGTCGGTCTCCAGTTATGGCATGAGCCAATTTTTCAGCATGTCCAGATACATGTGTCCTGTAACGTTTTTTTCGCAGAAGAAAAAGGGGCCGTAAACTTTAAACCGTGAGATTGCGCAAAACACGTTAACTTTTGGTGAATTGCGAATTTTCTGCACGAATGCGTGAGGATTCTCTACCGCCCAGATTCGCACATTGTGCCTGTTCACTTCACCATTAAGAAAAAATGTTGCTTCATCACTGAAAACAAGTTTCGCACTGAACGCATCGTCTTCCATGAGCTGTTGCAACCGCGCCGAAAATTCAAAGCGTTTGACGTTGTCATCGGGTGTCAGGGCTTGTAGCAATTGTAAACGGTAAGGCTTCTGCTTTAACCTTTTCCGTAAGATTTTCCAAACCGTCGGCTGTGGTACGTTTAGCTCCCTGCTTGCTTTATTCGTCGACTTCCGCGGGCTACGCGTGAAACTTGCCCGCACGCGTTCAACCGTTTCTTCGCTCACTGCAGGACGACCCGTTGATTTCCTCTTACAGAGGCATTCAGAAGCTTTAAACTGCGCATACCATCGCCGAATGGAGTTAGCAGTTGGTGGACCTTTGTTGAACTTCGTCCTGAAGTGTCGTTGCACTGTTATGACTGACTGATGTGAGTGCATTTCAAGCACGACATACGCTTTCTCGGCTCCTGTCGCCATTTTGTCTCACTGCTCTCTCGAGCGCTCTGGCGGCAGAAACCTGAAGTGCGGCTTCAGACGAACGAAACTTTATGAGTTTTTCTACGTGTCTGTACTGTGTTGTGACCATGTGTCAATGAATGGAGCTACAGCGAATTTATGAAATCGCTTCAATCATTTGTAATAGCCCTGTATTGTTACTCAAGACTATTTTAGATCTTACAGAGTGTCTACCTTGAAACGCCATCACTTCTGTTTTATCTACCGTACCTACCGATAATGTTTGGTTGTAATCTGAGGCTGTCTGCTGCAATTTATAGACTCCCAACTGAAGGTCATCTTCATTCTCAGTAATCAGAGTTAGGTGATCTGCATATCATATAACATTACATTTAGTCTAGTGCCACGATCAAAAAGAACTCCATTTCTGTTCAACATTACCCACTTGGTGATACATACATACATATATATATATATATATATATATATATATATATATGGCTTAAGAGCGATGAGCATTAGTTGAACAGATGAGATAAGTTTCACATTAGCGAAGATGAACACGTGCTCAGAGCTCCTGAGGTATGCATTGTAAAGCCCATGCTTACTGGATTATTACACATTTTTCCTGGCCTTGGTCAATACCACCAGCTCCGAAAGTTGTACATTCTACATTCTTAGCAGTAACAGTACCAGTAAATGTATTCCACGGTCAGAGCTATCAGAGAATGATTTCGTTTCTTAACCAGGGAACTCTTACCTCAAATCGATAAATTTGTTTGTCTCCACCACCCTTGAAAGTTTGTAACATAATCACGGAATCACCCGGCTCCTGTAACGTTGACGCTCTGTTGCCTCTTCGTATGCCACTTCCGGACTTCAGAACCTGATCTACTAAGCCCTCTCTACAACCTCTAAAAGAGTGAAAGATGAATACTGAAACACCATGTACGTGAGGAAAAGTCTATATTGGAACGACTGGACGATCAATCAACCCCTGGATCACTGAACACAAGCGGTATTGTAAGTTGGGACAGGTGGAAAAATCGGCCGTGGCGGAGCACGCGCTGTGTGAGGCCTACCACATAGTAAAAATTCGCAGACACGGAAGTTCTGGCTGTCGAGAAGAGCTGCCACACCTGCTTGTTCAGAGAAGCTATATGTCGTATCGGCCGCCGCACAGCAGCCGTCAACTCGGCGCGGCGTGCTACAACACGCGCTGCACACAGTGAGTACAGCTGGCGCCGCACACGATGTCAACAACTGGCGCCAGTGAACGCGTCGTCGCGGGGTTAGCGGCAGCGTACACACTGCCCTTGCCACCAGAGTGAGCATCCGTGTAAGGGCGCCATCTACCAACACTCTGATTGGCCGGACCTGCGAATTTAAGCGAGCTCCCTGAGCCCGTTTAAACAGTTCAATCTTCGCCGATGACTGTGTTACTGCCGGCTGCTGGATTCGCGACGACTGAACCGTACTTTGGCCTCCCTGGCTGGAAAACTTGCGATGCGTCGGTATCGACTGTTTGGAAGTGGTTTGGACTTGTATTCTCTACTAGTGACTCTGATTTCTCCTTGGCGCTACAGTCAGCGAACAGTTGTGTAGTCGAACTTAAGTTTTGTTTTGAGTGACAGAAGGTCAAATAAATTTGGTTATCACGGAATTTTTGTTGTGTTATAGTGCGGACATAACACTATAGAAATACATAAACATGAGAACTGCTTCAACAAGAGAGAAGAAAGCCTCTGGTTGAACGGTTCCTGGATTCCCGTGCTGCAGCTAAAGATCGTTGAAGTTAGCAAGGGAGAACCGCACCGGAAGTGCACACGGAAAAGTCATTGGACGTTGGCGCGCCAGGTACATATAATCGGCAGCCACAAGCTCGACTCCAGTTCACGACCGTCAATGAAGGATGAAGCTTCGACAGTGCCAGCTACTTGTGCTGGCGAAACGTCAGAAAAGTCATCAAACAAGTATCGACAGGCAGTTTGTCGTCACGTTTATTTTTGTGGGGCAGTGTACGAGCGTCGCTCAACAAGTAATGCCCAAGAATTTTTTTCTCAGAACATATTTACTGTTAAGTGTCAGCATTTGGTGACAGTATACATCAACATGTCTTGTCCATGTCCTGTTTTTCTACGCAGTGTCCATGATGCTCTACGGCAGTACGACGACATTATGGAAGAGCATGTATTCTCTGCTGGTAAAAGCTCTTGTCCTGTAGACGTAGCCATGTTTTCATTGCATGACTGACGCTCTCGTCATCTTCAAAGTGTATTCCCCGCAGACAATCTTTAAGCGGCCCAAAGAGATGGGAAGTCTGAGGGTGCCAGTTCCGGACTGTAGGGTGGATGAGGCAATGATGTCCAACTGTTTGAATATGCGGGAGTCTCGGTCACTGCAGACGCACTTCCAATGCTGACCGACAACTGTGGAGCCGAGCCAACTGTCGAGTTGTGATGCACCGATCGGCACGAATTGTGGCGTCTGCACAATTCAGAATGTCTGGAACAGTGGCTGTGGTAGGACCTCCACACCGTGGCTGATCATGTTGCTCTGTTCCCACCTTTCCTGAGACTGTAACTTTCTTTACCCATCACCCAACTCTACTCCTATCAACTGCAGGTCGCCATACACTGCACTCAAACGCTTATGTTCATCGCGGTTTCTTTTCCTGCACACAAGAATTCAATAACAGCCCGCTGCTTGTAAAAAAAATTTAAATGTCGTGTGATTAGAGCCTCCCGTGGGGTAGACCGTTCGCAGGGTGCAAGTTTTTCGATTTGACGCCAGTTTGGCGACTTGCGCGTCAATGGGGATGAAATGATGATCGTTAGGACAACACAACAATCAGTCCCTGAGCGAAGAAAATCTCCGACCCAGGTGGGAATCGAAACCGGGCCCTTAGGATTGATACGCTGTTGGAATGACCACATGTTTTCCTTCCTTTTTTTTACATTTTGTTCGTTATTGCTTCAAATGGCTCTGAGTACTATGGGACTTGACATCTGTGGTCATCAGTCCCCTAGAACTTAGAACTACTTAAATCTAACTAACCTAAGGACTTCACACACATCCATGGCCGTGGCAGGATTTGAACCTGGGACCGTAGCGGTCACGCGGTTCCAGACTGAAACGCCTAGAACCGCACGGCCACATCGGCCGGCCCGTTCGTTATTGTTCGGTGTATTTAATCGTAGCGGACGTCACATGATAACCGTTGAAGTGCTTTGGTGATCCTTTCACTCAGTTTTTTTATTACACAGGCCAGCCAGCTCTCTGACAGAATACGCTGAGCTACCGTGCCGGCACCACTCAGCTACAGGGGGCAGACGCCCGCTGCTTATAAAGTGAGGCGTATGTAGCCATTTTGACGGTGTACCACGGCTCTGTCACCTGCCAGAACGGTTCGAAACTTCACCGGCGCACAGAATAAACATCAAATATGAAGCACAAACAAGGACGTTTGTCTATGTATATTAACGGCTTAAAAAAAAAAAAATGTGGGTCATTACTGATTGAACGACCCTCGTGTGTTTGTCTCAGTCTCGACGATATCTTACGCGACACTGTATGCATACAGGAGAAGGGCCTCGACGCATCCCTCGCGCCTGCTGGTTCCGGCGCCTGGAAGACAGACAGCGTGGGAGGGCGTGAGCAGCAGGTGAGGTGGCGGTCTCGGCGCCTCGCCACCCCGCGCGCGTCTCGCGGTCCGCAGAGGGCGTGGCGCTGCCGGATGTCCGGCTGCCAGGCCGGCCGAGCCTTTCTTCAGCCTCAGCCCAGCTGGCGGGCTGCCAAGGACGGCCGCGGGAGAAGCGACCCGGATGCGATGCGATGCGATGCGCTGCGGCGAGGTGCGGGCTGTGAGACGCCACGCCGAGCCTCTCATTACGACGGGACGCGCTGCGGCAGAGGAGCGAAGGGAAAGGAGCTGGGAGCTGGGCTGAGCGGAGCGGAAGGCGACAGGGAGCACCTGCAGCTCGCCAGCTCACCTCCAGCCGTGTTGCAAACGCCGCTGCGACTTGAGAAACAGCGAACCTCACGTGGAGCAACCGAGGTATACGCTAAAAAAAAAAAAAAAAAAAAAAAAAAAAAAAAAAAAAAAAATATATATATATATATATATATATATATATATATATATTAATAAATAAAAATAAAAAAAATAAAAACATTGCTAAATGTGAATCACATGTACAGAGAAACAAATTACTAACATTTTAGAATCAGTGGATGATTTGAAACTTCCTGGCAGATTCAAACTGTGTGCCGGATCGAGACTCGAACTCAGGACCTTTGCCTTTCGCGGGAAAGTGCTCTACCACTTCAGATACCCAAGTGCGACTCATGCTCCGTCTTCACAGCCTTACTTCTGCCAGTATCTCGTCTTCTACCTTTCAAACTTTACAGAAGCTCTCCTGCAAACCTTGCAGAACTAGCACTCCTGAAAGATAGGGTATTGCAGAGACATGGCTTAGCCACAGCCTGGGGGATGTTTCCAGAATGAGAAGTTCCCGAGTTCGAGTCTCGATACGGCACACAGTTTTACTCTGCGAGGAAATTTCATATCAGCACACACTCCGCTGCAGAGTGAAAATCTCATTCAGGAAACATCCTCCAGGCTGTCGCTAAGCCATGTCCCCGCAGTGTCCTTTCTTTGAGGAGTGCTAGTTCTGCAAGGTTTGCAGGAAGCCTTCCCGGCGGAGGTTCGAGTTCTCCCTCGAGCATGGGTGTATGTGTCTGTCTTGAGGATAATTTAGGTTAAGTAGTGTGTAAGCTTAGGGACTGATGACCTTAGCAGTTAAGTCCCATAAGATTTCACACACATTTGAACATTTTTTGCAGGAAGCTTCTGTACAGTTTGGAAGAGAGGAGACGAGATACTGGCAGAAGTAAGACTGTGAGGACGGGGAATGTGTCGTGCTTGGGTAGCTCAAGTGGTAGAGCACTTGCCCGCGAAAGGCAAAGGTCCCGAGTTCGAGTCTCGGTCCGGCACACAGTTTTAATCTGCCAGGAAGTTTCATATCAGCGCACACTCCGATGCAGAGTAAAAATCTCATTCTGGAATGGATGATTTATTCAAAAGAGAGAGAGAGAGAGAGAGACAGAGTTTGACAGCTCCAGTATTTCAATTACGCTTTAGTCTACCTCTGAACTCTAATGCAAGCAGGTTTTCGTTTTTCGGCTTGTCATTGATTGACAGAGTTGTTGGATGTCCTACTGCGGGGGGGGGGGGGGGGGGGGGGAGGCGGATATCGTCGTGATTTGTTCAGTTGGCGCGTTAGATCATCAAAATCACGAGATGGTTGGACGGCCCTGCTTACAATGCTCCAAACGTTCTCAGTTCGGAAGAGACCCGGTAATTTTTCTGGCCAAGGTACGAGTTGGCAAGCACGAATGCAGGCATTTTCTACTGGCGCTGTGTATGGGCGGGCATTATGTTGCTGAAATGTAAGCCTAGGATGGTTTGCCACGAAGGGCAACAAAACAGGGACACGAATATCGTCGACGTACTGCTGTGCTCTGAGGGTGCTGCGGATGACAACCAAAAGGCACCTCAGACAATCATTCCTGGTTCTCTGGTCGTATGGCGGGCGACAGGAAGCTCGTTATCCCACTGCTGTCCGGGACGTATCCAGAGACATCATTTGTGTGGAATCCCATTCTCTGGAATAGAATTGTTTCCGTGAGGGGTCACGCTTCGAAGCGAGCCCTGATGAGCACTGAAGACATGTCTGGAAACGTCCCAGACAGCTGAGGTCACCCGCCATATGGCCCAACAACCAGGAGTGATGGTTTGGGGTGACACTTC
The DNA here is from genome assembly GCF_023864345.2 of Schistocerca serialis cubense. Lineage (NCBI taxonomy): Eukaryota > Metazoa > Arthropoda > Insecta > Orthoptera > Acrididae > Schistocerca > Schistocerca serialis. The sequence continues at coordinate 221,744,985 of NC_064646.1, read as the reverse complement.
TTTTCATAGCAGGATCCCTTTGGTTGTCATCCGCGGCACCCTTACAACACAGCATTACGTCGACGATATTCTACTCCCAGTTTTGTTGCCCTTCATGCTAAGCCGCCATGAAGTTACATTTCAGCAAGATAATGCCCGCCCGCACACGGCAAGATTTTCTGCTGTTTATCTTCGTGCTTCCCAAAGGCTACCTAGGCCAACAAAGTTGCTGGATCTCTCCTTAATTGAGAATGTTTGGAGCACTATGGGCTGGGCCCTCCAATGAGCTTGTGATTTTGGCTAACAAACGCGCCATCTGGACAGAATTTTATACTATATCCCTCGGAAAGACCTCCAACAACTCTATAAATAAATTCCAAGCTCAATAACTGCTTGCATAAGGGCCTTGAATAAACCATCAATTTTTCTCAAATCGTGTTCAATATTTTTTTAACATATACACCACATCTACGAATTCCGTCCCATTTTGTAATTCCTTGATGGTGCATCTCTTTTTTGCCTTAGTGTACATTTGTTCACTTAAAACTGGATTAGCATATCGCCAGTCCAGAAATTCCGACACTGGTTTCATAAAACATAAAGAAAGGTTAAGATGGCAGCCTTAGTTCTTCAAGTCTTCTACACAGTCGTCCTCCATTTGAGTACAATGCACACATTGTTCATGCAGCCATATGACACAGTTAAAAAAGTTCTTCTTTGGGATGTTTAACCCGTTTGTCAGTTTCGCACCTTCTTCGGTCTTGTTGAACCATCAGACGCCCGTTCCACACTTTTCCGTTTTATAGCAGGCTGATATTAGTGACACCAAGACTCGTAAATCGTGATTCCTTTTCCCAGGAAAGAACTGTCAGAACAACGGAAAACCAGTCCAAAGTTGCAAAATTAACTTTTTTTATTCCATCGATGATTAGTTTCTGGTCGGAGCGGATTTTCAAATCATCCTAACACTGTCAAAAACTGTACCTGTATGCGCTGTAACTGTTCGCTTACTTTTTTTTTTTTTTTTTTGACGCGATTTTGTATTTTCGAAAATACCATTTTTTGTCTGTGTTACGATGATCTGAAAATGGCTCCCGGCCCGAAACTAGTCATCGAGTGAATAAAAAAAGTGAAATTTTCAACTTTGAACTGGTTTTTCGTTGTACTGACAAACAGAAGTTGCTGACCCACAGCTACTGCAGCCTACTGGAAGTTCCTAAGTAATTGTCAAGTTTTTCGTTACAGTCGAGTCGCGGAAGGCGTCCACGCGTCGTTGGTTTTGTTCGGAAGGTGTGCAGTACAAACTTGAGAAACACTTTTCTGATCTTCAAAACGTTCTGGAGAATGTCTTGCTCACTTGACTGAGAGAGATTCAATGCGTTGCTTCTTTAGATTTGTGACACAACAACCTTGACACACTGCTGTTACACGTCCACCACTTAACCCTGCCTGCTCACAGCTGACTGGCCGAATGCACATCTGTTGTTTACCGTTGTCAGTTCAGGCTGCCACCGATGTTACCGCGTTGACGTCTCTTACATGCCACGAATAAAGTCAGTTTCGGAGCTTCAAAAATTATGTTTTCTTATTGGTAACGCCACGTAGCGCTCTATATGAAAAATCACTGGCTGTGCTGTGTGCAGTCAGTGGGTAGTTTGCATTGTTGTCTGCCATTGTAGTGTTGGGCAGCGGCAGCTGGATGTGAACAGCGCGTAGCGTTGCGCAGTTTGAGGTGAGCCATCAGCAGTGGTGGATGTGGGGAGAGAGATGGCGGAGTTTTGTAATTTGTCATGAACTGCTATATATATTATGACTATTAAGGTAAATACATTGTTTGTTCTCTATTAAAATCTTTCATTTGCTAACTATGCCTATCAGTAGTTAGTGCCTTCCGTATTTTGAATCTTTTATTTAGCTGGCAGTAGTGGCGCTCTCTGTATTGCAGTAGTTCGAGTAACCAAGATTTTTGTGAGGTAAGCGATTTGTGAAATGCATAGGTTAATGTTAGGGCCACTCTTTTGTAGGGAATTCTGAAAGTCAGATTGCGTTGCGCTAAAAAATATTGTGTGTCAGTTAAAGCACAGTCATGTATAAATTTTTCAAAGGGGACGTTTCATATGTCGACCCTTAGCCGAGGATACCTCACCGGAATCTTCTGATTTCTTCTTGTAGTTTGTGTAATTAGTGTAGCTATTGTTTATTGCTAGCGCGTAATCATAGAGAGAATTTCCTTTGTAGTGGTAGTTTTTCATTGTTGTACAGTAAAACAGTTGTGGCATGCATGTAGATTTGCAGCAAGTATTTCGCAGCTGCAATTAACTAGATATTATTTTCAGTGCTATGCTAATGTGTTCTCTTATTTTTGCTCTTCAAATTGTGCTTTTCTGTGTTATCGTGTGAAATATTGTGACAATAATGGCGTGTGAAAAACGTAACACTAGGCTACAAAGTAAACTGAGAAATAATAGTGACGACGAACGTAGCTTATCAGCACCACTGTGTAATGAATTAACAGACATTCAAAGTGGTAATTTGGTAACGGTGCATAGGGAAATGGAGCGGGTTGCAAATAATGGTGTACACAGTGAAACAATTACTGAACAGGGAAGCATTATCGATCGATCGGTCGGCAACAGCTCGCCTCAGGAATCCGAAATGACAGGAAACAATGTCGCAAATACTGTAGATTCAGGTTTTGGGTCCTCACCGTTTTCTCAAATAAGTCAAGACACATTTTCTGCTTGTCAAAATGTGAATGTTGCCGGTGCAAATGCACTGCCGAAAAGCATAGAGGAACAGATTCCAGACACTAATACATTATTATCGCAATTAATGCAACAAATGAAACAAAATCAGAGACAAACACAGCAACAGTTAGACACAGTGGAACAAAATCTCAAAAAGTTAGACACAGTGGAACAAAATCTTAAAAAGTTAGACTCATTGGAACAAACTCTTGAACAAACACGTGAAGATTTAACTACTGAGCTACATAACATTGAATCGAAATGTCAAAAAGTCTGTAATGACGTAAAAACTCAAATTTGTGAGCATTTTCAACCTATTTTTTCGCGGCACGAAAATGCATTACAGAATCACGAAGCAGCCATAAAAGAACTGCAAATTATTGTTCATGAAAATCATGAGACCTTGCAAGCTAAAATTGACTCAGTTGCATCTGCCGATTCGGTTACGCAACTTGCAAAAACTCAGGAAAACTTAAAGGACACAGTAGAAAGACACACGGAGGAAATTAGTACATTATAAGAGAAAGTAGTTGAACTTTCGGATCAGCTAAATAATTTACCTACGAAGGTAGATGATAATCTGAATGACACAAAACCGGTAGTCTTTAATGAGACAGAAGAGTGCGAACAAATTAGGAAACTGAAACAAAATCTGAATCAAATTAATACGCAACACCAAAGAGAAATCCGGGAAGTACAAGATCAGCTGACACAGGTAATATAAGAATTACGTATTTCAGAGGACACTCGCGCTCCAACATGGGAAGAGGGACTTAGAAATACGGAAAAGCCGCAAGATAATAACACAGGGCATTTCGGAAGTTATGAAAGAAATTGTCAATGTGCACCGAATTTTGAGATGGAACGGCCGACACGACCTAACAATGACCGATATGCGACTCGCCGACATGATGATTTTGACTATAAGCTGTTCATTACTACACGTAAATTCAAAACATTTAAGAATTCTGGCAACGACATTCATCCACAAGCATGGCTCCATCAATTCTCTCATTGTTTTCCTCCCAACTGGTTGTTAGAACACAGATTAGAATTTATGTGTGGCTATTTAGAGAATGAACCAGCTGTAAGAATGCGATCGGTCATTCACGATTGTCACAGTGAAGGAGAATTTTATCATGCCTTCCTCTCAGCTTATTGGTCTCAAGCTACACAAGACCGAGTAAAAGATAGCATCATAATGATGAAACATTTCGAACAATCTGAATTTTCCAGTCTTGTGAAATATTTTGAAGACATGTTACACAAGAATCAGTATCTTTGAAACCCATACAGCCCCTCAGAACTCATCCGCATTTGCTTAATCAAACTGCCTGAACATTTACGACATATTATTTTAGCAGGACGTTGCAAAGACGACATTAAAGCTTTTCAAGGACTCTTACAAGAATTAGAAATTGACACTGACAATCGCGGGATGCGAAACAGGAAAACAACAATTACAGGTCACATCCATCGCAATTCCGCGAAGAAAGAAATAATAACTGGACACGACAAGGCTATTCTCACAACACACATCGTGACCAAAACAGACACCACCTGTATGACAACCATTGGCAGAGTAGTAATAATTACAGGGAAAGATCACTTCTCCGCAGTAGTGACTATCACAGAGACAATCAGAGAAACAGACAATTTGGGAACCAAAATAATTGTTATCAAGGGAGACAGAATAACTTTAGACGCAACGGTCCAGCGCGCAGTTACGATTCAGGGAGAAATTCTCCACCACATGACCGACAAGAAAGAAACTATGGCATCTACCGACATGACGACAGACGATATGATCGCAACGACAGACCTGAATTGCATCAGAACTGGCGGGATTCAAACAGACCAGGGCCCTCTCGGCAAGGCGAATTTGTAGAAGTTAGGTCTCCTAATCCCAATAACGACGCGCGCCAACAAAGGAACAGACAATGACTCGCACCGTAGGCAGCCGCGTGCGCCGGCTGGCTCAGAGAAAAATTACATAGACGCTAACCTTGAGAAAAATTCCAGTATTCTTTATCGACGTGTACCACATGATAATTGCGTTCAGGTTGAAACTCTGCGTACTAGGAAGAGTAAAGGTTTACACCACATTTCACATGTAAAACCATTTATTGAAAGATAATCTGCTTTTTAACCTTGTCTTTGCCATATAACTTTTCACTTTACATTACTAGTATGCTTTGTCAGACTTAGAATCTGTTAACATGCAACAATGTTTGAAGTTAAATATCCAATCAAGAACCAAGAGAACTTATTTAAACAGAAATTACGAATGCATTGTTATTGTGAAGAGACGACACAGTGTTATTGTGTGTGTGCATTCTTGCTTGTTAGTTGCACGATTACGTAACGACTATAAGGCTCACATACTTAGAACATTTACCAGTACTGCTAATGAGATTTTAATGCGACATTTTGGTTTACTTGAAATTTGGTGTATCATGAGGTAAGTACATTGGCTTCTGCAGAACTTAGCTTTCGGAGGACGATAACTACGACACTTCCACAGAGATTATCTTACAGCAAGACGCACATTTAGCGCTACAGGACATGCATTTGAGTGATCAATTTTGTACTTAAACCATTTATTTTTCAAGATTTTTGAATTACAAAGAAAGTTTTCCGTGATACATTTCATTCCATTGCTGTAATCTGTAACACCTGAGGGTATAATTACATTAATCCTCAGGGGGGTACATGCCTACTTTGTGTACCATAAGTTTGGCAAGCACAAGGAGCCCTAGCTAATATGGTATTTGCTTATACAACTTTACACATCAGTACCATATTTCTCTAACACACAAATTACACAGCTATCTGATCATTTAACTGAGAGAGACAAACATTTTTTTTACTACATCAGTGACAGATGTTTACGGAATTACACAGTTGGGTAACTTCACACTTACGAAATCGTATTTTGTCTGTACTTTGTGAACTGTTCATATTTTTTTGGAACCATTGTGATACTACGAGAGCTTTGAATGATGTATTTGGTATGAGATCATGATTTTTAAAGTACGTTTGAGGTAGATGACACTATTGAAATGAGCAGAGAATATTTTTTAGGGTTTGAAATTATTGCAAATAGCTACGACATTTTTGAGATTTGACTGAGGTGTTATGATATTAGTACAACGACGATGTGTATTATGTTGTTGAGGAATGTTTATTATGCTACGTATTTCTCATGATGCAATATTGAAGAAGTGTCGATGAATATGTATATGTACAATGAGGTAAGGAATAATGAGTAGTGGTTAGGGACTCTGATTTGTGAAAAAGGTTGTTGGAAACCAAGAATCGTACTTTAAGAGTTATGAAATGTGTGTAAATGCGTGAATGTATCACAATGCAGGCGAAAATTTTTGCACACTGTTATATTCATAGAATTTTGTTTCTACACATTTGTAACGTAAATTTTCGACCTGTTAAATTTTCATATGAGACTGTCACTGTAGCGGAAACTGGTGTCGTAAATATTTCGGTAAGAAAGTTAAGTGACCACCTGCACGTAATGCGTGGTGGGCACCCAGCTGGGCGACAGTCGCCTGAAAAAAAAAAGCCATTAATATGTGCCTTTCAGAGGTACAGGTGGAGAAAAAAAAAGGGAGGCCATTATCCTCGCTATTGACATTCCTTTGTAGAAAGCATCACAAATACGACACGCTCATAACTTGGAAACATTCTTACATCTGCACACCTGATTAGGACAAGTGTCTATCTACGAGAATTGAGAGAATTTCTACTAACTTATGAAATGCCTCATGACTACTGAATGATTATTTTATGCTTTACTTTGTACATAGTTGCTTATTTCATTTGATATCTGGTTTCCAGCTGTCTTGCAGCATTGGTTTCATAAAATAAAATAAAATGCATTTGCTAATGTGAACACTTTCTGTCAACAGATCTATTAAATAATTATTTTATGACCCAAATTCTTCGAAAAAGGTGCTCTTGGAATGGAAAGAACAATAAGAAGGGACTAATAACAGTAACTGCATATATCATTTTCTTTTCAAGTACTTGGTAACTTTTTTGGTAGAATAACTTCTTGTGGTGCACCACTTTAATTACTTAGACATTAAGATGTGATTATACATTTCCCTTATCTGCATTGTTATCTTTAGTGTACTATTTTTTCTGCTTGAGCTATGTCATGTTTAGGTATTTCATTTTCTGCTGCTGTTTGCCAGGCATAGTGTTACTGAATTTGAATTTGTGTTACTCTGCTAAGCCAGTTTACTACTGATTTATTTTTCTTGTTTGCTGCGCATTGCCTCATATTAGTTGTAATGTTGAATTGCTTGGTAATTTAGATTTACTGTAGCTTGCTTTGCAAATTTGAATTTTTTTGTCCTTGCTGTTTGTGTTACTTGTTTTGTGCTGCTGCATTGCCTTGTCCCTTAGTTTAGCATCTGAGCTCAGTAGATTTAAGTTAGCTGAAGAGGGGGTAGCCTATAAGAGAATGAGTTGCGAAGAATTTGAAGAAATGCACTGAGAGGCTATAGGAGAAAAGTACAGAAAGCAGGTATAGATAGGACTTTTGGGAATAATGATGAATGAAGGGAGATCTCCAAGAAGTAAAGAAAGTTTTGTTTCCAAAATACTGCAGTAAAACAAACCCTGTCCTTTCCTTTTGTATTATTATGCTATGTGTTTGTGTACCCTTGTGTATTTCTTTTCTTCCTGTCTCTGTATACTGTTTCATAGAAATTTTTTTTCTGTTCTAGTACTAAGCTACATTCACTATGATGGGGAATACTGTTATCCTCAAATATAATTGGCATTAATAATATGTTATTTACCTTGTAAATATGCTTAGACATTATTTATTCTGTTCTGTTTTAATGCTCATGTTGATGTTTCAAAACTTATTCTGATCTTTTATGTATGTACTTATTTCACAATTCCTGTAATACTGATGTATGTTTATTTCTATTCTTTTGTAAAGCCTGTGTTACTGCAAATGTTATCTGTACTATTATGTTCTTAATGATGTATTTTGTACCTTTGTAATTGTATTTTCATGTTGTAAATTTATAATTGTATAGACACCGTTTCTTCAAATTAAGTTACATTTCACTGCACACGTTTCTGTTGGTCATAGTATATGGACAATATGTGAGAAGTAGGGACTGTTAGTGTTTACGCGTGTGTTAATAATTCAGCAAGGGACTGGATAACAGCATTGCTGGTTCTAAGGACATTTCAAACAATTTTTTTGTGAATGGACAAGTGGTGGTTTATGGACTTGCTATATTCTCCGCAAGACTCTTTGATGGTGATTGTGCACCTGCACAGTCACAACAGATAGCTGCTGGCCGTCTCTACAAGGACTACAGTGGGTCTGCGTCTTTGCTGACTCACCAGTACCATTATTTCTACAAGGACTGCAGTGGGTCTGCGCCTCTGGTGGCCCACCAGTACCGTAATCTCTTCCAGGACTACAGTGGGTCTGCTCTGTGATGACCTGCCAATACTCTTCAAAGCTTCGATTGACTCTGCTGTGGGTTTGCTCTGTTGTGGCCCATTACCTGTCTGCATGTCAAGAGTCAGCACTGTCTTTTCGTTGGAAGGACAACACTACTTCTTCAAGACTGCATGGAAATCCACTAATTACGTGTGCATTTTCTTCTACTGCTCAGACTTTGAGAAAAAACACTGCTATTTTACTGTGACGAATGATGAGGACTGTCTTTACGGACTGTGAGAACATTTTAGCTTTTGACCAACATTGTATCAATAAGTGTGTGCATTTGATATCTTTGTTATTGTAATTATGAAAAATTTTATCAAATCATTATTGGCCACTGACCAAAACAATTTGTAAAATTTTTTGTGGGGAGCATGGGGGCTATGTAAGTAGGCTGTTTATGTTTTCTTATTGGTAACGCCACATAGCGCTCTATATGAAAAATCACTGGCTGTGCTGTGTGCAGTCAGTGGGTAGTTTGCATTGTTGTCTGCCATTGTAGTGTTGGGCAGCGGCAGCTGGATGTGAACAGCGCGTAGCGTTGCGCAGTTTGAGGTGAGCCATCAGCAGTGGTGGATGTGGGGAGAGAGATGGCGGAGTTTTGTAATTTGTCATGAACTGCTATATATATTATGACTATTAAGGTAAATACATTGTTTGTTCTCTATTAAAATCTTTCATTTGCTAACTATGCCTATCAGTAGTTAGTGCCTTCCGTATTTTGAATCTTTTATTTAGCTGGCAGTAGTGGCGCTCTCTGTATTGCAGTAGTTCGAGTAACCAAGATTTTTGTGAGGTAAGCGATTTGTGAAATGCATAGGTTAATGTTAGTCAGGGCCATTCTTTTGTAGGGATTTCTGAAAGTCAGATTGCGTTGCGCTAAAAAATATTGTGTGTCAGTTAAAGCACAGTCTTGTATAATTGTTCAAAGGGGACGTTTCATATCAGGATAAGCACAGTCTCGTATATAATTCTTCAAAAGGGGACGTTTCATGGTTTCTCTTGTTTCCAGTGATGTTACCTGTTCGTATGGCGTAACGAGCAGCGTGCTATCTTGCGACACTGTAAAGTGAGCCAGACCAGCATCGAAGTCATGTAACAGATTAACGATCGTGGCCGGTGCAGTCCGCACCTCGTGGTCGTGCGGTAGCGTCCTCGCTTCCCACGCCCGGGTTCCCGGGTTCGATTCCCGGCGGGGCCGGGGTTTTCTCTGCCTCGTGATGACAGGGTGTTGTGTGCTGTCCTTAGGTTAGTTAGGTTTAAGTAGTTCTAAGTTCTAGGGGACTGATGACCATAGATGTTGAGTCCCATAGTGCTCAGAGCCGTGGCTGGTGCACTAAGGAAGCTGATGGCCGGATGCACCAACACAGATTTAGAGTCGACCATGGTAAAGTCGGCATCTGACCATGGCCAACGTAAGATTCTGTTGCACCGACCTCGATCAGAGTTAAACGAGGGATGTGACAGTGGCACACACCTGATTTTCCCGAAATTTCCTGGGTTTTGTAAGCGTGCGATATTAAGGTGGTGGCACGTTTCGATGTACTGAGGCAGACTCAATAAATCGTACGTAAGCCGTACGCTGTTCGTAAGATGAACCCATAAACTTTATTAATTTACGAATCAAACTTACCATGAGTAGAATTAAATTGTGCCTCCACATGTGAACATACTGCCTCTTTTTCTCTAACGAGAGGACCATACGACAATTGGAGTTTTGTAATTTTTTGTACTCCTGATGTGTGAAGTTCCAAACTCAAACATATCTCTCCCAAAGCAGTTCGACACAGCTCTCAAAAATGCTCAAGAAAATCAACTTCGAAATTTTCCGGCCACGTGTAATATGATAAAAAATAGGGTTGATTTTTTTATTTTTTATTTGTTTTAATTTTCTTTGTTTTCTTTATTTATTTACTTTTACAAGCTGTGTTGCTCTGTGGTAGCGTGCTCTCTCGCTGCGATGGAAGCCTGGGTTCGATTCCAGGTGGATTATAATTTTTAAACAGAGGTGAATGTTCTGTGAGCATTTATGTGAAGCGAAAAATAGAAAAAATTAATTTATAGTTTTTTCAATTATATAACTTAATTAACAATTTTTATACGAGATAGATAGTTAAAATTTTTTTTGCGATAAAAACTGGTTTTTATATCCAGAAATAAGAAGACTTGATTTTTTTTTTAGAAAATGATATTTAGATGTATTAAGTAGCATATATCTGATAAATTTTATTTTTAAACGACACAGGTATTCGGACTGAACAAAAAAAAACAAAAAAAAACGAAAAATGTTGACCAAAACGAGAGACTGTACATTTCTTCTTTTATAATGCAGACTTCTGAACCGATGCATTCGCACCGACCAATTCGGGAAGTATATGCATCTCGAACTTCCAAAACCTTGGAGTTCTGCTTCTGTTTTACATTCCGCTAAACATAAACGGACGAACTATTAGTGAGGTATAAACACGCTTCTGCTTGTTGACGCAATTGAGAACATGTGACAGTGATGTCATTCACCATCGACTGCTTGGAATACTTACGTACAGAGGCGACGGTGTACAAATTCACATATCTAGTAAAGTATTACCTCTCCAGAGCGCCTTCCATTGCAATAAACAGAGTTAACGGCGGTCAAATGTACGGTTAGCTGACGACGGTTTTCTGGCCGGTGATTAATGACGGTGCACGACTGGAACATTTTAAATTCGGTTGACTTTTAAATGTGATCACGGGATCTTGGTTAACTTGTTTTTTTAACCTATGTCGGTGCAGTCGGCCACTAGTGTGGTTTTTAGGCAGTTTCCGACGCTCCTTTAGGCGAATATTGTGCCTATTTCCAATCTGCATCTGTGAAAATATACGCAAACACTAAACATACGATCACAAACAGGACAAATCTTGCATATTGACAGACGGGTGGCAGACACGCCGTTCATCCCTCAAGCATGTATAACTGACGACTGCGATAGGAACGGCATCCTACCACAAAGTCAGATAAACAAACTTGCAGAATCCTAGGTGCAAAAAATGGTTCAAATGGCTCTGAGCACTACGAGACTTAACATCTGAGGTCATCAGTCCCTTAGAACTTAGAATTACTTAAACCTAACTAACCTAAGGACATCACACACATCCATGCCCGAGGCAGGATTCGAACCTGCGACCGTAGGGGTCACGCGGTTCCAGACTGAAGCGCCTAGAACCGCTCGGCCACACCGGCCGGCTCCCAAGTGCAGCAGAAACCGTACTAGACGGTGTCTAAGTAAAAGGAAAAAAATAACTATTTCCAGCGATTTGCCACCTAAAGAGTGAACGGTCAGTGGTGACTCACTTCACGTATTTATGTGCTGTGCAAAACATTTACTTACCCGACGTTAAGGTTCAACTGCAAGTCTCTGCAAGAACCGTTGATCTTCTGCAGATCTTCCTGCTTTGTGCTGCAAACATCCTACGGCCTAATTGACAGCATCGTGCGCCAACAGCCTCTTCGAGCCACCAACTTTGTAAGTCGTAAATACACTGCCTATGTTCGACATCAACGTGCAATAATCACTCACAGAGGGAAGGTGGCAGCACTAGCAGTGGACGGCATGTAAAGAGTGTCGGGAGGACGCGGGAAACAGTGCAGTCGTTATCGCAAAGCGGGAACAGAGCGATTTATCGGACGTCCAAAAGGCATGATAATTGGTTTTGAGGGCAAGGATGGAAGCATTTCCGAAATGGCTAAGTTTGTAAACCGCTCGGCTGCCGATACGTGCAACTGTTGAGGAACTGACACCCAGATGAACCAAGGAGCCACCAACAGCCTCTGCTCAACGACCGCTCAGCGAACGTTGCTGCGCATTGGCCTCCATAGCAGGCGCCAGGTTCATGCACCCTTGCTGACTGCTGTTCATCGGCAACGAAGGCTGGAATTTGCACGCCAGTACTGCAACTGCAAGTCCACCGAGTGGCCTTTTCAGATGACAGATGGCCGTTGGCATATAAGGCCTGGAACGCCTTATAGAAAACACTCTGGAATAATCGATGGGGGAATTACAGGTCGGATGAGGGAGCTTTGTGATCTGGGGAGTGTCTTTGTGGCATTACCTGAGTGATCTCGTCGTTCTGGAAGGGAAAGTGTATCAATACCAGTATGAATCTATACTCAGGGACCATGTCCACTTCTACATGCAGCTTGGTATTCCTCGGCAGGATGGCATCTGCTGGCTGGCGAATGCAACGTGGTACACAATTCTCACTGTACGGGCATAGTTCGTAGACCATCAGGATGACTTCCGTGGCCACTAAATTCCCCGTATATAAATCCAGTCAAGAATCTGCTGGACCCCCTCGTTTGGGCAGTTGGTGCCATGAATCCTCAACGGAGGAACCTAGCGCAAGTGACCACTGAACTGGAGTCGGGATGGGTCCACATACTTGTCGGTGGTACCTTCCAGAACCTCACTGACTCTCTTATTGCATGTCTCGCAGCGGTCAGCTCTGCAAAAGGTGGTTATTCAAGCTTTTGACAGGTTGTCACATTAATGTGACTAGGCAGTGTAGTAACGTCGGATAACATTCCCTTGGGGTTCTCCCGAAATTACGTTTACACTCACCGTGTTTGTTACCTTAAGAACGACGTGTTGAGTTCTATCTGCAGCTAAGTCCACACGCCTTCCGGAAGTCAAACAGCAGGGCATTATCAGTGAACCGGGTGATATGGTGCAGCTGAGGCGTGGTGCATTAATATTGCTCGTTTCTGGAGACCGTGTATGTGGAGAACGACTCATGCGTGCACAGTGATAGATGGTCTGAAGCGGGTTCAGTCGAGTACGTAGTTCTGATTTTCATCTGCTAGAAGGCAGTAGCGGACAGGACTAAACAGAAAGAAGTATTATGTAGTTAAGAATATGGACCACCTGAATCTAGTAGTGCCCAGAGACATTCAAGAAAGCAGATCAAGAGAATGTTTTTGTGGATTGTTCTGTTTATTTCTTGAAGGCTTTTTTGTTTATTTATGTTTCAAATGGTTCAAATGGCTCTCAGCACTATGGGACTTAACATCTTAGGTCATCAGTCCCCTAGAACTTAGAACTAATTAAACCTAACTAACCTAAGGACATCACACACATCCATGCCCGAGGCAGGATTCCAACCTGCGACCGTAGCAGTCCCGCGGTTCCGGACTGCAGCGCCTAGAACCGCACGGCCACCGCGGCCGGCTATTTATGTTTGTACAGTTCTGTACATGCTTTCAGTATTGTGAATGATGCGTGAATGTGGTCTAAAGTAAATATGTAGATCATTGTTCTACTGATGAATGCTGTACGAACTAGTGTGAGAAAGTTTTAAGAGTGTGTGAATGCAGACGACGTGGAATTGTGAATGATGCGTGAATGTGGTCTAAAGTAAATATGTCGATCATTGTTCTACTGATGAATGCTGTACGAATTAGTGCGAGCAAGTTTTAAGAGAGAGTCAATGCAGACGACGTGGAATTTTATATCATAACATGTTAAGTAAGTTTATGGTAAAAGGGAAGCTAATTCGAGTGCAAATGAAAATAGATAAATACGTAAAGTATAAACAAAATATCAGATTTTAAATATTTATTTCGGTAAAAAGTACAGTTCGAAATTGTGTTATTTGTTGATTGGCTAGTCATGAAAAGCGCTGACTAACGCGGGAAATAATGTTTTTCTATTGGCCTTAGCCGCGCGCGATAGCCGAGCGATCTAGGGCGCTGCAGTCATGGACTGAACGGTTGATCCCGGCGACGGTTCGAGTCCTTCCTCGGGCATGGGTGTGTGTGTTTGTGAATGAGAAAAGACAGTAATTCCGCTTTGAATATTGAGCAGATCGGTGACTTAAAACTTGAGTGCATTGGACACCGATAAACTTAGTAGTCGGCGAGGATTTTCGTTTAAGAACAATCCGTGCTTTGTAGCTGTTCAGATTTCGGGAAATACTTTACCATAAATTTTCTAACGTTAATGAAAATGTTTGTGCGTGACTGTGTTAGGATTACCACGGGCTTGCCAGTGAACTTATACTTCTTAGATCGCTACGGCCGCAGGTTCGAATCCTGCCTCGGGCATGGATGTGTGTGATGTCCTTAGGTTAGTTAAGTTGAACTAGTCCTAAGTTCTAGGGTACTAATGACCTCATAAATTGAGTCCCATAGTGCTCAGAGCCATTTGAACCATAATTGTACTTCTTAAGGTTCAGAATACACCGAAGTTTTGCCAGTAATTCCATCTTTCATTCAAAATTAAGACCGTTTCCCTAGTGTTAGAATAGTTACTTTGTATGCAGCCTGGTGCGAGTTGCAGTACGGTAGGTTTCTGCTCGGCTTTCCTACCAGTGATCTGCTGCAACGAGTTCACAGGTAAGTGCATGTAGAAGGGCGGACGGAACCGCGCCGCCACACAGCGGTTAGCACACTGGACTCGCATTCGGGAGGACCGCGGTTCAAATCTGCGTCCGGCCACCCACCTTTAGGTTTTCCGTGATTTCTCTAAATCGCTCCAGTGAATGGCGGGATGTCTCCTTTCGAAAAGATACGGCCGGTTCCCTTCCCCATTCTTTCGTAGTATCTAATGACCGCACTGTCGATGGGACGTCTTCCTTGCTTTCTTCTTTCAACCTGGATTCCGTTGTCCACGAGGCTCTAGATCTCATGGGCGAACGGAGCGAGCTGATTTTTACAGCATCTCTTCTTTGTGAATTTTGTGTTCATTTTTATAGAAGTCGTTCTTAAGGTAACACAATCGATGAATGTAAACGTAATTTCGGTAGCTTAAAACATGATACAAATTCAACAATACATTGATGTAAGCGAAATTGATCTATAATTATATACATTTTCCTCCAAACTATCTTGAAAACGGGAATGTTCTGCGTTTTTTACCAGTACCTACGTACTTTCCGTTGCTCCAAAGACCTGCGATATACTACTGCAAGAAATGGAGCATGATCTTTTAGATAATATCGGCAGAATCTCAAATTGACCAGATTCTTTTCCTTCTGATAGGCTGGTTTACTCACCAAGGCTCCTTAGATTGCGCCTATGAAATCCATAATCTACTGGTAGCCAAATAATGTACTCTTCAGATCTATATCCACCCCTTCATTTACGTCTACGTTTGCATGCGTCAGCACGGACTCAGAAAATTTCGTTATTGTGAAACACAGCTAGTTCTTTATTCTCACGAAATAATTAGTGCTGTCGGTAGGGTATCTAAAATTGAAGCCATACTTTTTCCAGAAAGATTCTGTGAAGTTTGGAAGGTGAGAGACGAGGTACTGGCAGAACTGAAGCTGTGAGAACGGGTCGTGAGTCGTGCTTGGGTAGCTTCGGCTGGGCAGCAGTGCGCACCGCGCTCGGCCGTCCACGCCGCTGCGGGCGCGGAGTGTTTGTTTACATTCCCGTCGCCGAGCTTCTCAGTCGAACAAGTTATAATAGCCAACTCTTACGGGAAGAACACTCTTAAGTTCACCTTCTCAAATGAATACGCACGACCCAAAGCACTGGCCGTCGAACGCTTCCTACGCGAAGATGTGAAGATCCCCCGTGACGATCTCATCGGCATGCACCTATCGATCATTAGCAGCGTCGTTTATGTTACGATGGCTTCCGACGCTGCCTGCAACGATATTATTCAACGGATGCAACATGGACTAAAATTTCGACACTCCGACGGAAACGTCGGCCCTGTGGATGCCGACCAAGCAGGACTTGACCTTCGAACGATCTGTGTATTCGAACTGCCTTTCGAGGTGAATGAAGATGAAGTCATCGCGGCACTAAGCCCGTTCGAAAAAGTTCAGATTCACGTAGCCGAGACATGGGCACAGTTTACGATGTATTCGGTGCTTAATGGTATGAGACAAGTCCGAATAGATCTCAAACGGCACGCCCCATCGTACATTACTATCGGCGGCTGCAGTGCGGTGGCCATTTACGACGGACAGCCTCAAACATGTTCCGGGTGTGGCAAAGAATGCCACGTTCGTAATGAATACGACACGACGATACGAACACCGACAGAACCACAACGACCCTTCCAATCACCTATGCGGCGACACTGTACGTCCAGACCTCACAAGAAGCCGTTCATGAGCGTCTCTCCGGACCGATACACTCGGAGGCGTCCCAGCACCTTGACACCGGCAATGCCGCCTGTGAACATGATCTATAGCCGGACAAACCCACGCTAGAAGATGACAACGATACCAGCGAGAGTGATATGGAGAATGAAGCCCGCATCATTGCACCTGCGGCTTTTATACCTGAACGACGTGGCTCCTTCCTCAGAAACCGGAACTCATTGCCGAAAGCAGAAGTCACCCAAACGACAAAAAAAAGCGCCTCAAGACATCAGAATCGACCACTGAGGACGAAGAGATGGCACATAACTCCGACGGAGTACACGATAACTCTTTCTCCTCTGCCACGGAGACGCGGCATCCACAAGACGGTGAGCCGTCCAACAGAGATCGTGAGCAAGCCCAGAAGCCATGGAACATAGCAAACCCCTCGTCACCGGCACAATTGAGCCGACTCGGCCACCGCTGCCACCACTCACCGATGTCAAAACTGACGGACATTTTTCATGAGCTAATGACACGGATTTTTCACCTCCATCTGATGAGGAAATGAGATCTGTTCCTCCGATAGACCAGCACTGGGGGATGTTTCTACGACGACTCCTTCGACTTCTATGGACTTCCAGAATCCACCACGATAATCTTCACCAGCTACGAACCTATCGACAGCACGATCCCCCATCAGGCGTACCGAGTAGCTACTATCAATACTTCATATCGGCTCCCACGTTAAACTTCAACTGCTCCGTGACACGCTAAGAGCAGCGGACGTCGACATCGCTGAGGACAGCAACTTGATCCGGGTGTTATGGATACGAGACGTACGCCGCCCCTGCAGCTATGGAACACACAGGCGCGGCCATCCTCCTCCGAGAAGGGATTGCAGTTTCCGATGTCGCATATTTCCCAACGGCGCGAGAGGTGGCCATAACAGTTGAATGAATCAAAATTATAAATCTCTACGATCCATCGGTCACTGATAAACGGAGGGATCGTTCTCAGTTCTACGCAGAAGATATCACGCCTTTATTCCCTGGGCAGGTACGATCATCTCATCGAATGTGGAGATTTCAACTGTGTTCTCGAGCGTAAAGACCAATACCCACATTTCACCACATGTCCACAACTTCGCTTTCTCGTCCGCCGCCTTCGTCTCCTCGACACTTGGAGAGTGGTACACTGTGATTGCCCGGGGCACGCACACATCACGAGCTACTCCGCCAGCCGACCTGATAGAATATACACTCCTGGAAATGGAAAAAAGAACACATTGACACCGGTGTGTCAGACCCACCATACTTGCTCCTGACACTGCGAGAGGGCTGTACAAGCAATGATCACACGCACGGCACAGCGGACACACCAGGCACCGCGGTGTTGGCCGTCGAATGGCGCTAGCTGTGCAGCATTTGTGCACAGCCGCCGTCAGTGTCAGCCAGTTTGCCGTGGCATACGGAGCTCCATCGCAGTCTTTAACACTGGTAGCATGCCGCGACAGCGTGGACGTGAACCGTATGTGCAGTTGACGGACTTTGAGCGAGGGCGTATAGTGGGCATGTGGGAGGCCGGGTGGACGTACCGCCGAATTGCTCAACACGTGGGGCGTGAGGTCTCCACAGTACATCGATGTTGTCGCCAGTGGTCGGCGGAAGGTGCACGTGCCCGTCGACCTGGGACCGGACCGCAGCGACACACGGATGCACGCCGAGACCGTAGGATCCTACGCAGTGCCGTAGGGGACCGCACCGCCACTTCCCAGCAAATTAGGGACACTGTTGCTCCTGGGGTATCGGCGAGGACCATTCGCAACCGTCTCCATGAAGCTGGGCTACGGTCCCGCACACCGTTAGGCCGTCTTCCGCTCACGCCCCAACATCGTGCAGCCCGCCTCCAGTGGTGTCGCGACAGGCGTGAATGGAGGGACGAATGGAGACGTGTCGTCTTCAGCGATGAGAGTCGCTTCTGCCTTGGTGCCAATGATGGTCGTATGCGTGTTTGGCGCCGTGCAGGTGAGCGCCACAATCAGGACTGCATACGACCGAGGCACACAGGGCCAACACCCGGCATCATGGTGTGGGGAGCGATCTCCTACACTGGCCGTACACCACTGGTGATCGTCGAGGGGACACTGAATAGTGCACGGTACATCCAAACCGTCATCGAACCCATCGTTCTACCATTCCTAGACCGGCAAGGGAACTTGCTGTTCCAACAGGACAATGCACGTCCGCATGTATCCCGTGCCACCCAACGTGCTCTAGAAGGTGTAAGTCAACTACCCTGGCCAGCAAGATCTCCGGATCTGTCCCCCATTGAGCATGTTTGGGACTGGATGAAGCGTCGTCTCACGCGGTCTGCACGTCCAGCACGAACGCTGGTCCAACTGAGGCGCCAGGTGGAAATGGCATGGCAAGCCGTTCCACAGGACTACATCCAGCATCTCTACGATCGTCTCCATGGGAGAATAGCAGCCTGCATTGCTGCGAAAGGTGGATATACACTGTACTAGTGCCGACATTGTGCATGCTCTGTTGCCTGTGTCTATGTGCGTGTGGTTCTGTCAGTGTGATCATGTGATGTATCTGACCCCAGGAATGTGTCAATAAAGTTTCCCCTTCCTGGGACAATGAATTCACGGTGTTCTTATTTCAATTTCCAGGAGTGTATGTCTCTGACGCTCTAAAATCCGTTCTCCTCGACGCGTAACGTTGGCCGTCTGCCTTTTCGGATCATGACATCTACATCTGTTGCATGAACCTACGTAGGCAATCTACATGGCGCAGTGCAGAACCTTGGGAACTGAACGTCACGCTACTGCGGGGCCCTGAGTGTCGACAACAGGTCACCGACACGTGGCACACCTGTGTTCAACGCATCATGCTTTACGAGACCACACTGCAGTGGTGGTTACTGTGCGCTAAACCGGCCATCCGACGCACCTTGACACACTATGGCAGAGCCAAAACCAGGTGGAATCACCACACATTTCTACTATAGCGCTCTACGTGAGCCCATGGATCAGCCTCCATCGCCGGATCGTCTAAAAGAAGCTCAACACATCAAGGCAAAGATTTTAACCTTGACCAGATGCCGTGTAGAGGGAGCCATTGTACGAGCACGCAGCCAAGATAGGATTAACGGTGAAGAACCTTCTATGCATCATATTGTTCAAAATGTTCGTCGACGTCGACAGGCTCTAATGACAACTTTAGACCTACCTGATGCACTACGGCTGACTTCGCAAGCTACCATTGTGGATGCCATCACAACGCACTATAGACTTTTCTATCAAGAAGTACGTGCATGTGCAGGGGCCATTGCTGATGTTGCCCAGGAGATACTTTGTACCCTCAACGCCGCAGCTGCAACCCTCCTGACTACGGAAGTGACCACCGATGACGTCCATGGCACTGTGGCCAAAGGATCACTGAATCGATCTCCCGGCCTAGATGGTTTACCTTTCGAATTTTACAGAACTTTCCAAGATTTGATGTTGCCACGATGGAGAGACATGTGCTGGGAACTTTTGTCCGACGCGGCGATCCCACCGCCAATGTTCATGGAAGGCTTACTCGTACCAGTCCCGAAACCTGCAGGAGGAACACGACGCGACAGTTATCAGCCGATCACGTTATTCAATTCCGACTTCAAGATTTCCACACGCCTTATAGCAGTGCTACTCAAACATCTCTTACGAGGCATTGTTTCACACGAACAAACATCCTAAGGCGGCGATCGTAATATACAGGCAGCCCTCAGTGAATATCGCGATGTGATCGCTGTGGCAACACACACGCGACTGCCAGGCGCTTTAATCTCCATCGACTTCAAACAAGCGTTTGACCGCGTCAATCATGCATTCCTCAACGCAGTGATGGACCGAATGGCGATTCCCGCCACGTTCACGCAAGTGATTATGCGGCTTCTTCGTGGGGCAACGTCCAGGCTTCTGCTCAACGGCACACTTACAGAACCTATACGGATTGAACGCTCAGTATGGCAGGGTTGCCCATTGTCGACGGTTCTTTATGCCATTGCGATGGAACCACTCATTTGCGGATTACGGCGACGTTTGACAGGTATTCCACTCCGGGATCATGCGTTCCGCTGCCGAGTCTATGCGGACGACTTGGCTCTCGTCGTACGTTCAGCGGCCAACGTACAAGCTGCGATGCCGTGGATTACCCGTTACAGTGCAGGGGCAGGGAGCGCTATGAACGTCGCAAAATCATGTGACATGAAGAGTGGCCGGGGCCTTCCCGCAGACAGTGTAGTCCCCTTTCAAATGGTTCAAATGGCCCTGAGCACTATGGGACTTGACATCTTAGGTCATAAGTCCCCTAGGACTTAGAACTACTTAAACCTAACTAACCTAAGGACATCACACACATCCATGCCCGAGGCAGGATTCGAACCTGCGACCGTAGCAGTCCCGCGGTTCCGGACTGCAGCGCCTAGAACCGCAAGACCACCGCAGCCGGCGTAGTCCCCTTTCAACTGATGGATACCCTTCGCTGTCTCGGGTTGGTGTACACGCGAGACATTTGCTGCACCTCGGCGATCAATTTTCGGGCGCTACTGCAACGCATCTGGGCCAACATACAAAATCACCTTTGTCAATACCCATCTGGCAGCCCATATACCCCATATCGTGCAGATTCTGCCATCACTGCGACAATGGCAGCCAGGTGGCTTTCGGGTATTTTATATGTTCTGGACACATCTTCAAAGTCCAGTATGAAGCTCTCACCCTACCGAAGCGGGATGGTGGCCTCGAGCTGGTTAATGTGAGGGCCAGGACCATGGCACTTTACACCAATACTATGCTCCAGTTGTGGAAAAGCTAAAATGGTAGTTTTACTGGAATGTTGACCACCGAGCTCGCACCTGTTTCGAGACGCCCACCGACGTCTCTGGCACCTCCGATGTCGCATATTGGCCGTTTCTTTTTGGAATTCAGTTACATATGCACTGAGCTCCCCAGGACCAGGAAGACGACCACCCGCGACATCTACCGTCATCTCCGAAAGTCCCCACCCCGAAACCCCGTCGAAACACACCACCCCCAGGTTTCATGGGCTACAGTTTGGAAAACGATCCACCAACTGTATCACACCACTGACACCACTGCGACGTGGTACCTTCTCGTCGACGGCAAGTATACTACAAGACAGGAACTGCATCGCGTCGCGCTGGTGGACTCACCCCTGTGCCTCAAGTGCAATGTCGAAGATTTACATCGTTCTGAGTGTGGACCAGCAGCAGATGCCTTGACCCTCGTACAGATGATTGTGGCTTTCTACCTCCGAATACCACCACATCACGTTTCTCCTACCATGATGATGTATCCCGACACGATCTGCTTTCCATCGTCTAAATGGCACGCCATCACATGGATCAGTGGCATGGCTGTCAACTACCTCTTCCGGGACGACATCGTCGATCCGGCGGACTTTTGCACACGCCTCCCAGTACATCACCACACCCTTCGCCGACATCGACACTATCGGGCCACTTTCGTAAACTATCTACAGAGCATTTTCGCCGACTTGGAATCTCAGTGAACCGTGCCAGCCAAGACTGGACGATCACACGTTCTCCTTTTAATGGTCAATGATAGAATGCACGTTGTTCTGTTGGCAGGCCAAAGTGGAGTATTGCGCGGAAAGTATTCCTAATTTCTTTCAATTTTCTTTTCTCCTCCTCTTCTAAGTTTTTTTCCCTTACACATATTTATCCTTAGCACGCGTAGCTCTCTATCTGCAGCCAATTTGATTTCCTTCTCCTGTGCTCCCCTGTAAAAATAAAATAAAAAAAGTTAGGTTGCTGCTGATGGTGAAACTGTATACTCACTTACGTAAAAAAAAAGTTCGTAGAGCACTTACCCGCGAATAGTAAAGGTCCCGAGGTCGAGTATCGGTCCGTCACGGTTTTAATCTGACAGGAAGATTCGTATCAGCGCACACTCCGTTGCAGAGTGAAAAACTCATTCTGGATGTTTAAATTTGATCCATTTTCTGGTCGAAATAATGCTGACCTACTGTCTTTCAGTGAACTCCTCGAAAACGTTAATTCGCAACAATGGGGTGACAAAAAGGCTACCATGTATAATTAA
Organism: Schistocerca serialis cubense; assembly: GCF_023864345.2. Classification (NCBI taxonomy): domain Eukaryota; kingdom Metazoa; phylum Arthropoda; class Insecta; order Orthoptera; family Acrididae; genus Schistocerca; species Schistocerca serialis. Next base: position 221,722,559 of record NC_064646.1, on the reverse strand, counting down.
CAGGTTACTGGTTGCTCTTTCATAACGAATGTGAAAAGCATACATAACACATGACAACTTCGACTCAAATTTCCTGAAAAAAATATAGGTCAAATGGTGTGCATAACAGCATTAGATGTGACATTTATGAGATAAGAAATTTTGTAAACAATCATTCTCAAGGATGAACAGAATTCTTTCAACGTGGCTAGCAGATAATTTATATTTAGATGACTCACTGAGTGAAAAATATTTAGTAGCGATCATTCTTATAAAATTAATATCTCCCAAAGGCTAGATAGAACATAACTGAATACTGAAACAGGTGGTACCAGGAATGAAAAGCAATATACATCAGTACACATTAACAGTCAAAATTTGGAAAAAGTAAGTAAAATTTCTTGGCTGTATAATATCAGTTCTAACCTAAGCAATTAAAGAATTTCTAAAACTAGAAAACAAATAACAGGTGAAAGTGTTCTGAGGATTAACAGGAAATTTGTGGAAAACAATCTGTTCAAAGCTATAACAAAGTCAGAGTCAACAAAGAAGAACTTATGATGGATATTGTCCAAAGAAACGAAACATAATTTTAAAATTGTCAAGAAGGATCTCTGCAGAAGCGTTGTATTGTCACTCATAGATCTGTCAAAACTGCTTTCCACCTCTAATAACAGTTCAAAATAGGCGATAGATCAAAATTGTTCCAAGTAAGTTATGGATAATGAGTCAGACAGGAGGCCATACGTTCTTTTATAAAATACTGTGTTACACATTTTTATATTCCAAAATACTTTATGATTTTTATTGGATTGTCTCTTAACACATGGGAGGCTAACGAGATGGCCATTAGCCTTACAGGAGTTTAATTCTAAAATTAAGAGCAAAAATTAAGTGTAAATAGTTGTAGTAAATGTTTTCTCGAAATTCCCAGTAGTAACTGAGAACAATTAAAATGCAGTCACGGAATAATTGAGCAAGAACAAACAGACTGCAACGGTCGCAGTAGTAAATTTAATAAAGCGACACTAGAGCTTACGGCGGCAGGAAACTAGACTAAAAGGATAACTAATGCTACACTGTTGCCGGCCGCGGTGGTCTAGCGGTTCTCGGCGCTCAGTCCGGAGCCGCGCGACTGCTACGGTCGCAGGTTCGAATCCTGCCTCGGGCATGGATGTGTGTGATGTCCTTAGGTTAGTTAGGTTTAAGTAGTTCTAAGTCTAGGGGACTGATGACCTCAGATGTTAAGTCCCATAGTGCTCAGAGCCATTTGAACCATTTTGCTACACTGTTGGTGTTGTTGTGGTCTTCAGTCCTGAGACTGGTTTGATGCAGCTCTCCATGCTACTCTATCCTGTGCAAGCTTCTTCATCTCCCAGTACCTACTGCAACCTACATCCTTCTGAATCTGCTTAGTGTATTCATCTCTTGGTCTCCCTGTACGATTTTTACCCTCCACGCTGCCCTCCAATACTAAATTGGTGATCCCTTGATGCCTCAGAACATGTCCTACCAACCGATCCCTTCTTCTGGTCAAGTTGTGCCACAATCTTCTCTTCTCCCCAATCCTATTCAATACTTCCTCATTAGTTATGTGATCTACCCATCTAATCTTCAGCATTCTTCTATAGCACCACATTTCGAAAGCTTCTATTTTCTTCTTGTCCAAACTATTTAGCGTCCATGTTTCACTTCCATACATGGCTACACTCCATACAAATACTTTCAGAAATGACTTCCTGACACTCAAATCTATACTCAATGTTAACAAATTTCTCTTCTTCAGAAACGCTTTCCTTGCCATTGCCAGTCTACGTTTTATATCCTCTCTACTTCGACCATCATTAGTTATTTTGCTCCCCAAATAGCAAAACTCCTTTATTACTTTAAGTGTCTCATTTCCTAATCTAATACCCTCACCATCACCCGACTTAATTCGACTACATTCCATTATCCTCGTTCTGCTTTTGTTGATGTTCATCTTATATCCTCTCTTCAAGACACCATCCATTCCGTTCAACTGCTCTTCCAAATCCTTTGCTGTCTCTGACAGAATTACAATGTCATCGGCGAACCTCAAAGTTTTTATTTCTTCTCCATGAATTTTAATACCTACTCCGAATTTTTCTTTTGTTTCCTTTACTGCTTGCTCAATATACAGATTGAATAACATCGGGGAGAGGCTACAACCCTGTCTTACTCCCTTGCCAACCACTGCTTCCCTTTCAAGTCACTCGGCTCTTATAACTGCCATCTGGTTTCTGTACAAATTGTAAATAGCCTTTCGCTCCCTGTATTTTACCCCTGCCACCTTTAGAATTTGAAAGAGAGTATTCCAGTCAACATTGTCAAAAGCTTTCTCTAAGTCTACAAATGCTAGAGACGTAGGTTTGCCTTTCCTTAATCTTTCTTCTAAGATAAGTCGTAAGGTCAATATTGCCTCACGTGTTCCAATATTTCTACGGAATCCAAACTGATCTTCCCCGAGTATTAATCGAAAAATAGCACTTTTTTACAACATGATAAATAGCACTAATATAAACTGGCACCATTATAACGAAAAATTTACGTCTGGGTCTGTCTTCTCCACTGATCTGCGCAGCTGAACACACAGCTGATTGTAGACTTCTGCTGATGTGAAGTACGGCGCTCTTACACAGCTCTCTCCTAAGGCACTTACTACAAGCGTAATTCACATTTACTGATATGACCCTTTACACGTTACTACCATCATAAAACCTTGCATAAATAAAATAACTTTTAGAATTACAGTAGTAAAACTGTTATGTACAGCGATGTTCTCGTAATGTCGCGTTGCTACCCGAATACCCTCTATTTTCATATACCGTATGCATTCAAATAAAAACAATGATATTTATAATGAAATTCAATGAATTTCAACTACACTGTCGAACTTCCGGGAAAAAATCACACACCTCTCATTCAAGTTAAAATCTCGAAAACTGTCACTCGCGATATCATCACTGATAAATGATCTACCTAAAAAAGAAAGCACTGATAGGTGATCTACCTAAAAAAGAAAGTTAGCCAGGATCAGCAGGCATATCATCCTCCGATAACAAAAACGCCGTCTGAATAACAAGATGGACGTAGGAACACTGACACACCCATATAAACCTTCTTAAAATATATCTTCCACCCATTAGCCTACCTACATATCCTGCTCATCTCCATATGATTTTCGTCATGATCCTTATCATCATCGTCTTCGTTCTTTAGACCCCTCGACCAACTGGGAACTTAAAACTCGATCTTTCCGCTTACTGTTTGTTCTACCCATCCAGCGGAATCCTCTAGCTTATAAGCTGACTTAGGAAAACATTCATCGTTCATGTGTTACGTAAAACTTATGCGGCCTCCGTTTTTTCGATATTCCCACATTATGTAACTTGAGCTGTAAATGTTGAATGTCTGCCGTATAGTTTTCATTTCACTTCCTATCCCTCTTTTTCAGCCCCACAACTGACAGAATAAATTGTATTTTGGACGCCTGGACGTTACTTCTGTTCTTCGTGGAGGTATGCACCGTCTATGCAGCTAAAGGAAAGTATTTGTTTGTTGCCTTAAGCGTTTCGCTTCATTTATTTCGGAAGCATCATCGCTGGCCTGAAATACATGTTTCTTTTTATACATACAATATACGTATCATGTGATAGATGTAATATGCTAATATATTACATTTAGGTTAGAAGCAACTTTTGTAGCACAAGTTTCGTATTGTAAATGTATCGTTCGGTGTTACTTACAATTTCCACCGCTGTTAACAAACGTGTGTGTTCCTGGGGATGTATTTGTTATTCTTCATATACTCCGGCTGGCTAACTTCTGGCGTTGTTTCATAAACACTTGTCACATCGCATGCTTCGCTTTCACTTCCATTTGGTGATTAAGGAAAGGCATTTGGTGATCAACGTATGTGTGTTTTGGGTGTGTAGAGTTGCCAATTGTTGTTGTGTGTTTGTCTGTCCTGTGTTTCTGTTGTGTTTGATGTTTTTCATATAGTGTGTGTGTGGATGTTTGTGTGTGTATGTGTGTTCGTGCATGCGCTCGCACGTGTGTGTATTCTACTGTTTCTTTATATTTTCTCAAAATAAATACGAGTGTGTGTGTGTAAATATGAGTGTGTGTGTGTGTGTGGGGGGGGGGGGGGGAGGTGTAATTTGTTGCGTGCAATTTGCTTCTAACATAAAAAGATAGAGAAAAACACGATAAAATGTAGTATATCAGCATATTATATCTGTCACATAACACGTTTATTGCATGTATAAAAATAAACATGTATTTCAAGCCACTGATGATGCTTTCCAAATAAATGAAGCGAAACGCTTATGACAACAAAAAAATTGCTTTTATTTAGTTGCATAGACGTTACATACCTCCACGAATTTAGAGCAGCTAAGGGAAAGATAGAAAACAGATAAAATGACTTCTGTTCTTATTAACGAGAACCCATGCTTTCCTCCTATATGAACCTGATGGTACTGTCAAAGTCTTGTAGAACTTCAGAGTTGTTTCCTCCCTTCCTTTTTTATCTTTCTACTTACTCTACCACATACGCTAAATAAATTTTCAGTTTCATTTCCAATATCAAGTTCTTCAAATGATGAGAATGTGCAACCCAGAAATGTTACGAATTATATTTTTGTGTTGCGACATTTTAAATTTATATTGTTCCACATCTCCATAGATACTTCGCAAGTCACTATACGGTGCGTGGTGGAGGGTACCTTGTACCACAACTATACATTTCATTTCCTCTTCCAATCGCAAACACAGTGAGGGAAAAACGACTATCTATATGCCTCCGCAATAGTTTGGCAGTCAGCTTTAAATTTCGGTTCTCTAAATTTTCTCCATTGTGTTTCTCGAAAAGAACATCGCCTTCCCTCCAGGAATTCTCATTTGAGTCCCTGAAGCTTCTCAATAGTACTTACGTGTTGTTCGAATCATTTTTGTTATTATGGTCTTCAGTCCTGAGACTGGTTTGATGCAGCTGTCCATGCTACTCTATCCTGTGCAAGCTACTTCATCTCCCAGTACCTACCGCAACCTACATCCTTCTGAATCTGCTTAGTGTATTCATCTCTTGGTCTCCCTCTACGATTTTTACCCTCCACGCTGCCCTCCAATGCTAAATTTGTGATCCCTTGATGCCTCAGAACATGTCCTACCAACCGATCCCTTCTTCCAGTCAGGTTGTGCCACAAACTTCTCTTCTCCCCAATCCTATTCAATACCTCCTCATTAATTACGTGATCTACCCACCTAATCTTCAACATTCTTCTGTAACACCACATTTCGAAATCTTTTATTCTCTTCTTGTCCAAACTATTTATCGTCCATGTTTCACTTCCATACATGGCTACACTCCATACAAATACTTTCAGAAACGACTCCCTGACACTTAAATCTATACTCGATGTTTACAAATTTCTCTTCTTCAGAAACTCTTTCCTTGCCATTGCCAGTCTACATTTTATATCCTCTCTACTTCGACCATCATCAGTTATTTTCCAGAATGAGATTTTCACTCTGCAGCGGAGTGTGCGCTGATATGAAACTTCCTGGCAGATTAAAACTGTGTGCCCGACCGAGACTCGAACTCGGGACCTTTGCCTTTCGCGGGCAAGTGCTCTACCAACTGAGCTACCGAAGCACGACTCACGTCCGGTACTCACAGCGCACACTCCGCTGCAGAGTGAAAATCTCATTCTGGAAACATCCCCCAGGCTGTGGCTAAGCCATGTCTCCGCAATATCCTTTCTTTCAGGAGTGCTAGTTCTGCATGTTTCGCAGGAGAGCTTCTGTAAAGTTTGGAAGGTAGGAGACGAGGTACTGGCAGAAGTAAAGCTGTGAGTACCGGACGTGAGTCGTGCTTCGGTAGCTCAGTTGGTAGAGCACTTGCCCGCGAAAGGCAAAGGTCCCGAGTTCGAGTCTCGGTCGGGCACACAGTTTTAATCTGCCAGGAAGTTTCATATCAGCGCACACTCCGCTGCAGAGTGAAAATCTCATTCTGGAAACATCCCCCAGGCTGTGGCTAAGCCATGTCTCCGCAATATCCTTTCTTTCAGGAGCGCTAGTTCTGCATGTTTCGCAGGAGAGCTTCTGTAAAGTTTGGAAGGTAGGAGACGAGGTACTGGCAGAAGTAAAGCTGTGAGTACCAGACGTGAGTCGTGCTTCGGTAGCTCAGTTGGTAGAGCACTTGCCCGCGAAAGGCAAAGGTCCCGAGTTCGAGTCTCGGTCGGGCACACAGTTTTAATCTGCCAGGAAGTTTCATCAGTTATTTTGCTCCCCAAATAGCAAAACTCTTTTACTACTTTAAGTGTCTCATTTCCTAACCTAATTCCCTCAGCATCACCCGACTTAATTCCACTACATTCCATTATCCTCGTTTTGCTTTTGTTGATGTTCATCTTATATCCTCCTTTCAAGACACTCTCCATTCCCTTCAACTGCTCTTCCAAGTCCTTTGCTGTCTCTGACAGAATTACAATGTCATCGGCGAACCTCAAAGTTTTTATTTCTTCTCCCTGAATTTTAGTACCTACTCCAAATTTTTCTTTTGTTTCCTTTACTGCTTGCTCAATATACAGATTGAATAACATCGGGAAAAGGCTACAACCCTGTCTCACTCCCTTCCAAACCACTGCTTCCCTTTCATGTCCCTCGACTCTTATAACTGCCATCTGGTTTCTGTACAAATTGTAAATAGCCTTTCGCTCCCTGTATTTTACCCCTGTCACCTTTAGAATTTGAAAGAGAGTATTCCAGTCAACACTGTCAAAAGCTTTCGCTAAGTCTACATTTGCTAGAAACGTACGTTTGCCTTTCCTTAATCTTTCTTCTAAGATAAGTCGCAAGGTCAGTATTGCCTCACATGTTCCAACATTTCTACGGAATCCAAACTGATCTTCCCCGAGGTCGGCTTCTACCAGTTTTTCCATTCGTCTGTAAAGAATTCGCGTTAGTATTTTGCAGCTGTGACTTACTAAACTGATAGTTCGGTAAGTTTCACATCTGTCAACAACTGCTTTCTTTGGGATTGGAATAATTACATTCTTCTTTAAGTATGAGGGTATTTCGCCTGTCTCGTACATCTTGCTCAGCAGATGGTAGAGTTTTGTCAGGACTGGCTCTCCGAAGGCCGTCAGTAGTTCTAATGAAATGTTGTCTACTCCCGGAGCTTTTTTGCGACTCAGGTCTTTCAGTGCTCTGTCAAACTTTTTACGCAATATCGTATCTCCCATTTCATCTTCATCTACATCCTCTTCCATTTCCATAATATTGTCCTCAAGTACATCGCCCTTGTATAGAGCCTCTATATACTCCTCCCACCTTTCTGCTTTCCCTTCTTTGCTTAGAACTGGGTTTCTATCTGAGCTCTTGGTATTCATACAAGTGGCTCTCTTTTCTCCAAAGGTCTCTTTAATTTTCCTGTAGGCAGTATCTATCTTACCCCTAGTGAGATAAGCTTCTACATTCTTGCATTTGTCCTCTAGCCATGCCTGCTTAGCCATTTTGCACTTCCTGTCGATCTCATTTTTGAGACGTTTGTATTCCTTTTTGCCTGCTTTGTTTACTGCGTTTTTATATTTCCTCCTTTCATCGACTAAATTCAATATTTCTTGTTACCCAAGGATTTCTACTAGCCCTCGTATTTTTACCCACTTGATCCTCTGCTGCCTTTACTACTTCATCCCTCAGATCTAACCATTCTTCTTCTACTGTATTTCTTTCCCCCATTCTTGTCAATTGTTCCCTTATGCTCTCCCTGAAACTCTGTACAACCTCTGGTTTAGTCAGTTTATCCAGGTCCCATCTCCTTAAATTCCCATCTTTTTCAATTTCTTTAGTTTTAATCTACAGTTCATAACATATAGTTTGTAGTCAGAGTCCACATCTGCCCCTGGAAATGTCTTACAATTTAAAACCTGGTTCCTAAATCTCTGTCTTACCATTATATAATCTATCTGAAACCTGTCAGTATCTCCAGGGTTCTTCCATGTATACAACCTTCTTTCATGATTCTTGAACCAAGTGTTAGCTATGGTTAAGTTATGCTCTGTGCAAAATTCTACCAGACGGCCTCTCCTTTCATTTCCTACTCCCAATCCATATTCACCTACTATGTTTCCTTCTCTCCCTTTTCCTACTCTCGAATTCCAGCCACCCATGACTATTAAATTTTCGTCTCCCTTCACTACCTGATTAATTTCTTTTATCTCATCATACATTTCTTCAATTTTTTCGTCATCTGCAGAGCTAGATGGCATTTAAATTTGTACTACTGTAGTAGGCGTGGGCTTCGTGTCTCTCTTGGCCACAATAATGCGTTCACTATGCTGTTTGTAGTAGCTTACCCGCACTCCTATTTTTTTATTCATTATTAAACCTACTCCTGCATTACCCCTAGTTGATTTTGTATTTATAACCCTGTATTCACCTGACCAGAAGTCTTGTTCCTCCTGCCACCGAACTTCAAAAAAATGGTTCAAATGGCTCTGAGCGCTGTGGAACTTAACATCTATGGTCATCAGTCCCCTAGAACTTAGAACTACTTAAACCTAACTAAACTAAGGACATCACACACATCCATGCCCGAGGCAGGATTCGAACCTGCGACCGTAGCAGTCGCGCGGCTCCGGACGGAGCGCCTAGAACCGCTAGACCACCGCGGCCGGCGCACCGAATTTCACTAATTCCCCCTATATCTAACTTTAATCTATCCATTTCCCTTTTTAAATTTTCTAGCCTACCTGCCCGATTAAGGGATCTGACATTCCACGCTCCGATCCGTAGAACGCCAGTTGTCTTTCTCCTGATAACGACGTCCTCCTGAGTAGTTCCCGCCCGGAGATCCGAATGGGGGACTATTTTACCTCCGGAATGTTTTACCCAAGAGTACACCATCATCATTTAACCATACAGTAAAGCTGCATGTCCTCGGGAAAAATTACGGCTGTAGTTTCCCCTTGCTTTCAGCCGTTCGCAGTACCAGCACAGCAAGGCCGTTTTGCTTAGTGTTACAAGGCCAGATCAGTCAATCATCCAGACTGTTGCCCCTGCAACTACTGAAAAGGCTGCTGCCCCTCTTCAGGAACCACACGTTTGTCTGGCCTCTCAGCAGATACCCCTCCGTTGTGGTTGCACCTACGGTACGGCTATCTGCATCGTTGAGGTACGCAAGCCTCCCCACCAACGGCAGGGTCCATGGTTCATGGGGGACGTTGTGCGAATCAACGGGTAACAAATCTAGCAAGTCGCCTCGGAAATGCTTCGATGTCTTCCTTCAATCCGACCTGGTACAGATCTCAAATACTCGAGCAGTACTCAAGAATAGCTCGCACCAACATCCTGTATCTGGTCTCTTTTACAGTTAAACCACTCTTTCCTAAAGCCTCTCAATAAATCAAAGTCGAGCACTCAGCTTCCCTCCCACAGTTCTCACATGCTCGTTCCATTTCACATCGCTTTCTAACTTTACCCCAAATATTTCAACGACTTGACTGTGTGAAGCGCGTCACTGCTAATACTGTGTCCGAAAATTAAAGGTTTGTTCTTTCTATGCATCCACATTAACTTACAATTTTCTATGACAGATTGTCATCAATAGGTTTAGAGCCACTGGTGTAACAAATAATGGCATCCTGAAACTCCTGTAAAAGTGTTTCTAACACCACTGGAACGATGGAGGTTTTCAGACCCTGGAAGGGATCCATCCGAATCTGGGGCCGAGGAACTAACCAAGGGGCAGTGAGGAATGTGGGGAAGGGGACAGAGCAGATGCTGATGGCATAGGAAACCAGGAGCTGGGGGCCAGTGAATTGAAGTGGGAGGGATCCCAGCATTAGCCAGAAGACTATTGATCTGATTCATGTGATAGGCATCAGTGGCTAAACGGATACCATGATGGTGAACTGGGTGCAAGAAGAGCAGCAAGGAAGGGGGCAGCTGATCCATAAACTTGACAACCATAGTCCAGACGAGAGAGAGTATAGTATACTGCCCAACCCCAAGAGGTGTTGGCAACGACGTGAAGAACATTGAGTTTATAAAAACAGCCAACCTTCAGATGACTTGGATGGGGCAACTAAGTAAGCTTGTTGTCAAAAAGAAACAGGACTTTTGGGACCACAGTCAAGCGTTGGGCATAGGTAGAGTTCCAGATCAGGATAGACTGTAGTACAGCAACAGAAATGCACCACCTTCAACTTGAGGGGAGAGGACTGGAAAGCGTGTGAGAGTGTCCACGCGGAAGCGGACCAAATGGCACCTTGTAGCTGTTGTTCCACAGAGACCACTGAGTGGTAGCTAGCCCACATACAGAAATCATCCACAAACAGAGCAGTGGTGACCAACAGTCCAGGAGAGGGGAGCTAGCTGCCATTCATCACACCAACTAGAAATATTGTCTAAATCGTCTTGTATCTTTCTACAGTCACTCGCCATAGTGTATTTTCACAGTTTGAAACAATTAACTGATCATCGACGAACAAGAGCGTCAAGAGAAATCTACCGTCATTAATCTTATTCTCAAAATCTAATCGTAAGATTTTTTTTTACATTTTCGACTGCATTGTTAACATACAAACCAATTAAAATCGTTAGCAAAGAATAACCTTGTCTTTCGACCACGTTAATGTATTGTGATATGAATTGATCTGGCCTTTGCTCGGAACGTTTATGTGTCTTTCCTTAGAATTTCTTCAGCCTTTATATAAAATTCTTGGGAATTCTGCCCACGATGTCCCACTGTTTTATCTTTTTTGCATTATCTGTAAATACTGAACAAAAGTCAACATAAATTCGTGGGTCTACAAAAAGATCGATGCGCGAAGCTTACAACAACTACCAACGTTACACCTTAGCCAAAGACCTTGCAGAGAACCCGAGACAATTCTGTTCCTACTTAAATGCGCTAAGTGGGTCTAAGGTTCTCTCCGGTCAGTCGTTGACGAGTCTGATGCGGCAATATAAGACAGCAAAAGTGAAGCCGAAGTTTTAAATTTCGCATTTCAAAATTCGTTTCTGCAGCAGAATCGTAGAAAGATATGTTGCTTGATCATCACATATACTCCTGTATGGATGACATACGAGTGCTGTTCAATAAAGAATGATTATAATTTTTTTGACAACATACGTATACTCACCTCATAATTTTGATGGTCCTTCTTAAAGTAGTCTCTCATGAATGCGATGCACTTGTCCCAGCGTTTCTACCAGTCATGTAATACATGCTGGAAACCATTTTTTGAGAGGTCCTTCAAAATCGCCTCCGCAGCCTTCACCATTGCTTTTGATGATTGATAATGCCTCCCACGAAGGCGTTTCTTCATGTTAGGGAATATAAAAAAGTCACATGGGGCTATATCTGGACTATAGGAAGGATGAGGGATGCACTTCACGTTGATTTTTGCAAGATTTTCACCAACAACACTGGCAATATGCGGCCACGCATTATCATGGTGGACCATTCAGTATTTCAGAAAGTGGTCTTACGGTAATTCGTTGACCCTCTCTCTCAATGACATGAGCAGTGTTGATGTTTACTCCCGTACGAGCAGTAACTGGAGCACCGAGTCCACTTTCCTTTGAAATTGATTGTCTCCCCTCTTTCAACATTTTAAACCACCTTCGAGCTGTGCTTTGGGGAAGAACAGACTCTCCGTAGGCCTCCTGTAACACTGTGTAGGCCTGAGCTGAAGATTTGTTGAGACGAACACAGAATTTCAAAGCCGCATATCGCTCCTCGCGTGTTACTTCCATTGCAGCGGTAGGCGATACTGAACATGTCTGACCTTGCTGCCTCTCACAGACGGAAACCAGGAGTCCCAACAATGAAGCTACTACGGCGTTTTCGTTCACATTAAGCAAACAGAATATCATAATGTATGAATGCAGAGTCTCGCGGCGATAACATTGAATAAAATGTTCTCGGGTTTCCAACAGCGTCAATTGCTTAAAACTACACGAGCTTTCGGCCAAGGACTCCTTGGCCATTGTCAAGTGGTATGACTGTCAGTGGGCTGTTGGTGCGCCCTTACATACGCTAGTTGCCGGCTGTGACGTCACTGGTGCCCGTGACATTGCCATACATGGGCATGTTTTGAGTCGGCGTTCGATGTGCCCTCTTCAACCGCGCGATCGCTGGATCCCACGCAGCGCTGAGCTGTAAGCCACCGTCTCTATTCAGGTTGTTTGAGGTAATTTTTATTTCAATAGCTTCCCTTATTAAACCGTCCCAGAAGCCGTTAGTGCGAGCCACGACGGAGGTATCGTCAAATTTTATGTGGTGACCGTTTCTTAACGCATGCTCAGCTAACGCAGATTTCTCTGGGTAGCGTAGGCGATAATACCTCTCATGTTCTTTCCTGCGTTGTTCCACAGTGAACTGTTTGTCCGATGTACTTCTGGCCACACTCACAAGGTATTTCGTAGACTAGGAAGCTCTTGTTTCGTTAGCTGTCGATAACTCTTAAAAAATTACAGTCGCTGGAATGAACTAAATAATAAGTGAAGTATAATTACTGATATATCACCATAGATAAGAAAGTTCCGTGTGTTTAAGAATTGGCAAAACACTCTCCTCCCTGTGTGCTATCATTCGCCAAACTTTCGTTTCGATGTCTCGAACGGTTTAGGAGATATGAGAGATGTTGCGAGTATTTCATTCTCGCGGGCGTGAGATCGGCAGCGTGCGCTCTACATAGGATCCATTTTCTCGAGATCGGAGGCAGATAGAGCCCTCCTCCCAAGCCTAAACAAAAATTCAACATGTTAGCTAAATTTCATACGCAGCAACATATGGTGTAATACGCACCAAACGCAAAATCATATCATCATCATCAGTTATCTGCTATATTAGCAGGTCCTTTGCCTCTACATTTTCTGCGATCCATTGCTTCCTTCTTAAGGCTGCTGTATGTTGTACCGTCCATCATGTCATCCAATATCTGGAATCTCTTCCTTCCTCTCTTCCTTTTCCCTTCTACATAACCTTCTAAAACTGTTTTTATCAGTCCGTCATTATTTCTTAATATATGCCCAATCCAATTTCTTTTTCTTCTCTGTATTACATCTAGAACTGTCTTTTCTCTCCCACTCTTCTCAGTACCTCTTCATTTTTTACTCTGTCCATCCAACTTATTCTTTCCATCCTCCGCCATGTCCAGATCTCAAAAGCCTCCAGCTTTTCTCTGTCTTTTTTCCTCATAGTCCATGTTTCAGCGCCATATAGAAGAATACTCCATACAAGACATTTTATGAGTCTCTTTCTGAGTTCTCTGTCCAGACCGCTGCAGAAAATTCTCCTTTTCTTATAAAACTGCTGTCCTTGTTTTAATTTCTGTGGTGCACTTCCAGTCGGTGTCTATCCTGCTTCCAAGATAATTAAAATTTTGCACCTGTTCTAGTATTTCTCCATTCAGCATAATTTTTATTTCCTTATTTCCTCCTAGTGCCAATACTTTTGTTTTATTTGTGTTAATTTTCATTCCATATTTTTTTCCGTTAGTTACAATGGTGTCCACCAAATCCTGTAATTCTTTTTCCCCTGTGGCTAGACGGACCATGTCATCAGCAAACCTCAAACACCCGACGCAAAATCATAGCGACTCCTAATTTTCGTTGCAAACTTTTTGAGTTTTGCGTAGTGTCTTACTAAAATGTGTACATCACTATAAGAATGGTCGTTATCGAGATGATGGACACTTCGCCACGAAGCTGACATATAACGCTACAAGTAAGGCAAAAATCAAATATTTTCAGGTAATAGTTTCTGTAAAATCGTTTGAGGAAGATAACAGGTTGCACGTGCTTCGGTTCTGTCAGCGCAGAGCGTCGACAGTCGGCGCGTGCGAAGTATGGTGTACGCGTCGCAATATGCGCTGCACCCGCGCGACCCGTGCGGCACGTGCGTGTAGCGCTATAGTGTCGTGTCACGTCACACGTGCTATATGCGTCTCAATTTGCGCCTAGCCTAGACAGGTTACAGCTGCTACAATGGCAAGTTATCAAGATTTAACTGAGTTTAAACGTGTTGTTATAGTCGGTGCACGAACGATTGGACACAGCATCTCCGAGGTAGCGATGAAGGGGGATTTTCCGAGTGTACCAAGAATATGAGGGATCAGGTAAAACATCAAATCTCCGACATCGCTGCGGCCGGGAAAAGATCCTGCAAGAACGGGACCAACGACGACAGAAGAGAATCGTTCAACGTGACACAAGTGATTGGCTGTTGATCTAAACGACCAATCAAAATGTTCCTTCCAGATCATTCTCGCGGTAAACCTGCCTTATCCAATCAATAATCTGATAGTAATTAATGTCATTAAAACTTCAATTTCTAGTATATTCTTTAATCAAAATAAGCGAATTATGAATTATTCTCCAAATTGATAAATAAACTTATTCCGTCCCTAACTTTCATTCTGGACTGTTTTATATAAAAGCAAGCTCACACCGCCTAACATCATCTGGATCGTGGTTGCACCATAACTTTCCCACGGTCTATTTGTACAAGGTTTCATCAAAACTTGACATATTAAGTTGTAACGTATGTCCCACATACGTACAAGGTTTTATGAAAATTGACATATTAAGTTGTAACGTATGTCCCACATACACTCTCTCAATCATTCTCACGCATTCACCCAACAAAATATAATCAAATAATAATTTTGACCCATTTTTGTATTTCGTAATGCACAGTGATTAAAGCGTTACAAAAGAAAATTCTAATTAATTGATTTTTATGCACTGGTAATTTTGTAATGGCTTCAAAGGATAATGAAAGTCAGTCTGTATTTGTTCTTAACATGATTTTAAAAATACAAGCATTGTTTTTAGGTCTTTTAGGTAACTTTCTTTATCTCCGGAACTATAATAAATAAAAATCTGAAATTTTAACAGCATCATTCCATTAATAACAAAAGGCTGTATACCAAATTTGAACAAAATCGGATAATAACTAATATAGATTATTTAGATACGTAGAGGGTATGAATCTTCGCGTTCACTGACTGTTACGCTATGCAGTTCTCACCGCAGGTAGCGTCAGCTGCGCTTTGAGCAAAGCGACAAAAAACATAGCCATCCTGCAGCTACCGTACCAAATGGATGCTTGCCTTACTGCAACGAGTGTCATCTCATAATAAGATGCTACGTTAAACGACGGAGAATATGGTTTCGGCCACTCCAATACAAGGGCGAAGATATTCTGGAGGTTAGAAATATCTTTTACATGCCAATCATTAATAACTTCTTCGAAAGAAAATGACGAATATGTCATCACGCACAAACATTACCTGTGTTCCCCACAAAAACATTACATAATCTGCAGCAGCTCCTTCGTAAGTGCCTTAGGGACTCCAAGATGATTACAGGCGAGTCACTAATATCATAGCACCTACTCTTGGCCCCATGCTTTAAAATGACGCTTTGGAATACAGCACAAAAAAATTATACCAATAAAACTGTTTAATCTCCAAAGCCCCAAGAAATACCGATGCCATCTAATAGGCTATTGAATACATGGAAAGAATGACATCAACGGGCAAGACACCAACATTGTCTGGGATGATTTCCACAGCTATACAGGGCCAACACTGATAAAACCGACAAACTGCAGGGACAGTTTCCTGACTTGGGATGGAGGAAAAAAGGTCTTCTGAGCATGTGTGTGGAGATGCATCATTGCCACGGTAGATGGCGCAGGCGAATGACAGTTACTCTGATCTCGTGTCGTTTGTTCCTTGTGTCTTGCAGGCTGTGAGATTGACGCAGCATACTGTAAGTAGCAGAGTGGTCCGGTATTCACGCCGGGAACAAGCTGAATTGGTGTTTGTGTATGATCAAGTAGATGGAAGTGGTCGAGAGGCAGCACGGCTGCACTAAAACAAGAACCCTGACTGACACCAACCACATCACATAACATTTGAAGCCCTTTTTGGCAGCTTGCGTAATCATGGGTAGACGGACCTGCAGAGAGGGGGCGGACTGTGCGTGCACCAGAATTGGAGGACCGGGTTTTATAGGATGTTGAGACGAACGCTAGTACAAGCTCCAGACAAGTGGCCCACCGTTATGGTGTAAGCCAAAGTACGATTACGTGTATCCAGCATGACAACCGCTGCTATACCTTTTGATCTGTAAAACACAACAAAGACACGGCACGTGCTCAGATGAACTGTCTTTCGTCAGCGCCATCTCCGTGGCAACGATGCCTTTCCGGCCACACATTCGTCCCTGCAGTTTGTCGATTTTATTTTGCTAGCAAAATTTCATATCTGCCATCAGTCATGTTCACTGACGAAGCAATGATTATCAGATTTGGCATAATTAATCTTCATAATCGTCATCTGTGGGCTTCAGGTACGACACGTGGTCAGAGGAACTTTCAGACGTCAACGCCATCTACCGTGTTCACCCTGTATAATAACAACAGCTAACGAAGTACTAGGTAATAAGCAGAAGACCAAGCTGGTGAAACAACGATGCAAAATAAATAAATAACAATAAAAAATAAACTTGTAACAAGCAAAATGAGTTTCAAAGAGTGGCAGACATCAAAAGCAGAATGCGACCACCTTGCCTATATACAAGCCAAAAAGGAGGCCAAGAAGCTGATTGCTCTCTCGAAAGTGGGCCAACACCCAATCATCGCGTCTAAATCAGACTCGAAACGGGTGAAACAGATAAGGAAATTTTCAAAATTGCTAGATGTAAAAATAATCGTATGAAAAGAACAAAACACAACTGATACCTCAAAAATTGTTTTGGAACACTGTTAGCTTACTGTACGGACAGTAATGAAAAAGGTACGAATAGTGTAAAAAAATGTTAAACAATGAGTTTTTCAAGAAGCACTCTTTGATTTACAATCATCTCAAGGCTCATTGGGAGTTATAAAAAAATAAGAATTAAAGCTCACACTAAAAAAATGCGAAAAACGGTAAAATAATTAGGCCCGACGAAATACCGACGAAAGATGTGCTGTGGTTCCAGTATACTCAACTTTCAATATTTCAACGCTGTGCAGTTAATAGTGAGAGCACACCTGAACGGTGATGACGATTCAGAAACAAAATAGGAAAAGCTAAGCTGTTTTGTTTTTCAAATGATGGGAAGAAAATTACGTTATCAGTGCTTGGCATGTACATACATGTATTTCCAGCAGTAACAGGTTTCTCGCAGTTAATAAAGATAAGGCTTTCTTACAAATAAAGTTTGGTGTCACCGCGATAACATTGATGAGTTACCATAATGAGAATTTGCAATATGCCTCGTCTTTGTTATTGTTAAGAGTGTGTTTATCGTAATATCGATGTTGACTTGCGAAGAAGGAAATGCAAACAAATCGCATGTTCGCTGATGATCTTCTCCAGTCGCTGCGCATGCGGTACGTGTCAATGTGGAGGATCGTTCTCTTCTATTCCACTTTCTTTCGTAGCTATTTCTCTTCGAAGAGGTAGTGCTGCTAATTCTGTGAAGCGGCAAAGCCATTCAATTGAATCGATTTCAAGCAGCCTGTTATGATCCTGCAGGTATCATCGAGATCTATGTCCACCTATTCACCCCTGTGCTGAATTCTACCGAACAGGGCATGCATATTCTACCGCAGAGTAACATAGTGCCATTGCACAGGTTCGTAGAGTTTCAGGTTGACTAAACCCACTATGATCTGTCAGTTTCTATAGAAGATTGTTCCTGGTGGAAACTTTTCACTGGCAGTTCATGCAGTGTTTCTTGAAAGTAAGAGATTTACGAGTATCAAGAGTCACTCATAAATATTTTGCGGTGTCAGTGTTCCAGTTCGACACCTGACCATACTATCTTTAATTTGTGTCTTTGTGGGATTTGTTTTAACATGGTTAGTGTTGTAGCATCTGGAAAGTTGTTTAAGGGCATTCATGAAGGTGTTCTCCACTGTTCAAAATCTGTGCTGTGGGTGCCAAGAGCAAGTTCACAAGCATACAAGAAGGCCCTGCTATTGGGTGCTACGAGTTGGTCATTCGTGTAGATGTTGAACAGAATTGGAGCCAGCACACTTCCCTGCGGAAGCCGGTTTCTCTGTAGTCTTCCTCGACTACGCTGCTCTTGGAAGTCGTCGGAGTATTTCAGATTCTGCAGAGGAGTAGCGATCAGCTTAGTTAGGCTAACATCCTTGGCCATATTGTAGACCTTGGCTGTTAGTATCAGATGATCGACAGTACCAAAAGCTGCTGATGAAGTCGACGAATAAAATTCCTGCAAACTCATCTTCTATAGACTGTGTGAGATTTGGCAGCTGTCCGGTACAGCTTTTGCCATGTCAAAATACAGATTGCAGAGGTATAAGTAATAAATAACCAGAGGAAAAAAACAGTAATTATTTTATTTTCTTAATTTTTTGTTTTTATTTTTACTGAGGTAGAAGGAGACAGTGGCAGCTGGAAAAAAGGCTGAAGATTATTAAATAGTGGAAGACAGTAAACAGTGGTTGTGGTATAGAAAGAGCGAAGGAGACAATGGCAGTGTGAGAGAAAGCGAGCGACACAGTGACAGTGGAATGTAGTTAACAGTGACAGTAGAACGCTAGGGAAAGAATGAAGGAGGCAGAGTCAGTGCGAGAGGAAGTGGAAGTGGGTGAGAACCAGTGCTAATGAGAGGCAGAGTCTATGACAACGAGGAAGAGAGAGGCAGTGATAATGAGAAGAGACAGCAGGAAGGTGTGAGGTGCTAGCAGTAAGAGAGAGCAAGAGGGAGACAGTCACAGTGAGAGGACCTAGTAGTAGTCGGACAGAACGAGGGATACTTTGCCTATGAGACAGAAGAAAGCGAGAGTTAAAAAGATACGTACAAAGAGAGTGGATCGATGTGAGCAACTTAAGCGACGGACTAGTATGTGAGCGAGTTGCAGTAGGGGAGCTTGTGGGAGTGAGATGTGAGCTGCATCTTAAAAAAGAGCGCAATAATGTTCGCATGCCAAATGTTTTGGGAAACTTTTTAAAGAAGATGAGGAAGGCAGAATGGCGCAGTTGGTAACCCACTTTTCAGCCAGAGTCTTTCAAACAGGAGCATATTCGCCTTTATTGTGCTCCAGTAGCAGCAGTTTCCCACTGGTGCACGTTTACTTTAACCAAGGTAAATACTCGAATTTTTCCGCACAGATTCCCACGACTGGGGACTGGTTAGATCAAATACTTCAGATTTTTGTAAGTTTTCGAGATTTTTATTGTGTGCACGGCCAGTATAGGCAGCACGAAGAAAGTACGCGTAAGCCTTGTTGGTAAACAGGATGACGCCAAACAACAATATCACAGGCCAACGATGGAATAACTTTTTTGATGAAAATACTTTATTCTTATATTTTTTTATGGTGGGAAATCCAAATATGATACTTAGAAAATCGTATCCCCCACCATTTCTTCACATTTCACAATTAAATTGATTAAATTAAGCGAATTTAATAGCTTTTATGTTGTTAAAATAATTTAAAAAGGAGGTTTAATGAATGTAGATGACGTTGGCAGCACTGCTGAAAAACATACGCTGTCGAAAAAGGTCGATTCTATTTTTCTGTTAACAGATTGTGTTTTGTTTACTGTCAACCTGACGTAACTTTCCCGTTCCCTGTACATGTGCTCAGTACAATGTCTAATCGTAGTTGTAAAAACTCTGCTGAAGTTCCTGTTATATTTGTGACGAATCTGTGATTAAAAACACCAAAGAAACATTACACACTTTGTGAAAAAGGTTTATCTATCATACTTTTGATCTAAACTTGATGATCAAGATAAATCTTGGGCGCCACATAAAGTATGTTATGTGTGAGTTGAACATCTGAGAAAATGGTCCAAAAAGGAGAAAAAAGCCGTTAGATTTGCTGTTCCTATGATATGGAGGGAGCCAAGAAATGATTCCAATGATTGATACTTTTTCAGTGTTGATATTACTGCTAAAAATTCGAAAAACAAGAAGGTAATAAGCTACCCTAACCTTCCGTCCGCCATCCGACCAATAGGGCATGGTGTAGATTTGCCAGTTCCTGAACCTCCAGATAATTTAAATTATATTCCAACAGAAGTATTTTCTGTTGTACAATGTGATTTACATGAACCAGATGATGATGAATTTCATTGTAATACAGAAAGTCTAGAGCCCAAATTGTTTACTCAGACCGAGCTTAACGATTTGGTTAGGAATCTGGGCTTAACGAAAGAAAAAGCTGAATTGCTTGGCTCTACATTAAAAGAAAAGAACTTATTGGCAGTTGGAACCAGCATACAAATTTATAGAAAGAGAGGGCAGCAATATCCCAAGTTTTTTCAAGAAGAATGTGATTTAGTGTACTGCTCAGACATTCCCAGTCTGATGAATGAGTTTAGTATTGAATACAAAAAGGAAGACGGGAGGCTGTTTATTGATTCATCCAAAGCTAGTATAAAGGCTGTTTTATTACACAATGGTAACATGCATGCATCTATAGGGTGAAAAGTATTTAAACCGACAAACTCTGGGAGTTTGTAGCGGACATCAAAACAAATATTTTTCCCTAATGTCATTTTTTCCTAAGAGGATTATTTAAACCGGTAGAGGAAGATCCTCTGGCGACAAATTAATTAAACCAACAAACACTTTTCGATTCTTTTATGACAACACATTAACACAACCCAATTTCAATTACAGTAGAATTTCAAAAATACCTCCATTGACACGTAAACAAAGGCTACACCGTCGGACTATATTCTGTCTGACACGGGCAAAAACCCCAGGAGTATCCTGAACTGTTCCTGTTGCTGCTACTATCCAGCCAACCAGATCCTCTTCCGATGCAACAGGAGTTGCGTAAACAAGGTAGTGCATCCCTCCCCACACAAAAAGGCCCAGAAGGGACATATCTATGGATCGAGCAGGCCATGGTAGAGGACCACCTCTGCCAGTCCACGTTTCTGGTAACCGTCGGTCCAGGAATCGACGTACACGACGACTGAAATGTGCCGGCGCCCCGTCATGTTGGAATCACATGCACTGTCTTGTAGGGAGTGGGACGTCTTCCAGCAATTCTGGCAGTGCTCTGGCGAGAAAATTGTAATAGTATATGCCATGTAATGGCCTAGGTAGCAGATACGGCCCAATTAAACAGTTCCCAACAACACCGACGAAGAACCACACTTGATGAGCGCTAGTAACTGTGGCATGTGGGTTATCCTCACTCCAAACATGCGAACTGTGCATGTTGAAGACTCCATCACGCCCGAACGTTGCTTCAAAAATGATTCAAATGGCTCTGAGCATTATGGGACTTAACTACTGAGGTCATCAGTCCCTTAGAACTTAGAACTAGTTAAACCTAACTAACCTAAGGACATCACACACATCCATGCCCGAGGCAGGATTCGAACCCGCGACCGTAGCGGTCACGCGGTTCCAAACTGACGCGCTGAGAACCGCACGGCCACACCGGCCGGCGAACGTTGCTTCGTCGATAAACAACACAGAGGATGGAAATGTAGGATACATTTCACACTGTTCCCAGTACCACTGCGAAAACTGTGCTGTGGGTGGATAATCAACTGGTTCCAGGTTGTGGACACGCTGTAAGCGAAATGGACGTAACAATAGCTCTCGAAGGACTGTTCTTACATTCGTCTGATTCGTCCCCATGTTACGTACAATTGCACGAGTGCTGATTGAAGGATCCCGCTCCACATGCTGCAAGACAGCTTCCTCAAATCCTAGCGTTCTTACCGTGCGACAGCGTCCCTATTCAGGTAATGTGCTAAATGACCCGGTCTCACACAGATGTTGGTACACAGCAGCAAAGGTCGTATGGTGCGGGATACGGCGATTAGGATATTGTTGTTGATAAATCCGCTGTGCAGCTCGTCCGTTGTGGTGCGCTACGTAGTACGCACCAACCATATCAGTGTACTCACTCCAGGTGTATCCAGGTGTGTCGCTCCATTAGGAAACAGAGAAAATGCACTACTACACTTGTGGACAGCAGTTGCCTACAACTGACGATCGTAATACGGCCTCTAACAACTGAAGAGCGTAATACGGCCTCCACCGGTTTAAATAATCCTCATAGGAAAAATGACATTAGGGAAAAATATTTGTTTTGATGTCCCCTACAACCTCCCATAGTTTGTCGGTCTAAATTCTTTTCACCCTGTATACCTGTTGGACATTATGTACATATGAAAGAAAGCTATTAAAACCTAGAAATAGTGGTAAATAAAATAGGCTATTATGCTCATTATTGGATAATATGTAGCGACCTAAAAGTAACATGTTTTAAGTAGCTTACTGTAAATACAAACCATGCTTATGTTTTAACAAAGCAATTCATGAATTTACCCATTTGCGGTATAACATAGGTTTTTATACTGTGACACCCCACCGACACTTAGCTGGTTTTGGCGTGTGTTCACCCCAACTAATTGACTAACAGATCGACAGAGAGTGCAAAACTGCCGCAATATCGGATAACGCAAAAAAGTAATATGGCCCTGTGACTCCTGATTGAACTGCAGTGGCAGTGTTGACATTAATTTATTCAGAATTGATCACTTTTAAATAAAAAGGGGTGTACATTGATGTTATAATCAGCTATTGAACACCAGATGCAAATGTTGAACATAAAATTAATTAAGAAAGTGACTTGGCATGTCAACTACTTGATTGAAAACAGATGCAGTCGATTAGCACAGATTTATTTTAACTCACGACCTTCAATCATCACATTACATGACTCTCCTAACAGGCAGTGGTAATAAATTGCGTTTGCATGGAGTAAAGCGCGATAAATCAAAAGTAATTCCTATTGACTGACCCAGGCGTAATGCAAAGTGCGAGAAGAATTCTACAATACACGGGCCATGAAACCCTCGTGGAAACTTTGCCGACGTGATCCAACAAATTAATCAGTAGCCGGAGCGGGCGCAATATCACCGAATTCAGCGTGGCGGAGCGCCGTCGTTGTGTGGACGTCGGCCGACCTCGTGGTGCTGCAAGGCTGCGCTCATCTATTGACTCCTAGCTATCTTGCTCAGTACATAACTGAACCAAAACTTCCTATCTCCAAGCTCAATCGTTCCCTTTGCTAAGTCCTAAACTGCAGAGATCCTCACTCTTTCTCAGGCAAGCTGAGTCAAGAACGCCACGTCCGCACTCTAAGCAAGCTGGGAAAAGAAGACCTCTACGGAGACTTCTCACAGTCCGCTCTTAGCCTCAGTTTCCCCTCCAGCAAAATCACTTACGCCAATTGCAACGCAAGTCGAGTTAATTATCAATTGCTTCCCAGCGCTGACCAACACCTGCTCTGGGAAGTGAACAAATTCCCACAGAATTTCCCTTCTTCTCAACTTCTTCTATTTAGCTTCCCCAGGCCACCCATCAAGGTTAGCGTCTGCACAAACACCAAGTTTTCCTGAAGTCCGACTCCCAGGAGAGTACTCCAAATTCCTTGGTCCTACGTTCCCATTGGAGGCTGGCGTATTTCATGCTGTCGCTCTTCACCTGATTTACTTCAGGCTCTGCGGACCGTGAATTCAGCGTGAAGTTGCTATAGTTACGAACATGCATATTTTGGCCTCTGTTGATCGCTCCAACGTAGCTTTGCGTGGCTTTGTCACATGTTTCACAGAAAATGGGACAACGGACATTTATCAACAGGCATACAAGTTCTCCATCTGTTTCCCGGTACACCAGCATGGAATCGGGGTCAATCATGCACTCACTGTGACTCATCTTATGGTGGCTGGAGGCTGCACACCGTTACCGCTTTCTCAGAGCTTGAGCCGCCCTAAGCTGCCTATTGTCGCTTCCCTTAGCCGCTCCCCCGGCCGGTCATGGTTAAATACTTCCCTGGGGTAAACTAGCGTCCAGTAAAGTGACTCGTTTCCACAAAGTTTTCATGTCGTGTGAATTACTTTAAAACCATCACCTGATATTAATTATTCCACTATGTCCATACTATACCCTCTAGAAGATGCATTGTGCCTTGTCAGTCATTTTGTTCAGCCCTACTGTTCACTCAGTGTGAGTTAGGTGATCTTTAATGACTTCATGTAAGGGGCATAGTTCTTGCAATCTTAAATAGCCCCTCTCTTCAAATCAATTTTGTAGTATAGGTGATGACTCCTATGGTGTTGCCAGCCGTGGTACAAAATTAATATCTCCATAACTGGTATTTTTTATCCATTCACGTGAGTAGTTACAGGCGATTGATTACCACCGCCTCCTCTCTGATGCAAATCCCACTCATTCCTAGGGTACCTGCCTTCAATGACTGGATTTACTGTTAAAGACGTGGTCATTATTTAGTCTAATTTTACTTTAATCTCTGCCGATTCCTGAGACAATTATCGGTCAAAGTACTCAAAAGAAAAGTACAATCATATTACAAGGACACACATTGCAAAGGGCAAATATACATGGTTTAGCTCCTCTGTGCTTGTCATTTGAATGGCAAGACCCACAATTATAACTTAAGGTCCATTCACTCTCAGTTATCCAGCCCTACTCGACTTAAATTACTAAAAACATACATGAACAATATTCGTGAAACATTTTGTGAAGTTGATAGTGGTTGCTCTCATTCAATTATATGTGAACGCCCGTTTGACATTTTCTAAATAAAGGGTTTCTTGTGTCTCACTGTCTCTGGACGTTTATATTGTGCATGGTATAAGTGTCATCTTTACACAATTCAACAAGGTCTGGCCCACTCCAGTGTCTGGATTGTGTACACATATGTACCATATGTATATATATATATATATATATATATATATATATATATATATATATATATATATATATATATATAAAGCAAAATGACAAGAATCCTTGCGAATTGAGCAACCACTGTTGTATATTTGTAACAAGGTATAAGTATAAAATCTTATTCTAACACAAACAGACATGGCATGACAAATATATGACGTTTTAACAAATGGCACATTTATAAAATCATAAACTTCTTATAACATAATTCATAAACAGAACAAATGAGTACATTCGTTGAAATGAGTGTGCATGTTATTCATTTGAATCCACACTGACACACTCACACACAAGGCACAAGTTTCTTGCGGGAACGGAAGTGACATTAGTTGTGACTAGCAAGTTAAGGGATGGCTAACGGCTGAGAAGAGAGCAATGTCGATTACAGAGATGGCGCCACAGGCGCCCACATCTTCTTGAGGCAGGATGGCTCTCACATAAGAGCTCATTGTTGACATCTTGTCGGACAGGCACCAGACCCCATCGGAGCATCTATGATCGGTGACCTCTCGCAGCTTAGCCACATGTCATTGCTCCTTCCGTAGACGTTTTAGGGCAAGAGAGGGACCGTGATCAGACGAGAGCCTACTTTTTTTTTTTTTTTTAGCTCAGGTCCTGAAAGTTGGTGTCATTAGGCACAAAAGGTCAGCTGGGCTGTCCCTCCACCTGATATGGCGAGCAACAAATATAGAAACCTTCTTGGACCTCTTCATTGCTGCCCCCAATCTGCACTGTTGTAAGAGGTATGTGCTGCCTGCGATATGTAAGCTATAAGAGAATCTGAGACCAAAGAGCAGTGCTGACTGCAGTACGAACTGTGTAGCTGTAGCAGTAAGTTGTTGCTAGCGAGCAGCCGCCTGTCTGCGCTGGTCAGTCCTGTCTGGTGTATCATGATGGCTGGGCCGGTCGCGGTGCAGCGATACCGGAGCCTGAGTATTATTGTATAAGGTGAAAAAGCAGCCTCGCGCATGTCTAGTAATGTTATGTGAAATCCAATGTAAATCTTTTAAAAATGTCCTAATAATAATCTTCGTGATATAAACTAATTTCTAACAAAAATTCATTTCAATTTAAACAATTTACTAATTTCTTCAATCCATGATCATTCCTATTGTTGCAAAAGAAAAACCAGTTGCTTCCTTTCATAAATGACAAATCTATCGGTCAGCATTGCACAGAGCTGTGCCGCAAAAATTTTGTATAAGAGCAGATATATTCGCCGTTTTTATTGAGGTAAGAATTTTTCCTTTTTTTATTCAGAATGATCTTAAAGGGCCATGACGCAGCGCTGCTGTCGTCCAAATTCTACCAGGTTACTGAATTTATTTTTTATTATGAGGTTTAGGAATTTTTCTGTTATGAGCTTACATTAAATGGAAAACATATTTTGTGTGGAGGTTAAATGTGAATGAATTTCTGTAGGGAGGTTATAAATGGGAACCAATTTTGTTCTGAGCTTACACTAAAATTACAACCATTAACCATATAATATTTATATATATATATTTTTTTGTGGGTGGTTACACTGGGCTCAGAATCATTATCTATAATATTCGTTTTATAAATTTTTGTGGGGAGGTTACACCGTGTACAGAGACCAGGACCGACCTCTTTGTTGTACACAGAGGTGCTGGATCTCACCTCTCCTTGGCTGCTGAGTTGACCACCGGCCCCGTCGATTCAGGGCGTGGTCTGCATGCCATCATCATCGTCAGCTATGTGCTCCTCTCATTGCGGTCGTCCTCGTTCCTTGTCAACTCATGTGTGGTGTGCCAGGTGTCGTAGCTTCAACTCCCTCTTGCTCAGTTACGCCACCTTAACACACTAAGACAACTAATTTTAGTACATGGAAAGTGCTATGTTTAACCGCCAGTACCATACATTTTTTATACATAAACATAAAAAATGTACAAGACAACACACACACACACACACACACACACACACACACAATCAAGGGATAGGGAATCAATATTATCTGGACAGGATCCCATCACCATTTCTAGCTACTAATTCCTATGACTAACACGGTGTTGGCCAACCTGACTACATATCTACTATTTACTACTTTTTATCTCTAATCTTGTTTTTTCTTCTGAATTCCCTATGTGCCAGACGTCCCTCTTATTGTGCCTGCGAACATATATAAAACACAACAAACTTAGACATGTGTCAATCTTACCAAGATTTTTTGTTGTAAGTTTGGATAGCGTCCTTTATCGTGTTCTATTGCGACACTTCTTCTCTCCTGTATTTTCTTCCCGTTTTCTCCTTTTGTCACGAATAGTTTTATAACGCCTGCGAACATGTTTTGGATTAACAATGACATAATGGCACAACGCAAATATAGCTCACTGCTCACACTCGCAGTTGTTACACTAACTTGGTATCAACAAGTATTTCTGGCGTATCCTTGTTGCTGTTCGCCCTGTAGATGATTACATCCGGTCGATATTATCATACACTGGGTGCGCTAACTCACGCAACTGCGCATAGCTGTCCACCTCTTACGTATTCAGGGGGAAACGAGATGCGTCGGTGCGTCCTCGTAACGACCTACGGGCCTGGCCACCTTACATATGTTCTCCAATGACGGAGATATAATTACGGGGAACTTTTCTGAAATTTACAGACTTCCTAATCAATCTTTTTCTAGGGGTACGCCCAGAAATACTTGTTTTCCATTCTTTAATCATGTGTCTTTACAAAATACTCTAGTGCACTTTACTTTTTTAACATCGAGAGGCGAGGTATCATTATTAATAATAAAAACACAAAATATAGGCACATATAAACGAGACATTCTACCACTAAGATTAGTACATACACAACAAGCGAGACTTTTAAAAAAAATCTTTATTCTAAGCCTATATTTACTACGTCTGCACTCTGGTCTAGTCATTCTTAATCCTGCCCATTAAGGTGGGATGGACCAGGCTTCGGATGGCGGACTTCGACCTCTTCCTGGTTGTTATTTTGGTAACCATTATTCCTGTTCCTTCCCGATTGCTGATTATCTCCCCAAGCCCTTTGTAATTTATTATGTTGCACCGGAGAGTGTCACTCATCTTCCATGTACCTTCTTTTAGAGTTGCCGTTACTCTTATCTTGATTGTGGCCGTTGTAGCTCGGTACTGGCCTACTATCCCACTGAGGTGGATTATTGCGACGGTTGTTATTTTGTTCACGCTGTCGGCGTTTCTCCCGCGCCTGTTCCTCTTGAAATGCGAATTATAGTTCGCGCAAAATGCCCTTAAATACCTCAGTATCGCTACCACAATGACCGGCAAGTGATTGTTGATACGAGATGGGAAGTTTCATGTAGCATAATCTGATGATTTCCGCACCGCTACATGGGTTGTCTAGGTACTGGTTCCTTTTTGTCATATTTTCAAAAAATTTGACCGGACTCCGGTACCCTGCGCCTTCCATATCTCTGGACATCATAATTTCTTGTTTGATCTTTTCTTGGGTTTCTTTAGACCAATACTTGCCCAAGAAGGCATTTTTGAATTCTTCGAACGAGACGCTCGTCTTCGCTACATTTCTCATGTACTCAGCGGTCGCGCCCTCCATAGGGGAGCACACAAAATCCAACTGGTACATGAATGGCCAGTGTGTGGGGAAAGATAACTCGAATTGTCCCATAAAAGTTTTTGGATGCAAGCTGTTACCTTCGTCCTTGTAGTGATGGAACTTTCGGACAGATACGAAATGCTTGTAGTCAAACCGGTCATCATTCCAGTTATCATTTCGCCCGTTCTTATAATTCGTATGAACTTCGGGACGTGGACTAATTCCTTCCGACACGCAATCTTCATCTCTTCCCCTCTGTATGTTCGACAGTTGTTCGGTACATCTAATCAGCCGACAGCATTTGTGTTCACTGGAGAGCTGCACGCTGTCCGTGTTTACCTCGGTCGTTGTCTCAGAGCTGTGAATCAAGGCGTGGCTCCCGTTGCTTGTAGTGTCGACTTAGTCACACCGTGAAGCGGTTATCTGTGTTCCGGCAAGTGACGGTTCGGTCGACGCGATAATTACACCCTTCTCCTTTCCTAATGTCTCTGTAATGACACATTTTACCTCGTCCTCTAAATTTCTTTTTAATATCGCCACCTCCTCTTTCAACATCTCGTTAGGCCCTATGTCCGGTTGCTCTTGTTGCTTTTCTTCGACACGTTTTATCTGGCTTTGTAGCCTTGATAACATGACCTTTCCTACTTTTGCTGTTCTTTGCGTGGAGTCCCGAGTTTCTCTCACTATTTTCCTTGCAGCTTTCGCAATTAATTTGGCTTCAATTGCCGTTCGTTTGATGATGGCAATCTCTTTCTCTATTCTGACGCCGAGATTCTTTCCCTCCTCTTTTACTTGCTGTTTCAACTCCAAATTCGCCTTTTTAATTTCGGCATTAAGGTTGGCGCTCTGCTCTAAGTTCACCGTTTGCATCTGTTGCAACAGGTACGTAATGTTGTTGAGAGTAGCCGCATTTTGATCCTCGTCCTTTTGTGGTTGAAAATGCGACTCTTCTCCTCTGTTCTGAGGAACCCTTCAATATCTTGACAAGTACCGTCTCCGCGCCCACGTCGGGTCACTTGTGAATGAATCGTTTGATAATGGTCGGACACTGTTTTGTTACAACACACTCTGGCTTCTTAGGCTGGATCTTGCGTCCTTATGGATTAATCCTGTACTACCTGTGTCCCCCGAGCCCTCAGTATCACTGCCTGAATCAACGTCCTTGCTATTCAGCGGACTAAAGCAGTCATGAGACGCAATTTCAGGAAGTTGCAACTCGCGTTCGTCACGCTCATCAGTAGAGATTTCCCTACTATCACCATGTTCTGCCGAGTAACAGTCGAATTATATTCTACCGTTGTCTTGGCTTTTCCCCGGGTTATCAATTGCACTTTTATGTTACACAAAAACTCAAAACCCAGGTACCCCTTACACTCAATAATTAGATAACTCAAAACTTATATCAGGACACAAACTGATACACTGGGTGTGAGCAAAGATCCGACAAACAGTTCGTAAAGAATTCCCCCAAAAAGGCTAGTACCAATGATTGTAATCTGTGTGCTCAGCATCGGCTGATTACGGCACTGCACATCATAAGTACTCCAACAACTCACAAATACAATGCAGAGGCACCAATAAATGTCAATTTGAAAGGACAGCACATGAAGAAGGCAATGTAACTTACTGTAACTAATGCTACCCATTTTTCAATTAAAAATAGCTAAGCAATGGATCACATGGAAAAATTCCCTTTTTTTAAGACTACTTCCTAGCAAATCCCAAAGTATCGTATCCTGGCAGGGTCGCCGTATGTAACTCCCCACCCGTCACTTAGCTGGTTTTGGCGTGTGTTTACCCCAACTAATTGACTAACAGATCAACAGAGAGTGCAAAACTGCCGCAATATCGGATAACGCAAAAAAGTTATATGGCCCTGTGACTCCTGATTGAACTGCGGTGGCAATGTTGACATTAATTTATTCAGAATTGATCACTTTTAATTAAAAGGGGGTGTACATTGATGTTACATTCAGCTATTGAACACCAGATGCAAATGTTGAACATAAAATTAATTAAGAAAGTGACTTGGGATTTCAACTACTTGGTTGAAAACAGATGCAGTCGATTAGCACAGATTTATTTTAACTCACGACCTTCAATCATCACATTACATGACTCTCCTAACAGGCAGTGGTAATAAATTGCGTTTGCATGGTGTGAAGCGTGATAAATTAAAAGTAATTCCTATCGACTGTCCCAGGCGTAATGTGAAGTGTGAGAAGAATTCTACAATACACGGGCCATGAAACCCTCGTGGAAACCTTGCCGACGTGATCCAACAAATTAATCAATAGCCGGAGCGGACGCAATATCACAGAATTCAGCGTGGTGGAGTGTCATCATTGTGTGGACATCGGCCGACCTCGTGGTGCTGCAAGGCTGTGTTCGTCTATCCACTCCTAGCTATCTTGCTCAGTACATAGCTGAACCAAAACTTCCTATCTCCAAGCTCAATCGTTCCCTTTGCTAAGTCCTAAACTGCAGAGATGCTAACTCTTTCTCAGGCAAGCTGAGTCAAGAACGCCATGTCCGCATTCTAGGTAAGCTGGGAAAATAAGACCTCTACGGAGACTTCTCACAGTCCGCTCCTAGCCTCGGTTTCCCCTCCAGCAAAATCACTTACGCCAATTGCAAAGCAAGTCAAGTTAATTATGCGTCGCTTCCCAGTGCTGACCAATACCTGCTCTGGGAAGTGAACAAATTCCCACAGAATTTCCCTTCCTCTCAACTTTTTCTATTTAGCTCCCCCAGGCCACCCATCAAGGTTAGCGTCTGCACAAACACCAAGTTTTCCTGAATTCTGACTCCCAGGAGAGTACTCCAAATTCCTTGGTCCTACGTTCCCATTGGAGGCCAGCGTATTTCATGCTGTCGCTCTTCACCTGATTTACTTCAGGCTCTGTGGACCGTGAATTCAGCGTGAAGTTGCTATAGTCACGAACATGCATATTTTGGCCTCTGTTGACTGCTCCACCGTAGCTTTGCGTGGCTTTGTCACATGTTTCACAGAAAATGGGACAACGGACATTTATCAACAGGCATACAAGTTCTCCATCTGTTTCCCGGTACACCAGCATGAAGTCGGGGTCAATCATGCACTCACTGTGACTCTCTGAAGGCGGCTGGAGGCTGCACACCATTACCGCTTTCTCAGAGCTTGAGCCGCCCTAAGCTGCCTATTGTGGCTTCCTTTAGCCGCTCCTCCGGCCGGCCATGGTTAAATACTTCCCTGGGGTAAACTAGCGTCCAGTAAAGTGACTCATTTCCACAATGTTTTCATGTCGTGTGAATTACTTTAAAACCATCACCTGATATTAATTATTCCACTATGTCCGTACTATACCCTCTGCAAGATGCATTGTGCCTTGTCAGTCATTTTGTTCAGCCCTACTGTTCACTCAGTGTGAATTAGGTGATTTTTAATGACTTCATGTAAGGGGCATAGTTCTGGCCATCTTAAATAGCCCCTCTCTTCAAATCAATTTTGTAGTATAGGTGATGACTCCTATGGTGTTGCCAGCTGTCGTACAAAATTAATATCTCCATAATTGGTATTTTAATCCATTCACGTGAGTAGTTACAGGCGATTGATTACCACCGCCTCCTCTCTGATGCAAATCCCACTCATTCCTAGGGTACCTGCCTTCAATGACTGGATTTACTGTTAAAGACGTGGTCATTATTTAGTCTAATTTTACTTTAATCTCTGCCAATTCCTGAGACAATTATCGGTCAAAGTACTCAAAAGAAAACTACAATCATATTACAAAGACACACGTCGCAAAGGGCAAATATGCATGGTTTAGCACCTCTGTGCTTGTCATTTGAATGGCAAGACCCACAATTATAACTGAAGGCCCATTCACTCTCAGTTATCCAGCCCTACTCGACTTAAATTACTAAAAACATACATGAACAATATTCGTGAAACATTTTGTGAAGTTGGTAGTGGTTGCTCTCATTCAATTATATGTGAACGCCCGTTTGACATTTTCTAAATAAAGGGTTTTTTGTGTCTCACTGTCTCTGGACATTTATATTGTGCATGGTGTGTCATCTTTACACAATTCAACAAGGTCTGGCTCACTCCAGTGTTTGGATTGTGTACACACATGTACCATTTATATATATATATATATATATATATATATATATATATATATGTGTATGTATATGTATATATGTATATATATAGCAAAATGACAAGAATCCTTGCGTATTGAGCAACCACTGTTGTATATTTGTAACAAGGTATAAGTATAAAATCTTATTCTAACACAAACAGACATGGCATGACAAATATATGACGTTTTAACAAATGGCACATTTATAAAATCATAAACTTCTTATAACATAATTCATGAACAGAACAAATGAGTACATTCGTTGAAATGAGTGTGCATGTTATTCATTTGAATCCACACTGACACACTCACACACAAGGCACAAGTTTCTTGCGGGAACGGAAGTGACATTAGTTGTGACTAGCAAGTTAAGGGATGGCTAAAGGCTGAGAAGAGAGCAATGTCGATTATGGAGATGGCGCCACAGGCGCTCGCATCTTCTTGAAGCAGGATGGCTCTCACCTAAGAGCTCGTTGTTGACATCTTCTCCGACAGGCACCAGACCCCATCGGAGCATCTATGATCGGTGACCTCTCGCAGCTCAGCCACATGTCATTGCTCCTTCCGTAGACGTTTTAGGGCAAGAGAGGGACCGTGATCAGACGAGAGCCTACTTTTTTTTTTTTTAGCTCAGGTCCTGAAAGTTGGTGTCATTAGGCACAAAAGGTCAGCTGGGCTGTCCCTCCACCTGATATGGCGAGCAACAAATATAGAAACCTTCTTGGACCTCTTCATTGCTGCCCCCGATCTGCACCGTTGTAAGAGGTATGTGCTGCCTGCGATATGTAAGCTATAAGAGAATCTGAGACCAAAGAGCAGTGTTGACTGCAGTACGAACTGTGTAGCAGTAGCAGTAAGTTGTTGCTAGCGAGCAGTCGCCTGTCTGCGCTGGTCAGTCCTGTCTGGTGTATCATGATGGCTGGGCCGGTCGCGGTGCAGCGATACCGGAGCCTGAGTATTATTGTATAAGGTGAAAAAGCAGCCTCGCGCATGTCTAGTAATGTTATGTGAAATCCCATGTAAATCTTTTAAAAATGTCCTAATAATAATCTTCGTGATATAAACTAATTTCTAACAAAAATTCATTTCAATTTAAACAATTTACTAATTTCTTCAATCCATGATCATTCCTATTGTTGCAAAAGAAAAACCAGTTGCTTCCTTTCATAAATGACAAATCTATCGGTCAGCATTGCACAGAGCTGTGCCGCAAAAATTTTGTATAAGAGCAGATATATTCGCCGTTTTTATTGAGGTAAGAATTTTTCCTTTTTTTATTCAGAATGATCTTAAAGGGCCATGACGCAGCGCTGCTGTCGTCCAAATTCTACCAGGTTACTGAATTTATTTTTTATTATGAGGTTTAGGAATTTTTCTGTTATGAGCTTACATTAAATGGAAAACATATTTTGTGTGGAGGTTAAATGTGAATGAATTTCTGTAGGGAGGTTATAAATGGGAACCAATTTTGTTCTGAGCTTACACTAAAATTACAACCATTAACCATATAATATTTATATATATATATTTTTTTGTGGGTGGTTACACTGGGCTCAGAATCATTATCTATAATATTCGTTTTATAAATTTTTGTGGGGAGGTTACACCGTGTACAGAGACCAGGACCGACCTCTTTGTTGTACACAGAGGTGCTGGATCTCACCTCTCCTTGGCTGCTGAGTTGACCACCGGCCCCGTCGATTCAGGGCGTGGTCTGCATGCCATCATCATCGTCAGCTATGTGCTCCTCTCATTGCGGTCGTCCTCGTTCCTTGTCAACTCATGTGTGGTGTGCCAGGTGTCGTAGCTTCAACTCCCTCTTGCTCAGTTACGCCACCTTAACACACTAAGACAACTAATTTTAGTACATGGAAAGTGCTATGTTTAACCGTCAGTACCATACATTTTTTATACATAAACATAAAAAATGTACAAGACAACACACACACACACACACACACACACACACACACAATCAAGGGATAGGGAATCAATATTATCTGGACAGGATCCCATCACCATTTCTAGCTACTAATTCCTATGACTAACACGGTGTTGGCCAACCTGACTACATATCTACTATTTACTACTTTTTATCTCTAATCTTGTTTTTTCTTCTGAATTCCCTATGTGCCAGACGTCCCTCTTATTGTGCCTGCGAACATATATAAAACACAACAAACTTAGACATGTGTCAATCTTACCAAGATTTTTTGTTGTAAGTTTGGATAGCGTCCTTTATCGTGTTCTATTGCGACACTTCTTCTCTCCTGTATTTTCTTCCCGTTTTCTCCTTTTGTCACGAATGGTTTTATAACGCCTGCGAACATGTTTTGGATTAACAATGACATAATGGCACAACGCAAATATAGCTCACTGCTCACACTCGCAGTTGTTACACTAACTTGGTATCAACAAGTATTTCTGGCGTATCCTTGTTGCTGTTCGCCCTGTAGATGATTACATCCGGTCGATATTAACATACACTGGGTGCGCTAACTCACGCAACTGCGCATAGCTGTCCACCTCTTACGTATTCAGGGGGAAACGAGATGCGTCGGTGCGTCCTCGTAACGACCTACGGGCCTGGCCACCTTATATATGTTCTCCAATGACGAAGATATAATTACGGGGAACTTTTCTGAAATTTACAGACTTCCTAATCAATCTTATTCTAGGAGTACGCCCAGAAATACTTGTTTTCCATTCTTTAATCATGTGTCTTTACAAAATACTCTAGTGCACTTTACTTTTTTAACATCGAGAGGCGAGGTATCATTATTAATAATAAAAACACAAAATATAGGCACATATAAACGAGACATTCTACCACTAAGATTAGTACATACACAACAAGCAAGACTTTTAAAAAAAATCTTTATTCTAAGCCTATATTTACTACGTCTGCACTCTGGTCTAGTCATTCTTAATCCTGCCCATTAAGGTGGGATGGACCAGGCTTCGGATGGCGGACTTCGACCTCTTCCTGGTTGTTATTTTGGTAACCATTATTCCTGTTCCTTCCCGATTGCTGATTATCTCCCCAAGCCCTTTGTAATTTATTATGTTGCACCGGAGAGTGTCACTCATCTTCCATGTACCTTCTTTTAGAGTTGCCGTTACTCTTATCTTGATTGTGGCCGTTGTAGTTCGGCACTGGCCTACTATCCCACTGAGGTGGATTATTGCGACGGTTGTTATTTTGTTCACGCTGTCGGCGTTTCTCCCGCGCCTGTTCCTCTTGAAATGCGAATTATAGTTCGCGCAAAATGCCCTTAAATACCTCAGTATCGCTACCACAATGACCGGCAAGTGATTGTTGATACGAGATGGGAAGTTTCATGTAGCATAATCTGATGATTTCCGCACCGCTACATGGGTTGTCTAGGTACTGGTTCCTTTTTGTCATATTTTCAAAAAATTTGACCGGACTCCGGTACCCTGCGCCTTCCATATCTCTGGACATCATAATTTCTTGTTTGATCTTTTCTTGGGTTTCTTTAGACCAATACTTGCCCAAGAAGGCATTTTTGAATTCTTCGAACGAGACGCTCGTCTTCGCTACATTTCTCATGTACTCAGCGGTCGCGCCCTCCATAGGGGAGCACACAAAATCCAACTGGTACATGAATGGCCAGTGTGTGGGGAAAGATAACTCGAATTGTCCCATAAAAGTTTTTGGATGCAAGCTGTTACCTTCGTCCTTGAAGTGATGGAACTTTCGGACAGATACGAAATGCTTGTAGTCAAACCGGTCATCATTCCAGTTATCATTTCGCCCGTTCTTATAATTCGTATGAACTTCGGGACGTGGACTAATTCCTTCCGACACGCTATCTTCATCTCTTCCCCTCTGTATGTTCGACAGTTGTTCGGTACATCTAATCAGCCGACAGCATTTGTGTTCACTGGAGAGCTGCACGCTGTCCGTGTTTACCTCGGTCGTTGTCTCAGAGCTGTGAATCAAGGCGTGGCTCCCGTTGCTTGTAGTGTCTACTTAGTCACACCGTGAAGCGGTTATCTGTGTTCCGGCAAGTGACGGTTCGGTCGACGCGATAATTACACCCTTCTCCTTTCCTAATGTCTCTGTAATGACACATTTTACCTCGTCCTCTAAATTTCTTTTTAATATCGCCACCTCCTCTTTCAACATCTCGTTAGGCCCTATGTCCGGTTGCTCTTGTTGCTTTTCTTCGACACGATTTATCTGGCTTTGTAGCCTTGATAACATGACCTTTCCTACTTTTGCTGTTCTTTGCGTGGAGTCCCGAGTTTCTCTCACTATTTTCCTTGCAGCTTTCGCAATTAATTTGGCTTCAATTGCCGTTCGTTTGATGATGGCAATCTCTTTCTCTATTCTGACGCCGAGATTCTTTCCCTCCTCTTTTACTTGCTGTTTCAACTCCAAATTCGCCTTTTTAATTTCGGCATTAAGGTTGGCGCTCTGCTCTAAGTTCACCGTTTGCATCTGTTGCAACAGGTACGTAATGTTGTTGAGAGTAGCCGCATTTTGATCCTCGTCCTTTTGTGGTTGAAAATGCGACTCTTCTCCTCTGTTCTGAGGAACCCTTCAATATCTTGACAAGTACCGTCTCCGCGCCCACGTCGGGTCACTTGTGAATGAA
Source organism: Schistocerca serialis cubense (assembly GCF_023864345.2). Classification (NCBI taxonomy): domain Eukaryota; kingdom Metazoa; phylum Arthropoda; class Insecta; order Orthoptera; family Acrididae; genus Schistocerca; species Schistocerca serialis. The sequence goes on along the minus strand of NC_064646.1, from coordinate 221,685,457 downwards.
TCGTTTGATAATGGTCGGACACTGTTTTGTTACAACACACTCTGGCTTCTTAGGCTGGATCTTGCGTCCTTATGGATTAATCCTGTACTGCCTGTGTCCCCCGAGCCCTCAGTATCACTGCCTGAATCAACGTCCTTGCTATTCAGCGGACTAAAGCAGTCATGAGACGCAATTTCAGGAAGTTGCAACTCGCGTTCGTCACGCTCATCAGTAGAGATTTCCCTACTATCACCATGTTCTGCCGAGTAACAGTCGAATTATATTCTACCGTTGTCTTGGCTTTTCCCCGGGTTATCAATTGCACTTTTATGTTACACAAAAACTCAAAACCCAGGTACCCCTTACACTCAATAATTAGATAACTCAAAACTTATATCAGGACACAAACTGATACACTGGGTGTGAGCAAAGATCCGACAAACAGTTCATAAAGAATTCCCCCAAAAAGGCTAGTACCAATGATTGAAATCTGTGTGCTCAGCATCGGCTGATTACAGCACTGCACATCATAAGTACTCCAACAACTCACAAATACAATGCAGAGGCACCAATAAATGTCAATTTGAAAGGACAGCACATGAAGAAGGCAATGTAACTTATTGTAACTAATGCTACCCATTTTTCAATTAAAAATAGCTAAGCAATGGATCACATGGAAAAATTCCCTTTTTTTAAGACTACTTCCTAGCAAATCCCAAAGTATCGTATCCTGGCAGGGTCGCCGTATGTAACTCCCCACCCGTCACTTAGCTGGTTTTGGCGTGTGTTTACCCCAACTAATTGACTAACAGATCAACAGAGAGTGCAAAACTGCCGCAATATCGGATAACGCAAAAAAGTTATATGGCCCTGTGACTCCTGATTGAACTGTGGTGGCAATGTTGACATTAATTTATTCAGAATTGATCACTTTTAATTAAAAGGGGGTGTACATTGATGTTACATTCAGCTATTGAACACCAGATGCAAATGTTGAACATAAAATTAATTAAGAAAGTGACTTGGGATTTCAACTACTTGGTTGAAAACAGATGCAGTCGATTAGCACAGATTTATTTTAACTCACGACCTTCAATCATCACATTACATGACTCTCCTAACAGGCAGTGGTAATAAATTGCGTTTGCATGGTGTGAAGCGTGATAAATTAAAAGTAATTCCTATCGACTGTCCCAGGCGTAATGTGAAGTGTGAGAAGAATTCTACAATACACGGGCCATGAAACCCTCGTGGAAACCTTGCCGACGTGATCCAACAAATTAATCAATAGCCGGAGCGGACGCAATATCACCGAATTCAGCGTGGTGGAGTGTCATCATTGTGTGGACATCGGCCGACCTCGTGGTGCTGCAAGGCTGTGTTCGTCTATCCACTCCTAGCTATCTTGCTCAGTACATAGCTGAACCAAAACTTCCTATCTCCAAGCTCAATCGTTCCCTTTGCTAAGTCCTAAACTGCAGAGATGCTAACTCTTTCTCAGGCAAGCTGAGTCAAGAACGCCATGTCCGCATTCTAGGTAAGCTGGGAAAATAAGACCTCTACGGAGACTTCTCACAGTCCGCTCCTAGCCTCGGTTTCCCCTCCAGCAAAATCACTTACGCCAATTGCAAAGCAAGTCAAGTTAATTATGCGTCGCTTCCCAGTGCTGACCAATACCTGCTCTGGGAAGTGAACAAATTCCCACAGAATTTCCCTTCCTCTCAACTTTTTCTATTTAGCTCCCCCAGGCCACCCATCAAGGTTAGCGTCTGCACAAACACCAAGTTTTCCTGAATTCTGACTCCCAGGAGAGTACTCCAAATTCCTTGGTCCTACGTTCCCATTGGAGGCCAGCGTATTTCATGCTGTCGCTCTTCACCTGATTTACTTCAGGCTCTGTGGACCGTGAATTCAGCGTGAAGTTGCTATAGTCACGAACATGCATATTTTGGCCTCTGTTGACTGCTCCACCGTAGCTTTGCGTGGCTTTGTCACATGTTTCACAGAAAATGGGACAACGGACATTTATCAACAGGCATACAAGTTCTCCATCTGTTTCCCGGTACACCAGCATGAAGTCGGGGTCAATCATGCACTCACTGTGACTCTCTGAAGGCGGCTGGAGGCTGCACACCATTACCGCTTTCTCAGAGCTTGAGCCGCCCTAAGCTGCCTATTGTGGCTTCCTTTAGCCGCTCCTCCGGCCGGCCATGGTTAAATACTTCCCTGGGGTAAACTAGCGTCCAGTAGAGCGACTCATTTCCACAATGTTTTCATGTCGTGTGAATTACTTTAAAACCATCACCTGATATTAATTATTCCACTATGTCCGTACTATACCCTCTAGAAGATGCATTGTGCCTTGTCAGTCATTTTGTTCAGCCCTACTGTTCACTCAGTGTGAATTAGGTGATCTTTAATGACTTCATGTAAGGGGCATAGTTCTGGCCATCTTAAATAGCCCCACTCTTCAAATCAATTTTGTAGTATAGGTGATGACTCCTATGGTGTTGCCAGCTGTCGTACAAAATTAATATCTCCATAATTGGTATTTTAATCCATTCACGTGAGTAGTTACAGGCGATTGATTACCACCGCCTCCTCTCTGATGCAAATCCCACTCATTCCTAGGGTACCTGCCTTCAATGACTGGATTTACTGTTAAAGACGTGGTCATTATTTAGTCTAATTTTACTTTAATCTCTGCCAATTCCTGAGACAATTATCGGTCAAAGTACTCAAAAGAAAACTACAATCATATTACAAAGACACACGTCGCAAAGGGCAAATATGCATGGTTTAGCACCTCTGTGCTTGTCATTTGAATGGCAAGACCCACAATTATAACTGAAGGCCCATTCACTCTCAGTTATCCAGCCCTACTCGACTTAAATTACTAAAAACATACATGAACAATATTCGTGAAACATTTTGTGAAGTTGGTAGTGGTTGCTCTCATTCAATTATATGTGAACGCCCGTTTGACATTTTCTAAATAAAGGGTTTTTTGTGTCTCACTGTCTCTGGACATTTATATTGTGCATGGTGTGTCATCTTTACACAATTCAACAAGGTCTGGCTCACTCCAGTGTTTGGATTGTGTACACACATGTACCATTCATATATATATATATATATATATATATATATATATATATATATGTATGTATATGTATATATGTATATATATAGCAAAATGACAAGAATCCTTGCGTATTGAGCAACCACTGTTGTATATTTGTAACAAGGTATAAGTATAAAATCTTATTCTAACACAAACAGACATGGCATGACAAATATATGACGTTTTAACAAATGGCACATTTATAAAATCATAACCTTCTTATAACATAATTCATGAACAGAACAAATGAGTACATTCGTTGAAATGAGTGTGCATGTTATTCATTTGAATCCACACTGACACACTCACACACAAGGCACAAGTTTCTTGCGGGAACGGAAGTGACATTAGTTGTGACTAGCAAGTTAAGGGATGGCTAAAGGCTGAGAAGAGAGCAATGTCGATTATGGAGATGGCGCCACAGGCGCTCGCATCTTCTTGAAGCAGGATGGCTCTCACCTAAGAGCTCGTTGTTGACATCTTCTCCGACAGGCACCAGACCCCATCGGAGCATCTATGATCGGTGACCTCTCGCAGCTCAGCCACATGTCATTGCTCCTTCCGTAGACGTTTTAGGGCAAGAGAGGGACCGTGATCAGACGAGAGCCTACTTTTTTTTTTTTTAGCTCAGGTCCTGAAAGTTGGTGTCATTAGGCACAAAAGGTCAGCTGGGCTGTCCCTCCACCTGATATGGCGAGCAACAAATATAGAAACCTTCTTGGACCTCTTCATTGCTGCCCCCGATCTGCACCGTTGTAAGAGGTATGTGCTGCCTGCGATATGTAAGCTATAAGAGAATCTGAGACCAAAGAGCAGTGTTGACTGCAGTACGAACTGTGTAGCAGTAGCAGTAAGTTGTTGCTAGCGAGCAGTCGCCTGTCTGCGCTGGTCAGTCCTGTCTGGTGTATCATGATGGCTGGGCCGGTCGCGGTGCAGCGATACCGGAGCCTGAGTATTATTGTATAAGGTGAAAAAGCAGCCTCGCGCATGTCTAGTAATGTTATGTGAAATCCCATGTAAATCTTTTAAAAATGTCCTAATAATAATCTTCGTGATATAAACTAATTTCTAACAAAAATTCATTTCAATTTAAACAATTTACTAATTTCTTCAATCCATGATCATTCCTATTGTTGCAAAAGAAAAACCAGTTGCTTCCTTTCATAAATGACAAATCTATCGGTCAGCATTGCACAGAGCTGTTCCGCAAAAATTTTGTATAAGAGCAGATATATTCGCCGTTTTTATTGAGGTAAGAATTTTTCCTTTTTTTATTCAGAATGATCTTAAAGGGCCATGACGCAGCGCTGCTGTCGTCCAAATTCTACCAGGTTACTGAATTTATTTTTTATTATGAGGTTTAGGAATTTTTCTGTTATGAGCTTACATTAAATGGAAAACATATTTTGTGTGGAGGTTAAATGTGAATGAATTTCTGTAGGGAGGTTATAAATGGGAACCAATTTTGTTCTGAGCTTACACTAAAATTACAACCATTAACCATATAATATTTATATATATATATTTTTTTGTGGGTGGTTACACTGGGCTCAGAATCATTATCTATAATATTCGTTTTATAAATTTTTGTGGGGAGGTTACACCGTGTACAGAGACCAGGACCGACCTCTTTGTTGTACACAGAGGTGCTGGATCTCACCTCTCCTTGGCTGCTGAGTTGACCACCGGCCCCGTCGATTCAGGGCGTGGTCTGCATGCCATCATCATCGTCAGCTATGTGCTCCTCTCATTGCGGTCGTCCTCGTTCCTTGTCAACTCATGTGTGGTGTGCCAGGTGTCGTAGCTTCAACTCCCTCTTGCTCAGTTACGCCACCTTAACACACTAAGACAACTAATTTTAGTACATGGAAAGTGCTATGTTTAACCGCCAGTACCATACATTTTTTATACATAAACATAAAAAATGTACAAGACAACACACACACACACACACACACACACACACACAATCAAGGGATAGGGAATCAATATTATCTGGACAGGATCCCATCACCATTTCTAGCTACTAATTCCTATGACTAACACGGTGTTGGCCAACCTGACTACATATCTACTATTTACTACTTTTTATCTCTAATCTTGTTTTTTCTTCTGAATTCCCTATGTGCCAGACGTCCCTCTTATTGTGCCTGCAAACATATATAAAACACAACAAACTTAGACATGTGTCAATCTTACCAAGATTTTTTGTTGTAAGTTTGGATAGCGTCCTTTATCGTGTTCTATTGCGACACTTCTTCTCTCCTGTATTTTCTTCCCGTTTTCTCCTTTTGTCACGAATGGTTTTATAACGCCTGCGAACATGTTTTGGATTAACAATGACATAATGGCACAACGCAAATATAGCTCACTGCTCACACTCGCAGTTGTTACACTAACTTGGTATCAACAAGTATTTCTGGCGTATCCTTGTTGCTGTTCGCCCTGTAGATGATTACATCCGGTCGATATTAACATACACTGGGTGCGCTAACTCACGCAACTGCGCATAGCTGTCCACCTTTTACGTACTCAGGGGCAAACGTGATGCGTCGGTGCGTCCTCGTAACGACCTACGGGCCTGGCCACCTTATATATGCTCTCCAATGACGGAGATATAATTACGGGGAACTTTTCTGAAATTTACAGACTTCCTAATCAATCTTTTTCTAGGGGTACGCCCAGAAATACTTGTTTTCCATTCTTTAATCATGTGTCTTTACAAAATACTCTAGTGCACTTTACTTTTTTAACATCGAGAGGCGAGGTATCATTATTAATAATAAAAACACAAAATATAGGCACATATAAACGAGATATTCTACCACTAAGATTAGTACATACACAACAAGCAAGACTTTTAAAAAAAATCTTTATTCTAAGCCTATATTTACTACGTCTGCACTGTGGTCTAGTGATTCTTAATCCTGCCCGTTAAGGTGGGATGGACCAGGCTTCAGAGGGCGGACTTCGACCTCTTCCTGGTTGTTATTTTGGTAACCATTATTCCTGTTCCTTCCCGATTGCTGATTACCGCCCCAAGCCCTTTGTAATTTATTATGTTGCACCGGAGAGTGTCGCTCATCTTCCGTCTACCTTCTTTTACAGTAGCCGTTACTCTTATCTTGATTGTGGCCGTTGTAGTTCGGCACTGGCCTACTATCCCACTGAGGTGGATTATTGCGACGGTTGTTATTTTTTTCTCGCTGTCGGCGTTTCTCCCGCGGCTGTTCCTCTTGAAATGCGAATTCTAGTTCGCGCAAAATGCCCTTAAATGCCTCAGTATCGCTACCACAATGACCGGCAAGTGATTGTTGATACGAGATGGGAAGTTTCATGTAGCATAATCTGATGATTTCCGCACCGCTACATGGGTTGTCTAGGTACTGGTTCCTTTTTGTCATATTTTCAAAAAATTTGACCGGACTCCGGTACCCTGCGCCTTCCATATCTCTGGACATCATAATTTCTTGTTTGATCTTTTCTTGGGTTTCTTTAGACCAATACTTGCCCAAGAAGGCATTTTTGAATTCTTCGAACGAGACGCTCGTCTTCGCTACATTTCTCATGTACTCTGCGGTCGCGCCCTCCATAGGGGAGCACACAAAATCCTACTGGTACATGAATGGCCAGTATGGGGGCAAAGATAACTCGAATTGTCCCATAAAAGTTTTTGGATGCAAGCTGTTACCTTCGTCCTTGTAGTGATGGAACTTTCGGACAGATACGAAATGCTTGTAGTCAAACCGGTCATCATTCCAGTTATCATTTCGCCCGTTCTTATAATTCGTATGAACTTCGGGACGTGGACTAATTCCTTCCGACACGCTATCGTCATCTCTTCCCCTCTGTATGTTCGACAGTTGTTCGGTACATCTAATCAGCCGACAGCAATTGTGTTCACTGGAGAGCAGCGCGCTGTCCGTGTTTACCTCGGTCGTTGTCTCAGAGCTGTGAATCAAGGCGTGGCTCCCGTTGCTTGTAGTGTCGACTTAGTCACACCGTGAAGCGGTTATCTGTGTTCCGGCAAGTGACGGTTCGGTCGACGCGATAATTCAGCCTTCTCCTTTCCTAATGTCTCTGTAATGACACATTTTACCTCGTCCTCTAAATTTCTTTTTAATATCGCCACCTCCTCTTTCAACATCTCGTTAGGCCCTATGTCCGGTTGCTCTTGTTGCTTTTCTTCGACACGTTTTATCCGGCTTTGTAGCCTTTATAACATGACCTTTCCTACTTTTGCTGTTCTTTGCGTGGAGTCCCGAGTTTCTCTCGCTATTTTCCTTGCAGCTTTCGCAATTAATTTGGCTTCAATTGCCGTTCGTTTGAAGATGGCAATCTCTTTCTCTATTCTGACGCCGAGATTCTTTCCCTCCTCTTTTACTTGCTGTTTCAACTCCAAATTCGCCTTTTTAATTTCGGCATTAAGGTTGGCGCTCTGCTCTAAGTTCACCGTTTGCATCTGTTGCAACAGGTACGTAATGTTGTTGAGAGTAGCCGCATTTTGATCCTCGTCCTTTTGTGGTTGAAAATGCGACTCTTCTCCTCTGTTCTGAGGAACCCTTCAATATCTTGACAAGTACCGTCTCCGCGCCCACGTCGGGTCACTTGTGAATGAATCGTTTGATAATGGTCGGACACTGTTTCGTTACAACACACTCTGGCTTCTTAGGCTGGATCTTGCGTCCTTATGGATTAATCCTGTACTCCCTGTGTCCCCCGAGCCCTCAGTATCACTGCCTGAATCAACGTCTTTGCTATTCAGCGGACTAAAGCAGTCATGAGACGCAGTTTCAGGAAGTTGCAACTCGCGTTCGTCACGCTCATCGGTAGAGCTTTCCCTACTATCACCCATGTTCTCCCGAGTAACAGTCTGATTATATTCTACCGTTGTCTTGGCTTTTCCCCTCGTTATCATTTGCACTTTTATGTTACACAAAAACTCAAAACCCAGGTACCCCTTACACTCAATAATTAGATAACTCAAAACTTATATCAGGACACAAATTGATACACTGGGTGTGAGCAAAGACCCGACAAACAGTTCATAAAGAATTCCCCCAAAAAGGCTAGTACCAATGATTGTATTCTGTGTGCTCAGCATCGGCTGATTACGGCACTGCACATCATAAGTACTCCAACAACTCACAAATACAATGCAGAGGCACCAATAAATGTCAATTTGAAAGGACAGCACATGAAGAAGGCAATGTAACTTATTGTAACTAATGCTACCCATTTCTCAATTAAAAATGGCTAAGCAATGGATCACATGGAAAAATTCCCTTTTTTTAAGACTACTTCCTAGCAAATCCCAAAGTATCATATCCTGGCAGGGTCGCCATATGTAACACCCCACCCGTCACTTAGTTGGTTTTGGCGTGTGTTTACCCCAACTAATTGACTAACAGATCAACAGAGAGTGCAAAACTGCCGCAATATCGGATAACGCAAAAAAGTTATATGGCCCTGTGACTCCTGATTGAACTGCGGTGGCAGTGTTGACATTAATTTATTCAGAATTGATCACTTTTAATTAAAAGGGGGTGTACATTGATGTTATATTCAGCTATTGAACACCAGATGCAAATGTTGAACATAAAATTAATTAAGAAAGTGACTTGGGATTTCAACTACTTGGTTGAAAACAGATGCAATCGATTAGCACAGATTTATTTTAACTCACGACCTTCAATCATCACATTACATGACTCTCCTAACAGGCAGTGGTAATAAATTGCGTTTGCATGGAGTGAAGCGCGATAAATTAAAAGTAATTCCTATCGACTGACCCAGGCGTAATGTGAAGTGTGAGAAGAATTCTACAATACACGGGCCATGAAACCCTCGTGGAAACCTTGCCGACGTGATCCAACAAATTAATCAATAGCCGGAGGGGACGCAATATCACCGAATTCAGCGTGGTGGAGCGTCGTCGTTGTGTGGACGTCGGCCGACCTCGTGGTGCTGCAAGGCTGTGTTCGTCTATCCACTCCTAGCTATCTTGCTCAGTACATAGCTGAACCAAAACTTCCTATCTCCACGCTCAATCGTTCCCTTTGCTAAGTCCTAATCTGCAAAGATGCTCACTCTTTCTCAGGCAAGCTGAGTCAAGGACGCCACGTCCGCACTCTAGGCAAGCTGGGAACAGAAGACCTCTTTTAGCCTCGGTTTCGCCTCTGAACCTCCTCAAGGCGCAATTTGTATCAATGAACTAGCAGGCCGCGCGGGATTAGCCGAGCGGTCTTTGGGCGCTGCAGTCATGGACTGTGCGGCTGATCCTGGCGGACGTTCGAGTCCTCCTTCGGGCATGGGTGTGTGTATTTGTCTTTAGGATAATTTAGGTTGAGTAGTGTGTAAGCTTAGGGACTGATGTCCCATAAGATTTCACACAGATTTGAACATTTAGAATGAACCAGCAGTATTTGCATCCGCCGCCACAAATGCGATCGGCACTGGAGACGGCTTTAGACAAGATTACCATTTCATTGTCCCTCGATGGTGTAGAGTATGATGTTAGTTAGATATCCTTTGATACGGAATTTATCTCATGTTAAAAAAGAAGGATCATCCAATAATTGTAAAAAAAACAGAAATATGGATAAAAGGTTTTACAATAATTCATACACCCACTAACTCCACGTCCTATTCCCATTCCCCGCCATGTATGACGTATCTGAAGAGTTTTGTTATGAGGATTTTGATTTGTAACAGTTACGAGAGTAGTCAAGCCCTTCCCACAATCATTAAATTTACATTTGAACCGCGCACGACGATAACATGGAGATTCAGTCGCGTGTCGATCATATAAGGTATTTATACGAAAAGACGTTATTCGTTGTACGATATTTATTTTGTTGATTACTCTCAGTCCATCACTGATAGATTTGTGTATGAATAATAGAAGGGGCTGTGAATAGCCCAAGTCCCCGCACGTGGGACGGCCAGACTGTAAAGCAAAGCAGGATTAGTCGTCAGCGTAGGCAATGCTTACTGAGATAAATCGCATATAGAGCCCAAGGTTTAATGACAGCTGATAAACAACATCAAGAAGGGTAGCAAAGAGTGGGGGTAGCTGTTCAACGTTCGAAGTTAATGAATTAAAGTGAACAAAGACCTCTTCCTATATAACCCCCACCTCCTGTTTTTAATGGTACCACTCGAATATTGCAAGAACAGAGATTAATAAATTCTCGCTACAAAAGTGATTGCTGAGAAACTGTTAGAAAAACGTTAATAGCTATTCGTGCAGCCGTACGCAGGACCATTCGCGAAGCCAACAACAGTTCTTAAGGTTAGAGCCTCGTGAAAGATCTACCAACACTCCTACGAGGCTGTGCTCGTAGGTAATGTCAATGAGCGAGTCCAAACCTTCTACTCAATATTTCGTGCATCCGTCTGGTGTTGGAACTGAAGACAGAAGATAAACGGTAGAAATATTAAATTTCACATTTGAAAATCCATTCACACTTGAGGATACTACAGTCCATATACAGGGTGTTACAAAAAGGTACGGCCAAACTTTCAGGAAACATTCCTCACATACAAAGAAAGAAAATATGTTATGTAGACACGTGTCCGAAAACGCTTACTTTCCATGTTAGAGCTCATTTTATTACTTCTCTTCAAATCACATTAATCATGGAATGGAAACACGCAGCAAGAGAACGTACCAGCGTGATTTCAAACACTTCGTTATAGGAAATGTTCAAAATGTCCCCCGTTAGCGAGGATACATGCATTCACCCCCCGTCGCATGGAATCCCTGACGTGCTGATGCAGCCCTCGAGAATGGCGTATTGTATCACAGCCGTCCACAATACAGGCACGAAGAGTCTCTACATTTGGTACCGGGGTTGCGTAGACAAGAGCTTTCAAATGCCCCATAAATGAAAGTCAAGAGGGTTGAGGTCAGGAGAGCGTGGAGGCCGTGGAATTGGTCCGCCTCTACCAATCCATCGGTCACCGAATCTGTTGTTGAGAAGCGTACGAACACTTCGACTGAAATGTGCAGGAGCTCCATCATGCATGAACCACATGTTGTGTGGTACTTGTAAAGGCACATGTTCTAGCAGCACAGGTAGAGTATCCCGTATGAAATCATGATAACGTGCTCCATTGAGCGTAGGTGGAAGAACATGGGGCCCAATCAAGACATCACCAACAATGCCTGCCCAAACGTTCACAGAAAATCTGTGTTGATGACGTGATTGTACAATTGCGTGCGGATTCTCGTCAGCCCACACATGTTGATTGTGAAAATTTACAATTTGATCACGTTGGAATGAAGCCTCATCCGTAAAGAGAACATTTGCACTGAAATGAGGATGACACATTGTTGGATGAACCATTGGCAGAAGTGTACGCTCTACATGGTACGGAAACAACTGGTTCTCCCGCAGCACTCTCCATACAGTGACGTGATCAACGTTACCTTGTACAGCAGCAACTTCTCTGACGCTGACATTAGGGTTATCGTCAACTGCACGAAGAATTGCCTCGTCCATTGCAGGTGTCCTCGTCGTTCTAGGTGTTCCCCAGTCGCGAGTGATAGGCTGGAATGTTCCGTGCTCCCTGAGACGCCGATCAATTGCTTCGAACGTCTTCCTGTCGGGGCACCTCCGTTCTGGAAATCTGTCTTGATACAAACGTACCGCGCCACGGCTATTGTCCCGTGCTAATCCATACATCAAATGGGCATCTGCCAACTCCTCATTTGTAAACATTGCACTGACTGCAAAACCACGTTCGTGATGAACACTAACCTGTTGATGCTACTTACTGCTGTGCTTGATGCTAGAACTGTAGAGCAATGAGTCGCATGTCAACACAAGCACCGAAGTCAACATTACCTTCCTTGAACTGGGCCAACTGGCGGTGAATCGATGAAGTACAGTACATACTGACGAAACTAAAATGAGCTCTAACATGGAAATTAAGCGTTTCCGGACACATGTCCACATAACATCTTTTCTTTATTTGTGTGTGAGAAATGTTTCCTGAAAGTTTGGCCGCACCTTTTTGTAACACCCTGTATTAGCCCGCTCACATACCCACAAATGAGAATCATCGACAGCAGCAACCTCCGTATTGAAAAACAATGACGAATTCTTAAAGCGAATAAATCATCAGTCCCTGACGGAACTCCAGATTTTTACATTGTATACGGATTTGCATTGTATATGGAATTAGTTCCTTTTCTAGCACTTATTTATTGACAAGTTTTTGCGTAGCCAGTAGTTCCATTTGACTGGAAAAGGGTGCAGGTCGCCTTTATTTATAAAAGCCGTAAAACATCGGATGAACAGAATTACTGACCAATATCGGTGACATCCGTCTGTCGCAAGAGCCTAAAATGTATTCCAAGATCGAACATTATGAAGTTTCTGCAGTAAAACTAGCTACACTTAAAAGATCACAACAGATTCAGGAAAAAACTATTTGTGGCGGCCGCTGTGGACGAGCTGTTCTAGGCAATTCAGTTCGGAACCGAGAGACTGCTACGGTCGCAGGTTCGAATCCTGTCTCGGGCATGGATGTGTGTGATGTCCTTAGGTTAGTTAGGTTTAAGTAGTTCTAAGTTCTAGGGGACTGATGACCTCAGATGTTAAGTCCTATAGTGCCTATAGTGCTTAGAGCCGCTTGAATTTCGAAGAGACTTTGGGTAATAGAATCCAGTACCCGAAATGGACGCGAATTTTCTACAACGATTGTAACATAATGTGGGCTCCAAGAACCGCAACAGACCTCCAATGCTCTAAATATTATAAGACAAAAAAGGACGCACCACGAATTCCCCGAATTGGACGGAAACCGGTACATTTGATATACATCTACAGGCAAACGAGAAATTACAGTTTAAGAAACACAGAGAAAGAGCTCTACAAATTGAGAAGTCGGTAAATCCTTGGTCCATCTTTCTCCCTTACACAAGCAGTTATTCAGCTTGGCATTGTTTCACAGAGTTATTGGATGTCCTCCTGAAGGATATCGTGCCAAATTCTGTCCAACTAGTGCATTAAATCTATAAAATCCCGAGCTGCTTGGAGGGCTCTTCCTGTAATGCTCCAAACGTTCTCAATTACGGAGGTATCCGGTGACTTTTCTGGCAATGATAGGATTCGGAAAGAACGAAGACAAGCAGCAGAAAGTCTTGCCGTGTGCGGGCGAACATTATCTTGGTGAAATGTAAGCCCATGTTGGTTTGCCATGAAGGACAGCCAAGCTGGCCGCAGAATATCGTCTACGTACCGCTGTGCTACAAGGGTGCAACGGATGACAACCAAAGAGATCCTGCTATGAAAAGAGTTGGCACCTCAGACCATCTGCTTTTCGGGCCATATGGGGGATGAGATTGAGGTTTGTATACCACTGCTGTCCGGGGCGTCTCCAACACGTTTTCGGCCTGGAATCTCATTGACTGTAGCACGATTGTCTGGTGATGAGTGCCGTTTCCAACCAGTGAAGTCATGGCTGGAGACGTTGAGATACCAGACTGACCGTTGCGCGCAAACTGCCCGACAACTAAGTTTGATGAAGTCAAAATCTTCTGGGTTATTAGGCCCGCCTCTGAATTGCTTCCATGTCTTCCTTCACTCGGACCTGGCACCGATCCCAAACGCTCGAGTGGTACTCAAGAACAGGCCGCACCAGCGTCCTATATGCTATCTGCTTTACTCTCCTTTACAGGTGAACCAATTTTTCCTAAAATTTTCCCAGTGAACCGAAGTCGACCATTCGCTTTCGCTACCAAGGTTCTCACGCTAATTAGAATCACTGGTGGCCTGCGTGCACCTTCTGAAGAATTCAGTGAGCTATCAGTTCTGGTTTTCGGGACGTCATCGGCTACAGCTTCACAGAGTACAGGTTGGATGTAACCCTACACGTTGATTCACCAAGGTATCCCAAAAAGGGATCGTTTTGACTAGCTGTATAATACTGTACGCCATCTATAGCACTTTTACGAAATTGATACTGAACGGAGAAACTTGTATGGAGGTTTAAGTACACGGCGGGCTTTCGCAAAGTGTAACAGAAAATCTCCGGGGAACTTAAATGGAAACACTTCGTAGAACAACGACATGGAGCTCACGAAATCCTATTGAGCAATCTGGAGAACATCTGTTGGAAGAAGACTGTGTGATCATTACACTTCCAGCATGGTATCTTGTTTAGGGAGAGCGACTACAAAGTAAGAGACATTACGCACAGCACGTTCAGAGGCATACGAGGTGCTACTCAAATTTTTCGAGAATATCCCCATAAAAAAATCAGCAAACTTACCATAGTTCTTAATTTCCACTGTTACCACAAGATAGTCGTAGCTTACCCAATCGAAGGTATATTCGAAGTCCACCGACATCAAGGAGACTCGACAGTTGCTGTTGAGAAGAGAGAAGGTCTTGACAGAGAGAATGATTACCGTACTTAGATTTTGGCAGACAGGTGTCTGATGGGGTAAGCCAACATTTCATCAAAATTGGTTGAAACGGCTCTAAACACTGTGGGACGTAACATCTGAGGTCATCAGTCCCCTAGACTTACATCTACTTAAACCTAAGGACATCACACACATCCATGCTCGATGCAGGATTCCAACCTGCGGCCGGAGCAGCAGTGCGGTTCCGGACCGAAGCGCCTAGAACGGCTCGGCTACAGCGGCCGGCAAACATTTGTTACATGTCTTCAGCGACAATTGTTTGTGCATGTGTGCTTCAGTATCTGAAGACGCCAGTGCGACGTGAAGCTCAGACATGAAAGAGGCGTTAGGCACGACCATGCAGTCGACGTCCATCCCCCCACCCCCCCGCCCCCTCCACTACAAACTCCCCATGATCAGTCAGCACAGCTGTGACACAGGCGTGGACGACATTTCTCTAATGGACAGTTGTAGACAGCAAAGGTTCAGTAGTGTCATCCGTTGCAGACAGTGGACACGAGTCGTTTCGCTGAATCTCGACATACAAAATTAAAGCAACAAACTGCTATTTCCCCGTCCTGTGTCTAGTTCAGGGTATAATCCTACAAACTGTTAACAGATGTGATTACGATCGTGTTTTGCGCAGAAGGTTGCCCTCAGATCAATGGACAACCACTCCAACCATGACGTCAGGGCACTTATCAAGCGGGGTAGTGTTTGCAGGGTAATCCCACATCCACAGTCGTTGTGTATACAGTCACAGGTGGTGCAGTATGGCACAGAGAAGGTGCCTACAGACTCTCTGTTGTTGAGAGCCGTAGGAAGTAAGGAAGCAGGAGAGTCGCAGACTGATGTGGCCAATGTGAACTGTCCTGTTCATTCTCGGATGAGGTGACAGTTTATAGAGACCGGAACTGTATGTCGGACAGGACACGACCGACCACGTGCGACATCAGAAAGGGTGGACCGTATTTGGCTGCAAGGGCACGACGGTACCGCGTTAGTACTGCACTGCAACTGGCATTTGACTTTTCAGCATCCCCCTATCGGTGTACAGAAGGCTTCAGCAGAGTAGCCTTTATTGTTGGAGACCTGCCGTCCGTTTACCTCTGGCGTGTCTTCATAGAAGGGTACGTCTAGAGTGGAGCCGTCAACAGGCCACCTGGACTGTAGAACAATGGGCCTATGTTGTTTTCATAGATGAGTACCGATTTGGTCTGGAGAGTGATTGTCGACGAATTCGAATCTGGAGGGCATGTGGAACACGATTTCGGGACCCAAATATTGTGGAAAGAGACCGATACCGAAGAGGATTCCTAATGGTGTGGGCAGGGATTATGTGGACCACTCGAAAACCTCTTCATGAAACTGTATGACTGAATCATCAACACTTAACTGCTGTTAGGTACCGTGAGGAGGTCTTGGGATCTCATTCGTGATTGTTGTGACGTGCTGTGGGCCCAGACTTCGTACTGATGGACGATAATGCTAGACCTCATAGAGAATGGGTGGTTGACGTTTTTTTTTTTTTTTTTTTTTTTTTTTTTTGGAAATGGAAGATATTACACGCATGGCGCGGCCTGCTCGCTCTCCCGATTTGAATCCCATAGAGCATGTCTGGGGTGCACCAGGGATACGGGTAGCACCACGTCAGCATCCACCAATCACTCTCCAACACTTGTGAACAGCTCTTCAGGAAGTATGGGCGTCATTGCCTCAACATGAGATTGATGACATCTTTCACAGCATGTCCCATCGTTGTCAGGCCTGTATTGGTACCAGAGGTGGTCACATCCCATACTGAGCACATTACCCAGTTGACAGAATACGAGGTGTGCAAATCCGTTAAGTTGGAAGAAAACTAAGAACATTTTTGTCCACCGTTGTGCATGTTGCAGTTGATTGTGCTCTGTATTCTTTACATTGTTTCTAATTTGCAATCACCTGTTTATACTGTTTTGTGGCAAAATAAAAGCAACCTTGTGAAGTTGCCATTTGCTGCTTTAATTTTGGACACCAGTATACGTTTGCAGAAGCATCGTCCGTGCGTTCTTATCTAGTGCACCCTCAAGAGCCAATTGCATGATCGCCACTACACGCACTCCGAGTGAACATGTCCTTTTCTGCCACAGCCCGAGCAAATCTCTGGCTGGCCATCGTGTTTTACAATGACGCAGCACCCGCCAATACATAAATAGGACGGCAAATGGTTGGTCAGTTCAGTACAGATCTATCACACTCCTTTGAGGACCAAGTACGTGGTAATAAGAGACTACTCTCAGCCACATAGTTTACCACCATCTCCGAAGGTAGTTTAAACGGGAGTTCAGAAACACATATTGCTCGTAGTCCAAGTCTTTCATGGTCTACAGACACATCACCAATATTGCCATCCAAATGTCGGAACTTGGAACTGTTCCTAGTGTCATTTAGTATCCGGTCCTGTGCTGTATCATAATTGAATTCACATGTACCACACAGCTCACTATGGATATGTCTATGCCAACAAAGTCATTATAGTCAATATTAACATCATCTCTGAGAAATTTATCATTTTCATGTGCTTTTGGATGTGCATATTCACTCGTAAAACTGATCTTCAATATCGATTTAAAATAATAGCAGCCCAGTCTTCTTCGAAAGGAAATATAGCGTGTGAAGAAAGCTGAAGCACACAATCAACCCTGAGCACGAACTATGTGGCAAAAATGTAAACAGAGGCGTGCATGCTGCTACACTGCCGAAGGCAGACTGAACACAGATGTTTAGCTTACTGTGAGCAGCCGCCTTTACAACTTAGAGGCTATCGGAGCACACCTCCACCACTGATCCAAACTCATGTATGTCATGGAGTCCACAACCCTTCAACTCGCACAGTTTGTGATTCCCACACAGGAAGAGACAAATATAATATCGTCATTCTAGCCGATAGAGGCATGGATACACTATTGATAGTAGCATTGTCTGTGAATGTAGACTACCTGTATCTTCACATTACAACGTTCTTCTGGCATCCATGCTTTCCTACAATAAATCTAACGTTACTTTGTGCAACAAATCACCGAAAGCTCCATACAGCATTCATCCTACTGTTCTACAGCATTGCCGCTACGTGCCGACACCACGACAATTTAAAATACGCAACAGGCTATTTCAAAACGAACTTCACTTTCTAATACATCGACATACACTGTCTTTGATTCTCCTCTTTACAAATCTTCATTCAAATTATTACTCCGCCTCTTTCCTTCTTTACCAATTTCCATAAAGCTGTTAACAAAATGGTTCAAATGGCTCTAAGCACTATGGGACTTAACATCTCAGATCATTAGCCCCCTAGACTTAGAACTACTTAAACCTAACTAACCTAAGGACATAACGCACATCAATGCCCGAGGCAGGATTCGAACCTGCGACCGTAGCAGCAGCGCGGTTCCGGACTGAAGCACCTAGAACCTCACGGCCACAGCGGCCGGCAACTGTTAACACTAACACACTTTCACCACAGCTTACTCCATCATCAACTATAAACTCTCAACTGTCTCCCTCTTTCGTTACAACATGCATTAAATTTAATTCTAACCTGAGTATAGTATGTGGAAATTAATTTACATTGATTTATAACATTACACAAACTTCCATAATGGGAACATTTTACAAATAACACTTTTACATAAGAAAATACACTAATAAATTAGTCACCTCGGTATGATCAGAAATAGGTAAATAGATAAGAAAAAGGATTTACACTTTAAACAAACAAAAATTCTGTAAACATTGTCTAATCAGAACGGATAATTATGGGTTAGTAAAATTTCTGTCTCACTGCTAATCTTGATTTAAACGCATAAATGTTTGAAAATGTTTACGTGGTGCAATTTAGTCATTTGAATGGAGATTTTCTGTGCAACCACATTAACACATTTTGTATACGCTGCGCAAGTAGTTCTGTGCAATGGCATTAACGTATTGTGTAAAGCGTTGCTTGAGTGATTCTCTGGTGATGGTTTTAAAATAGCATATATACTTAAAAGTAATAAGCATACCCGTTACGTTATTGCTCATTTTTTCTTACATCTGACAACAAGTGTAACTTTTCCTGCGACACATTCTGGCAATTAGAAACGAAAATTTTGTCAATAGTTCTAGAGCGGAAACCACTGAGAATTTAAATTGTGGAACAATTGTTAGGAAATGTTGCTGTTTGGAAAGAGATGTTAATTCAGTCTGCTGAATTAGCTGCAACACTGTGTCGTGAACAAACATTCTGGGCAGTTATGTAAGTTCGTAGAAATCATCGTTTTAGTAGCAATGAACCTACCCACAGAGGAAGCCTCAATTACTAGAGTTTTAGGAGAGGCGTATATGAATTTCATTTCGCGTAGTGATGGATTCCGGGTGTCACAGTAATGGCAACTGCGGCATCTCCTCTGACAGGCAGCTGGCGAAAGACATCGTTTTGCTCATTCCACACATGCAGGATCTTTACGACGGCTGTGGCGGTGCTATACGTAATTAACTGACAACTCGTTCTTCAAGCTACAAATCCTAATTTATTTCAACACTTCGGACTGCAGTCCTAGTTTCTCATACAATTATCTTCTCTCCACGCATTTTACTGCTAACTTATGTGCATTGCCACAAGGATGCAGTTCTCCGCAAAAAAACACCGCTGCGAACCTTTGAAATAACTATCACTTCGGGTTTATGACTGCGCATAGTTTTCATGTTGGTATGTATCCTCGCGGCGTTTCCCTGTAAATCCGTGAAACGATGCCAGCAAGCGCACTGTCTCTGACGTTACTGCCCGTCCCCTTAAAACTCAGCCACATTTCCACCCTTCACCAACCTGAACTTACGTACCTCCAACGAATGAGCTAGTCTATAAGATTTCCTCACAAGAAATTACAATTAAATCAATAGCATTAGCTGCTGATGGGCATTGATATACATCAACGGAGACAATTGAAAGTGTGTGCCCAGGCGGGGACTCGAGCCCGGGATCTCTTGCTTACATGACAGACGCTCTATCTATCTGAGCCGCCAAGGGCACAGAGAATAGTGACACTGTAGGGATTTATCACCGGCACGCTCCTCGTGAGACCCACATTCTCAACTTACAGTCCACACACTACATTCGTAGTGCCCCTGCCATTATACCCATTACTCGCGGCAGACAATCCACCGAGTCCCGTAAGAGTTCTGGCAAGTCGTGTGCATCCGTACTGAAGAAGGTCATCAGCTGGTTAGCCTTAAACGATATGAAGATGGCATCCGCTCTTTCGGACACGTCCGAAAGAACAGATGCCATCTTCATATTCCTCACAAGAAGCGGACGCAGCTGCTTCGTTATCCTTGGTGCACAAACTGCCTTAAGTAATTAAGATCAAACTGACTATGTCTATTACTTTGCCCTGTAATAGTTGCACCAAAGCTACATTACTTGCAAAGACTGTCTCATCCATTATCGACACCCTTATTATTCAGACATAGATTTTTTTTTTTTTTTTTGGTCATCAGTCTACTGACTGGTTTGATGCGACCCGCCACATGAATTCCTTTCCTGGGCTCTTCATCTCAGAGTAGCACTTGCAACCTACGTCCTCAATTATTTGCTTGACGTATTCCAATCTCTGTCTTCCTCTACAGTTTTTGCCCTCTACAGCTCCCTCTAGTACCATGGAAGTCATTCCCTCATGTCTTAGCAGATGACCTATCATCCTGTCCCTTCTCCTTATCAGTGTTTTCCACATATTCCTCTCCTCTCCAATTCTGCGTAGAACCTCCTCATTCCTTATCTTATCAGTCCATCTAATTTTCAACATTCGTCTATAGCACCACATCTCAAATGCTTCGATTCTCTTCTGTTCCGGTTTTCCCACAGTCCATGTTTCACTACCATACAATGCTGTACTCCAGACGTACATCCTCAGAAATTTCTTCCTCAAATTAAGGCCGGTATTTGATATTAGCAGACTTCTCTTGGCCAGAAATGCCTTTTTTGACATAGCGATTCTGCTTTTGATGTCCTCCTTGCTCCGTCCGTCATTGGTTATTGTACTGCCTAGGTAGCAGAATTCTTTAACTTCATTGACTTCGTGACCATCAATACTGATGTTAAGTTTCTTGCTGTTCTCATTTCTACTACTTCTCATTACCTTCGTCTTTCTCCGATTTACTCTCAAACCATACTGTGTACTCATTAGACTGTTCATTCCGTTCAGCAGATCATTTAATTCTTCTTCACTTTCACTCAGGTTAGCAATGTCATCAGCGAATCGTATCATTGACATCCTTTCACCTTGTATTTTAATTCCACTCCTGAACCTTTCTTTTATTTCCATCATTGCTTCCTCGATGTACAGGTTGAAGAGTAGGGGCGAAAGGCTACAGTCTCGTCTTACACCCTTCTTAATACGAGCACTTCGTTCTTGATCGTCCACTCTTATTATTCCACACATAGATATCGAAACAATATATTGGACAAATGACATTCCAAAAGTACGGTTGTTTTTCTATGTGATTAATATTGGTAGATTCTCATTATGCGTGTATTAAAGCCACTGTGTTCTGTTTTAAAACTTTGATACTTCCTACTGCATCCAAAAGCTCTCCAAAAGAGCAAAAAAAGGCCTGTACATATCGTAAATCGAAGTCAGCACTACCATCTCAGTACAATTTTATCCTACTAGCGCATTATGAACTAGTGGAGCTAAAAAGTGCTGTGTTGGTTATTTCTCGCTTTAAATAACTTCAGTCATTACATCGCTACATACATTTTTCAAGAGCTTGTTAGCCTAAGCTATGTCATCATTTCTTGTGTTAATGTAAATAATGTGTGTGTGTGTGTGTGTGTGTGTGTGTGCGTGTCTGTGAGTGATAGAGATTGGTGGTTTAATACTGTTTGACGATAAACCACTACAAAATTTAATCGAAAGTTTAAAGGTTTGGAAGCGCTATTAATGCCTGTGATAACCACTCGTAAATACACTGATGATCCAGAACTTATGACTACCCGCTTGAACTGAGCGAGGTGACCCAGAGATTAGCACACTGGACTTGTATTCGGGAGGACGACCGTTCAAACCCGCGTCCGGCCATCCACATTTAGGTCTTCTGTGATTTCCCTAAATCACTTCAGGCAAATGCCGAGATCGTTCCTTTGAATGGGAACGGCCTGCTTCCTTCCTCATCCTTCCCTAATCCGACGGGACCGATGACCTCTCTGTTTGCTCCCCTTCCCCATAATCAACCAACCAACCATCCACCTGCTTAATAGCTTGTTGCCGGACGCGGTGGTCTAGCGGTTCTAGGCGCTCAGTCCGGAGCCGCGCGGCTGCTACGGTCGCAGGTTCGAATCCTGCCTCGGGCATGGATGTATGTGATGTCCTTAGGTTAGTCAGGTTTAAGTAGTTCTAAGTCTAGGGGACTGATGACCTCAGATGGTAAGTCCCATAGTGCTTGGAGCCACCTGAGCAAAGATTGTGAAATTTGCGGAAATAGCGAGCCGCTGATTTGCGTACGCTGTGATGGCACCCGATAACTACTCAGTTGGGTTCCACAGGATTTTCATCAGGCGAATTTGTTTGCCGAAATATCAATGTGAGTTCACTATAATGCTCCTCAAACCTCTTCAACACTGTTCTGAGTCCAAGACACAAACATTTATACTGCTGAAAGATGATATCGCCGTCCGGAAAGTATGATGGGATGCAGATGGTTCGCAGTTGTCAGAGCGTTTTCGATTAATACCACGGATCCCATGCAAGCTCAGGAGAATGTCTCCCATAGCATAATACTGGGTCCGTGACATGCTGCACGTTTCGAGTCGCTGTTCACCTCGATGACGGCGTTTGTGGAGGCGAACAGCGACCTAGTCTGAGCCGACAAGTTTCCGTTGATCGACAGTCGAATCCTGATGGTCCTGTGCCCACTGCAATCGTAACTGACGATGTCGTTGGGTCAAAATGTGAACACATAGGGGTGGTCTGCTGCGGAGCTCCATGTTCAACAATGTACGACGAATGGTGTGTTCCGCCGGCCGAAGTGGCCGTGCGGTTAAAGGCGCTGCAGTCTGGAACCGCAAGACCGCTACGGTCGCAGGTTCGAATCCTGCCTCGGGCATGGATGTTTGTGATGTCCTTAGGTTAGTTAGGTTTAACTAGTTCTAAGTTCTAGGGGACTAATGACCTCAGCAGTTGAGTCCCATAGTGCTCAGAGCCATTTGAACCAATGGTGTGTTCCGAAAGACTTGTGCGTGCACCAGCGTTGTGATCTTTCGGCAGAGTTGCCACAGATCACTATCTATCCTACTTTTTTAGAGCATACAAGCCTCCGAACCCCATGTTCTGTCAGCAGTCGTGGACGTACAACCGTTTAACGCCTAGTGGTAGTTTCACTGCCCTTCTACCTCTTTTCGTGGATGCTCACGACAGTAGCACGAGCACAGTAGACCAGCTTCGCCGTTTTTGAGATACTCGTTCATAATCTCTGCGTAATAATAAATTGTCCTTTTTCAAAATCCCTTATCTCGATGAATTTCCCCATTTGCAGCCAATATCTTCGCTAGGGTGATCCCCCGCCCGCTCTGCTCCGCTTATATGCTTTTATTACTGCGTCACGTGCCCACAAAGACATCAGCGTCCAACATCGCGGTGGACAGTGTGGCTGATCAGTGTAAATATGCCGGATAACCTAATAAACAGGAACGGCAGTTTAATGTAAATAACGCCTGGGGTCCGGCACTCAGTTTATTAAGATCTCGCTGGGAATCACATGCACTACCAGAGCCGCGACACGCTTTTCACGGAATATCAGTTAGAGCTCTGAAAAACAGAACAGCATCGAAGGAAGTAGCGGGCGTCGGGAGTGGAACTCGTCTATAAATAGCGTCGCTGCACCAACAATATTTCACATTCTGCTTCGAGTCGAGGCAGCGAGATCATACAACAGCACAACTCACAGCACGTGAAGAAGACGGCAGGGGTGCTAGTTGAGCTATTGTGCACAAAGTGAATCTCCGGAAGCACATAATCTAGAACCGTACGTAACGTTCGTGATGCCCAACGCAAAAAATAATGCATCTAGTTATCGTTCCATTAGAAACAAAGTCGAAATTTACTTTTGCTACAAGTTCATATATATATATATATATATATATATATATATATATATATATATATATATATATACCTACAACCAAAAGATATGAATACAGCTAAATAAGGAGATATCCATCGCTACTTCTAATTATTCTACTAATTGTGTCGATATGTTGTAACCCCATAACAAGTAATACTGTGGAATAACATAGGTTTAAAATAAAATAAAAACACAACGAAAACAGCCACTAAATTTTAAGTTTTGTCGGGCGGCAATTCCAGCCTTTTTCTCAGGGACATTACCACAATTTTTTTCCTTAATAACCCACCAGAAGGGTTGTGCAATCGGAGTGTTAAAATTAAAACATTTTACATCTTTCGAGATTGTTTCCCAGAAACAAAGCGTCTGAGCTAAACACCGTAAAGCATAGGAGTGTGCACTGATATGCAACTTCCTGGCAGATTAAAACTGTGTGCCGGATCGAGACTCGAACTAGGGGCCTTTGCCTTTCGTGGGTCGTGAATCGTGCTTGGGTAGCTCAGTTGGTAGAGCACTTGCCCTCGAAAGGCAAAGGTCCCGAGTTCGAGTCTCGGTCCCACACACAGTTTTAATCTACTAGGAAGTTTCACCGTAAATACCATCTGACGATGTAGAAAAGCGTCCAAAACACTCCGTAAAAAAAGGGACTGGTTACTTTACGCTTTTACTTATATTTTCAACAGACAGTAACGGAAAAAAACCTCCCAAATAAGCCGGCCGCGGTGGTCTTGCGGTTCTAGGCGCTGCAGTCCGGAACCGCGGGACTGCTACAGTCGCAGGTTAGAATCCTGCCTCGGGCATGGATGTGTGTGATGTCCTTAGGTTAGTTAGGTTTAAGTAGTTCTAAGTTCTAGGGGACTGATGACCTAAGATGTTAACTCCCATAGTGCTCAGAGCCATTTGAACCATGAACCTCCCAAACAATCCAATACAAAATTCGTCTTTCGATATCGCTTAGTGTACCACAACGAAGAATTGTTTTTTTCTACGGGGTTTTCGGAAATTCTCTTTAGAAAGTTGTAGTAGTTGTAGAGGGCAATGAGTACATAATATTTTGACTAGGAACTCATCCCCAGAAACGCACTGTTTCCGTTCTACGACGGGTTCAGTTCAGATGCGTAATCCGTCCACGTCTGCTGAGGAAAAGAGACAAGTCTCAGAGCTGCTTGTCCTGGTATGCAGTGGGGTAGACTGGATGACGTGTACTACGTCCGACGGCCACCTGATGCTGCGCAAGAGATGCTAGTCGGCTGTGTCACAAACTTTTTCCGCAACGTAATGCATCACTACACAAACCTTTTGCCGAAATAACACATCGGTTCATAGAAACAGGTACCTTCTCCGTGAAGAGGCAGCACTGTGGTGCTCCACAGTGAAGCCGCACGGCCGAATATGATGAAAATCTTTCACATTGAAGAGGACCCGCCTACGTGTGATCAGACAGTTGCGCGTGAAATGGGTATTATCAACAGTGCAATTTGGGACGTCCTGCGTGACCAAGAATTACTTCCGCACCACTTAAAAAGGGAACACGATATGGGATCAGCCGATTTCCCGAATTCACTTTAAGCCCGTTGTATGGGCCTTGTCGTGCGACTAGAGACTATTAGGTCTCTAGTCGCACGACGAGGCCCATACAACGGGCTTAAAGTGAATGTGCTACACCTTGTTTAATAGAAGTGACAAAACCTTATGGTTATGCATCAAGTTTTATAAAGTTGACGTAGGACATGGCTTGTTTTAGGCAAACATTTAAATAATATTTTATGTTCTGAAGAAGACTTTATTACTAACGTTGAAACCTAGGTAAACGATAAAGTTAACCTGCAACTGTAGGCTGTATATTCTTATATCACTAAGTGGTCATATTCTGCAATTTTGGGTGAATATGTCTGATTATTTGCTCGTTGTGAGGTACGCTTTTTTTTTATTCTCACCTCCAGCCATTTGAGAGGTATGAATTCTGGTTTGTGAGCCGCTCAACTGCGCGGTCAACAACGCCCGCACAAAGTCCCAATTTTTTTTCACAGTCCAATCGAGCCACTGTCACGAATGACGATGGATGATGAAATGATGAGGACAACACAAACACCAAGTCCCTGGTCAGATAAAATCCCAAACCCGATCTGGAATCGAACCTGGTACCCGTGATCCGGAGGCAGCAACGTTAGCCTCTAGACCACCCCTTTGACAGGTAGGTGGTTGTTACCTCCACAGTGATTCTTTTCAGATAGTAAATGACATGTGTACCAATTCGGTGAAATCGATACAGTGGTTTAGTGGTTGACGTGGAACAAACATACGTACATACACTTTTATAGTATGTGGGGATTCCATGACTGTCCCTCTCCGACTGAGGGAGACATCACCTGAGCTAAGGGGCACCTGCATCAAGGGCTCGAAAGCCCGGCATTTATACAGCTACACAGAAAGCACAGACTTTCATCACGTGATGCGGGTATCATGGTTATCTCTGGCAGGAGACATTGTTCTCGATTAAAGTAATCTGTCGTCATTCTACTAGTGCAGACTCGATATCCTGCTTTATCTAACTGAACACATTCTTCTTTTTTTCTTTTAAAACTACGCAATTATTTCAGAAAGTACGTTACACATGTTTTTAAACGCTAAGACATTTGTGTAAGAATGGTGCATTATCAGAAGAGAGCACACGTTCCACGTCTTCTGTAGACACTGTCCCCCTGCGATCCAGATAACACGTGTATCACAGCGTGGAAGTGAAGTGACGTGGCTACTTGGCTGCCTGAAATGTACTCCAAGGTTGAAGTACGCTGGACAGTACGATTTTTGTGGGCAAAGCGTCTAGATTGTGCCTTGAAATTCTGACGGTGTATGGACCTAATGTTATGTCGCATCGAGCTGTACCGAAATGGTGCCAACAATTTGACCAAGACAACACTTTTAGTTAGTTAGTTGCTTTCACGTTCCACGGATCATTCTTCCGATAAACCGTATTGAGGTGGAAAGAGACTTTTATATTTGTACCACAAATTATGTGGTAAGTAGGCCCACATGCTCATGACTAATAATTGCTTTTTTATAGTAAAGAAGAACATACGGATGTGAGTAAGAACCATCTCTTACTCACGAGAATAATATGAATTCTTCTACGGAAAAAATGTCATTGTGAAGGAGAATCTTTTGTAGTTTATTTTTTTACTTTGTTGTCCACCAGGCATTTTATATCAATAAGTAAGAGATCAAAAATTTTGGTAGTAGCATTGTGCACCACGTCTTTTGCTAAAAAAAATCTTAATCTGGTGTAATGATTGTCTTTTTCTCTTCTGGTACAGTGGATAATTTCATAAGGGAATAAATATACTGTGAGTCAGTTGCCAGAACCCCCATCTCCTTAAACAGACATCTAAAAGATGATCAGAGGTAAGCACCAGATGTTATCTTCCAGTGTGTTTTCGTTCTTATAGACGAGTTATTAATTGGTGAAAATATGTGGACTTACTGATTTGTCTCTCCCCAAGGTTTGCAATGCTTGTAAGAGCAAATGTAGCTGAACTAAGTTGTTTTACGAATTCTGTCCTTACTTAGGCTATATCCTGCTCCACCTACTATAACAACCTGATCCTCTCTGCAAATCATTGCACAAATTCCCTGCGTCATCTGTCACCTGGCTAAGATTAGCACTTGGCTTCACAATACTTGCGACCTGAGACCATGTTCCCAATTATTGAGGATGGTATCTGTTCTTTCGGGCATGTCTGAAAGAACAGATACCATCTTCATATAGTTAAGGATAACCGGCCATTGACGTTCTTCTTCTGTGTGGATGCACACGCATTGCCCGAACTCTTACGGGACTCGGTAAGATTGTCTGCCGCGAGTAACGCGAGTTCAAAATGGTTCAAATGGCTCTATGCACGATGTGAACATCTGAAGTCATCAGAGCCCTATACTTACAACTACTTAAACCTAACTAACCTAACGACATCACACCCAACCATACCTGAGGCAGGATTCGAACCTGCGACCGTAGCAGCAGCGCGGTTCCTCATTGAAACGCCTAGAATCGCTCGGCCACAGCGGCCGGCAGTAACGAGAGTAATGGGCAGGGGCACTACGAATGTAGTGTGTGGATATTAAGTTGGGAATGTGGGTCTCACGGGGGGACGTGCAAGGGATAAATCCCTGCAGTCGCACTATTCTCTGTGCCCTCGGTGGCTCAGATGGACAGAGCGTCTCCCATGTAAGCAGGAGATCCCGGGTTCGAGTCCCGGTCAGGGCACACATTTTCAACTGTCCCCGTTGAAGTATATCAACGCCTGTCGACAGCTTACGGTCTTGATTTACTTATCATTTCATGTTCCCAATTTGTCATGTACCATCTGGCCTACACCTCTCCCGATGACAACTACCCAGCAGTTACACACTTTTTTTCCTACTCTCATTTGGTGCCGACCTACACTTAGTTTCTTTCCTAGAAGTCCACTGCACCCTACTGTGGCCTACATTTGGATGAGTCTCTTCTTCTTCTAATTCAGCTAACAAGTCAAATTTATTCGGTACTGTAAGCTCAAATGTATTTGAAAAAGTTGAAGAGCTTTTCGCCTTTCGCTCATTGCTTGTTACATCTGTCCAGTTCTCTTGATCTGTTTCCCTCTTCAACCTATCTGTTTCAAATTCCATGTGTTCAAAAGCAGCCTGAAGAGCACAAACCTTCGCCTCCTGTTTAGTGATTCTCTTGTTTCCCTTGTATAATCTACAGTTCCATAGGAGATCCTCGTTGAGTTACCCATTCAGTTCACCATTACAGTCACCTCAGTGAAACTCCAACTCACAATATACACATACCACTCCCTGACTCCTGTACGGCAACATCCACACTTATCACGCATTGCAACACAGATCAAAAGCATCAACACACTTAACACTTGTAGCGTTGCTCTTGGGGCACGAAAATAAAAATAATGTCGAAAAAGTGAATATTTTGGTGGGTCACTTGGCAACAGAATCAGGGATTGATTACACTATTATAATAACATACGTTGAGCATTAAATACCTGAATAAGAGCAGCATATTGATACATATTTGAGATCGTTCGGAAGAAACATTATCATTTCTGTGCATTTTTATAGTCGCGATGTAGTCATACCCGGATCAACACTAAGGGACCAGAAAATTTATAGGCTTTAAAAGAAATGCAATACTACACACTTTAAAAAAAAATTGGTTCAGAAATAATAGGAAAACGATAATGTTCCTTCTGCCTCATGCTGCGTTCGGCCCATCAGTATGATCGTAATTTCTGGTGATGAAGTAACACAAAATAATTATCCTTCAGGTAAATAAAGACATAGAAATCATAAAGGTCAATTTACTAAAATAAGCACACTTATCTTTTGTAGTGTTGGCAGAAGAGCCAACACTGTTTTTCTAGAGGAGGCCGAAATGCACGCGTTTAATTACAAGCTGACTGGCGTGAGGTCTGGAACAGGACAATATCTTGAGAATTGCAAATAAAGTAAGTAGTTGATATAATACTTAACTTTAATCCACAATTGTAGAACATCGCTCTTGATGATACATGCTTCATATAATAAATATCAATTGAATACGGCGCCTTGCTAGGTCGTAGCGAATGTAGCTGAAGGCTATGCTAACTATCGTCTCGGCAAATGAGAGCGTAGTTGTCAGTGTAGCTTCTCTAGCAAAGTCGGCTGTACAACTGGGGCGAGTGCCAGTACGTCTCTCTAGACCTGCCGTGTGGTGGCGCTCGGTCTGCTATCACTGACAGTGGCGACAGCAAGTGTGGTGTCTGGCGGTGACACCACATCTTTAACACACGTTTTTTTAATGCTACGTACCTTTTCATATTAAATTACAATGGAAGACCATTGTGGTTAAACACTTTACACATAACAGCCAAAATGTCCTCTTGATGCTGTCTGTTCGTAATCACTTACAAGAAACTACATGTTTTCTGATTGGAAAAAATAACAATTAGCATATTCACTCAATATTTTCACATAAAATATAAAATACAGTTGCAGAACGCAGCAAGTCCGCGTCCGCCTTTCATAGAGTACAAACAGTAAAAGGTGAGGCGCCAAATGCCTCATTTGTCTTGAAACGACAGAATTCTTTTTTATACCATTAATCGATACACGAACTTAAGAGATCTACAGGCACCGCGTAAGAACGGCAAAGACTCTGTCGCTGCTATGCGATGGTTCATTTCTTTTACTTTACAATTGTTCGATAACTTTAGGCCCTCAGGCGTTTACTATTGAGCGTATATTAATGTTTTTGAGGCGAAAATTACTAATATTACACTGCCTCCCATGAGGAGGGAAGGAATACCGAAGGTATTACTTTCATCCTCATGCCCATTGGAATATTTGTAATTTTCGGTTGTAACATACAGGTTATTAAAAGTTTCATTTCACATTCATTCCATAATAAAAGAATTAACGTTTCAATTTGTAGTAACTGACGGTGGGTCATTGTGAATTTGTTCTGTGTTTCAATCAGTGTTTGTATGGATTCAGGCTTTCTTGATGATTCTTAAAATTAAGGCTATAAGTACACATATTTACAAAATTTATAAGGAAATAGAGTCACACTTCATTTTTCATCGTTGCAAAAGTAATTTCACTATCACAACTGGTACGCAACTTTCTGTTTTGACTGTATTCATTATATTGTCATCGTCATGTCAATTGATTGCCTTGTCCTTTATCGCACTTAATTATACATTTATTTTCGTCGCACGTACATTATTTATGATAGACTTGGATTGTAGAGCGGACACTGGTGACGGCTTCGACAAGGAAGTCCGTATCTTTCACTTTCAGGGCTCGAGTGTGGCTCTCCGAATTATTTCACATATGAAACAGATAAAATATATTACAATAGCTTACAGAACTAATTTTATATACATGTAGGATGGGATATAGGAAGGATCGGATCCTTTGACGTATTTTCGTGTGCTTATTTTCATTCGTATCGTGACCTCTCGTTAAAGTTTACATTTCAACGGTGTTCAGCGGTGATCTTGTCACTTATCTCTGTGTACAATCAGTTATTGTACTAATTACGCTAACTTCTCTATCTTAGTGTCTCTCAGACGGTTTATGATACATACAAAAAAATATTTTTAGTACTTGGTGTGAATGTTTTTGCTACAGAATGTAGCGCACAGCAACTGCTGTTGACGGTTGAACGTTTACATTATTTCGTCTCATGGTGGTTGTCCGCCAACACTGTTGCGAGCAATCTTGAAATTCAGTCTGTGCGCGCGCACGTGACCGGAGCTTACTTGCAGAGCGTTGATTTCGCGTTTGAGGTGCCGTGCGTCGCTTTTGTTCGGCGGATCGTGGCTTTCTGCTTTTTAGATTGCTGGAGGGAGCTTCTGCCACCGAAACTGTCTCACATCACTTGCTGTCCACTATCCAATTACGGATTCACAGGTAAGTGGTAGCTACCGCTACAACTGCATGTGTGGAATGACACTGATTATGACACGCTGCACACATCAATGAATTTTCACACATATGGTGCAGTAGAATACTGCCACTAAAAATCGTCGAACTTTAAAACTTCACTTGCACTGTGGTGAGCGTCTACGTGAACGGTGTATTAAAAGAAATTCTCGCTTCGTAACATCACACGGTGTTTACAAGTTGATTTACATACTAATATTTACAAGAGTTCATTTAAATCGAGAAATAATCTAATTGAGCACTTTGAATCAGAACAATTGTTTCTTAATTAGTCTTTTTTTTACTATTTATGCCTACGGTCACAAGTAAGCTACTATAAGTCCTTTTTCTTTGACCAAATTCTTTCCAATCTCCTTTACAAATTAATTTCATTCATAGTAATCTTTATCACTCTTGCTTATTCATTTTGTAGGCCCAATACATTTTTTTTATTCTCATCTTATTTCGTGACTTGTGAGGGGAGCTTCATTTATGTCGAAGTTTCTCTCGTATGCGCTTTTCTTTAAAGAAAGTTCGAGGATAGATTTGAAACTAGCAAATCCGCCTCTGCATTTCGTGTAGAAATACAAACAGTCGAAAAAGAAAAGTGGGCAAAGCGGACCTACTCGCGGATCGTCGATAGAATTTAAATTACTCCTCAACCAGGTCAAAAATTTAATTTACATTACGCATTACAAAAGCAATTTGCGCGTCGCGAACCTACTCATACGTAGTGCCTCACTTCCCAAGCACACGTGCACCTTTACAAATTGATCCTGGGGAGTGGATAGGATCAAGGATCTTAAAGGATTTGCACTTAGGAAAGGGATTCAATAATCACATAATCACAGAGAAAACAATAAATATTGCACGGCGCACTTAAAATAAAATCTATAACTTCAAACATGTATATCTAATATGTATCTTGCTGCAGCTTGCTTTCTACTCTTTGTTCATTTCATAGACTAAGTCAAGTTTATGCATTACGCATTTGGGTATTAATTATCATTTCTATATATAAGCCTCTCACAAGAGTGTTGTTGTTTGCTGCTGTGGCGACCTGTGAAGCTTAGGCGAGATTCTTATTCTATTTGCTGCTAGCTTGTGAATTTGCAGTATCGCTAATGCTCAATAGTACCGTGAAGTTGCCACAATAAAGCATGTTACTCATATGTTCTTTTACTCAGCTTGTTTATAGTCTGGACTCATCTTACTTTGAGTTATATAATAAACTTCCTTTTTATTCCACCACGCTTTTACTTAAGGTTAACGTCAGGTCTTTTTAGAACAATTGCACTGCGTTATCAATCTGTTCATGCTTAATCCTAGGTATCTGTTTACTTCAAAGAGATGATATTTTATCGCTGGCACAGCACTGTGCTGGAACTTACAAGTTAAATCTACCGACTGTTTTGCGCTAGCAGGTGGTGCCTTATTTACGTCACATTTGAAAATAGGTAATAACCTCATAGAATCGAATCTTTTCACACTACTTTCCTCTTTTGTCTGGACGTTAAGTATTTTCTTTCAAAACAGGTCATTAATTTGTCCTCGATTAAATTTCACTTACTAATACTAAGCACATATAATCATCATTTTCATATTACTATTTAGCGAGAGAAGTGCATTATTCGCTCCTTCCTGGTCATTTTGAAATTACTATTTAGCGAGAGAAGTGCATTATTCGCTCCTTCGTCTTTCCTCATTTTAGTACCTCGGTGCTAATTAATACCTCTCCAGTACATAATTTTTTTTACATACTAACTTATAACTAAAACTGAAAATCGCCTCTAGGACATGTCCTCCCGTTTACATAAAGATTATTCATATAAATACGTGTCTATAACTTATTCTGTATTTTATTTTCCAGATGCGTTGTTTCAATACGTAAGGTTTCCTTTTAGCACCGGTTAACGTCCGTAGTCAGTTCAGTTCAGTTCTTGTCACTCATTGGTTAATCCTGATCTCCAATACCTTAGAATTTTCTTACAGCTTAAATTAACTTAATTCCTGGCGTTATAAAATTTTCTTAAATCATGATGGTGGAACAATCCTTTGATTTTATTCGTGGCAGGGTCAGATAACAAATAGCTACCAATGTGTGGTTTCCTCATTATGACAAAGGGACTTTCATGAATGTGTTGCCACTTACGATTCTTCTTTAACAACAGGGATGGTTTGAAGTGAGTCCTGACTAATACCTTTTCTCCTTCTTTGAAATCGATAACTCTGTTTACCTTCTTATCAAATGCCTTTTTTCGGAGGTTAGCATACATTGTCAACGATATGAGAGCTTGCCTGATTTTTGGGTCTAGGTCCAATTCGTTGTCTTGTAACTTTGGAAGGGGGTCTATCCATTCATTCCTTTCTTTTGATCTTGACATTAACTCACGTGGCGTGAATCCGGTCGACAGATGAGGAAGGTGGTTTACAATCTGTTCGAAAGGTGTTACGAAGTCTACCCACTTAGATTGCTTATTCGGAATGTACGTCCTTATAAATCTGTTAAATTCTTTGAAGATTCTTGCTGTCGGATTCGATTGCGGTCGAAACCGGGATATCAAAATTTGTTTGATTCCAGGGCGAGCAAGAAATGCGTGAAATTTGAAGCATTATCGGACAAGATTGATTCTGGAACCCTGAATCGTGGGAAATAATCATTTTCAATGCGACGAATTATCAGATTTGCGCAAGAAGATTTCACTGCGTACAGTCTTATGTGCTTAGAAAAATTGTCCAGGATTGCTACTAAGTATTCAGCGCCTCTCCTTCCGGTGGGTAGTGGACCTGCCAAATCAATACTAAGAAGCTGGCTCTGAGCACTATGGGACTTAACATCTATGGTCATCAGTCCCCTAGAACTTAGAACTACTTAAACCTAACTAACCTAAGGACATCACACAACACCCAGTCATCACGAGGCAGAGAAAATCCCTGACCCAGCCGGGAATCGAACCCCGGAACCCGGGCGTGGGATACTGAGAAGCTGGTTTGGCCTTTCAGCAAGTATTGGATTTAGTGGGATTGAAGAGGAAATGTTTAAGGATTTTGCCTTTTGACAGATGACACAGTTTCTCAATAATTTATGGATTCTCTGATGTAGATTCGGAACGTAACAGTAAGTCGAGATTTTCCTTTTACATTTTTCTGGTCCGCAGTGACCTCATGAAATGTGAGTGTACCACAGAAGATGTTCAATGAAATTTCGAGGGATGCAAACACACCAGCTCTCAGATGACTCAGACGTCTTATGAGATAGCACTTGGTTATGAACTTTATAAAACTTCGACAACTTGTGGGCTGGATTTTCGTGAAGAATTTGCGTAACCTTTTTCCATTTTGGATCTGTATTTTGAAGAATCTGAATCTGCCTACATAACTGAAAAAAATACTTTCTGTGAATTGGATCTTTCATTAACAAAATTTATAATTAGACATTTGTTCCACCAGTTCTTTGGTTTCTGGTAAGCCCTCAGGTGAGCGAGAAAGTGCGTCTGCTATAACATTATCTTTACCTTTTATATATATAATGTCAAAGTCATATTCCTGCAGGAATAAGCACCATCGAGTAAGACGGGGATGTTGCAACTTGCATGTAAGGAGGAATGGTAAGGCTAGATGGT
This sequence comes from Schistocerca serialis cubense, assembly GCF_023864345.2. Classification (NCBI taxonomy): domain Eukaryota; kingdom Metazoa; phylum Arthropoda; class Insecta; order Orthoptera; family Acrididae; genus Schistocerca; species Schistocerca serialis. The sequence goes on along the minus strand of NC_064646.1, from coordinate 221,650,713 downwards.
CTGAATAGACTTTAATTTTTCTTCCGTAGATATAATAGTTAAATCGCCTAAAAGCCCATAAAACGGCGAGTGCCTCCAACTCCGTAACCGAATAAGACTTTTCACACTCAGATAACACTCGACTCGCAAAGCTAATCACTTGGATTTGCTCGTGTCCATCTACTAATTGAATCTGGAAAAGACAAGCGCCGATACCCACAAAGGAAGCGTCTGCAGTAATGCAAAATTCCTTATCCATCTGAGGATGATGCAGGGTGTCACTGTTAAGCAAATTGTCTTTAATTTTCTGAAATCCGTCTTGGCATTCCGGCGTCCAATTCCAATGTGAATTCTTTTTTAAAAGGTTGTGAAGAGCGGGAGTGTTCAATACCTGACTGGGAAAAAAACGTCTGAAAAATGACGTAAGACCGATAAATCCTTTCAGTTGCCTTTTTGTAACAGGGGTTGGAAAGTTTTTTACAGCCGACAATTTTTCCGGGTCAGGTTTAATTCCTTCAGGGGTGATGATGTGTCCTAAAAATTTAATTTCACTTTTTCCAAATTTGGATTTCTTAAGATTTGCTGTAACTCTCTGAATCGTTGAAATACCTTTTGCAGAAGGGCCACATGATCTTCCCAATTTTTCGATGCTACAAGAGCGTCATCCACATAGACTCTTACTTCATCTTAAAGTTCAGGACCTAGTACACAGTCAAGGGCAGAAATAAAAATTCCGGAACTCATATTTAGTCCAAACGGCACATCTTTGAAATGGTGAGATCTACCTGCAAAAAAAAAGGCAGTGTACTTCCTAGACTCCTGCGCAAGTTTTAGTGGCCAGTAACTGCTTTTCAAATCAAGGGTGCTCAAATACTTAACTCCATGAAACTTCTGCTGATGCTCTTCAAGAGCCTCTGGTCTCTTTCTTATGGGTACTATAATTTTATTGATAAATCTTGCATCTAGGACTAGCCTTACGCTACCATCTGATTTTAGTACAGACAATAATGGACTCGAATAAGGTGAATGAGACACTTCTATCATATTCCAGCGTAACATTTTCCTGATCTCGCACTTGACAGCTTCGCGTCTCGCATATGGAATGGAATAGCTTGTTCTACAGTAGGTTGAATAGGGCAGAACATCCATTCGATATTCAAAGCCTTTTATTAGTCCAGGTTTCTTACAAAATACTTGAACGTAATCTGCTAACAAACTGTAAAGCTCATTCTTCTTTTGTTTGGATAATTCAGTGGACTCACTAACTTTACGGTATAATTCATTCTGGCCGGGAATTAGGTCTTTATACTCATCGTCATTAACACTTTCAAGATCTGTCATGTCTTCTGTCTGACTGTACTGTTGTCTTTTAGTCCATGGCCGTACTGCTATTTGAAGCACCCCAAAGTTTGTCTTCACCTTGCTTCTTAACAAATTTACAGTTACTTGTTGCTGACTCGCTACTAGAGTACAGATTCCACACTCGATGTCAATTTTGGCTTTCGTCTGCCTCAAGAATTCCATACTCAGTATATATGGCACTGATAGGTTTTTAACAATAAGAAAAATGCACGTTACTGAAATAGACTCTATCTGGATTTGAAGCTGAGTCTGAAGATTTACACGTTGTGTTAGTGGACCAATTGCTCCCGAAACGGTGCAACCTTGAATTGGAAGTGACAAAACTTAGCATACAGAGGATATTTGCTTAAATAAACATAAAGATAAGACATTTATATTACCTCCTATATCTACAATGGCTGTTACTGGTATGTTGGCAATTGATACTCTTTCGGAAGGTTGAACTTGTCCGTCCCATGCGTCATCATTGTCTTTCGTCTCAGTGTCTGCTACTAGATCATCCCGTACGTTTGTCTCTTTGTCATTCCTAATTGCTTTAATTTCGTGTAGACTAAGGGACAGGGTGCCCCCATTCAAACCTGCAGCATCCTCTAGGAGGCTCAAAGGTGCTGCTTTTAATTTTCCGCTCGACGCTCACTTTCATGCGGATTTATATTTCTTAAAGTTTCTTCCGTCTCGAACTGGTGTTGGTTTTGTGGTACGAACTCGGGTGGAAATCGATCTTGTTGTCCTGGCGTATTCGCTTGCGCATAATAAATTTGTGTATTATGCGGGCGTTTAGGCTTCAGACTTCTCGAAGGTCCGTTCACTTGTTGCGTGAAGTGTATATTTTGTGGCTGAAAGGTATTTTGCTGTGGCTTGTGTTGATTGTAACCGTTACTGAAAGGAGTACGTTGGTCTCCACCTTGTATATGCCATTTATTTCCTTTCCACTGACGATTTGAATCGTAAGACTGATCGTTTTGATAATTACCGTTGATCGGTTGCGTGTTTCCATATTGCTGTGGCTGTGTATTATGATGTGCATTTCCGTACTGAGGTGGTGACGAATTATATATTGGATTGTACCTCTGGCCGTTATTGTACTTATTTTTGTATTTACTGTTGGAGTACGTAGTGTGTTTATTTTTGAAACCGTTGTGGGGTTGGTACTGGCCGTCGCTGTGACGCGCTTTCGCTCGGCCACCATTGTTGCCTGCGTATTCTGTATTGTGCTGACCGCCAGCACTGAAGTGGGCGTTGCTAACATCAACTCTAGCGCCCTCGTAAATCAGATCTAATGAGTCTAACACATATAGGAAGGTGTCCGTATCGTCCTCAGACACGTTTACTAACTTTTCTCTGATCGCAATCGGTAGCTTAGTTTTTAGAATCATAATAACGTCTTTGGCGGTGATCGACGAATCCCAGAACTTGATTTTCGCTAAATAATTTTCAAAATACCTTCTCAAACTACCGCGCTTACGGTTAAACACTTCGGCGTTGTAAACCTCTTTTCTCAGGCGCTGCTACACACCAGAACTCCAGAATTTAGCTAAAAACATCTGTTCAAACTCTTTGTAACTTTTACAAGAGTCGTCCATTTCGGTTCCCCATAAGGCATCATCGCCTACGATAAGTCCAGTAACGAATTGAATTCGCTGGCGGTCACTATTCGGGAAAATTCCTGAAAAATTTAGGAGGAACACTATAGGATGAATTTCTCTTTTCTGTGGTGAAAGGTCGGAAAAACACGATGTTTGATCACACTTTTCTCCTGCATCAAACTGACAAAAGTGGGTGGGCGGGTACTCTGGTTAAATTGTGCTTCTATAGAACTTTGAGTTTGAGCGTTATCAAATGGTGAACGGTAATGTACCTGCTGTTGTTCATTACATCGTGGTGAATTATTCCACTCTCCTGACACGGGAGGTGGGGAATTTTCAACTTGACATTTTAGTGTACGAACTTCATCAGCTATCTGTTGACGCCATTCAGGTAAATCTTGATCTAACGTTCGTCTTATCTGGCCTAATTCTGACATGACCGTGTCTCCTGTTTTTCCAGGGGCTGCCAATATTTCAAAGGTCACATTTTTGACAGTTTCCCTGAGTTCGTTCTTGACCTTGTTTTCTATGAATTCGTCTTTGTTTTTAATCCACTCTTGGTAGTGGTCGGACAATGCTTCAGCATATGCCTTAACAGTATTCTTTATTTGATCCTCTACATTAAGAGTCTCACTCTTGTTTGGAAAGATCATCAACAACATTCTCGATCGTGTCTACTGCTGTTTTAACTCCCTTCACCTCATCAGAGATTGTAATATAATCTTCTTTTAAGGTCGCAGCTTGTTTTTGATATTTCATCACTTTTGAATTTATCTCTCCCTTGGCTGCTTCGATTTTTTTATCTAACCGTTTTGAAATATCCTCTATTTTTGACTCTACCTGTGTGTAAATTTCTAGCCTCATGGTCGTGATCTGACTACTGGTTTGGCTTTGGACATTACCCAACAGTGTATTTAAATCAGCTGTTATGTCTGCCTTTAGTTCGGCCTTTACCGAATTTAGCCGTGTATTTAGGTCATTTACCTCCGTTTGCAGATCCGTTTTTACTGAATTTGTGTCTGTTTTTACTGAATTTATGTCTGTTTTTACTGAATTTATGTCTGTCTTTACTGAATTGCACAAATTTGTAAGGACCTGATCTTTATTATGCCGTCTTTCGGCCTTCTCTTTTTCTTCGCGGGCTTTTTCATTTAATCTTTCCTGTTTTTGGCTTTCGAACTTATGTTCCATTATTGCTTCGATCGTTGCGGCCAAGTCATTTTTTTCAAAAGCGGGAATAGTTTGCACACTAGGACCAGCTTCTAAAACTTCGGTCGACGCTGCTTCTGCCTCCGCTCGTGTACCTATCGCGCGTGATCGTAATGGATAGTGAGGTCCATTCGCATCACCGCTGTCGTCTGGTTTTGTTTGTGTCTGCTGTTTACTGTCAGCCATGTTCATGAATTATTTGTCAAACGTCAAAATTCAACAGATATTGTTTTTCACTGCCGTCAGTCGTTTGTCTGTGACGTAGTGCTATGGCTTACTGGGACCAAAGATGAAATTTTAACTCTGGGTAACAACTGACGTTCATGTACGCCAAGAAGAAAAGATGGTACCTACTAATTACAAACAAATGAAATATCACACGTTTTACCAGTTTTGAGGGTAATTATCCGCCATATTGTAAAAAAAAATTTTTTTGGATGCACTGACAACAATGTTACACTTTCACTGAATTTAAGTACTTAAGAATGGACTATAGACAAATTGAAATAAAGCTGTTTCAAGGCAAGGAAATACAGGTTTACGTTCTGATCAACTCGAAAGATGCAACGTCACTACGAAAGCTTGGCTACTGCGTATAAAAATTTCACTTACTATGGCTATCTTGATGGTGATACGGCTGGATACACGCGTTTTTTTTTTTTTTTTTTGTAATTTCATCAGTCGTTTATCTGAATTAATTAAAAGGTTTTCCCACTTCTCTTTCTCGATTCAATTGTATCCACATGAAAAAATGAAACAATTAGAACAAGCACTGAAAAATTTTTAAACACATACATGAAATGATTTTTGATCAAGTCCCTGTTCGGGAGCCAACTGTAGCGTTGCTCTTGGGGGACGAAAATTAAAAGTTCAAGCTTCCGAAAGAGTATCAATTGCCAACATACCAGTAACAGCCATTGTTAACATTTGAATATTTTGGTGGACCACTTGGCAACAGAATCAGGGATTGATTACACTATTATAATAACATAAGTTGAGCATTAAATACCTGAATAAGAGCAGCATATTGATACATATTTGAGATCGTTCGGAAGAAACATTATCATTTCTGTGCATTTTTATAGTCGCGATGTAGTCATACCCGAATCAACACTAAGGGACCAGAAAATTTATAGGCTTTAAAAGAAATGCAACACTACACAATTAAAAAAAATTGGTTCAGAAATAATAGGAAAACGATCATGTTCCTTCTGCCTCATGCTGCGTTCGGCCCATCAGCGTGATCGTAATTTCTGGTGATGAAGTAACACAAAATAATTATCCTTCAGGTAAATAAAGACATGGAAATCATCAAGGTCAATTTACTAAAATAAGCACACTTATCTTTAACACACGTTTTTTTAATGCTACATACCTTTTCATATTAAATTACAATAGATGACTATTGTGGTTAAATACTTTACACATAACAGCCAAAATGTCCTCTTGATGCTGTCTGTTCGTAATCAGTTACAAGAAACTACATGTTTTCTGATTGGAAAAAATAACAATTAGCATATTCACTCAATATTTTCACATAAAATATAAAATACAGTTGCGGAACTCAGCAAGTCCGCGTCCGCCTTTCATAGAGTACAAACAGTAAAAGGTGAGGCGCCAAATGCCTCATTTGTCTTGAAACAACAGAATTCTTTTTTACACCATTAATCGATACATGAACTTAGAGATTTACAGGCACCGCGCAAGAACAGCAAAGATAAAGAATAATAGACTCTGTCGCTGCTATGCGATGGTTCATTTCTTTCACTTTACAACTGTTCGATAACTTTACACCATCAGGCGTTTACTATTGAGCGTATATTAATGTTTGTGAGGCGAAAATTACTAATATTACACACTACGCAAATTTTCCTTATTTACGAGCCGCAGAAATCAGACTTATAGGTTAGCGCTTTAGCCATATAATGTAAAACGTTAATTTATTTCAGTTAAAACCAGAACTCAGCCCTTAGTAACCTGTAATATCTGTTAATTAACTTATTCAGAATAAAATGTAAAGTTTAAAGTAAATTTTTGTAAACCAACTACTACTGCAGAAATTTCTAAATAAAAGAACTTCTGATTTACACTAATTTTTGGAAATATAAACTTAAGAATAAATGGATACGCTTTGATTAAATTGCTGGAAAGAAAAAAAGAACAGTTAAATGGTATTCTCTTAGTTTAATGCACCCAAATATCAACAAAAATAGGAGTAAAACCCGACTTTTCGAACTTCTCACATTTTCTGGAGTGATACGTAAAGAAAAGTGAAGTCTTTAACAGTAACAGATTAATCTTATCCATTATGGATGTTTAGGAACCCGTGACTGTATATTCAACATAAGTACAGAAAACGGCAACCACTCACTTTGTTGAAATATTTGTTTATTCCATAAACCGGTTTTCGAACCTTTTACAGACTTATCTTTAGATTGTGCCCAACTATTTCATAGCGTAATGTTGGATACTTGCTCTGTCACAAGAAGGTGGTACATACTTCGTGTATCGCCATGAGCATTATTTATAAGGCGATTTGGATCCAAAAATGAATTTTGTGCAAAAACCACCCTTAGTGTCGCAGTAAGTACATAATTCATTTTTGGATTCAAATCGCCATATACGTGCGATATATTATAGCATGTTCCATCTTCATTTTTGGATTCAAATCGCCATATACGTGCGATATATTATAGCATGTTCCATCTTCTTGTCGCAAAGCCACCACTCAGCATTGAGCTATGAAACTGTTATGTAACCACCTGTGCGCCATCTGAAGATGAGCCTGAAAAGGTTAGAAAGCCGGTGGAAGGTAGAGAAATCTACTGTGAGAGAGCATACGCTGTTTGAGACCGACACGGAAATTCTGGCTGTAGAGAACTAAAAATGGTTCAAATGGCTCTGGGCACTATGAGACTTAACATCTGAGGTCATCAGTCGCGTAGAACATAGAACTACTTAAACCTAACCAACCTAAAGACATTACACACATCCATGCCCGAGGAAGGATTCGAACCTGCGACCGTAGCAGTCGAGCTGTGCCGGACTGAAGCGCCTAGAACCGCTCGCCCACACGGCCAGCGCTGTAGAGAACTATCACATGCTCTTATTAAGAAAATCTACAGAAATACACGAAAGAAAGCCACGAGGTAAACGGATCCTGGCTTCCCGTGCCCTTGAGCGAAACGATAAAATACCTGACGGCTTACCAGAGAGGACATTATCATCGTTGATAAAGAACGTCCGTCCTCAGAGACCAAAAACAGGAAAAGTTAACGTAATATTGGTAAACTGCAGGAGTATCCAGGGCAAGGTTCCTGAATTAGTATCTCTTATTGAAGGAAATAGTGCGCATATAGTATTAGGAACGGAAAGTTGGTTAAAACCGGAAGTGAACAGTAACGAATCCTAGACACAGAATGGAATATATACCGCAAGGATAGGATAAACGCCAATGGTGGAGGAGTATTTATAGCAGTAAAGAATTCAATAATATCCAGTGAAGTTATTAGCGAATGCGAATGTGAAATAATCTGGGTTAAGTTAAGTATCAAAGGTGGGTCAGATATGATAGTCGGATGCTTCTATAGACCACCTGCATCAGCAACCGTAGTAGTTGAGCGCCTCAGAGAGAACCTGCAGAACGTCGTGAAGAAGTTTCGTGATCATACTATTGTAATAGGGGGAGACTTCAATCTACCAGGTATAGAATGGGATAGTCACACAATCAGAACTGGAGCCAGGGACAGAGACTCTTGTGACATTATCCTGACTGCCTTGTCCGAGAATTACTTCGAGCAGATAGTTAGAGAACCAACTCGTGAAGCTAACGTTTTAGACCTCATAGCAACAAATAGACCGGAACTTTTCGACTCCGTGACTGTAGAAGAGGGTATCAGTGATCATAAGTCAGTGGTTGCATCAATGACTACAAGTGTAATAAGAAATGCCAAGAAAGGAAGGAAAATATATTTGCTTAACAAGAGTGATAGGGCACAAATCGCAGAATATCTGAGTGACCACCATCAAACGTTCATTTCTGAGGAAGAGGATGTGGAACAAAAATGGAAAAAATTCAGAAACATCGTCCAGTACGCCTTAGATAAGTTCGTACCGACTAAGGTCCAAAGCGAGGGGAAAGATCCACCGTGGTATAACAATCATGTACGAAAGGTACTACGGAAACAAAGAAAGCTTCATCATAGGTTTAAGAGTAGTCGAATCATAGCTGATAAGGAAAAGCCGAACGAAGCGAAAAAGAGCGTAAAGAGAGCAATGAGAGAAGCATTCAACGAATTCGAACATAAAACATTGGCAAACAATCTAAACAAGAACCCTAAAAAGTTTTGGTCATATGTAAAATCGGTAAGCGGATCTAAATCCCCTATTCAGTCACTCGTTGACCACGATGGCACCGAAACAGAGGACGACCGAAGAAAGGCAGAAATACTGAATTCAGTGTTCCGAAACTGTTTCACTGCGGAAAATCGTAACACGGTCCCTGACTTCAGCCGTCGCACGGACGCCAAAATGGAAAATATTGAAATAAACGATATCGGAATTGAAAAACAACTGCTATCACTTAGTAGCGGAAAAGCATCCGGACCAGACGAGATACCCTTAAGATTCTACAGTGATTATGCTAAAGAACTTGCCCCCTTTCTATCAGCAATTTATCGTAGATCGCTGGAAGAACGTAAAGTACCCAGCGACTGGAAGAAAGCGCAGGTCGTTCCCATTTTCAAGAAGGGTCATAAATCAGATGCGAATAATTATAGGCCTATTTCGCTTACGTCAATCTGTTGTAGAATAATGGAACATGTTTTGTGTTCTCGTATTATGACGTTCTTAGATAATACAAATCTCCTTCATCATAACCAACATGGATTCCGCAAACAGAGATCATGTGAAACTCAGCTCGCCCTATTTGCCCAAGAAATTCACAGTGCCGTAGACACTGGCGAGCAGATTGATGCCGTATTCCTGGACTTCAGGAAGGCATTTGATACGGTTCCGCACTTACGTTTAGTAAAAAAATACGAGCTTACGGAATATCGGACCAGGTTTGTGATTGGATTCAGGATTTCCTAGAAGAAAGAACACAACATGTAATTCTTAACGGTTGAAAATCTGCAGATGTAGAGGTAATTTCGGGAGTACCGCAGGGAAGCGTGATAGGACCTTTATTGTTTACAATATACATAAATGACTTAGTTGACAACATCGGTAGCTCCGTGAGGCTATTTGCAGATGACACGGTTGTCTACAAGAAAGTAGCAACATCAGAAGACTCGTACGTACTCCAGGAGGACCTGCAGAGGATTAATGCATGGTGCGACAACTGGCAGCTTTCCCTAAACGTAGATAAATGTAATATAATGCGCATACATAGGGGCAGAAATCCATTCCAGTACGATTATGCCATAGGTGGTAAATCATTGGAAGCGGTAACGACAGTAAAATACTTAGGAGTTACTATCCGGAGCGATCTGAAGTGGAATGTTCACATAAAACAAATAGTGGGAAAAGCAGGCGCCAGGTTGAGATTCATAGGAAGAATTCTAAGAAAATGTGACTCATCGACGAAAGAAGTAGCTTACAAAACGCTTGTTCGTCCGATTCTTGAGTATTGCTCATCAGTATGGGACCCTTACCAGGTTGGATTAATAGAAGAGATAGACATGATCCAGCGAAAAGCAGCGCGATTCGTCATGGGGACATTTAGTCAGCGCGAGAGCGTTACGGAGATGCTGAACAAGCTCCAGTGGCGGACACTTCAAGAAAGGCGTTACGCAATACGGAGAGGTTTATTATCGAAATTACGAGAGAGCACATTCCGGGAAGAGATGGGCAACATATTACTACCGCCCACATATATCTCGCGTAATGATCACAACGAAAAGATCCGAGAAATTAGAGCAAATACGGAGACTTACAAGCAGTCGTTCTTCCCACGCACAATTCGTGAATGGAACAGGGAAGGGGGGATCAGATAGTGGTACAATAAGTACCCTCCGCCACACACCGTAAGGTGGCTCGCGGAGTATAGATGTAGATGTAGAAGAGAACCGCAGCGGAAATGACTGCGGAGAACCACTTGGACGCTGGCGCGCCTGGTGCATATAGTCTGCGGCCGCGAGCTCGGCTCCAGTCCACCACCAGCAATGGAGAGTGAAACTTTGACAATGTCAACCAATCGTTCTGGCGAAACATCAGGAAAAAAAAAAAATCATCAGACGGAACGTCGGCTGAAGAACCAGAGACAGAAGCCAGTAGACTGTTTGTCAACAAGTGACCACGAAAGCCTTAACACTTCTGTAAGAAATAAGTACTTAAAATAAGTGACTGGTTGCAGTTTTCTGTATTTATATTACATAACTTTAATAGTAAGCTTGAAAAACACACTAATGGACGTATTTAATGAGTAATCTCTACTAAACTAACTGTTATTAAAATTTAAATAACTTACAATACGAGAGCTATTGCTAACGTGGGTGAGACTGGCCGACAAGGAAGACCTTGTACCATGGGATTCGCATGTTTTCGGCAAGTTGAAATGACATCTGGGGGAAACAGATTTACCGACGATGTGGACGTTCGCGCAGCGATTCTCGAAAGGCTCAGTGACCAAGGATAGAACATCTGTCGTCGAGGAACAGAATGATTTGTAGAACATTCTGACCATCTTTCAAAAAATGGCTCTAATCACTATGGGACTTAACATCTGAAGTCATCAGAACCCTAGACTTACAACTAGTTAAGCCTAACTAACCTAAGGACATCACACACATCCATGCCCCGAGGCAGGATTCGAACCTCCGACCGTAGTTCCGGACTGAAGTGCCTAGAAATGCTCGGCCACAGCGGCCGGCTGACCATTGTTTAAGGAACTTGGAGACTATGTTGAAAAGTAACATCATCACTTAGAAATATAGAGAAACGTTCAGTAAAAGCTACTTCGCTTACTATAATTATGTGTAACTCACTTTTTGAAGTCCGCTCGAATTATTTTAATATTTGTTAATGTCTGTCTGAATACTATCACCTGATAATGCGTCGTATTTGCTAAGAAATTTATTTCGCTGTTTCTATCTCGAAAAAAATATCAATCTGTCTTTTTACGTTCCGCGAAGCGGGTGTTAACGCTTTTTGTTGTGGTTCCAGTGTTACCTGTCCACAATTACAAGGATTTCATAAATCCCAGCTATCGCTAGTGGATTCCGTACAGATTTTTCTCTTCTTAAGCATTCTTTTGCCTCTTTTGTGTGCCTAAAGATCGTGTCAAACCCACGCTTGGCCAATATTTTCCTGATGCACCCCGTAATTTTGTTAAAAAAAAAACGGGAGGAGAAGTTTGTCAATTGACGGTCGTTGTTCTTCATTAGCGCTGGCTTTCTGTCTTATTGGACCGAGTGCTCGGTCCACCATTTTTTTCTTGAAAGTGGTTGAGCTCATCTTGTTCATATCCTATTGAACTATGGCCGGCATGACTCCCCCTGAGGTGGCTTGCGCGACTTTCGCCTCAACGTAGTTAGTACAACGATAAATACTGCCTGACAAAAAGAGCGAAACGCTCAGAAGGGGAGGAGGAACCGAAATGAAATGTCACGTGTTGAGCGGGTATCTGATATTATTTCAATGATTACAAAATCGAGTCAAATTTATAGAAAACTTGGCAGTGTGAGCCCGTTTATCATATCAGTATGTTTCACCCCAGCTGGTCTGGATGCATAGACAGACTCGCTTGCAACGGGTGTCATAAAGCCATTATATTCTCTCCTGAGGCCAGCTGGACCGAGACTTGTAACTGGTCTTCGATATTCTGGATACTGACACTGGGGCGGCTGGTCCCACACATGTTCTATCGGGGGCACATCACGCAGACAGTTCATAGAGTCACGTGCCACTTGTAGACTAGCATTGCCCTGTTGGAAAAGGCCAAAACTATGTTATTACTAGACAGGTAACGCATGGGACACAAAATGTCCGTGATGTATTGTTGTCGCCACAGAGTTCCCTTAATCACTACCAGCCGAGACCTGAAGTCATACCAGGTGCCTCATGTCGTCTTCATATTCACCTATGATGGCCGTTTGTGGAAGTGTAGAACCGCGATTTATCGCTGAACATTATGTGGCGCCATTCATCAGCTGTCCATGCTTCCCGGTTGCAGTACCACTCAAAACGCAGCCGTTTGTGTTGCGATGTTAACGGCGGTCTATGCATGGAACGGTAATTCCCTTTTGTGGCTGTCGCTTGTCTCTGACCAATGCTACGGAATGACACAGAATGTTGTAGGGAGTCCATGACTTGGTCTCGGATGCCAGGCGCAGATGTGAAGGGGTTACAATCTTACAAATGAATTACAGATATTGGCTGCGAGGGGAAATTGATGTAAATCAGTGGGGAAAGTTGAAAGTTCGTGTCGGATAGAGAATCTAACCCGGGTCTCCTGATTATTAGGCAGAGGCTCTGACCACTAAGCCATCCGGATACAGTGATCATCACTGCTACATGGACTACTTGAGCATGCCTCCCGTCAGACCCAAAAGCTCAACATATCCATACAGGACGAATGTGGTACCTCTTGTCCATTATCCTCATTACTCACGCCATTTCGCCAATTCCCGTAAGAGTTACAGTCTGGTGTACATCCGCGCTGATGAGATTATTGGCCATCTTCGCGTTAATTATATGTTTGTGTGGTGTCTGTTCTTTTGGATTTGTCCAAAAGAGCAGAAAACAATTTTGATCCAGCAGTCACTACGAATTAAGACACAAATGATTTTCAGACATGGGATGCGAGTGGGCATTGATGTAAATGAATGGGGAAAGTTGAAAAGTGAGCAGGAGTCCCGGGTTCTAGTCCCGGTCCGGCGCAAATTTTCAGCTTTCACCATTGATTTACATCAATGTCCACTCGAACCAATGTCAGTAACTCATTTGTGTCTTAATTCATAGTGGCCGCTGCATAAAAATTATTTTCTTTCGGACATGTCCGAAAGAGCATACACCACTTACATGGGGTTATGATGTGCATGGTCCACTATACGACGATCCCCTTCTGTGGTGGACAGAAGGGCTCGATCGGTAAACTGACGACGAGTACGCCTGTCGCCTCCCTCCCATGCAGTTGACCATCAGGGCACTGCCACGTCCTACAGTCCCACAAACCTGAATATTGCACGAGCCGACCAGCCTGCGAAATGGAGACCCTTAGTGAGACTCGTTTCAAGCTCTGTTAGATGCTGATAACGCTGCTCGCAGGAGCACGTGGCTTCCCCCATTTGATCACTCAACACAAGACGCTGTTCACGTCACTTATACGGCCTACCAGGCCTGGTAAGAACACTAATGCACTCTGGTGGCTGTTCTGCCTGCCACAGAGAATTGTAGCTGTAGTCATTTATATACCCTGTAACCTCCCAACAAAAATATAATAAATAATATTAATAATAATATGAGTATGATTCTAATTTAGTGTAACCTCCCCACAAAATTCTTTGTCATTTAACCTACGCACAAAATTCTTTCTCATTTGTAACTTTCCTACAAAATTCCTTCTCATTTGATCTAAGCTCAAAATTCATTCACATTTAGCGTAACTTCAAAACAGAAAAATTCCTAAACCTCTCAACAGTAAAAATTATAATTATGTCGTTCACATTCAGTATAACATCCCAATAAAAAAATAAATTCAGTAGCCTGGTAATAAAACAATGTAACTAACCTCTCAATTAAATTGTCGCTCACTTATGACTTTTCAATAATGCACTGTGAATTTAACCTGGTAAAGTTTGGACGACAGCAGTGCTGCGTCATGGCCCTGAAAGATCATTACGAATAAAAAAAAGGAAAAATTCTTACCTCAATGAAGTCGCCGGATATATCTGCTCTTACAATAAATTTTTCCGGTACAGCTCTGTGTAATGCTGGCCGACCTATCTGTCATTTATGAAAGGAAGCAACTGATTTTTCTATTGCAATAATCGGGATGATCATGGATGGCAGAAATTAGTAAATTCTTTAAATTGAAATGAATGGTTGTTAAAAGTTACTTTTTATGAGCAAGATTATTATTACGGGAGTTTTGAAACATTTACATGGAACTTGAGATAACATTACTACATATGCGCGAGGCTGCTTTTTTTACCTTATACATTAATACTCAGGCCTCTACATCGCTGTACCGCGACCGAACCAGCTAACACGATACACCAGACCAGACCAAGGCAGACTCTAGACTAGCAACAACGTCCTGCCGGCCGCTGGTGGCCGAGCGGTTCTGGCGCTACAGTCTGGAACCGCGCGACCGCTACGGTCGCAGGTTCGAATCCTGCCTCGGACATGGATGTGTGTGTTGTCCTTAGGTTAGTTAGGTTTAAGTAGTTCTAAGTTCTAGGGGACTTACGACCTTAGCAGTTGACTCCCATAGTGCTCAGTGCCATTTGAATTTGAACAACGTACTGCTACAGCTGCACAGTTCGTACTACAGTCAACACTGCTCCTGGTCAGAGACCTTGCATATCGCAGGCAGCGCGTGAGCAATACATCGAAATTACATCTGCTCAGACCTCTTACATAACCCTCCACTGGGGGGGGGGGGGGGGGGACAAAAATTTGGCAGCGATGATGAGTCAATTGGACTTGCTATGAGCAACAAATTTTTCTAAAATCTACTTAATTAACTAAGTTTACAGTCGCAGAGTATATACACTCCTGGAAATTGAAATAAGAACACCGTGAATTCATTGTCCCAGCAAGGGGAAACTTTATTGACACATTCCTGGGGTCAGATACATCACATGATCACACTGACAGAACCACAGGCACATAGACACAGGTACAGAGCATGCACAATGTCGGCACTAGTACAGTGTATATCCACCTTTCGCAGCAATGCAGGCTGCTATTCTCCCATGGAGACGATCGTAGAGATGCTGGATGTAGTCCAGCCATGCCATTTCCACCTGGCGCCTCAGTTGGACCAGCGTTCGTGCTGGACGTGCAGACCGCGTGAGACGACGCTTCATCCAGTCCCAAACATGCTCAATGGGGGACAGATCCGGAGATCTTGCTGGCCAGGGTAGTTGACTTACACCTTCTAGAGCACGTTAGGTGGCACGGGATACATGCGGACGTGCATTGTCCTGTTCGAACAGCAAGTTCCCTTGCCGGTCTAGGAATGGTAGAACGATGGGTTCGATGACGGTTTCGATGTACCGTGCACTATTCAGTGTCCCCTCGACGATCACCAGTGGTGTACGGCCAGTGTAGGAGATCGCTCCCCACACCATGATGCCGGGTGTTGGCCCTGTGTGCCTCGGTCGTATGCAGTCCTGATTGTGGCGCTCACCTGCACGGCGCCAAACACGCATACGACCATCATTGGCACCAAGGCAGAAGCGACTCTCATCGCTGAAGACGACATGTCTCCATTCGTCTCTCCATTCACGCCTGTCGCGACACCACTGGAGGCGGGCTGCACGATGTTGGGGCGTGAGCGGAAGACGGCCTAACGGTGTGCGGGACCGTAGCCCAGCTTCATGGAGACGGTTGCGAATGGTCCTCGCCGATACCCCAGGAGCAACAGTGTCCCTAATTTGCTGGGAAGTGGCGGTGCGGTCCCCTACGGCACTGCGTAGGATCCTACGGTCTTGGCGTGCATCCGTGCGTCGCTGCGGTCCGGTCCCAGGTCGACGGGCACGTGCACCTTCCGCCGACCACTGGCGACAACATCGATGTACTGTGGAGACCTCACGCCCCACGTGTTGAGCAATTCGGCGGTACGTCCACCCGGCCTCCCGCATGCCCACTATACGCCTTCGCTCAAAGTCCGTCAACTGCACATACGGTTCACGTCCACGCTGTCGCGGCATGCTACCAGTGTTAAAGACTGCGATGGAGCTCCGTATGCCACGGCAAACTGGCTGACACTGACGGCGGCGGTGCACAAATGCTGCACAGCTAGCGCCATTCGACGGCCAACACCGCGGTTCCTGGTGTGTCCGCTGTGCCGTGCGTGTGATCATTGCTTGTACAGCCCTCTCGCAGTGTCCGGAGCAAGTATGGTGGGTCTGACACACCGGTGTCAATGTGTTCTTTTTTCCATTTCCAGGAGTGTATAAGTGCAGAACATGAAATGAAATAGAATGCACATGCACTGAGTACAGAACACATCAAGCAATGGCAAAATGTATATGCAATGAGCACAAAACATATTAATAAATGACATAAAGTGCACACAGACTGTATATGTCTCTACCATTTTACAAGAACTAGGAAAGGAAAGGGAAGGATTGCATCATGGTTACGGCACAGTAGGTTGCACGTAGCTGCACTGAAAGTCCATATTTTTCTACAGAAGCACAACACCAAGTGAGACAATCTGAAGTTCTCTTCTCTGAAGTATTAATCAGTATAGCCAAGACACTGAAATGTCGTATTAATATTCAATGTTATCATTTTGGTATTACATTAGGTACACTAAACAGTGGGACCATAATAACATCTCCATCGTTCAAGGTGGTGGACAGCATGATGTGTCAACACCACACTCCTGCAGAATTGATACTTCTTCACCATCGTAGAATTAGTGCAAAATCCAAATATATTGCTCCATGATCATGAGGATGGACAGGACAAACGGATATTGCAGTAATTTCTGGTAATTAGGTCAGAAGGTGAAGGACATTAAGTCTTACGCTAGTAATCATTGAGAATTACATTAGTCTATCAACCGATTTGACTAATTGTTGGCACTCATTGCCTAGTTACTAAATATTTCTGTAGTATGTATGGAGTATTACAGAACATTATTCATAAGTCATCTGATTACAGTGAACATTGGCACTCATTGGCCAGTTACAAACCATATTTATGCATTGTTCAGAAGTCATCATTCAAAACAATTAATTAATTAATGGCATAGCATTAACATAATTCATCTAGTTATAGTAATCATTGGCACTCATTGGCCAGTTACAAACCATCAGAAGTCCTCATTCAAAACAGGAGCTAATGAGTGTATCATCAAGCTACTGGTATTCATATATAATAGCATGTAAGTGACATAAGACAAATTTAAAATATAAGAAACAGTGGCATTCATTGGCCAGTTACAAAGTATTCATATAGTATTATTCAGAAGTCATCATTAAAAGTGAGAGTTAATTATTGGCATAGTATTTATAGAGTATAACTAAAATATTATTTACAGAAAATATTGGCATAGTATTTATGCATTATTACAAAATGTCATTCAGTATTACTGAGAACTCATCATTCAAGTGACATAGGACATATTTAAAATGTAACACACTGTTACTGTTACTCAAGGTCTGTGGTTCAATAATACATAGATATAATGGATTCAATACATCTGACAAATCTGCATTATATTTAGTACTATAAATATCTCTTAAACTAGTAGCATTATTTGGGACTGGTAATACATTTTTTTGTGTGCTAGCAATGCATTCCGTTGGGATCGATAATTAATTGCTGGGGCATGAAAATATTTGCTTTTGACTTACTGCTGCAAATAAGGATTAGTAACGTCATTCGTCATGAGTCAGCTGTAGCAAGGTTATGAAACAAGCAGAGTATATGTGATCACATTCATGAATGACACAAACAAATGGGTAAAAAAATGCAAGTACTAGAACAGGTTTAATGACTAACTGCTTATAGCACATTAATTTCATGAATAGCTTCTCCTGGAAAAAATACAAAATGGATTATTAAGCTGAAAGAAGAAACGCATATTATGCTAAAAAGTAGTGAACTTCGAATTAACAGGTAATGAAACGTGTACTCGATATGTATGTACTCTAGCTGTCCTTTCCAAAACATTCAGTCATTATACCATGCGACATAAGACATACTGTCAAAACGAACTGCAACAAATACTTAAATAGCTACATAGCATCTCTTAACTAACAGTAAATATAAAAACTTCATCATTATCCTCATCTGCAAAGAAAAACTTCATTATTCACATTACCATAACTTCATTACTATCATCACCTGCAAAGAAAAACTTCATTATTCGGATTAGCATATTCTTCATATAACTATTCATCATCATTCATTATCATCTGCAAAAAAGACACTTCATTATTCATTATTCATATTACCATTTACTCATACAACTATTCATAGTATAGAGTTTCTTATTTCTCGCATATTTCATCACTAAAACTAAGATGTGTAGTTCTGTCTGATAGCCTGCATCAATCGCCTCGTTTTCTGAAAGAAAAAAATTAGTTAAGACTGCTATCATACGATGTGTATAGTATATTCTTGTTAATGCTTCTTAATTCTGATCCATATACTCTTCATGACGAGGTATTGCATTTTATTTCGTTCATTCCGAAGGTGAAATTTCCACTTCATAGTAATCCACTGTGGTTTGTTTAATTTATTTCTTTTACACGTTATTGCTTTCTGAAAATGATGAATAAGGATTAATATCTTGCATTTAAATCATATACCCATTAAATAAAAACTTGATTCTAGTGATATAATTAAGCATACAGCATAGCAAGACAGAAAACGTATTATGTCAAAAACATAGAGAGTGTTCAGGTGCAAAAATGTACACACAGTCTCATAATGTAGTAGCAAAAGAAAAATGTAAAATAGTCACGATGTTGAGATATCATAAGGCAAAATGTCAAAGTCAACTGGTGTTTGTTATATCTTAAAGATTTCGTAGTGCATACAAACAAAACAGGAAAACAATCATACATACACAAAAAATGGAAAATGTGCATGGTCTGATATATAACGACAAGAAATGACTTTCTTTGTGTTCAGCTTGTATGTTGTGTAGTTGATAGAGGCGATAGAGGCGAGAGTTGAAGACTTTAATGGAGAAAGAATTTGATAAAATTAATATGTCACTAGATAGAATTGCATAATTGGTCATAAAATATGTAAGTTCATCTGGAAAAATGTGCATGGTCTGATGTGTAGCGACAAGAAAAGCGACCTGCTAACCTTACCTTGCCGGGCACTTGCCAAGAAAAAATATGATAATAATCAGTAAGTAGTCACATAGAGAATTGCATAATTGGTCATAAAATATGTAAGTTTATCTGGAAAAATGTGCACGGTCTGATGTGTAACGACAAGAAAAGCGACCTGCTAACCTTAGCTTGCCGGGCACTTGCCAAGAAAAAATATGATAATCATCAGTAAGTGTTCATATAAATATCTGCAAATGGCATTACAGTGTGATAAATCATAAAGTATGTTCATTCAATAAAGGGTTTAATATTGGAGACATGGTGATTGCCTTTACTTTTTCTGGTTCTCAGAGTTTCGACATGTACTACATTGGGGTGAGGAATGCTGCGAATTCTGTATGGACCTGCGTATAGAAGCTCAAATTTACTGCATCTACTCTTTCCTCTGTTGGATAAATAATGTGTGCGTTCTGATATCTTCTGTCCAACGTGAAAGTCACGGCGTGTACAAACCTGTTTTTGCTGTCTTCTCCGGCGCTCTGCGGCACGTTTGATGTTGTTGAGTGCGATGTCAATTATTTCATGGTGGCGTAGTCGACGAGATGTAGGAAAGGATACTAATTCTTTAATTTTGTTAGGTGGTTCAACATTTTTCAGTATAACAGTCGGAGATAGCATAGTAGATTCATTTGGTATCGAGTTAATTACATCCTGGAATGACAGAATGTGTGTCCCAATCAATATGTTTTTTATAGCAGTATATTCTACATAGTTTACCAATTTCTTTCATTAGTTGTTCACAAGGGTTCGAAGAAGCGTGGTACCTGGATATATAGATCGGAGAAATGTTTCTTGCTCGTAACATACGTGTCCATGTAGCAGATCGAAACTGTGGTCCATTGCCGGAAATTACTTTCAATACATGCCCTATATCAAATAAAAAATGTTTTACAAATGCATTCGAAATCGATTTAGCAGTAGCTTTGCGTAATGGAGTGAAGGTTACAAATTTTGAAGTGAGTTCAACAGCGACAAAGATGTAGCAAAAACCTCTATTAGTTCTGGGAATCGGACCAAAAATGTCTACAGCGGCCATGTGTCTCAATTTAACAGGTACAATGGGATGTAACGGAGGAATACGTGAAGTCGTGTCTGACTTAGCTTTCTGGCAGATTTTACATGACGCTAAAACTCGTCGAATACGTTTCTCCATGTTGGCAAAATAACAGTTCTGTCTCAGTATAAGAAAACATTTTCTGGCTCCGTAATGTGCGTAACTTAAATGAGTGTACCAAATTAATTTGTTAACAAGCTCGTCAGGAATACATAATAACCAACTGTTGCTGTCAGGATGAGAGCGGCGAAACAGAATATTATCGCGTACAGTGTAATGGTTTCTGATGGTAACATTATTCCTATCTTGCCAAAGGTGTTTAATTTCTTTCCATACGTTGTCTTTGCTCTGTTCCTGTGCTATATCTCGTAATGACGACGAAATGAAATTTTCAAATGCAACTTGTTGAATATACATGACGCTAAAATTTGGTTGGCAAAAGTTGGTTCCGATGTCTTGCTGATTGTTGCTGAGAGAACGGGATAGTGCGTCTGTTACAATATTTTGTGTACCGGGAATGTGAACAATTGTAAAATTAAATTCCTGTAAATAAAGTTTCCATCTGCTTAACCTGTCATGTGTAAATTTAGCGGAAAGTAAAAACTGTATCGCTCTATGATCTGTGTAAACGGTCGTATGTCTTCCATAAAGAAAATGCCTAAATCTCGTAAATGCCCATACAACACATAATGTTTCAAGTTCTGTAAAGAATAATTGCGTTCAGCAGGTGGCAGAATGCGACTCGCAAAGGCGATGTTTTTAATTACTGTAGTACCGTCTTCTTCAATTTCCTGAAAAATGTGTACGCCTAAAGCGGTGTTAGAACTGTCGGTGGCAATGGAAAAAGTTCTAGTAAGATCTGGATGTGATGAAAGTGGTGCATTCAACAAAGCTTGTTTCAGATTGACAAATTCAGACTGTGCTTGGCTATCCCAGGACCAAATAGTGTTTTTACCCGTCAATTGACATAATCTAGGGGTGCCTAAAGCAGAAAAATGAATAAATTTACGAAAAAAGTTAATTAAATCCAAAAAGCTGCGTAGTTGTTTCTTCGTCGTAAGAACAGTAATGCGACGTAAAGCTTGAAGTTTTTCCGTGTCGGGCGCAATGTCTTCTGCTGAAATTACATGCCCAAGAAATTTTATAGAAGTTTTGCCAAAGTGCGATTTGCTAAGATTAACTGTGAGTCCTTGTGCACGAAAGGTTTGTAACAGTTGTTCAAGAATCAAATTATGTTCAGACCAGTTAGCTTCTGCAATAAGAATGTCGTCTACATACGTTGTGATTCTGTCTTTTAATTCTGTCGGAAGTATAGTATTCAATCCGCGAATAAATGCTGCTGAAGAAATAGATAAACCGAACGGTAATTTACAAAATTGATAACAGTCACCAAAACAGAGAAAAGCCGTGTACTTTTGCAGTTCGGATGGAGCTGAATTTGCCAAAATCCCGATTTCAAATCAAATGTGGAGTAAATAGCAGTACCATGAAATTTCTGTAAAAATTCTTTTAGTGTTTGAGGGCGATCTGTTTCATTAATAATAATGTCATTGATGTGACGCGAATCAAGTACGAGGCGAAGTGAACCATCCTTTTTCTTAACAATAAGGAGCGGGTTTACGTACGGACTAACTGCCGGTTCAATAATTCCTTGGTCAAGCATAGCTTGCAATTCTTTCTTAACTTGTTCTGTGTGAATATATGGAATGGGATAATGTTTGGCTTTAAATGTGTCGTGCTGTTTAACTTGAAATTCATACATAAAACCGGACATAGTACCAGGTATGTTGTCAAAAACTGGAGCTTGCTGTAAAAGAATTTTGCGTAGTTGCGTGCGTTCGTCGTCCGTATTTGCACTGTTCTGTTTAACTTTATCAGAAATCATTTGCATAACGTCATAGTCGGCTTCGTCTGGAGTATTATACGAGTAGTTGTGTACGTACGTATCTGTGAACAATGTGGAATGACAGTCTATGTTACGTGATGCAGAAATGACCTCCGTCCGATTAATTGTTTGTTTTCTGCAGATAAAGAGTGCTGAAATTCTAAAGCCAGTTGTACATTTTCTTCCTTTAACATTAAATAGGACTTTTGAAAGTCAATAATTGCGTCGTGTTGTACCTAAAATAACGTCTGTTGTCAATAAGGGAACAATCCAAAAATTTGAGTGGAACGTATGGCCTACAATACAAAATGGTAAGTGTGTCTGTAACTTTACATCTACTCCTTTGCTAGATACTGCTCCTTTTACTTTAGTTTTGCCTAATGGTAACGTAGGATAGATATTCTCTTTGTTACATTCGTTAAAAGTTTCCTCATTTATAACTGACATAGGTGATCCACAATCGATTACTGCTGAAAATTTGGATGATCCAATCTTTACTTCAATGACAGGGTGTGAAATGGTTTTTTGAATAACCGGTTTTTCATGCAAAAGTGTGTCTCGGATGTCGTCAAAAGTAATAACATTTTCGTGAACATGATTCTCTGTGTCAAAAGTATTGCTTGCGTTGCTGGAAGATGCAACCTGTACTGTACCTAGTCAAATTCTATCTGACGTGCTATTATTTGCGGGAGGATGCTGTGGCATTTCGACTATTTGTACTGTTCTGTTATTTCTTCCTGACGTATTACGTTCGGGATGATATCTACTGTCTGGTTCATTCATGATAATTTGTTGTTGCGGATGATTCTGCTGCTGGTAAGACCGACTGTTATTAAACCTACGCTGAAAATTGTGCTCATTACTTTTACGTCTGTCATGATAGTCATTTCTATACGGTGCATTGCGATATGAGTTGAAATTGTGTGTTTTCGACACGTAGTTATTTCCTCGTTGCTGTGCGTTACTATTTGGCGAAGCCGACGCTATATGCGTTGGCGGCGAAACATTAAAGCTTGGTTGACCTTGCAGACTACATTGTTGGTTAGGTATGCTAACCGGCTGGTTTTGTTGCTGTTGTAGGGAAAAGCCTGTATTGTTACCAAAATGTGGTTCCTGTTGCTGATAATTTTGACGATACTCAAAATGTTGTACATACTGATGATTACAATTTTGTCTGTTATTAAAATTACGCCGGTAGTTGTCATTTCGGGAGTGTCTAATGAAAACTGTCACTTTTGGTAAAACTTATCGTATCAGGTTTTCTTTACACATCCTTAATCCTAGATAGATCGATAGTTGAAGAGCTGTTTTGATAGATATAGGGGATAGTAGAAGAGAAGGCAGCAGTGCAGAAAACTGAAGATGAAATAGCACTACTACGTCTCGGGGCCCTGTGCACGCTACGGCACATATTCATCGAAGTGTAATGAATCCCCTGAGGTCAATTACGCGCTACAAATAAATTTTACTTTTTGCGTTACAGGCAATACCGGTGAAAATTCAAAAGCAAATTGTTGTATCCAGTCCAATTCTAGTTTCTGCATTACAGGCAATGCCGATGAAAATTCAAAAGTAAATTGTCGTATCCAGTCCAAAGGGTGTATTTGTGTTCCGTCATTATTAAATACCTTAAATTTTCTCACGGATAGAAAGTGTTTGTAATAAAAATTATCGTCTCTGTATGTCTGAACTGGTTCAGGATTGTATGATAATCCGTTTGCCTGCGTCTGTTCGGAATCCAAGTCACATACTCTCTGTAAATTACTTAAGTTATACTGGCTGTGTGAGTGTGACAAATGTTCGGAACGTGGCGTATGCTGTGACATGTTAGTGACTGAAACATTTTTCATTCCTGTCACTTTAAAACGTTTGTCAATTTGGCTGATCTGTTGTTTAAATTTCTTATCGACTTCCGTATCCAGAGTGTGTGAAACTTCTGCTGACATTAATATAAACTCGTCGCGTATCTGTGTTGCGTTTTCTGAACATTGTTCAGTGACTGCACTAATTTCATCTCTAAGTAATTTCGTTGTAGCTACACGTGTACTACTTAATTCTTGCGCAACAGATCTAATTTCTTCACTACTGTTCCTAGCACAAGTCTTAGTATCCTCACGTAATTGTTCTTTAGTATCATGACATTGCACGGCAATGGCTGTAATCTGTTCACTAGGTTGTTTGTTCTGTTCGTTAAGGTTGTCGTGTTTTTCATTCGACTGCTTGAAACTTCCATTAAGTTGTTTGCACGATTCAATAAGTTGTTTGAAATGGTTGTCGAATATTTCATTAAGTTGTTTGAAATGATTGTCGAATATTTTATTAAATTCTTGTTTGAGATTTTCATCATTTTCATTAGTTTGTAGCAATAATGCCGTAACTTGATCCATGCCAAAACTAGCTGCTGTATTTTCTGTGCTGTGTGATGGTGTATGTGCATTTGTCACATTTTGTGTAACCATTAGGTCATTATTTGATTCACCAAAAGGTTTGCTACTCGGATGAGCACTGTTGGTCACTACATCGGAATCAAATAAATCTGACGTACTTTGAGTACATTGTTCACCTTCATTAGAAACAATTATCTGTTCGTTACGTAAATTTTGCAAATCGGGTGTGTCAAGCTGAGCACCGTTCATTATAACGGAACGTGCCGCGTCATCAGTTGTTACATTTACTCTGGACATAATTGCACTTGTTCGCTCATCATTAGGATCAAAATCAATACTAGTGATCGGCACGCACTGATTATCTGTAATTAGAGGATTTTCACTATTACACTGAGTGTCGCTAGTATTATCTGTCAAATTATTCGAGTTGGCTATTTCACTCATTGCGCATCGCGATGTACTGTTAACAGTTTTTCGCGGCATTTTTCACAAATCAAAATTAAGCACAAAAATGAAACAAAGACGAAGTAAAAATGGGACAAACACAATTACAACACAGAGCAATAAATTGCCGATGATCTGTGAAAAAAAGTAACAAATTAGTAAATGCGTTGCGCCAGATGCAAACTACATTTAAGTAAATAATAGCAGACATATGACTACTTCTCAGTGATTCACAAAGAAATACGATCCTGGCCGGTTGTCGCCAAGTGTAACCTCCCCACAAAAATATAATAAATAATATAAAATAATATGAGTATGATTCTAATTTAGTGTAATCTCCCCACAAAATTCTTTGTCGTTTAACCTAAGCACAAAATTCTTTCTCATTTGTAACCTCCCTACAAAATTCTTTCTCATTTGATCCAAGCTCAAAATTCATTCACATTTAGCGTAACTTCAAAACAGAAAAATTCCTAAACCCCTCAACAGTAAAAATTATAATTATGTCTTTGACATTCAGTATAAGATCCCAATAAAAAAATAAATTCAGTAACCTGGTAATAAAACAATGTAACTAACCTCTCAATTAAATTGTCGCTCACTTATGACTTTTCAGTAATGCACTGTGAATTTAATCTGGTAAATTTTGGACGACAGCAGTGCTGCGTCATGGCCCTGAAAGATCATTCCGAATAAAAAAAGGAAAAATTCTTACCTCAATGAAGTCGCCGGATATATCTGCTCTTACAATAAATTTTTTCCGGCACAGCTCTGTGCAATGCTGGCCGATCTATCTGTCATTTATGAAAGGAAGCAACTGATTTTTCTATTGCAATAATCGGGATGATCATGGATGGCAGAAATTAGTAAATTCTTTAAATTGAAATGAATGGTTGTTAAAAGTTACTTTTTTGAGCAAGATTATTATTACGAGAGTTTTAAAACATTTACATGGGACTTGAGATAACATTACTACATATGCGCGAGGCTGCTTTTTTTACCTGATACATTAATACTCAGGCCTCTACATCGCTGCACCGCGACCGGGCCAGCCAACACGATACACCAGACCAGACCAAGGCAGACTCCAGACTAGCAACAACTTACTGCTACAGCTACACAGTTCCTACTGCAGTCAACACTGCTCTCTGGTCAGAGACCTTGCATATCGCAGGCAGCGAATGAGCAATACATCGAAATTACATCTTCTCGGACCTCTTACAACCCTTCTATGATGTGTACGTATACGATGTTACATTGACGTCCGATCCTGTTTTCGTGGAGGGTAACTTTTTCTTCTCAGTCATTGATGTACGTGAAGTGTAATGTAATGAGCGTTTCGCGTCATTGGCCGGGAGGCCCTTTATGGGGCAGGTCCGGCCGCCTTGGTGCAGGTCTTATTACATTCGATGCCACATTGGGCGACCTGCACGCAGTATGGGGGTGAAATGATGATGAAGACAACACAACACCCAATCTCCGAGCGGAGAAAATCAATCGAATCCGGGCCCCTAGGAACGGCAGTCCGTCACGCTGACCATTCAGCTATCGGGGCAGACTACGTAAGCTGTAACGATGTACAAGAAGATGAACACAGTGGGAAATGGACTAAATTGCTATCAGAGTGGCCGAGATATGGGAAGAAGTGGCAGTCGACATCAAACCGAAGGAAAAATTTATATGTATTGTTGTCAGATTACAAGTTATTGGCGAAGTATGGGACGACAAGGGCATTTCGGAAGGAGGAAAAGAAGAAAGGAAAATTAGTGTTTAGTGTACCGTCGACAGCATGGTCATTAGATACGGAGCACAAGCTCGAATTAGCGAAGGATGTGAAAGGAAATCATCCCCTTCCAAAGAAACCATCCCGCATTTGCCTTGAGTGGGACATTCACGAAAACCACACAACATTTAAAGGATTCACCAAATCCACGGTTTTGAAGATAAGGCAATGAAATTTTGTACCTTGCTTTACACTGTTAAATTCCTTGAACTACATATATTTATTTTTTAAGGAATTCGGAAATTCTATTTTAAAAAATAATACGTGTATCTTCTCCTCAGAAACTACTCAAAAGATTTCTGTAAAATTTTCTCTGTTTAATCTCTTAGCACACAAGATTCTCTCAGGAGGTTTCTTTGAATATATTGAATAGGAGAATTTTAATTATTTTTTGTATAATACTGTAAGTATAATGTAAAATCTGCGCAAAATTCCAAGCACTTCGCTCCATATCTCAGCTTAGACACAGAGTTTCATAATTTACTCTTGAGACTACGTTTATTGGGTTAAAGAAATTACTGTACAAAACTTGATAATCCTAGACTTCATAGATTCCGAGAAAAAGGTAAATAACATAAAAATTTTATCTTCAGTAAATGGAATTTAAAGTTCAACATAACGTTTCTTCGTATGTCACTTCTTCAAAAGTCCTCTGATTTGTACTCCAGGATTCTCTTTCTATTCAAGTTCTCTTTTGATTTCTTGCTTTCTGCCTTCTTTCCTGTACCAGATCTTCAACTGCAGCGACGTGCCGTAAATCTATTTTGTCATGTTGTCATGTTGAGTGAAGTTTTCTATCTTAAAGCCCATTTTCATCGATACCTCCACCATTACTATGTTACCATCGATAAATACAAGAACTGCATCATAAGTTGCAATGCTGACAAATGTAGCGGACGAAAATATCGTTATAGGGCACCGTTTCCATATGAGTGAATTTAGAGGCTCATTTGGATTATGGGTTTTGTCATCAACACACATTCCTAGAAGTTCAGGATCGGCCAGAAACATATGAATGGTCTTTAAAAATCCAGGATACAATTTGGAATCCTCTCCTTGTGAATGTTGTCGACGAAATCGTTGTTCACCGACTTGGTACTGAAGTGTTGCTTCAGAAAATAGACGTGGGAGAAAGGTCGCGTGAAGGATTTAATTATTTTTCAGGCATTTCGGATGGGATTCTATCATTGAAACATTGGGAACTTATTGCCCATGAGTTCTACTAATAAATAAAATATAGACGAAAATTGACATTTTCGGTCAATTTCATGAACGTCCGTCCTTATCCGATTTTGGGAAATCACGGAAAACTTAAATCCAGATGCCCGGACACAAACTTAGAAGGTCGTACTCCCGAAAGGTGGTTTGGGATGCTGTTTCACAGATAATATACGACGGAGGCGGTCAGGTATACTGCATTTTGAATTGACTGACACATGAACAGAATACAAGAACGACAAGATGGTGAACAGAAGTTAATACATTTCTTTTCTTTCAATGCAAACTGTGCAATAGCGGGTCCGTTAGGAGAAAGAGTTTCGTGGACAGAATGAATGTAAAACGATTTGCATTGGCGGGAAGAATTGCCTTTTGGCGATGTGTGTGGCTGATTTTAAGATTTTACACCAAGGTTGGAGCAGATCCCCTCCTTGGTTCCTCCAAAGGCCTTGAATTGTTTCATATTTTACGAATTCAGATTATAAGAAAGTCGGCACTCCCAACTTTACTTTTAATTTTTTTTACTTTTGGATTGTGATTAAGGGCTTTTACAGTTGTGTATGCAGATGGCTCCCAACAAGGGGACTCCCTTAACTACTCAGTCGCCTTCCCCGACTGTGTCTTCACGATTCACCTTCCCCATAGCCGTACTGTATCTTCTGCAGAGTTGCATGCGATCCTGCAGGTAAAGTAGATGAGGTAGACAGACACTTTCTCATCAGCTTCAAATTCCCTTAGATCCCTACAATCGCCGCAGGACGTGTATCCAGCGGAGAAATTTCCCGAACTCATACACGACCAAGTGTACTTCATAAATCGGTGATGGAAGAAGGTGTCATTCTGCTGGGTACCAGGGCACGTGGGAATCTAGGGAAATGAACAAGCAGACAGAGCCACGAAGGAGGCCTGCCGAGGACGTAATGTTACAAAATGCGCATTTCACTTTCAGGCAGTCATTTCGATGGTGCATCACATATCTATGCAGCTATGACAGGAGGAGTGACTGGCAGTGACGAACAATAAGCTGCGATTAGTGAAACCAGCTGTTCGGCCATGGATGTCCTCATGCTGGTTGCTCTGACGAGGTGAGGTGGTCCTGATCCGCCTCCGCATTGTGCCTTTTCTAGGCGCGCAGTCCGGAGCCGTGAGACTGTTACGGTCGCAGGTTCGAATCCTGCCTCGGGCATGGATGTGTGTGATGTCCTTAGGTTAGTTAGGTTTAAGTAGTTCTAAGTTCTAGGGGACTGATAACCACAGCAGTTGAGTCCCATAGTGCTCAGAGCCATTTGAACCATTGTGCCTTGTCCACTCACTCATGACTTTATACTCCAAGGACAGGACCTCCCTGTCTGTGGTGCCTGTGGTGTGCAGGTCAGTGTGAAAAGCGTCAAAGCTTTTCATATTTATAATTAAAGGAAATAACTGCTTTTAAAACCAGTCATTAGTTTATTGCAATACATGAAGTGTGATGGAGGTGAACTATTGTGTCATTAAGCATCTGTAAAGGGCTATGATTCTTCTCTTTGCAAACTTGGTACACTTTGTGCATGAAAGGAATTCTTCTGATGCGTTCCTAGCTGGGAAGCCCGGCGACCAGGTGGACACAGGTAGTGCCCACGGGCGAGCGGCGGTCGCGCGCCTATGTCGGCACACTTCACAGAGGGCAGGCCCCCAGAGGATTAGGGACAGACGAAGACGCTGCATACGTCAGCACACTGCCAAGGGAAGCCGTGGATATTCTCACATGTGCCCGAGGCAGCGGAAACGACAAACTTAGAGCGAAAAACAGTCTTGTCACGATTCTAGGTAACGCAGACAGAGCAGCGAGTCGAATAGCAACAGCACTACTTGGGTGTCCAAGAATCTCAAGTGACCCGGGGAATTTTGGCCGTTTCCCGCGAGCCGAACACCTGGGAACGTAGCGCCAATACTCAAAGGGAGAAGTCTTGGTTTATTTGTACACTCTGTCTCACACAGAGTATCGCTCTCTTTTCCTCGCGGAATGCGACGGCTAGGAGGGAGGAAATTTTGAAAGGAACTTCTTCACTGGCTAGAATTAAATGTTCGCTTTGAAAAATAGTACGAGCTACGTAATTTGCAGAAGGGTGGAGACAAGACGCTGGAGGGGAGCGGCTCTCCGTCTCCAGGTGCGAGAAGCGCACTAGTATTGGCATTCCGAGTATCGCTTCTGAGGAGGCAGGAGTTCACTCTTGATGCTTCAGATAAGTCGCAAGGATTCTCTTATGGCTTGTCATGAGACAATGCACTTTTGCATTCGTCACAAACAGCGTAGAGAGCAAAGTTTGTTAGATCCAACTAAGCGAGCTTCACTCACTGTGCGCGTTATCAAGACCTTAACTCAGGATCACACTTTGATTTACTACGTGTCCGATGACGGTAGTACTGTTAGAACAGTTTTGAGCTTTGTTTAATGCAGTTTCACGTAGGTTTGCACTTGCAGATGGACGCATACCGTCGTCCAGTAATGATAACTTCCAGTAACAGGTTTCGGTCACTATTTTCGGTGTAGGGCATGTTAGACGCTATCAAATACGTCGCCGGCAGAGTCTTGATGCAGCCGCACGCAATCAACCGACTCCACCGCCACGCCGACCACGCTATGAACATGGTAATACAGAAAACGCCCGCTTTCCAGCTGCGAATTCCTCTTTCGCTTTCTTCAATTTCTTTGCAATGTGTTAGATGGTCATAAAGACGCAAGGCACGGTATACACCGTTTGCCCGCTAAGAGAGTCATATGTTCAGCTGTTTTTTATTCCTTCCTCATTTATTACATCAGGTTAACCCGTCTCGTGTAATTTATTTATATGTTACATTAGAATGAAGTCATACAATGCTCATGTTAAAAGGCAAATACCAGGGCAGGTACCTTACATAATTCACTTGTTGTGAGCTCTTATTGTCAATTCAATTCTATTTGTTTTTTTTTATACTTTCTACAGTATCTGGCACCCCAATTTTTTTATTTTTGTTTATCATTATTTGAATAATTTGTGAGTGAATCTTTAATGAATTTGATAAAATTTCAATAATTATTGCATATGTACTTTAATGCAATTTCACTGAATAAACCACTTATATACAGAACAACACTCCTTGCATTTCATTTATAGAATCTAAATAAAATTGACACCTCTTTCTCCCTCCCACACGAGGTATCTTGCAAGTGTATGCCACGTTTTAAATGAATGCATTGTATTTAGTGATTAGCGGGAAGAAGCGAATTTAGGAAGGGCTATGCCCTCTGTTTTATCTGATGACGAAATGAGTGTGGTCAAGCTTTTGCAGTTTTATGATATTTGTGGAGTCTGCCATAAGGTTTTAGGCCGGAGATTTTAGTGTGTTGCAGAGTGTATGACGAAAACTTTTCTTCCTTTGATCAGCTGCCTTTATTTACTTATTTCCGCACATTTTTCCCATTTTTTTAACGCAAGTGCTAGATTTGTAAACGTGATTTTCGTGGTTTCGTGTGTGTGTGTGTGTGTGTGTGTGTGTGTGTGTGTGTTCAAGTTTCCAGGACCTTCTATAGTTTTCATTCGCAGTTCTTATTTTAGCAGTTTTATGATTTTCCTCCACACTCGTCTCATTACAGTTTAGTATCAGCACTAACGACCTTGCTGCATCAACGTAAAACGATTCGCAAATAGACTCCGAAAGCACGAGCCTCGAAATACGTGCCGCAGGCAGTGTGGGGGCTCTTTCGTAAGTCAGTCTCGTGCGGAAAATAGAAAACATGCACGGATGTGACGACAGGTTTTACGGAATATTAGCCGGCGCATTACGTAGCGGCCGGCCTCTAAGGCAGGAATGCGCGGGGACGCTCCTGGCGTTAAAGGCGGCCAGCGCAAGTGGTCGGACTGCGCCGCGCCGCGGTGATTAGCTATTAAGCGCCGGCCTGCGTGCGCCTTGAGAGCGACCGTCTCTGGCCCGCGGCGCGCGACCCCCGAGGCGCGCGCGTTCGCGATCTGGGACGCGCCGAGGAGGCGCGGCGCGGCTCGGCGCGGCTTTCACTTTCCCAGCGAGGGACGGCTCCGCTGCCTTCCGCGTCCCGCCAAGGCCGCAGGCCGTGCCATCAAGGGCCGCGGGGGCGGAGCCGCCGTGACGCAAGAGGAGGGAGCGCCGTCAGCAGCACGCACCGGCCGCCTCACCTGCCCCACGTCCAGAGGAGACGTAGCCAACAGCCCCACTGGGACGGTCACTTGTCGCCGCCTGCGCTATCTGATTAAAAGCATTCGGACACCCGTACGTAATGCGGAGTCGAACACTATACACGTGAGGTCACAAATTGTAAGAGGTCCGTGACTAAGGAATTTGTTGCTAGCGCACTCGAGCAGATATAATTTCGATGGATTGATCACGCGCTGCCTGCGATATGTAAGCTATAAGAGAATCTCAGACCAGAGAGAAGTGTTGTCAGCAGTAGCAACTGTGTAGCCCCAGGAGTAAGTAGTTGCTTCCAGTCTGGTGTACCGAGTTGGCTGGGCCGGTCGTAGGGAACGATGGCGGTGCCTGAACGTTGTAGTATAAGGTAAAAGCAGCCTCGCGCATATGTACTATTGTAATATCAAGTCCCATGTAAATGTTTTTTAAAAAAATCTCTTAATAATAAACTTTCTTATAAAAATTAACTTTTTGACAATCATTCATCTCAATTTAAAGTATTTACTAATTTCTCCAATCCATGGTCATCCCGATTATTGTAAAAAAAAAAAAAATCTGTTGTTTCTTGTTATACATGACAAATCTATATACCAGCATTGCACTGCACTGTGTTAGAAAAAATTATTATAGGAGCAGATGTATACGCGTTATCCGGCGACCTTATTGAGGTAAGAATTTTCAATTTATTCAGTATGATCTTTCAGGGCCATGACGCAGCACTGCTGACGTTCAAATTTACCAGTTTAAATTCACAGTCAATTATTGAAAGGTTATAAGTAAGCTACAATTTTATTGAGAGATTAGACACATCGTATTATTGGTAGGTTACGGAATTTTCTGTTGGTAAGTTACGCGGAATGTGAATGATATACTTGTCTTTTTTACTGTTGGAAGGTTACAAAATATCGTGGGTCACCTTCATAATATCGTTTCGGCCCGCCCGACGTAAGTGACGAACTCAAAGTGGCAAGGGCTCAACAAGTCGTTGGAAGTCCCCTGCAGAACTATTGATGCATGCCTCCTCTACAGCCGTCCATAATTGCGAAAGTGTTGCTGGTGCAGAATTTGGTGCACGAACTCATCTCTCGAATATGTTCCATAAATATTCGATAAGATTCATGTCAGACAGAGCGTTCTTCAAACCAGTCGCGAGCAGTTGTCACCTGGTAATATGGTGCATTGTCATTCATAAAAAATCCATCGGTGTTTCGCTGCAAATGGTCTCCAAGTAGCCGAACATAACCATTGCCAGTCAGTGATCGGTTCAGTTGGATCAGAGGACTCAGTCCATTCCACGTAAACATAGCACACGCTATTATGGAGCTGCCACCAACTTGCACAGTGCTATGTGGCAGTAGGGGGGGGGGGGGGTTGTGTTGGGTTATGTTTGGTTGTTTGGGGAAGGAGGACAGACAGCGAGGTTATCGGTCTCATCGGATTAGGGAAAGGCGGGGAAGAAAGTCTGCCATGCCCTTTTGCAAGGAACCATCCTGGCATTTGCCTGGAGCGTTTTAGGGAAATCACGGAAAACCTAAATCAGGATGGCCCGACGCGGGATTGAACCTTCGTCCTCCTGAATGCGAGTCCACTGTCTAACCACTGCGCCACCTCGCTCGGTCATAGTGTTATGTCGACAACTTGTCTCCAAGGCTTCGAGGGGTCCGTACCGTACTCGTAGCCTATCGTCAGCTCTTACCAACTGAGATCTGCACTCATTTTCCGGGTCACGGTTTTCCAGTCATCTAGGGTCCAACAGACAGGTCGCGAGCCCGTGAGAGGCGCTGCATGAGACGTCGTGCTGTTAGCGAAACCACTCGCGTTTGTCGCCTCCTGCCCTAGCTCATTAACGCCAGATTTCGCCACGCTGTCCTAACGGACACAAATGTCGTGTGTCCCACATTGATTTCTGCTGTTTTCTCATGCCGTGTTGCTTGTCTGTTAGCACTGGCAGATCTCTCGGTCGTTAAGAGAAGGCCGTCGGCCCCCGCATTGCCCGTGGTGAGAGCCAATGCCTGAAATTCGGTTTTCTTAGTACATTCTTGACACTGTTAATCATAGAATACTCAATTCCCTAACAGTTTCCGAAATGGAACGTCTGATGCATCTAGGTCCAACAATCATTCCACGTTCAAAGTATGTTAATTCCCATCCTGAGGCCATAATCACATCGGAAACCTTTTCATATGAATCACAAGAGTACAAATGACAGCTCCACCAATACACTGCCCATTTATATCTTGTGTACGCGATACTACCGCCATCTGTGTATGTGCATTTTACCAAAACATGCAAAGATAAAAGTGGAAACAAGGCCTCTGGAGTGGGCGACATTCCCTTAGAAATATTCAGATCTTTCGAAGAACCAACCATGACAGAACTATTCCATTTGATTTGAACGATATATGAAAGGATCCCTCACACCTTAACAAGAGTGTGAGAGTTCTAGTTCCAAAGAAGCAGGTGATGTCATACAAGAATGTTATCTGAACGATCTTGTAATAAGTCGTTCAAAGTAAAAAAGTATGGAAGTATGAAGGAGGCTGTAGAAACCGATTTCGGAGAAGATAAAAAGTGGCAGAAACCGATCTCAGGGAAGATCAGTTTTCGTTCGGGAGAAATGTAAGAACACGCGAGGCAATATTGACCATACTAATTTTGTTATAAGACAGATTGAAGAAAGGGAAACTTACGTTTATAGCATTTGTACACTTAGAGAAATTATTGAAAATATTGACTGGACTGCACTCTCTGAAATTTTGAAGGTGACAAGGGGTAAAAATAGAGAGAACGAAAACTTATTCAGAACTTGTACAGAAATCATATTGCAGCCCATGTGCATGAAAAAGAGACAGTTGTTGAGCAGAGTGAAAAAGCATTGTAGCCTATCCCAGATGTTATTCAATCTGTACATCGATCAAGCAATAAAAGTAGCTAGGGAGAAATTTGGAAATGGAACTAAATTTCAGGGAGAAGAAATAGAAGCTTTGCGGACTGCCGATGATATTATAAATCTGCGAGACACAGCAAAGAGTTTGGAAGGGCAGTTGAACAGAATGGGTGCTGCCTTGAAAACAGATTACAAAAGGAACACAAACGAAAGTAAAACAACTTTGAAAATAAATTTCCTAACAACACACATCTCAAGCTTTCAGACGATGTTTTTCTAATTACGCATTTCTGTTAATTGCAACTCCCTGGAACTAATTGTAAGGCGATTTACTTACCACTGATTTAGACTGCTAGAGGACCATCGGCAACGTCTACATGAGATGAGGTTTTCTCAGGCGCCACACATCTTTCATGTTCTTCCTATTTTTCCGACCAAGTTTTTCCTTTCTTGAATTTCTTGACCTCGTGGCTCATTTTCCACTTGTGCACTTTGCGTTTCAATGTTTCTCTGGTATATCTGAGTCTGCTATAGCGGCATCCTTCAGGTCTTTTCTGGCTTCGGTGATCCACTTCATGTTTCTGTTTACTCCAAGATCTGGTTAGTTTACCGAGTGTCCGGCAACCACTTGATACACCTGTAGAATTTCAGTCTCTTTACCTAATGCCAGGTAATGAGATATCCTTTCGGTGTCTTGTCTACTCCGCAGTCTGTAGTTTTCATCGGTCTTGTTGGGCCTTAGGATTTTTCTGATGATTTTTCTGTCTAGTATCTTGATATTCACTGCTGCACCTTTCTGATCCATGACAAACGTTCCGGTTGCGTATAAGGGTCATTGCTTGATAACAATATCTCACATTGACATTACGCGATAGGCATGATTTACTGTAGATTTGTCCAGTCTTCCAGCATGCTTTGCTCATCATCTGATTTGTCAGTTCATGAGGTTCTTTCTCTATCTGATTTGCTCGTATCATCTCCACAAGACACTCAAATTTGTGAAATCTCTTGATACCATATTTTTTGTGATCTGTTACTATTTTCTGTTATGTATGTATTATTATTATTGTTGTGGTTGTTGTGTTGTTGTTGATGATGTTAAGAGTGGTTTTAGTTCTCGACGCTAGTTCAACATGCGCAAGCCTCTGCATCTCTGAATAGCTACTGAAACGTCCCCTTAGAAAAATTATACATGACTGTGCTTAAACTGACACACAATATTTTTTTAGCGCAACGCAATCTGACTTTCAGTAATCCCTACAAGAGAATGGCCCTGACTAAATTAACCTATACGTTTCACAAATCACTTACCTCACAAAAATGTACGTTACTCAAACTACCGCAATACAGCGAGCGCCACTACTGCCAGCTAAATAAAAGATTGAAACTACAGAAGGCACTAACTACAGATAGGCATAGTTAGTAAATGAAAGATTTTAATAGAGAACAAACAATTTATTTGTGGCGTCACCGCCAGACACCACACTTGCTAGGTGGTAGCCTTTAAATCGGCCGTGGTCCGTTAGTATACGTCGGACCCGCGTGTCGCCACTATCAGTGATTGCAGACCGAGCGCCGCCACACGGCAGGTCTAGAGGGACTTCCTAGCACTCGCCCCAGTTGTACAGCCGACTTTGCTAGCGATGGTTCACTGACAAATTGCGCTCTCATTTGCCGAGTCGATAGTTAGCATAGCCTTCAGCTACGTCATTTGCTACGACCTAGCAAGGCGCCATTATCATTTGCTATTTATCTTGTGACGCATGTACCGTCAGACCGATGTTCACCAATTATGGATTAAAGTTAAGTATTCCAGAAGCTCCGTACTTTTTTTACTAGACTCAATTCCTTTAACTGTTCCAGACCTCACGCCAGCCTGCGTGAGCTTAAACGCGTGCGTTTCGGCTATCTCCTAGTGGCTTGGCTGTCTTGCCAAGTCACAACAGTATTTACCTTAATAGTCATAATATATATAGCAGTTCATGACATCCATTCTTACAAATGTACTGTTTCTGATGGACATACCTCCAGATTATCCATTCTCAAAAATCCGCCATCTCACTTCCCCACATCCACCACTGCTGGCGGCTCGCCTCCAACTGCACAACGCTATGCGCTGTTAACATCCAGCTGCCCAACACTACAATGGCAGACAACAATGCAAACTAGCCACAGACTGCACACAGCACAGCCAGTGATTTTCATACAGAGCGCTACGTGGCGTTACCAATATAAGAACCTAAACAGCCTACTTACATAGCCCCCATGCTCCACACAAAAAATTTTACAAATTGTTTTGGGCAGTGGCCAATACAGATTTGAAAAAATTTTTCATAATTACAATAACAAAGAAATCAAAGGCACACACTTATTGATACAATTTTGGTCAAAGGCTAAAATTTTCTCACGGTCTATAAAGACAGTCCTGATCGTTCATCACAGTAAAATAGCAGTGTTTGTCTCAAAGTCTGAGCAGTAAAAGAAAATGCACACGGAAGTAGTGGATTTCCATGCAGTCTTGAAGAAGTAGTGTTGTCCTTCTAACAGTAAGACAGTGCTGACTCTTGACATGCAGGCAGGTAATGGGCCACAAAAGAGCAAACCCACAGCAGAGTCAGTCGAAGTTTTGAAGAATATTGGTATGTAGGTCATCACAGAGCAGACCCACTGTAGTCCTGGTAGAGAGTGTAGTATTGGTGGGCCACCAGAGGTGCAGACCCACTGCAGTCCTTGTAGAAATAATGGTATTGGTGGATCATCAAAGGTGTAGACCCACTGTAGTCCTTGTAGAGAAGGCCAGCAGCCATCTGCTGCGACTGTTCAGGTGCACAATTACCATCGAAGAGTCTTGCGGACAATATAGCAAGTCCATAAACCACCACTTGTGCACTCACAAAGTTTTTGGAATTGTCCTTAGAACCAGCAATGCTGTTAATCATTCCCTTGCTGAATTATTAACAAACGTCCAAACACTAACAGTCCCAACTTCTCACATATTTTGTATATACTATTACCATCAGAAATTTGATGAACTGGTGTCAATTACAAATTTTATAACATGAGAATACAATAACAAAGGTACAAAATACATTATTAAAGAACATAACAATACAGATAAATTTGTAGTAGTACAGGCATTGCAAAAGAATAGAAATAAACAGATACATCAGTGTTACAGGAATTATGACATAAGTGAATACATAAAATAATGAGAATAGTTTTCGAAACATTAATTTCACACATGAGCATTAAAACAGAACAGAATAAATAACGTCTAAACATCTTTACAAAGAAAATAACATAGTATTTGAAAAACTCTACAACATAAATCTTATTAGCTAAACACATAAAGACAGGAAAAACACAAATACACAAGGGTACATAATCACATAGCGAAATAATACAAAAGGAAAGACAGGGTTCGATTTCAGGGTAACATTTGGTACTGCAGTCCAACCCAAAACTTCATTCCATAGATCTTTCGTCTTATTTCAACATTTGTTTCCACCAAAAAAATCCTATCCAAGCATGCTTTCTGTATGTATATGTTCACATATTTCTTACCTCATTATTTATTTTCCGTTATCTTACCTCATCATTTATTTGCAAGAAAATCCTACCTAAACCTGTTGTCCCTAAACCCTACTTTTTTGTTCATATCCTCTTTCAAAATATTTTTTGGCCAAACAATTTTCTTATAGCTTCTCAATGCGTTTCCTCCAATTCATCACAACTCGTTCTCTTATATAGCCTACCCCATCTTACGCTAACTTAAATCTAATGAGCTCAGATGCTAAACAAAGGGACGAGGCAATGCAGCACTACAAAACAATTAACACAAACAGCAATGACAAAAAAACGGAAATTGGCAGTAAATCTAAATTACCAAGCAAATGCAACATTACAGCTAATGTCAGCCAATGTGCAGCAACAAGAAAAATAAATCAGTAGTAAAACTAGCTTAACAGAGTAATACTAAGTGAAATTTATTAGCACTATGCCTCGCAAACAGCAGCAGCAAATGCAATAACTTATATCTAAACATGACAAAGCTCAAGCAGAAAAAATTTTACAGTAAAAATGGCCATGTTTAATACCTATGTCACATCTTAACACTAGAGTGATGCATCACGATAACTTACGCTACCAAAAAATATACCAGGTAGTTGAAAAGAAAATTATATATGCAGTTACTGTTATTAATCCCTTCTCATTGTTCTTTCCATTCCAAGTGCTCCTTTTTCGAAGAATATGGATCATAAAAGTATTATTTAATAGATCTGTTGGCAGAAAGTGTTCACATTAGCAAATGCACTTAATTTTATTTTATAACACCAATGCTGCAACACAGCTGGAAACCAGATATTAAACAAAATGGGCAATCTCTCAACTAGAAAGACAATAGATGTAAAATGTTTCTCATCATTTCATTAGGCATTTTAGTAAATATCATAAATTAAGAGCTCCACAGTATAATCATATGTTTTCAAGTTTGAGCGTGTCGTATTTGCGATGCTTTCGACAAAGAAATGACAATAGCGAGGATAATGGCCTCTTTTTTTCTCTCCACCTAATGGCTTTCTTTTGTCAGATGACTATCTCTCAGCTGGGCGCCAAAACGCATTACGTCAAGGTCACTTACCTTTCTTACCGAAATATTTACGACAGCAGTTTCTGCTACAGTGACAGTCTAATATAAAAATATTTCACAGGTTCAGAATTTACATTACAAATGTGTAGAAACAAAATCCTATAAATATAACAGCGTCCAAAAAATTTTCGCTGGCATTGTTATACATTCACGCATTTACACACATTTCATAACTCTTAAAGTACGATTCTTGGTTTCCAACATCCTTTTTCACAAGTCAGAGTTGCTAACCACTACTCATTATTCCTTACCTTATTACACGTATACATATTCGTCGACACTTCTTCAATATTTCGACATAATAAATACGTAGTATAATCAAATTCCTCATATAACATCAACTTATTGATCATAAACAAACCTCAACAACATAATACACATTGTCGTCGTAAAAATAACATCATAACACCTCAGTCAAATCTCAAAGACGTCGTAGCTTTCTGCAATAATGTCAAAACCTAAAAAAAATTCTCTGCTCATTTCAATAGTGTCAGCTACCTCAAAAGTACTTTAAAATCATGCTCCCTTACCAAATACGACATTCAAAGCTCTCATATTACCACAATGGTTCCGAAAAAATACGAACAGTTCATAAAGTACAGACAAAATACAGTTTCATAAGTGTGAAGTTATCCAACTGTGTAATTGTGTAAACATATATCACTGATGTAGTAAAAAAAATATGTTTGTCTCTCTCAGTTAAATGATCAGATAGCTGTGTAATTTATGTGTTAGAGAAATATGGTACCGATCGTAAAGTTGTATAAGCAAATACCATATTAGCTAGGGCTCCTTGTGCTTGCCAAACACATGGTATACAAAGTAAGCGTGTACCCTCCTGAGGATTAATGTAATTATACCCTCAGGTGTTACAGATTACAGCAATGGAATGTAATGTATCACGGAAAACTTTCTTTGTAATTCAAAAATCTTTAAAAAATAAATGTTTTAAGTACAAAGTTAATCACTCAAATACATGTACTGTAGCGCTAAACTGTGCGTCTTGTTGTAAGATAATCTCTGTGGCAGTGTCGTAGTTATCGTCCTCTGTAAGCAAAGTTCTGCTGAAATCAACATACTTACCTCATCATAAACGAAAGTGAAATGGTTTGCGTATAGATATCGTAGTTATTACGTATCTTACCGTGATCAAGAAAGTACTATAATGTAACGTACTGTTGTGCTACGAAAAAGGCTGTCTCATTGTAGCTATACCACAAAAGTTACTACTAAAACATGTTTTACTTTCCAGAAGAATTCAGAAAAACTGTGCAGATATAAAACAGAAACACTGCAAAAGCAACATCGTAAATAGTCACTCATTAGTAGCGTCATGATAAAATCGTGTAGCTGTCACATAAACTAACCACTGTGTCATCTGGTATCTCACAGAAAGTACTTTAAATCCAGAATGTATTTTCAAGTAAACCAAAATGTTGCATTAAAATCTCATTAGCAGTGCCAGTATTTGTTCTAAGTATGTAAGCCTGATAGTCGTTATGTAATTGTGCTACTAACAAGCAAGAATGTACAAATAACAACACTGTGTCGTCTGTTCACTGTAACAATGTATTCATAATTTTTGTTTACAAATGTTCCCTAGGTTCTAGGCTGGATAGTTAACTTCAAAACATTGTTGCATGTTAACAGTTTCTCCGTGTGACAAATTGTACCAGTAGCGTGAAGTGAAAAGTTTTATGGCAAAGACTAAGTTAAAAAACAGATTATCTTTCAATAAACGGTTTTACATGTGAAATGTGGTGTAAACCTTTACTCTTCCTAGTGGACAGAGTTTAAACTTCAAAGCAATTATCATGTTGTATACGTCGGTAAGGAATGCTAAAATTTTTCTCAAGGTTAGCGTCTATGTTATTTTTCGCTGAGCCAGCCCCGCACGTGGCTGCCTGCGGTGCGAGTCATTGTCTGTCTCTTTGTTGGCGCGCGTCGTTATTGGGATTAGGAGACCTAACTTCTACAAATTCACCTTGACGAGAAGGCCCTGCCCTGTTTGAAGCTCGCCAGTTCTAATGGAATTCAGGTCTGTCGCTTTGTTGGTAGTTTACATAGTTTCTTGTTTGTCGGTCATGTGGTGGAGAATTTCTCCTGGAATCGTAACTGCGTGGTGGACCATTGCGTCTGAAGTTATTCTGTCTCCCTTGATAATAATTACTTTGGTTCCCATATTGTCTGTTTCTATGGTTGTCTCTGTGATAGTCACTACCGCGGAGAGGTGATCTTTCCCTGTAATTATTACTACTCTGACAACGGTTGTCGTACGGGTGGTGTCTGTTTTGGTCACGATTTACGTTGTAAGAATAGCTTTGTCGTGTCCATTTATTATCTCTATCATCGCGGAATTGTGATGGATGTGACCTGTAATTGTTGTGTTCCTGTTTTCGCGTTCCGCGATTGTCAGTGTCAATTTCTAATTCTTGTAATAGTCCCTGAAAAGCTTCAATGTCGTCTTTGCAACATCCTGCCAAAATAATATGTCTTAAATGTTCAGGTAATTTGATTAAGCAAATGCGGATGAGTTCTGAGGTGCTCTATTGGTTTGACAGGTACTAATTCTTGTGCAACATGTCTTCAAAATATTTCACAAGACTGGAAAATTCAGATTGTTCGAAATGTTTCATCATTATGATGATATGTTTTACTCGGTCTTGTGTAGCTTGAGACCAATATGCTGAGAGGAAGGCATGATAAAGTTCTCCTTCACCTTGGCAATCGTGAATGACCGATCGCATTCTTACAGCTGGTTCATTCTCTAAATAGCCACACATAAATTCTAATCTGTGCTCTAATGACCAGTTTGGAGGAAAACAATGAGAGAATTGATGGAGCCACGATTGTGGATGAATGTCGTTGCCAGAATTCTTAAATGTTTTGAATTTACGTGTAGTAATGAACAGCTTATAGTCAAAATCATCGTGTCGGCGAGTAGCATATCGGTCATTGTTACGTCGTGTCGGCGGTTCCATCTCAAAATTTGGTGCACCTTGTCAATTTCTTTCATAATTTCCGAAATGCCCTCTGTTATTATTTTGTGGCTTTTCCGTATTTCTAAGTCCCTCTTCCCGTGTTGGAGCGCGAGTTTCCTCTAAAATATGTAATTTTTGTATTACTTGTGCCAATTGATCTTGTACTTCCCGGATTTCTCTTTTGTGTCGCGTATTAATTTGATTCTGATTTTGTTTGAATTTCTTAATTTGTTCATACTCTTCTGTATCAGTGATGGCTACAGGTCTTGTGTCATTCAGATCATCATCTATCTTTGCAGATAAGTTAGTGAACTGATCCGAAAGTTCGGCTACTTTCTCCGATAGTGTACTTATTTCCTCAGTGTGTTTTTCTGAACCAAATTTCAGAGTGTCCATTTGTGTTGAAATCGTATCTACTGTGTCCTTTAAGTTTTCCTGAGTTTTTGCAAGTTGCTTAACCGAATCGGTAGATGCAACTGAGTCAGTTTTAGCTTGCAAGGTCTCATGATTTTCATGAACAATAGTTTGCAGTTCTTTTATGGCTAATTAGTGATTCTGTAATGTATTTTCATGCCGCGAAAAAATAGGTTGGAAATGCTCACAAATTTGTGTTTTTACTTCATTACAGACTTTTTGACATTTCGATTCGATTTTATGTAACTCAGTAGTTAAATCTTCACGTGTTTGTTTAAGCTTATGTTCCACTGAGTCTAAATTTTGAAGCTTTTGTTCAATTGTGTCTAACATTTGAAGCTTTTGCTGTGTTTGTCTCTGATTTTGTTCCATTTGTTGCATTAATTGCAATAATAATGTATTAGTGTCTGGAATCTGTTCCTCTATGCTTTTCGGCAGTGCATTTGCACCGACAACATTCACATTTTGACAAGCAGAAAATGTGTCTTGACTTATTTGAGAAAACTGTGAGGACCGAAAACCTGAATCTACAGTATTTGCAAGATTGTGTCCTGTCATTTCAGATTCCTGAGGCGAGCTGTTGTCAACCGATCGATCGATAATGCTTCCCTGTTCACTAATTGTTTCACTGCCTACACCATTATTTGCAGCCTGCTCCATTTCCCTATGCACAATTACCAAATTACTACTTTGAACATTAGTTAATTCATTACTCGGCGGCGCTGATAAGCTACGCTCGTCGTCACTATTATTTCTCAGTTTACTTTGGAGCCTAGTGTTACCTTTTTCACACACCATTATTGTCACAATAT
Organism: Schistocerca serialis cubense; assembly: GCF_023864345.2. Classification (NCBI taxonomy): domain Eukaryota; kingdom Metazoa; phylum Arthropoda; class Insecta; order Orthoptera; family Acrididae; genus Schistocerca; species Schistocerca serialis. The sequence continues at coordinate 221,606,847 of NC_064646.1, read as the reverse complement.
TTCACACGACAACACAGAAAAGCACAATTTGAAGAGCAAAATAAGAAAACACATTAACATAGCATTGAAAATAATATCTCGTTAATTGAAGCGCAGCTGCGAAATACTTGTCGCAAATCTACATGCATGCCACAACTGTTTTACTGTACAAGAATGAAAAACTACAACTACAAAGGAAATTCTCTCTACAATTACGCGCTAGCAATAAACTAAGACTGCACTAACTGCACAAACTACAAGAAAAAATCCGAAGATTCCAGTGAAGTATCCTCGGCTAAGGGTCGACATATGAAACGTCCCCTTAGAAAAATTGTACATGACTGTGCTTAAACTGAAACACAATATTTTTTTAGCGCAACGCAATCTGACTCTCAGTAATCCCTACAAGAGAATGGCCCTGACTAAATTAACCTATACGTTTCACAAATCACTTACCTCACAAAAATCTTCGTTACTCGAACTACTGCAATACAGCGAGCGCCACTACTGCCAGCTAAATAAAAGATTCAAACTACGGAAGGCACTAACTACTGATAGGCATAGTTAGCAAATGAAAGATTTTAATAGAGAACAAACAATGTATTTACCTTAATAGTCATAACATATATAGCAGTTCATGACATCCATTCTTACAAATGTAATGTTTCTGATGGACACACCTCCAGATTATCCATTCTCAAAAATCCGCCATCTCACTTCCCCACATCCACCACTGCTGGCGGCTCGCCTCCAACTGCGCAACGCTACGCGCTGTTAACATCCAGCTGCCCAACACTACAATGGCAGACAACAACGCAAACTAGCCACAGACTGCACACAGCACAGCCAGTGATTTTCATACAGAGCGCTACGTGGCATTACCAATATAAGAACCTAAACAGCCTACTTACACTACTGCAACCTTCATCCATTTGAATCTGCTTACTGTATGCTATAATGCTGGACGTACTCTCACATGGCGAGAGGGGGGAATATACAGTGTTCCCAGGAGCATTTTTACATGGTCGTTTTGGTGGTCCAGGTGTTATGGTGTGATGGGGAACCACTATTCATGGGAGTATTGACATTCAATTCTTGGAGCATGCCGGCCTCTGTGACCGTGCGGTTCTAGGCGCTTCAGTCCGGAACCGCGCTGCTGATATGGTCGCAGGTTCCAATCCTGCCTCGGGCATGGATGTGTGTCATGTCCTTAGGTTAGTTAAGTTTAAGTAGTTCTAAATCTAGGCGACTGATGACCTCAGATGTTAAGTCCCATAGTGCTTAGAGCCCTTTGAACCATCTTAGAGCATGGTACAGCCGCCGGTCAACTTCATTGTGACAATACAGTCCTTCCCCGTATTCACCTATTCAGGGGTGCATAACGCCGGAGTTCATTTTTGTGGATGACACTGCGCGATGGCATCGAACCGCATAGGTGGTGGAGCTCTTGGAGCGAGAGAATATTCAGCGAATGGTCTGGTCTGCCCGTTTGCTCGACTTAAATCCCATAAATCCCTTGGGGAGATGTATCGCAAAACGTACACATTCACCAACGACCATCCAGCAACTGTCCACAGCGCTGATGAATGGAATGGCCTACGGCAAGAACTGATTACTAAGCTTGTGGCTTGCATCAGACCAAGCTGCAGAGCGTGCAATGTGATCACACACACACCATATTAAGAAAACCACTATCGTTAAGTCCAGTGGAATTATAAATTGTACCGATTTCAGTGTAATTTTTGTCTTTGAATAAAATTTTAATTTCCATTCCTATCATTGCGTTTCCGCACTACCTGTAGCAGTTCTTTCTATGAATTGTCCAAGTTTCAGCTATGTTATTTGGTAGTGACACATGTGGAAGTTATTTTCCTCCTTAATTTTTGCACACCCGTATATTAAGGTCATGAAATACCAGCTATCGACCTTGAAATAACCTAGGTGATTGCAAAAATATTGATTCATCAGTTACAAATACAAAACATTAAAAGATGACACCCTACATGAATTTATTGAATTCTGAAGTCCTGGAACCAGCAGAGAGCAGAATACGACCAGAAGTTTCGAGTGAAGTAGAAACCAACGACGATGAACAAAAGATAAGGTTTTCATTAACTTCCTCCCATGTCCGATTGCCTTCATTGTGGATAGGTACACTGAGTCCTCCGTAACGCTGCTTATATGACGAGAGGCATTCAACAAGTAATGCAAAATATTTTTTTCTCGGTCAATTCACGCTGAAAAAATCTGGAATTTGTTGTGGGACATAATGGAAAAATCCCGCTCCTAGTTTCATGAAGTTCTAACCGTGGTGACAGTACACATAACCTTCACAATGGTGACTGTGACGGAGGTGCGTTGCAAGCAGAGAGCAGCCATTGAGTTTCTTTTGGCAAAAAAAGGAGCATCGGAGATATTGATAAGTGCTCGCACAGTGTCTACGGAGACCTGGAAGTCAGCAAAAGCAAGGTGAGTCGTTGGGCGAGGCATCTGTCATCATCAAAATATGGTAGCGCCAAACTTTCCGATCCTCCGTGTGCCGGCCGTCACATACAGCTGTACTCCTGCTGTTTTGGAACGTACGGTGAGTCTCATTCGAGTTGATCGAAAAATCGCGGTCAAACAACTCATCCGGCCGATGTGGCCCAGCCGTTCTAAGCTCTTCAGTCTGGAACCGCGCGACCGCTACGGTCGCAAGTTCGAATCCTGGCTCGGGCACGAATGTGTGTGACGTCCTTAGGTTAGTTAGGTTTACGTAGTTCTAAGTTCTAAAGGACTGATGACTTCAGATGTTAAGTCTCATAGTGCTCGGACCCATTTGAACCATTTCAAACACCTCAACTGCACGTCTCTGTTGGTAGTGCTGACACATTCGTCCTCCAGTATTGGCACTCAAAGGTGTGTGCCCGCTTGGTTCCTCGCAGTTAAGAGCAACGAAGGACTATCAGTGCGGAATTGCCTGCTCGTTACGAGTCTGATCGTGACAATCTTTTGTCGAACGTCGTCACAGGTGATGACACATGGGTTCGTCACTCTGAACCGGAAGCAAAACGGCAATATATGCTGTGGCACCACACCAAACTTCCGAAGAAAAAGTCACCGCCGCGGCCATCCCGTACACTGAAGGCGTTATTCTGTTTGATGTCCTCCCTCCTTGCAGCCATTAACGCTGAAGTGTATTGCTTTACCCCCTAGGAAATTGAAGAAACTACTTCAGCTCGTCGGCCAGTACAAAAATACAAGAGAACTTCTTTTTCTCCATGACAACGCAAGGCCTCGCAGAAATTTGCTTTCCGAAGAAGAGCTGTAAAACGTCTTTTCATAGTTCTTCCTCATCCACAAAACAACCCCGATCTCGCACCTAGTGACTTCCATCTGTCTGGCCCAATGAAGGATGCACCCCGCGGGAGGCAGTATGCGGTTGATGAGGAGGTTATTGATGTAGCAAGAAGTTGGCTGCGACTTCGACCAGTGGATTCAAATGGCTCTGAGCGCTATGGGACTTAACATCTGAGGTCATCAGTCCCCTAGAACTTAGAACTACTTAAACCTAACTGACCTAAGGACATCACACACATCCATGCCCGAGGAAGGATTCGAACCTGCGACGTAGCGGTCGCGCGGTTCTAGACTGTAGCGCCTAGAACCGCTCGGCCACCCGGCCGGCTCGACCAGTAGAGTCATACCTTGCGGTTATACAGGCCCTCCCAATAAGGTGACGTAAAGCCGTCACACTGAACGGCTGCTATGCTGAAAAATAGCACTTTGTAGCCAAGAGAGTGGGGAATAATATTGTGTATCGGAGACCTGAATAAAAGCAACCTGCTTTTAGAAAAAAAATGTGCTGCGCTACGTATTGAAAGACCCTCGTAGATTCAAAGTGGATAACGAGCACCAGATTCTGCTGTTCACGTCCGGAAAAGCTCCACAAGAATGAAACGATGCGTTACGTCACAAGATCGTCACGATACGCGTCCAGCTCCGTTCGTAGCGACAGACAGAACGTCTCGGGACGAGAGTGATTGCCGTTCAGTTTGTCGCCGGCGGCGCCGACGTCCGCTGAGGATGGCGAGGGCGGTGGCAGGTCCCGTCGTCCATCACGGCGCGATAGCGCGCGCGATACGGGCGCGCCTCGCCGGCTCTTACGATATCATTACGGCGGGCGCCGCCTATCTGCCATCTGGCTGCCCGGCGCGCAGATGGTATCGCCGGCCGCCCCGTAAATATTGCCATTATCACCGTCGCCCGCCGGCGCGCTGCGTGTCAAGCCGGACCGCTTAAGCGCCGCCGCGGATCGCTTATTAAATACGATAAGTGATCTGGCGGAGCAGCAGCCGTCTCCGCGTGTCGCGACGCCGGTTGACCCGACCACTGTGCATCAATACCGGTATCGTCTTCACTACCTGTCTGCGCTTCTGCAGCTCCGCCGCGCCGTTCGGATTATACCACTGCTGTAGTGGTGCACTTTGCAGCCTAGTGCGATCTCAAACGGCTGCCTTTAATAGCTACGCTGCTACAATGTACGACTCTGCTGCGCCCACGCCTTTTAGCGCGGCTGTTAAAGCGGGTTTTGTGCGCTCCTGCGCTCTATATACATTCCGACAGATGAGACAAGCTGCACTCAGTCCAACCTGTGAATCTCTAGAGTCGTGGAAGTCGCAGCGCTGTGAACCGCTTCTGCAACATATGTGCAGCAGGGCAGATCCGTCTCAACAGACTACATTAGCCGACCGCAGTTTTATGTGTGTATGGCTTTGGATTGCTATTTTTGATCGCTCAGTATAACCGAGCTATTAATAAGCTAAGCTGTCTTACTTTATCTTCCAAGTAAACGACGAGCGGGTCTGGACTGACGTTAAATCGCATTGTTAATAACCGTATAAAGAACACTGTATGCCGCGTCTTAAGTTGCTAAACTACGATGCAGCTATTTAAAATTTACGGAGGATGGTTCAAATGGCTCTGAGCACTATGGGATTTAACTTCGGAGGTCATCAGTCCCCTAGAACTTAGAACTACTTGAACCTAATTAACCTAAGGACAGCACACACATCCATGCCCGAGGCAGGATTCGAACCTGGCGGTCGCGCGGTTCCAGACTGTAGCGCCTAGAACCGCTCGGTCACTCCGGCCGGCATTTACGCAGGACATTCGACTGTTACCGTCCTCGGTAATGAGTGACGTTATTGGAAATAAAACGACATGCGTCATCTCTTTGTTGTACGAGGATTGATCAGAAAGTACCGCACCGTATTTTTTATTGAACATAATGAGAATTACTCAAACGAAATAATGGTGTTTTATCGACACACCCTACTTTTCCATGTAATCTCCACCTCGTTTATGGCCTTCCTCCAGAGCGAAACAAAGAGGTGTATGCCTTGTCCGTACCAGTCCTTGTCCTGGTGACGGATCCAGTGCTTCACTGTGTGATTCAGCTCCCCACCGTCCTCAAAATGTCTTCCCACGAATGACATCCTTTAATGGTTGAAACCAGTGGAAGTCCGAGGGGGCTGGGTCAGGGCTGTAGGGTGGATGGGATAACACTGTTCAACCCTGTTTTGTGATGTGTTCAGCAGTCCTCAGACTTGTGTGGGGCCGAGCGGTATCGTGTTGCAGCAAAACATCTCCTGGGATGCTGTGGCGCCGAAGTTGCCGGAAGCGCGCCTTGAGTTTTGTTAATGTGTTGACATACGTTTCTGAACCTCTTGGCGTCACGTCAGTGAGAATCACACCTTCTCACAGTCCCAGAACACGGTGATCTTGACCTGTCCGGAGGAAGCAGTTGCTTTGAATTTTTTCATCTGTGACGAGCGGGAATGGCGCCATTCCATCGACTGTCGTTTTGTTTCTGGCTCAAAATGCTGAATCCAGGTTTCACCACCTGTCACAATCCGTGACAAGAAGGCCTCCCCCTCAGCCTCAAAACGTTGCAACAAATAAAGCCAAATGCTTTTTCTGTGCGATTGGTGATCCACTGTTCGACACCACGCGACCCGACTTGAGCACACTTTTGAACATCCAAGAGTGCGGATAATTGCATCCACACTTCCTCTGCTGACTGACAGATGCGGCACAGGTGCCGAGTCGTAATGCGTCTGGTCTCGCGAATGACGTCAACTTGGTGCAACATGTCAGATGCCACAGCCTTGGATGGTCTCCCATATCGCTGCATATCGTAGAGCTCCGCCTTCTAATGACTTCACCCTCCGTACTTCTGTCGACAGCAGTTGCTGCATAGACTTTGCACAAGCGTTTGTGAATATTCCCCACAGTTTCTTTCTCTGCAGTGAGAAATTCAATGACGGCACGTTGCTGGTAACGTACGTCACCTAGAGACGTCATTTTAAAACTGCACTGTAGCTACGCTATCTGTCGGAAGTAGCGGCAACTTGGCGCGCTCGGCCGGCCGAAGTGGCCGTGCGGTTCTAGGCGCTACAGTCTGGAGCCGAGCGACCGCTACGGTTGCAGGTTCGAATCCTGCCTCGGGCATGGAAGTGTGTGATCTCCTTAGGTTAGTTAGGTTTAGTTAGTTCTAAGTTCTAGGTGACTGATGACCTGAGAAGTTGAGTCGCATAGTGCTCAGAACCATTTGAACCATTTGAACCATTTGACGCGCTCACTCAGAAGACTTCAAATAATACATACGTAACGTTTCGCATACGTAGCATTGTTTACGGCGGGTGCATTACTTTCTGGCCAACCTTCGTAGGTAGGGCCCAAACAGAGCCACAGTCGTTCTAGTGTGTAAGGAACAATCAGTCATTACGCTGTTGAACCGAAATTCTGTACACGGTCTCGGCATAATTTAAGAAAAAATATCTGAACTGGGATGAAGGTAATCTTTCTCCAGCCATAAATGCAATGTAAAAATTCAGGAAAAAGAACATTTCTACCCAACTAAAGAAATACTGTTTTTTGTGCCTTGTTTCACAAATTTTAATGGTCCCTGCACAACCAGGGTTTCGAGTTACAAGTCAGTTTTTAAGTACATTACTGATTCCAAAGATAATCGACAAAGATAAACGTGATGATAAGACAAAGATATACATCTCAGCTTCTCAATGCATCGATCCTTGGCTTAAAGTAAAATTACTTGAATGATCATTTTTTGACCTAGGTTGTGCAGTAACCATTAAAATTTGTAAAACAAGGCAGAAAAGTGCTCTTTTAGTTAATTTATAATGTTTCACCAAAAGCTCACAGTTGATTCAATTGAAATGATACCCAATCCAAATAAAACAAAAATTACATCAGTCGTTAGAGTTATCACATCTTTATTACCCTGTTTTGATGAATCTCAAATAGTGGAATTTATAGACGAGTTGCCTGGGTGAGATATGTAACGTTCAGCTTTTCGATCTGTAACACCCCTTTCTAAAAACTATTTTCATGTAAAAATTTGAGTAAAGTTTGCCACAGAGTAGTCGACTTCCATATCTGTATTATCTGGAGAGGGTGGAGCTTTCAAAATTTTTTGGAGATCAAGTGGGACAAGCCTGGCTTTTCGCACGTGTTTGTTTCATTATTGTATTATGAGTTTTATTCTTCAGCACTCCGATACTGAACCGATCTGCCATTGGCGTGATTCCATTGCTAATTTGCGATATCCATTCTTACTTGTTGTATGTGCGGAACCTGCAGTCATTCAGAAAGCAAGTCCAAGTTTTTCAAATCAGTCATACAGCATTGAGCGATGATCTAATTGCAATATGCAGATTTCATTTCCTATAATTCAATCGGTCCACGTCCTGTGTTTCGCCTCTCCCAACACCAATCTGGGATTATAATGTTCATGCTGTTAAAACATCTGAAGATATTTGAGTTGGCGGAGGTGGAAGCCACCTCAAACGTCAGATCAGTCCTTCTTGTGCTCAGGTAGGTTGACTCCGACCGAATAGGCGTCGCGATTTTTACGCTGTTTATTTTACCGGTTTCCAGTTCATTGATGTCCTTAATACCCCTCCTCACGTATCAAATGGCTATCGTGATTCCATAACCCCAATACCAAGTCTTACATGTCCACAGTCTTGGCTGTACATTGGCTTAACACTAAATCTTTCTCCGTCTCCTTTTCCTGTTTCACACATACGACTGGGGATACTTCGCCCTGTAACTTGCGTCTTATATAAGAGCACTCTGCATTCAAGAGGAGGTCGAAGCTCTGTCTGTTATCATTTATGTATCTACCCAGCTGTCTTCCTTCTGTCCAACAGGGAACCAGCAGTTGTTACGTTGCAAACTACCTCTGCTTTTCTCTTCCTTTTCTATTTCTATTTTCTTCCTCCTGTCTCACCCGCAAATCTTATGATATTATTTGTCGCTCTTCCTGTGACCAGTCAACCTCATTCTTCTCCACACCGATTCCTTCTGTATCGTAGCTGTATGTTTCTGTCGGATGTCATTACTAACTTTCAAGAAGAACTAGTGAGGAAATGGCTTAATACAAAGTTAAGAAGACCGACGTCTATTAAATTCCATATTATCATTACACATGTTCCCATTATTCTTCTTTATTCCTTATCTTCCTCGCGTATCTTCAAGGGATTGGAATGTTAATTTCTGGATTTGACAGTGCTAGTTGTAGAGGATGTTAATTGTCGTCGTCGCCCCGCCACCCTCTCCTACCCCTCTGGGATGGAAATTATGTACTCCTACCATCATCTAGTATTAACGCATGTGAAAGAAAGTGTGCGAACGTTTTCTAAACGTTCAAAAAATTGAGACGGGACTTGTGTGCTAGCCCAGTATTCACCTACTGGAATGTGGGAAACCGGCTAACAACCGTATCCAGGCAGGTCGGCACTTATGATCTCGTCGTTCATACGCCGAGCCGATTTGATCGGGGCCGGGCCGGCCGGTGTGGCCGTGCGGTTAAAGGCGCTTCAGTCTGGAACCGCGTGACCACTACGGTCGCAGGTTCGAATCCTGCCTCGGGCATGGATGTGTGTGATGTCCTTAGGTTAGTTAGGTTTAAGTAGTTCTAAGTTCTAGGGGACTGATGCCCACAGATGTTAAGTCCTATAGTGCTCAGAGCCATTTTTTTGATCCGGGCCGGCACGCCTCCCCAGAATCCAGGAAGTGGCGTGCTAACTTGCACGGCTACCTAGTTGAGTACGTATTATGTTCAATATTATTATTTATTATCATTATTCTCATTATTGTTACTACAATTAAAATGCAGCGTTCTGCCGTTGTTCGGAGTCAATGTTAAATTGTAGATCCACATATGACTGGAAATTTGGAAATTTACAGTAAGATCTTATGGGACCGAACTGCTGAGGTCATCGGTCCATAAGCTTACACACTATTTAATCTAACTTAAACTAGCTTACGCTAAGGACAACACACACACCCATGCCCGAGGGAGGACTCTAACCTCCGACGGGGGGAGCCGCGCGAACCGTGCAGGACGCCTGAGACCGCGCGGCTACGACGCGTGGCTAAGTGACCAGGAAAATCATTTCAAAAGTCAGAGGAAGGCAAAGGCATACAGTACTCTTTCCAGTAAAACCATGGGTAATAAACCACTTTGGTATTCAAACCACCCTTCAGGCCAGTGACAGTTTTACGTCAACATTATGTATTGCTCATTTACTATACAAATTGTCCGCTTCCGTAGCTGAGAGTTCAGAGCAGCTGACGGCCATGCGGAGGGCTCGGATTAGATTCCCGGTACTGCAAGGAGTCTTTACTTGCTGAGAGAACTGGAGTGGGGTACACTGAACCTCGTGAGGCCAACTGAGGATCTGCTCCACCTAGTAGTTCCTATGTCAAGAAACCCGACAACGACCGAGAGAGAGGCGCGCTGAACACATACTCCTCCACACAGAATCCAATGATGCCTTTGGTAGAGGACGGAACGGCGGTTGATCGGGCCTGATCACCTCGTCATGGCCCAGAATGCGGAACTTTATGTTTATTACTTTGCAAGTTGTAATGTTCACTCAATAATGGCGTCTTGTACAGTAAGAGAAGGTCTGAAGGTCATTGTCTTGACATGTGAACTAAATGCGTAAATAAAGAAAATAATTACGTTGCCATCTGAGGCGACATGACGGTTGCCCTCCAGCACTTTAAACGTTTCAGTTTAAAAGTTCATTTCATTTTGAGCATGAGAGTTTTAGGTCATCTATCGAATTAATATTTTCTTCTGGAAGGGATTACACAAGATTTTAATGTCCTCTCGAACGTTAGATCATTAGATACGAAGCATAACATCACAAAAAATGTAAATGAGTAATGACATGTCCTATAACACTGCTAAAACAACCATCCACCTGTTCACCTCCTGTGTTTTAGCGAAACTACAGAAAACGTCACTCAGGACAGTGGGACGGAGACATTTACCTCGCCCGTCCAGTGTAGGAGACCAGTGCTTAATCATTAGCAACATCGCACTGACACTTTCGCTTTCCCTACGATTAACACTAATACAGTGTCTTTCACAAGCTATGTGAAATATTTCAGAATGCTGTACCCGAAAAATCTGACTTCATACATGTACCTGTCCAATTCTAACGAGACGTAAAGGATGTTGCAATAACAGCACAAGATTTGAATTGCGCGTCATTTCCGCCTTGATGATTAGGTAGGTCAATAACTGTGTCATGTCGCTAAGATAAAGCTGCGATAAGTAAACGTAGAGTGATACACGATACAACCATGAGCCCTTATTGTTAAACATTACAGTATTGTGAACGTCTCATTGCACTGTTGTCTGGATAAATCACCCGACCAATTTGAAATCGAGGTAGGTAGTGCATTAACGGTAACTGCTGAACGTTTTCTTAAATTGGTAACACACTTCTTCGTGTCTCAATCGGAAGACAACGCTCTTTCTTGAAGACATGTGATTTCGGCAGGGCGGTGACACTTCCCAAACGACCCGTGAAAAACTGAATGCCTTGCTCAAGTGTTTCTCTGGCCATGTCATCTCCCGTTTTGATAACCATGCCTGCCACGATCTTCCCGTTTAAGACTTGCGGACTTTTCTTTGTGAGGTTTTTCTTACGTCTCATGTTAACGGTCAACCAAGCATGAAAGGCTAAAATTCAAAGCTATATCAACGAAATCCACGACATATGCGTAAAACCGATACTGAAAATTTGGCAGAAGACTACGTGTGTGCAACAAAAGCTGTGTCGACCATTTATCGACTTTGCTCTTCTATACATAATGCCCAAGTATCTGCGTTAAAAAGCAGTAAATATTGTAATGATTCCTCCACACAAACCCATGCATTGTTTAAAATTCTAATGCTGATTTATGACCGGTCTCACGTACGGGAAGAGACGCTGATTTTGTTTGGTACTGTGGGGTAGGCTGTGCACAGTCGATTATCTAGCAACAACTCATTTTTCTTAGAACAAATATTTATTATACAGATTACTCGTAGTAAAGAAGCTACCTTGGTTTGGAATGGGGGCGTCCACTTTGATGAAAATCTCGCTGCCGCTGAAAAACTCTAATAAAGGTATCCAGGTAGGACGGAAGCGTGGATTCTAGGGCAGCGCACAATGAAAGTAACACCAAATAGTGAATAGTAAAATACGCCCATCAAAAAAAGTTTTGCATCACCTCGCTTTCGAGAGTTCCGAAACCTGTTCAGAAAACAGGAATAGAGCTCAACATAAACATCATTTCCGCCCTTTTTATTGTTCATAAAAACCAAATATTGGATGTTGTACCACCATACAGTGAGACTTTCAGAGGTGATGGTCCAGCTTACTGTACTCACCGGTACCTCTAGACCCAGTAGCACGTTCTCTTGCATTGATTCATGCCTGTATTAGTCGTGGCCTACTATCCACACGTTCATCAAGACAATGTTGGTCCAGACTGTTCCACTCCTCAACGGTGATTCGGCGTAGATTCCTCAGAGAGGTTGGTGGGTGACGTCGTCCATAAACAGCCCTTTTCAGTCCATCCCAGGCATGTTCGATAGGGTTAATGTCAGATGAACATGCTGGCCACTCTAGTCGAACGATATAGTTATCTTGAAGAATGCCATTCACGAGATGTGCACGATGGGGGCGCGAATTGTCGTCCAAGAAGACGAATGCTGCCGATATGGTTGCACTATCGGTCGGAGGATGGCATTCATGTATCGTACAGCCGTTACTGCGACTTTCATGACCACCAGCGGCGTACGTCGGTCCCACATAATGCCACTCCAAAACAGCTGGGAACCTCTGTTTAGCTGCACTCGCTGGACAGTGTGTATAAGGCATTCAACCTGACTGGGTTGCCTCGAAACACGTCTCCGACGATTGTCTGGTTGAAGGCATATGCTATGCTCATCGTTGAAGAGTACGTGATACCAATCCTGAGCGGTCCATTTTGTTTGTTGTTGGGCCCATCTGTACCGTGCTGCATGGTGTCGTGGTTGCAAAGATGGACCTCGCCATGAGTGAAGTTGCGCATCATGCAGCCTATTGCGGACAGCTGTGGTCGTAACACGATGTCCTGCACAAAAAGCATTATTCAACATGTTGGAGTTGCTGTAATGGTTCCTCCGAGCCATAATCCGTAGGTAGCGGTCATCCACTGCAGTAGTAGCCCTTGGGTGGCCTGAGCGCGGCATGTCATCGCCAGTTCCTGTCTCTCTCTGTATCTCCTCCATGTCCGGACAACATCCCTTTGGTTGACTTCGAGACGCCTGGACACTTCCCTTGTTGAGATCCCTTCCTGGCACAAAGTAACAATGCGGACGCGATCGAACCGCGGTATTGACCGTCTAGGAGTGGTTGAACTACAGACAGCACGAGCCGTGTTCCTCCTTCCTGGTGGAATGCTTGGAACTGATCGGCTCGCTCGCTCGCACATGAAGAGGCTTACACCTCGGCAAGGTATGAAGTATTAGCGCTACTGGGGCGCTTCACCTTCGAACTTGGTGAGTTGTGTAGGAAATTTCATGGGGAGCTGAAGTTTACATGATGGTGTGCTTGATATTTTTTTTTTTTTTTTAAGATGAAAGAATAGTTAGAGGGATAGTAGAAGAAGCAGGAAAACGAACAGCCCAATTGGCTGGCCGGCGTATTATTTAATAATGACAGATGAGAGGATAGTAGAAGGGACAGTGAGAGAGTGAGGAAAACGAACGCCCGTTGACTAGCCGGTAGTTCATAGGTAAATGACAGAGTAAAGGAAAGTAAGAAGGACAGTAAGAGATAAATGAATACAAACGGCCATTGTCCTGGCCTCATCTTCGTGGCAGCGTCGGTGACGGCGCTGGCAGATGGTCATGAGGGGATGAAGTGGGGAGGGGGGGAGGCTAAAGAGAAAGAAGTCAGAGAGTGACAGATGGAGAAGTGAAATGGGAAGGGCCCGTAATCATTAGGCCGACATTGGGGAGGGCGTGAGAGGTTGTGAGGCAGAGGGGCAGGGGGGGGGGGGGGGGATGGCATGACGTGGTGACGAAATGAAGCGATGATACGGAAAAGATGAAGTGACATGAACGTGACTAGTGGATAGGGATTCATGGGGGGCGGAAGGGAGTCATGGGGGGCGGAAGAGGAGGTCAGGCCAACGGGTGGTGGCCAGACGGTGGACATGGGTGCCCAGGGAATGGATTAGGGGATTGGGAGAGTGAACTGATCGGCTGTCGGACCCCCTTCGTCTTATAGGCGCTGCTCGTGCATCGTTGTTTACATATTTGGGCGGGTTTAGTGACATCTCTGAACAGTCAAAGGGACTGTGTCTTCGATACAACATCCAAAGTCAACGGCTATCTTCAGGAGTTCTGGGAACCAGGGAGATGCAAAAAATTTTTTGATGTGTATATACTATTCTGATTTGGTAACGTCGGTTACAGCAATTGCAGAATGCAGGTTTAGCCTATCTGTCCTGCGTTGGCTACAGTTTCATGAACACAAATAAAATAATGTTTTTTGAACTAAAGTCTGAAGAAAACTAATCTTCTGTCTTTATGTACTATTCTAAGAACAGGTCCAAAGTAAGTGTACTCAGTTAAATCTCTAGGCAGATGGTCTCTGTCCATACCCGATAATTCTGTTCAGTGTTCTGTTTCTACTGAAGACCAAGCATTGTCTATCTATCAGCCACTGTTTTATCTCACTCGATGACACGAAGACTTGAAATAACGACGTACGTTCTACAGGAACTCCTTAGCAAGACTCAGACTGACAACTGACAACTTTTGCTCGCGCACGGTTACTTAAGCGCGTCTCTTTTCATAATTTTGCTGCCGCTCCAGGAGACGTGATTCTCGCGGACAGCGTCATTGGTTTGAGGACGGACGTCCGCGGTACTTATGGTATCAACTGTCGCAAACTCGTGTGTGGTGTCTCATCACACAACATACCCCATTTCAGTTTCAGCAGTACGTAAAAATATTTCGTTCAAAAATTAGTCCAGTTGCGTAGATACACCTGTTTCTGTATTACACATCACTTATTAGAGAAGATTCTGGATTCATTTAGAGCCAAAAAAGTCGACGAATTGGTTGCATATTCAGCTGGCGACATCTCGGGTGACTGGAGACGACGTAGCTATTACCATCCTATGCTTAAGTAGCGAGACGGCTGCAGTCTGAACGACATGAAAGCCCTCTCCACATCGATGCGGCTGTTACTCCCGGCTGTGCACTTAGCAACGCATGGGAGCGTGCAGTTGATAAAGATAGAGCACAGAAAAACGCTTCCAGTAGTTAACTGTCTCATACGAGTGATGGCTCTGCAAGCAATGACGGTCAGAGCGCGCAAACATAGTCATGGACTGAGAGGGCGCCTCCTCATTACACACTATCTCCATGATCCCTGAGGCCCACGAGAGAGACACTTCGTGGTGCGAACGAAACGGAGAGTGACACTGCAGGTCTTACGAGAAAGTGTAAGATTACACTGTTCATCTTTTCCACTATTTCGCACATATTTTATGCGTTTGACTTACGAAATTCATAAACTAACATCAAACTTTCCCATGGCAGCAATAGGCATTTCACCTCATTCAAGAGAAAAAATGAAGCATGTGTTAAGACAAATTATACATGATGGTGGACCCACAGGATAGGAAATGCATCGTGTACTTAACAAAACGCGAAAAGTTGTGACTGAAGGCACTTTTTAATTCATACTTCCAGTGTACTGAATGCAGTCATGTTTGAAGCTGCGAAATATGGATAATATTTTAAAAAATCAAATCTTTAAGAAAATTTTTATCGCAGAAATACAGTCCGAATAAGCATCACCTGCAACGAAACAGTTAAATAAGGAGCGGGCTGATTGAATAGAACATAACGAAAAATCAAATGACGTCGGATTCAGTGGCCAAAAGAACACACATCTGAAAAACTTAGGGAACTGAGAGTCGACAGATATCAAACACGGAAGGCAAGTACTGGTTTTATAATGTGTGCTTATCAAGTTGAATTCACTCAGTAAACACAGCAGCACGCACCCCTTAATAACACCTGCATACCTCCAGCACAAGAGAACACCCTTGTCTAGTAACACATACAGACAGGCAATTCCCCTATATCCAGTTTCTGCCTCGGTGACAGCCAGCCGGACAGCCCTGAAGCAAACTGCGTCCACCCTCGCCGTATCGCAGGTCTCCGGCCAACACCCACTGCCTTGTACACTGCTGGCCACCGTAAATGCAACACCAAGAAAGACAAGAGGTAGCACAACAAAATTTATTGTGTAGATAACATGTTGACCAAGTATCAAATGATTACGATTACAGACGTCTGTGAGATGTGGTTCCTGCCAGAATCAGTAGCCAGAGTAGCCGCCATTGTTGGAGATCACCGCTGCCACACGTCTCGGCATTGAGTCAAAGAGACGTTGGATGTGTTCCTGGGGTACAGCAGCCCAAGCAGCTTCCACACGTTGCCAAAGATCATCTGGTGTGGCAGCTGGGGATGTAATCTGGGTCACTCGTTGAGCAACCATGGACCACATGTTTTCTATCGGCGAAAGATCCGGAGAGCGAGCAGGCCAGGGAAGCACTTCAATCTGGTTATTGACGAAGAACCTTCGGACAATGCGTGCCACGTGTGGTCGCGCATTATCCTGTTGAAATATGGCTGTGGCCGAGCCCTGAAGGTAAGGAAGGGCAACTGGCTCCAGCACCTCGGATATGTAGCGCCGGCTATTTAAAGTACCGGCAATGCGTACTAGAGGCGTGCGAGAGTAACATCCAATGCCGCCCCATACCATAATACCCGTTGCAAGACCAGTGTGGTGGTGCATAATGCAGCTGTCCAGCATCCTCTCTCCACGGTGTCTCCACACTCGAATCCGACCATCGTGGTGCTGCAGACAGAAGCGTGCCTCGTCAGTAAAGACAACGTCATTCCATTCTGCCGTCCACATCCGTCTGTCATCACACCATTGGCGACGGAGACGTCTGTGGTTCTGCGTCAATGGTAGACGAAGCAATGGACGTCTTGCGGACAGACCACTCTGCTGTAAACGGCGTCGAATGGTACGCGCAGACACTGGATGATGCGTTACAGACGCAATGTGCTGTGCTATGGTTCGGGATGTCACTGAGCGATCCGTCACTGCCATGCGCACAATTTGCCTATCAGCACGTGCAGTGGTGCACCGAGGTGGATGCGATCGACCACGTCGGTCCGTCGTACCCTCCTGCATCCAACGGTCACATATCCGCATTACAGTTGTTTGGTTTCTTCCAACACGACTAGCGATTTCTCTGTATGATAATCCACAATCTCGGTAAGCCACTATCCTTCCTCTGTCGAACTCGGATACTTGATCAAACGATGTTCGCTGTTGTCTACGAGGCATAACTGATCGTCTTGTGAAACAAACACAATGTAAACACACGTGCCGAACGTACACTCGTCGAAATCGCCAAGCCTTAAATGGCGCTATGAGGTGGCGCCACAGGCGCGCGTAATGTGCGTCTGCGCTGAAATTCTAATCAGTAGCATATCTCATCGCTGCAAACCCATGGTGTAAATTTCACTTGATTCGGATGCTTCCTTCAGGGTGTTGCATTTACGGTGGCCAGCAGTGTAGTTGCCGCCCACCGCGGCAGCCATGGCGTGCAGTTAAATCCAATGGCCACTTCCACTACTGAGCTCTCAGGCCGTGGTGGGAACTCGCTCACCATCCAGAAACCAGACTGCACGTACTCCTTGCTGTTCCGCGAAGGTTCGCTCGGTGGCGCCTGTGTCGCGAAGCAAGCAGCGCAGCGCCGCCCCGGAGCTGTTCAAACATGTATGCCGAGCGGTGGCGCGGGTTTTAACATGTGACAGCTGTGTGACGTCTTGCGACGGCACATTTACCGGGAACTTTTTATCCAAGGACGTCATCGCCAAAGATTTCGTAGCCATCTCTTAAGAATGTTCATGAAATTACGTGTAAGTGTTCTGAGGAAGTATTGATGTGTCTTTATGACGAGGGCATAAGTGTTCGTAACTAGAGCTCGTAATTTGTTTGTGATTTGTACTTTTTGTGTGCAGAGTTTGCTTTTCCATCTTCCACAAAGACTTCCATCTAAAGGTTTAACGTGGACAGAGATGCTGACTGGCTCGGCCGAGGCATAACCCAAGAACTGTTACAGATGGATAAGTACTGTATAGCAACTACATTGTGTTGGGACTCGGACATACTAAAAAAAAAATAATCGCAAGTAGTATACAAAGGTTTGTTTTCAACTCTGGAAGAACGCACATTAATAAAGCAGTTTTAAATAAGTCTCCAAACTGGTGATGAGAGAATTGATGTTATCACGCGCGGAAGTACATTGTTAGTGAACAGCATGAACTGAAATCGCACTGCAATTGACAATTGTCTCTTGACAATCTACCAGTTGTAGGCCTTCATCGAATGTGTGAAAATGTTATACACACTTGTGACGAAAACTGCAGGAGCGAGGTTGACGAAAAATACTTTACTATTGTAATGATGAGACGCGCTGAAATTTTCGTGTACTATTCGAAGGGTTTCGTTTTATCTAGTGACTTTAAGGTCATTCATATTTCGTCAACTTGATATTAAAAAGAAATGATCGTACAGTAACTGCGTCACTTAATATCCGCCACTTCCCAATATAGAGACAGACAAAGAGAGTGGTGTCATCTCACGGATTACGCTGCCCTCCCGCCGTCGGTTCGAGTTCTCCCTCGGTCATGAGTGTGTGTGTTGTTCTTAGTGTACGTTAGTTTAATTAGTGTGTAGGGTCCGATAACCTCAGCAGTTTGGTCCCATAGGAATTCACACACACGCACACACACAAGGAGAGTGGTGGCGGCAGCACTTGTCTAAAAGATAGTTCCGCTTCCGCCCGCTGTGACTTCGTGGCAGATACGTCGCATAGGAATGGTAGTTGCCCCGCTACGGGAAAAGAACACCCGATTGGTCTGGTTGATCGGCAGTTCGTAGACATATCTCGCTGTTGAGGCTTTCGCTACGTTGATTCACGAATACAACTATTATATCTCGCTTTAATGGACTTGGACTTCGATTTGGAATTCTCAGTGTTCCTGTTTTCGACTAATTTGGCTTTTCCCTTTAGTAATGATTTCAGCTCTCGTTGCTTTCAGTCGCAACGTTCATTCTCCTTTATTTTCTCGGCCATTCAGTTCACGTCGATATCAGTTTTCAAATCCGTACATTATTACTTTCTAGCTACCCGTAAGTTCAGTGTTTATAAATATCTGTGGTATGGTTTTAAATATTTACGTGCAGCCCCCGCCCCACATGAACCATGGACCTTGCCGTTGGTGGGGAGACTTACGTGCCTCAGCGATACAAATAGCCGTACCGTAGGTGCACCCACAACGGAGGGGTATCTGTTGAGAGGCCAGACAAACGTGTGGTTCCTGAAGAGGGGCAGCAGCCTTTTCAGTAGTTGCAGGGGCAACAGTCTGGATGATTGACTGATCTGGCCTTGTAACACTAAGCAAAACGGCCTTGCTGTGCTGGTACTGCGAACGGGTGAAAGCAAGGGGAAACTACAGCCGTAATTTTTCCCAAGGGCATGCAACTTTACTATATGATTCAATGATGATGGCGTCCTCTTGGGTAAAATAATCCGGAGGTAAAGTAGTCCCCCATTCGGATCTCTGGGCGGGGACTACTCAAGAGGATGTCGTTATCAGGAGAAAGAAAACTGGCGTTCTACGGATCGGAGCGTGCAATGTCAGATCCCTTAATCGGGCAGGTAGGTTAGAAGATTTAAAAAGGGAAATGGATAGGTTAAAGTTAGATATAGTGGGAATTACTGAAGTTCGGTGGCAGGAGGAACAAGACTTTTGGTCAGGCGAATAAAGGGTTATAAAAAAAGTCAAATAGGGGTAATGCAGGAGTAGGTTTAATAATGAATAAAATTTGGAATGCGGGTAAGTTACTACAAACAGCATAGTGAACGCATTATTGTGGCCAAGATAGACACGAAGCCCACGCCTACTACAGTAGTACAAGTTTATATGCCAACTAGCTCTGCAGATGAGGAAGAAATTGAAGAAATGTGTGACGAAATAAAAGAAATTATTCAGGTAGTGAAGGGAGACGAAAATTTAATAGTCATGGGTGACTGGACTTCGAGACTAGGAAAAGGGAGAGAAGGAAACGTAGTATGTGAATGTGGATTGGGGCTAAGAAATGAAAGAGGAAGCCGCCTGATAGAATTTTGCACAGAGCACAACTTTATCATAGCTAGCACTTGGTTCAAGAATCATAAAAGAAGGTTGTATACATGGAAGAAGCCTGGAGATACTGACAGGTTTCAGATAGATTATATAATGGTAAGAAAGAGATTTAGGAACCAGGTTTTAAATTGTAAGACATTTCCAGGGGCAGATGTGGACTCTGACCACGTTCTATTGGTTATGAACTGTAGATTAAAACTGAAGAAACTACAAAAAGGTGGTAATTTAAGGAGATGGGACCTGGATAAACTGACTAAACCAGATGTTGTACAGAGTTTCAGGGAGAGCATAAGGAAACAACTGACAAGAATGGGGGAAAGAAGTACAGTAGAAGAGGAATTGGTAGCTTTGAGGGATGAAGTATTGAAGGCAGCAGTGGATCAAGTAGGTAAATAGACGAGTACTAGTAGAAATCCTTGGGTAACGGAAGAAATATTGAATTTAATTGATGAAAGGAGAAAATATAAAAATGCAGTAAATGAAGCAGGCAAAAAGGAATACAAACGTCTCAAAAATGAGTTCGACAGGAAGTGTAAAATGGCTAAGCAGGGATGGCTAGAGGACATATGTGGGGATGTAGAGGCTTACCTCACTAGGGGCAAGGTAGATACTGCCTACAGGAAAATTAAAGAGACCTTTGGAGAAAAGAGAACCACTTGCATGAATATCAAGAGCTCAGATGGAAACCCAGTTCTAAGCAAAGAAGGGAAAGCAGAAATGTGGAAGGAGTATACAGAGGGTCTATACAAGGGCGATGTACTCGAGGACAATATTATGGAAATGGAAGAGGATGTAGATGAAGATGAAATGGGAGATATGATACTGCGTGAAGAGTTTGACAGAGCACTGAAAGATCTAAGTCGAAACAAGACCCCGGGAGTAGACAACATTCCATTAGAACTACTGACAGCCTTCGGAGAGCCAGTCCTGACAAAACTCTACCATCTGGTGAGCAAGATGTATGAGACAGGCGAAATACCCACAGACTTCAAGAAGAATGTAATAATTGCAATCCCAAGGAAAGCAGGTGTTGACAGATGTGAAAATTACCGGACTATCAGTTTAATAAGTCACAGCTGTAAAATACTAACGCGAATTCTCTATAGACGAATGGAAAAACTGGTACAAGCCGACCTCGGGGAAGATCAGTTTGGATTCCGTAGAAATATCTGAACACGTGAGGCAATACTGACCGTACGACTTATCTTACAAAATAGATTAAGGAAAGGCAAACCTACGTTTCTAGCATTTGTAGATTTAGAGAAAGCTTTTGACAATGTTGACTGGAATACTCTCTTTCAAATTCTGAAGGGGGCAGGGGTAAAATACAGGGAGCGAAAAGCTATTTACAATTTGTACAGAAACCAGATGGCGGTTATAAGAATCGAGGGACGTCAAAGGGAAGCAGTGGTTGGGAAGGGAGTGAGACAGGGTTGTAGCCTCTCCCCAATGTTATTGAATCTGTATAGTGAGCAAGCAGTGAAGGAAACAAAAGAAAAATTCGGAGTAATTATTAAAATCCATGGCGAAGAAATAAAAACTTTGACGTTCGCCGATGACATTGTAATTCTGTCAGAGACAGCAAAGGACTTGGAAGAGCAGTTGAACGGAATGGATAGTGTCTTGAAAGGAGGATATAAGATGAACATCAACAAAAGCAAAACGAGGATAATGGAATGTAGTCGAATTAAGTCGGGTGATGCTGAGGGAATTAGATTAGGAAATGAGACATTTAAAGTAGTAAAGGAGTTTTGCTATGTGGGGAACAAAATAACTGATGATGGTGAAGTAGAGAGGATATAAAATGTAGACTGGCAATGGCAAGGAAAGCATTTCTGAAGAAGAGAAATTTGTTGACATCGAATATAGATTTAAGTGTCAGGAAGTCGTTTCTGAAAGTATTTGTATGGAGTGTTGCCATGTATGGAAGTGAAACATGGACGATAAATAATTTGGACAAAAAGAGAACAGAAGCTTTCGAAATGTGGTGCTACGGAAGAATGCTGAAGATTAGATGGGCAGATCACATAACTAATGAGGAAGTATTGAATAGGATTGGGGAGAAGAGAAGTTTGTGGCATAACTTGACTAGAAGAAGGGATCGGTTGGTAGGACATGTTCTGAGGCATCAAGGGATCACCAATTTAGTATTGGAGGGCAGCGTGGAGGGTAAAAATCGTAGAGGGAGACCAAGAGATGAATACACCAAGCAGATTCAGAAGAATGTAGGTTGCAGTAGGTACTGGGAGATGAAGAAGCTTGCACAGGATAGAGTAGCATGGAGAGCTTCATCAAACCAGTCTCAGGACTGAAGACCACAACAACAATAACAACAACATGCTGCAGACAATCAACTTGGAACTGCAGTGTCGTTTGAAGGATTCAAAAATCTCTGGTGTGGGTTATCTGTTTTATAGTTATAACTATTCCAAAAAAATATGTTCACATCCTCCTAAAAGTTGACTTATAACCACATATAGAAAACCAGACTCCTGGTTCTATGAGCCATTTCCCTCTAATTTGTTAAAACAACTGCCTGGCGAAATCATTACCATTTCTCTTGATACATCTTATATAAAACACTAAGCTGTGGTATTGTGATATGCAAGTTTTAACAGCAGAAACTGTTAAATCAGAAATTCCCGGTATTTGCACCGAACTCCCATAAAAATTGTTCCGAGATTCAAACGCAGTACAGAAAACATTTTTAGAGAGGATTGTACAGCGAAATAACGAACCGTTCATTCCCTATGATTTTCTCTTCGGATGGGAAAGAAACTTCGTAATTTTCAAGAGCATGAAACAACAGCATAACAGTTCGGAAATCCTTCATAAATTTACCAAGAGTGTCGTAATAAATCTCATTGACTCCCACAGTTATATTAATGTACGTAGTATATTCCCATTCAGAAATGAGTACTGTAAACAGTGCAGAAATTGTTTATTGTGTGCTGCGGGTTCATGAACGATCCTTCCAGCTATTCTTTCAGAATATCCGACATCATATGCGCGCGGATAGAGGTGGTCCTTGGAGACAGGAGCGGAGCCAGCATCTGCTATGAATCACTAAGGAACGATACAATGTGCAAAAATCATTCAGGAGATAAAATTAGTGACGGTAGTACGCTACCTGCAACTGCACTAATTTCAGGAATTTTATGTGGTGTTTTTTGGTCGTCGTGGTATATTGTACTGAACTATGAATTTCCTTGTGTTGTCCATGGCTTATCCCACGGTAGTAACATCGGCGGCTGCATTCTGCGAATATATTGCAAAATACTCAATATACCCAGTTATTATAATTGTTACTAGTTATACAGGTTGGTTATTATTAAAGCTTCGTTACTCGAGCCAGCGTAGACTGAAAAACTATTTACCGTATGAGTACACAAATTTATAGGAAAGATGTTCAGACCGTGTGCTGCAAGATTTGCATTGATAGTGTAAGTATCACGATTTGCCGTTAGGTGCCGGTAGTGGTATGGTTACGTGGGATGAGGCACAATCATCAGTATGCATCACAGTTGCATGCAGTCAAGATGAGTCTGGACAACATGTGCAAGGCTTTCTTTGTAAAACTGTTTTATGAAAGCAGTTGGAGTAGTGCTGCTGCTCTTCACATGTATCGGCGCATTACAGAAATACGGAGAGGTCCTCTTTCGGTACTGCGCATTTGGAGAAAATGAAATCATTGGCTGATCATTCCATACTACGTGGCCACCAAGATCACCAGGTTTAAACTCGTGTGATTTCTAGCTATAGGTTACCTGAAGGACAGGATTTATCAACGGGAAACTAACACACCACACATTGGAGTTTGAAGATGAGCATAGCGAAAGAGGTAGCCAACATCGCACCTGAGATGCTTTGGGTAACAGTAGAGCAGTCTATAGCGCGGTTCCACACTATCGTGGCTGCAGATGGTCGTCATCATGAGAAACGTTTGTAGACAATTCAAGTTGACGTGGCGGGTGGAGGAAGTTATATACTCGTATGTATATGGACCTTCTATCTCAATGGTTCAAATGGCTCTAAGCACTATGGGACTCAACAGTTCCATAGACTTAGGACTACTTAAACCTAACAGACCTGAGGACATCACACACATCCATTCCCGGGGCAGGATTCGAACCTGCGATCGTAACAGCATAGCGGTTCCGGGCTCAAGCGCCTAGCACCGCTCGGCTACAGCGGCTGGCCCCTGTATCTGAAATCTGTTAATAACGCACCCTCCAAAATTATGAATTAGGAATCGAATGCCTTCTAAATGAAAAAAGAATTACAATTACTTCAGTTTATTCCAGTTACGCTATTCGTAAAACATTTGACAAACAATGACAATACTATTATAATGAAACTTTCACACATTCCACAAAGGGGTCGACGCGAAAGTTTTAACAATCATGCAAGTGAAATAATTGCATTCGCGAAATTGCGCCCCGTGACTTTGATGATGGCTATTGAATCGACAATTAGTACTACATAAAGGAATACGTTGTACCTGTGGTTGGGGTTGAAAACAGACTATTCAATGAATCTAAATGCAAGTCTTCAGAGCGAAGCTTGAAGTAACTGGAGTGCTATAAAATGACTTAAGTCTCGTAGTTGCAGCTCGATCTCACCGTAGTAAAATGTAGAGGGAGTATGAAGTGGCTACGGAATCAGTCATCGACAGCGCCAGCCATGCTCACAAACGGCAGAGTGCAAATAAGCTCCAAATTTCGCTTAGTTTCTCGATACGTCAGCCAGGGTTGTAGAAGGCCTTAAGAAGTTTTCAGTAGAGAAGTCTGACTGGACTTGCATTCGGGAGGACGACGGTTCAAACCCGCATCTGGCAATCCTGATTTAGATTTTGCGTTAGTTCCTTAAATCGCTTCATCATTGGATTCGTCTCCATAGCCGCTATCAGACAATAAGTAACGAACTACAGCATCCAATTTAAAAAAAAAAAAAAAAAAACCAAGTTGACCCTCATATCTCTGAAGCGACCCCACCTAGCAACAAAAAACCAACGTCATATTATGGCCTCCGTTGGCCCATGCAACATTTGTCCCTCAAACTTTTCAGCTCCTATCATACTTTCGGATTTATTCTTGGTGGCAATAGTTACTGACTCATATATATATATATATATATATATATATATATATATATATATATATATATATATGTGTGTGTGTGTGTGTGTGTGTGTGTGTGTGTGTGTGTGTGTGTGTGTGTTTCTGTATGTAAATATGCGTATATGTATACGTCCATACATTAAACATTAAATATTTTTTAAAAAATATAGAAAGTGGCCATCTGAATGCTTATTAGGGTATCGTGTGAAAATTTGAAATAAATCGGTCAAGAAGTTTTCAAGATTTTTTGTAACAATGTTAAAAAACGTCTTGTCTTTATGTAGTAGTATATCGGTGTTTCCAATGCATAGGGAAATTTGTTTTTAATGCATAAATTGACAAATGCGTTTTACTGTCTCTTTAATTAATTAAACATCAGGCCCGTGACTAATAATATTGAGATTGGGATTACCTGTGCAGTATGAATCCGCGACTTGAAACATCATGTTTTTTTAATCAAATTCTCTTCCCTTGAGTAGGGCTGGACTGGATACTTGTTGAAGCTTCTCCTTGTGTGTTATATGTCTCAGAAAAATCTCAGCGTTACACGCGCATTAACGACGAATTGCACAAATAAGGATGCAAAAGGCAGCTATCCTGACTGAGTAAACATTTTGGTCCTCTCATGTAGAAATACGTAAATTATGTAATTTCAGCCAAACCTGCAAGACACTACAAATGAGGATGAGAACTGAAGTTGTAGCCATATTAAACGTTCTAAGATCGAAAGAACAGAAAAAGTAATGGTCCGATTTCCTTGTTATAGCACCTTTAGAAGATAATGTAGAGACTGGAGGGAAAGATGATCCTACTCTAGATACCAGAACAAACAGGATTGAGGGCAGTGAAGTGCTGTATATTTCAAATACTCCATCTAAACTAACATATCGAAGGTGGATATGAAATAAAACATGCTGTGAGAGCTGTTTTCGTTTTCCTGACAGAGCCTTTTGTTAGAAAAGTTTACAGTATTGCATAAGAGTATTCCTTGACCTGATGAATCGAAAGTCTTGTTTAGAACCTACTTTTTCTAAATTCCAGTGTCAGAGATGCAAATGAAGGGAACAGCAAATTGCTTTTTCTCGTGGAAGTGCATTATGATAAAATTTGTTTGTTAACTGTAAAAATGTCCAATTTCTTCCCGAATTGTCGCAAAGTTTAACCTTTGCCAACGACTGTATTGTCACTGTATGTGGCAAGAAATTTGAAATAGCAGGGGGAAATTGTTAACAGCGAAAGCCTCACTCTCTAAACAGCAACCACAAAGGAAATAAAGTCTGATCGACTGCACTGAAAACAAAAGATTTTTTCCTAGCTCAGGAACAGGGAACAAAGAGAAAGGTAAACCTCCTCTGGGAAGAAAGAGCGCTATAGAGTCCTTTGCAACTCCCATATGCCAAGGACTTATCTTGCACAGTTTGGTTTATTAAGAGATTTACATTAGCTGCCAGGAATAGTATAATGCGCAAATTGATGGAAACCACTTGAGAAGTACTGAGAGAAAGTGTGAAGACTTTTGGTATTGCTCTGTACAACTCTACAAATGCGTAAGCATGCTCTAGATGATCCAAGTCATAGCATACCAAAGCTCTGGATTTATTTTGCAGACATGCCACATTGTAAGGTGAATATATCTCCGGACACCTCAGATGCCATCTCAGTCTTTTATTGACACATATGAAAAATTTCTAATACATAAATTAATATCTGGATTTACCATTGAAGTTTAATTGAAGTTTAATTTAATTCTTTGGTCGTAACAATACCACGAAAAAACGAATGTTGTGCTAAGTAGACTACATGTGAGAAACGCCTCTCTTATATTGTGAATATTTGCATGGTGTTTACGTGATCAGAGAGTGGCGGACAGTTGGAGACACCATACTGAAGGGGACGCCAGCGTCGAGACGCTCACCTGAGAGTATTGTAGCGGCACCACAGTTTAAGATAGGAGAGTTAGATTCGGTGCAACATTACTGAGCACACAAGTTGCAGCCACATGCGGACCAGTTGACAGTAAGTTACGCTGACCAGTGGTTGCGAAGTAGAATGGAGGCCACAGGACCGTTGAACTGCTTAAAAGAGTAAATGCAGTGGTATGCATGGCGCAAGTTACAGACAGAAGTGGCCCATTGGCACAACCTAAGTGTTGTGAGTAAGTGATTCAGTTAGCAAATGAGAGGTGCACAGCTGCGTATAAATAGGTGCAGATTTCTAACGAGACTCATTCAAGTGTGGTAGCTCTCCTGGACGGTGGGGCATGTCACACCACCGGTTACATGCGGATGGGGCGCCAGCATTCCAGTCCACAGTGGGTCGCTGGTTCCACCCTCTGAGGCCAACGGCAGTGTCCATAGCCAGCCAGTGGCAGGCCACTCCACGGCAGGGACGCAGAGTGCCGAGTCAACTGCCGACATCCTGACGATGCCGCAACTCCGCTGGCGTACAAGGCTCGACTCAGCATCGCATTGCACTGGGTCGCTGGGGTGTTGGCCTCAGCATTGCGGGACCCTGTGACTTGAACCAAGGTGAACGGGGCACTGTAATAAAAATAAATAAATCACTTGAAAAGCTACGACGAGTCTTAATATGGCACCTTCTATCTCTTCCCGCTAAATTTCGTTATCCTGATACATTTGGTGGCAGAAATTACCACTACAGTATAAAAGGAGGTGGGAAGTATTGTGCTGTCAGCAGAGAAGCAGTAACAGCTGAATGGTTTGGTCAGGAGGACGCAGTGACTTCTTACACACGTTAAGTCACCGGACTTGAAGAAGTAACAGATCCATCACGGACATTTAAGCCCTTACAAAGCTGTCCAGTACACTACTGGTGACGTCATTATGAGTGGAAACAATAAGGGACAAGCACAGCTAAACCAAGACGAGGCAGACTTCACGTACTAATGGGCTGGGACTGCCGAGCACTGCGGAGGTTGGTTCTAAAAAAAAAAGCATGAAATCGGTGGGAGGAATCACTAGTGACTTCCAAAGTGTTACCAGCAGTTCAGCGTGCATAACATCTGCAAGTAGGCTGTTACCAAGAACAGGGTACAACGACCGAGCGGCCCCTCATGAACCACACATCCTATGCCCAGATTTCGAAAATATTACTATCCAGTCATGTATATTATATATTAAAATTTAAAAACAACTATTTATTGTTGTTCATGGTTTGTCATACCACAACCATAGGTGGAAGCATAAGTGGCCAAAGACACTGCTAGCTAGGGCATAACCACTCACGGGAAAGTAACATACACCAACAAACGACAAATGTCGGCAAGCTAATGCATATCAGCAATGTTGACTGGATATACCAGCTGCTATAAATCCGACTAACAGGCTACAGCAGCGAAGCCGACGTGCTCGCCCACTGATGCACAAATGAATCGCCAAACATCACCCTGCACAGTACATCTGATATATGACTTACCAGATCCAAAACAATGATGTACCTAACTGTTACAGGTTTGCTGACGCTGACCAAGAGATCAGCATCGGCACCCAGCGGCAGCCGCCGAGTAACAGCACCACACAACTTCAAAGGTATCGACATGCGTGATACGCACTACTAATAAAGCCTATCCTTGCATGACCTGTCGCAGGTAGCAAGACATCCGCTACTGCTCTTACTACGTGATCTAACTATCGCATAGGTTTTTTCTCCTGGCTCTTGCATTGGCACTTTTTTTCCTCTGCCCTTCAAACCGCTACCCTTCGTTCGACTTTCGACCCAGATGAGAGCGTATTAATGGTTAACCTTAACCAGACGTTCGCAGACATCGCAGTACCCGCATCATGCGACGCCTCACTTTAGTGAAAAACTAACCCTTGTGCAGGGATGGCAGTAGGCCTTTGAGTTGGCCATCATGCCGCTGTGGGCGCGGAGGGACTACACCTCTTTCACTGTCTGTCTCATACCCAAGTCAGTAATTATTTTAAATTTATCATTAAAACATAATCCAAAAATTTAACTTTTCTTATTGAAGTGACTTTCTGCAAGAAATGTCATACTCACATTTTCTAGTTCATTAAACTTCTTAAATTTCTATATACCATAAAAAGTATGTTATGAATAAAAGGCAGCGAAAAGAAACGGAATTCGTATTTTTATATTTTTTTGTTGCGGTCATAAAGTACCGCTCGCTTCTGTGTTCCCGTTATGGGAACTGTGTTAGTATTGCAAAGATTCGGCTAAGAGATGTTTTCAGATTATGAATCCGACTTACACATCACTAAAAAAACTAAACTCCGTCCGTACAGACCTTGGAAGACCCAACGGTACCGACCGGCCGCTGTGTCGTCCTAAGCCTCAGGCATTACTGGACGTGGATTTGGACGGGCATGTGGTCAGCACACCACTCTCCCGGCCGTATGTCAGTTTAGGATACCGGAACCGCTACTTCCCAATCAAGTAGCTCCTCAGTTTGCCTCACAAGGGCTGAGTGCACCCCGTTTGCCAACAGCGCTCGTCAGAGCGGATGGTCATCCATCCAAGTGCTAGCCCAGCACGACAGCGCTTAACTTCGGTGATCTGACGGGAACCGGTGTTACCACTGCGGCAAGGCCGTTGAATTTTACACATCACTACCTATTTAAAAACGATGTTGTTAGTAATATTTAACAACATCTGAAGAATTTTCTTAAGTTTTTTTTCGTGTTGGGCGTAAAGTACCCCCACCACTTTATAGTTAGCGTTATACAGAATGAGCTGGTATTTCTGGGGTTAATACAAAAAGGTACAAATAACTCCACGGAGATTACAACAAAAAATAGGAAAAATTAGTAATTCGTCCAGCCGTAAAGAAAATTCACTAAGGTGAATACGCTTTATTTTAATTGCGTTTTGGAATGCTTAAACAAGAGAAAACTATTTCTCTTAATGTTCATCGGAACTTCTTTCACTTAACAAAGGCTCTGTTTATATTTCCCAAACGGCACATATTCTGGTGTCAATGATTAAGTTCATTTGTAGCCATCTTTTAGAGAGAGACACATACGTTTGTACACCGACTCATTCCAAACTTCTAATTTCGCAACACCACTTTACACAAAATTAAAACTCACCGCCATGTCCCAAGTGTGAGTCTAATCAACGACCTCTGTTTTTCAAAATATCGAAGCTAACGTGAGGGAACCTATGCCTACCTGAAGGAGTGCAAGTCATCTATGTCGACGTTACAGATTTGGAAACTGTGGGCTAGTTGATCGTATGAGAAACCACGTGAGAAAAATGAAAGATTGGAATTTGCAAAAGATTGTTCCGGAAGAGTGGAAGTTATGAGGGACCAATTTAGATAGCACAATGAAACAAAAATCTTTATGTCCAAAGTGTGAAGGAAAATGCCTAAAATAAAGAATAGTACAAGTTTCCCCTAAAGGAATACAGAGACGAGGTGCACATGGTGTGCAAGATCTTGAAACCAGAAAGTGAAGGAATCTTAGAATTTAGAAATGTTGTTACAAACAAGGTATTTGAGGCGTTGTCATCATTTTTGGGGTATATGAGTTATTACTGTAGTTGGTATTTACACACGATTCCGCATCTGTTGATTCTAAAATGAGACGTGTTCAGTGATTTTTTCCCTGTCAAAATCAGTGTAGAAATTATGTTTCGTGCAGAAAGAGGACTTGTCACAGAGACAAGTCCCTATATTGCACGAAAGAAGGTGTGTGGGCAGCACTGTAGCGGTTTGCAGTAATCAGCTGTGAGACTTCCAAATGGCTTCGGTGACGGGATCGCCAGACGAGTCCGAAGACGATTTACATGAATTTAGAAGGCGGAAAAGACGCCCCGAATTGTGGAAGAGGAATGTGATTAAACAAAAGAAGGTCAAGGGTTTGGAGCATGCCAACTGGAAAGGAAACATTGTTCCTAGGAGGGAAACAGGTGGAGATTGCAGGTAAATAGTCATACTATGTTCATCGTTTGAATTCTCTGTGCATAACGTAATATTCTGTAGCAGAGGCAAGGTGTGTAGAAACATTGTACTATAATG
Organism: Schistocerca serialis cubense; assembly: GCF_023864345.2. NCBI lineage: Eukaryota > Metazoa > Arthropoda > Insecta > Orthoptera > Acrididae > Schistocerca > Schistocerca serialis. The sequence continues at coordinate 221,576,099 of NC_064646.1, read as the reverse complement.
TGAATATAAATTCCTTTCATGGACGCGAAGTGTAAGTTTATATTTTAGTTGTAATACAGGAAATCGGTAAAAATATATTATTCGCCGAGTATATAGGTTAATAATACGCTAATATCTGTTTACAGATGCCGGTGTAAATGTTTTGAGACGTACTCATTTGCTAAGAAGGAACTATTGTTGACAGAATTCAACAATATGCCCAACAAAGATGGACAGGACGGGAACTTGGGTGCTCACGTTCTTCCCTTCTTTCCAAAAGCAAGGAGACCACGCCCAAATTCCATTACCAGTCGTGGAAGGACAGCAAATTGTTATTATAAGGTAACTGGTATGACAACTGTAATATTATTTTATTAACCGTTTCGTTCCCGAATTATGTACATGTTTGATCCACGTTTTGTAAAATCTTTAAGGCAAATAGTTAAGGCATATATTTAATAGGTTTATAGTATTACGCTTATGTAGATTTTTGATTTATGATACTAATTCACTTGTATCTGCCGGTTAAAGTTGGCTTCAAGGAAACTATGGTATGCAAGAAACCTTAATTATTGCACTCCATGGCATATCAAAACGCCGAGTGCAGAGACTGTGCCGCTTAAGTCAATGACAGTTGTTTAAATCAAAAAGGGGATATTTCAGTCATTTTCTATTACCATTTTCTATCAGTTGCCATCATCCTATGATTACAGATTGTTGGTTTAACATTGCATTCTTTCTCACGAGTCTGTGGGACTAGGCATAAGATTTGGGAATAACGCTATTCAGATTCAAATGGTTCAAATAGCTCTGAGCACTATGGGACTCAACTGCTGAGGTCATCAGTCCCCTAGAACTTAGAACTACTTAAACCTAACTAACCTATGAACGTCACACACATCCATGCCCGAGGCAGGATTCGAACCTGCGACCGTAGCAGTCGCGCGGTTCCGGACTGAAGCGCCTAGAACCGCTCGTCCACATCGGCCGGCGCTGTTCAGAATTATGCAGTTTTTTCAATATATCTCAGAACATCAATTGAGTGACATATCCCCTTGTTGATCTCAACGCCTCGTTTGCTACAGAAAGGGTTAAAGTGGAGTGATGCAAAACTGAGTAGTCTGTTTAATTATTTCAGACTGACATTGGACACTGGGCAAAGGCATACGACTGTAATTGAGAATAATGCCTTATAACGTCACCACAAATACACTGACGGAAGAAGTCACAACACCGAAACATAATTAATGTAGAGTAATTAAGTTTTGGAAATATGTTTGTACAGGTAACATGAATGAGTGATTAACATTAATAACATGTGTAACCGCTAGAATGTTGAATGCAAGAATGCAAATATACATGTATTGTGTTTTGCAGGTGCCGGATGTCAGTTTATGGGATGGAGCTCCACCACGCCTGTTGCGCTTGGTCAATACAGGACCGTTAATGCCGGTTGTGGATGACGCTGGAGTCGTTATCCGATGATGCCCCCTCCCCCCCCCCCCCCCAAATAGGTAATCGATTGGAGACAGACCTGGTATGCCAGCCTTTGTGACCGAGCGGTTCTAGGTGCTTCAGTCCGGAACCGCGATGCTGCTATGGTCGCAGGTTCGAATCCTGCCTCGGGCATGGATGTGTGTGATGTCCTTAGGTTAGTTAGGTTTAAGTAGTTCTAAGTTCTAGGGGACTGATGACCTCAGATGTTAAGTCCCACAGTGCTCAGAGCCATTTGAACAGATCTGGGTATGGAGCAGGCAAGGCAACATGTCGACACTCTGTAGAGCATGACGAGTAACAACAATGGTATGTGGGCGAGCGTTATCCGAATGTAAAACACCCGCTGGAATGCATTTCATGAATGGCAGTACAACACGCCGAATCACCAGACTGACGCACAGGTTGGAGTCAGGTTGCGTGGGTCAAGCACGAGATTGCTCCTGCTGTCATACGAAATCGCACCCCATATAATAACACCAACTGTAGGTCCACTGTGTCTAGCACGTAGACACGTTGATTGCAAACATTCAGTTCTCGCTTGAGGCCACTGAAGTCTCAAATGGCAGAGGTTTGTGGTCAGCAGAATACACGCTGCAAGGCGTCTGGCTGGAAGCTGTCCTAGAAGTAACCGATTTGTAACATTTCGTTGCGTCACTGTGGTGCCAACTGCTGCTCAAATTCCTGCTGCAGATGCAGTGCGATGCGCGAGAGCCGCACGCCGAACAGGGTGTTCTTGTCTCTGGGCAGTGCAAGGCGGCTGTCTGGAGCCCGGTCTTCTCGCTACCGTACATTCCCGTGAACACCGCTGCCAGCAATATCTACAGGGGCCACGTTCCTGCCAAGTCTCTCTGTAATACCGCAGAAGGAACATTCAGCTTCTCGTAGTCCTCTTACAGGACCTCGTCTAAACTCAGTGAGGTGCTGACAATCGTGTCTTCATCGCCTTAGAGGCATCTTTGATTAACATCAGCTCACCACGCCCAACCTCAAAGGTAACTAATGTTTACGACCGTTACAGTGAGTTTTCAAACTGAATCTGATTTGCATCCCCACTGTGGCGCTACTACCGCCACTCTGGTGCAATTGATTTTAAATCTGAGTATACATCATCTTTCAGGTGTACCAATTTTCGCTTATGTCGCACAACTTCTTTTTCGTTTTACGATTCTTTTCCGCCAGTTGACTTTAATGGAATCCTATAAAACAAATTTGGGTAATTTTCAAATGGGGGATGCGTAAAACATAGTTAAAATCTACTAAGCCTTGAACGGAACATGCTTAAGAGCGATTATTTCAATCAATGGAGCCGCAGTACCAGACAGTTTTTCGGCCAAAAAGCGATCCGGCAAAATAATTGTACAGTTTTCTGTAACGGGTATTTTTCGAAGATTATGCTGAACTCCTGGAATACCACAAATCTATCTCCACTCTTACCATATTGTTTATCTTATGCTTCCCATCCACCTTGTTTCGTATTTTGCTTTAACGCATTTCATTATACCATATTTACTAGCACTCTGGTGTATTGACGTATTTAAAATATTTTAACAGATTTATATATTTTTTCTTTTGTTGTATGTTATTTCTTAATACGAAACATCAGTTAAGCTTTTGGTTAGTTTTTAACCTATTATCTAATCTGTTGAATGTGCATACTTTCCTAAACTCAGCTCAATGCTAAGTTCTGATATTTTCTAATGTTACTTTATCAAATCTATCTTTCACTCCGAAATTTATCCGACACACGTTTTCTGTATAACATTTTCCTCGTAGTTATCTGTTTTTACGCCGATATCTTCGTTGACGACACCCGAATGTTGTTCATTGCCCTTTTTATAAGTTAAAAATCGGTAAAAAAAAAACTGTCGGACACTGTTTCTGCATTCGATCCATAAACATTAAATAGTCCCACCAAACAGAAGCGGAATAATCCATTAATATGAACCAATTATTATTATTATTATTATTATTATTATTATTATTATTATTATTATTCTGTATGTATTCAATCAAATGCCGCGGGGTTTGAGGCGCCATGTCACGGACTGCGCGGCCCCTCCCGCCGGAGGTTCGAGTTCTCCCTCGGGCATATATATATGTGTGCTGTTCTCAACATTAGTTAGTTTAAGTAGTGTGTAAGCCTAGGGTCCGACGACCATAGTAGTTTGGTCCCTTAGGAATTCACACACATTTGAACATTCAATCAAATGATCGTTAACACATTTCATTTCTGAGTAGAGTGATATGTTTTTGAGCAAAGGAAAGGGAGACATAATTGTGTGACTAATTGCCTGCTAGCAGCTCCTAGTTTTCTAAATTATTACGGAATAAAATAGCGAGAAACCTTGGCGAAGGTAACATGTCATGCAAACCTGTTATTACAAGCGACTCGTGTGGAAGAGTAATGGCTTTAATCACTCCAATGAAACTTAATATCCTAATGTGTCGCTAGGTTGATCAGCTAGTAATAAAACAGGCGCCTTAAAGAATGCGGATGACTTGTAGATGGTCACGCACGTTACTGTGGTGTAGGTCATGTTGAAAGGATTGCCGATGAAGTATTTTTTTGTCACCGATTGTGAAGTCCTGCTGCTGTTTATTTACGAGCATGGAAACCCTCACAAGGCTATAACGTTTCCGCAAGCACGTCCAAAGTCGTAAACGTTAGGTGTGTGACGACCCTTGCAGTGACTGAAGAAATTACCAGAAGTCACTGTCAGGGACAAGAAAGTTGGTAGAACCGTTGTGTCTTCTTACTTATTATTCAGCATAAATCTACAGCGATGACGCTTCTGGAAATCCTGCGTTAAACTGGTAGGTACTCGTTCCTTCTGGGATAAAAATGTTTATATGAAAACTTAGCAAGGTGCATGACCCGCTTGAGTTTCTCGTTACGACAAGTTACAGTTAGTCGACATAAAAGTTTTATGGGTTTGGTACCGCGTCATAATGTAAAACTACTACTGCTATAGAAAAGCCAACGTTTCGGCCACGATTGCAGCGGCCTTCTTCTGGGTCTAATGGTGGGTTCTAGCTATGCAGTGTCCTTCATATTTTGTTGTTAGTGTTCACTGCGCATGCCATTACGTCATAATTTTAGAAAGGTGGAATTTACGGTGTTCCGAAGATACATAAGGAAAGTAGTCCTCTGAGGTCAATAGTGAATGGGATCAATTCGCCTACTTACAATTCGGCAAAGTACCTAGCATGCAAACTAATAAGTCTAGTTGGCAAGACGGACTCTTGTGTGAAGAACTCGACACACTTTATAGAACGCCTAAAGCGAGAAACAATTTTACCTAAGGACATCATGGTCAGCTTTGATGTGAGATCACTATTTACGAACGTGCCAGTAGATGAAACTACCCACATCCTTCAGGAGCATGTACCGCCAGACATATGCGACCTGGTTGAGTTGTGCCTGACTTCAACATACTTCCAATGGCAAGGAAAATACTACGAGCAGACAGACGGCGTAGCAATGGGGTCTCCCCTATCTCCGCTGGCAGCCGACATATTCATGGAAGCCTTTGAAGCAACAGCCCTCGGTTCAGCTCCTTTACGACCACGTTGCAAGTTCCACGAATATCTGAACAGTATGCACGGGAAGATACAGCTCACGCTGGAAGTAGAATAGAATGGTGCTACCCCATTTCTAGACGTCGAAGTGTACAGGAGAACGGAAGGCACACTGGGGCACAGAGTATATCGTAAGCCTAGACATACTGGTATCTGCACGCCCAATCCTACCACCACCCAGCGCAGAAGAACTCTGTCATCCACTCTTTGGCAATCCGCGCGCAGCGCCTAAGTGATGCTCAAAACATCACACCTGAGCTTAAAAGGTTACGCACAACGTTTTTAACCAATGGCTACAGCCATAAGTCGATAAACACAGCCTTGTCGACGAACACAAGCAAGAAAGATAAGCAGGAAATAGACAAACTGCAGCCAACAGTACGCCGACCCTATGTGAAAAACGTCACTGACCGAATAGGCAAACACCTTCGCCGCGTTGGGGTGCAGCCTGTCTTCTATAGTGGTCATAGGATCCAGGACGTGCTAGGCTCCATCAAGGACAAGGTGGATGCTTTACACACTGCAGGCGTTTACAAGGTGGAATGCGAATGTGGAGAGGCATACATCGGCGAGACGTAGGCCAATAGCAACGCGCATTCCGGAGCACGAGCGTTATATTCGTCTAGGGCAACACAACAAATCCACAGTGGCAGAACACCACCATGACTGCGGAAAAGAAATAAAATTCAGCGAAGCCTGTGTGTTGGCCAAGCAGCCAACTATGACGAAACGCAAAATCAGAGAGGCCATAGAAATACTTAAACACCCTAACAACATGAACAGGGAGGATGGACTCAGGTTTGCCCCATCTTGGCTGCCGGCAATCAGAGCCCAACAGACCGCACTGTCAACACGAGGCACGAGCACTACCGGCGAGTACCTGCCGCCACGCGGCCGACATCCAGCAGTTGGGAAACAGCAGAAAACTTCTCATTCGACGGCGGCCACCAATCATGGTACATAATACAAGAGCCAATGGACAACAGAGGTCACGTTCTCCCTCCACCGCAATAACCTATTAAAATAAAGTTCCCTCTCCTTCTTCCTTAAGTGACCAATAAACCAACTGCCCTTCTAAAATTATGACGTAATGGCATGCGCAGTTAACCCTAACAACAAAATATAAAGGACACTGCATAGCTAGAACGCACCATTAGACCCAGAAGAAGGCCGCTGCAATCGTGGCCGAAACGATGGCTTTTCTATAGCAGTAGTAGTTTTACATTATGACGCGGTAGCAAACCCAGAAAACATTTATGTCGACTGACTCTGGCCGCGGAAGCCTACGCAATTATATAAGTTACAGTTAATCGGAACTTTTCAGACTGTATAGTAAGTTATCGAGTCTAATATCCTGGAAACCTGTCTTCGCCGCTCGTAAGTAGCTCATCGAAACGGGAGTCCAACAATGATTTCGGAAGATCTTGGAAAGAGCAGTAATTGAGGAAAACATAATGGAACGGACGCGTAATTTGACTGTCGCTGACAGAGTAAACTCGCAAACTATTATCACGTAAACCACTGTGTCAACAAACATGGCTCTACTATCTACAGCCTTCACGATACAGTGAACGAACGTACCAAACCGCCGTTCAGACTATTTGTGCTTGCAGTGTCCGTCTTGATTCCTACACAAGAGTTTTTCTTTACGCACACAAATCGTCACATGGGAGCATAAAACTAATACTATAATTCTACAGCAGTTAGTACGAAATCCTCGTAGTTTTGTACATTCATTCTGCGACCCTTCTTGAAGATTATTATGACACGTGTATTTGCCAGTCGCGCTGGATGCTAGCAAAAGTTCCGATATTTTCATACATATGACGTATAAACCAAAGTTTAGCTCATCAGGAACTATCTTGCGTCTTTTGTTTTTCAGTTCTCAGCTAGTTTATTTCGATTGCGTTAATTTTCTTGATTGTGCCATGGTAGAAAGCAGGGACCATGTTATGATCTTTTTCTCTGACTCAATTTCGAAAGACAGAGTTTAATATTTCATCCTTTATTTTATCATATTTCATTTTGGTGTCATCATGATAAACGAACATCAGTAGGGAGGACTTGGATCCATTTACTCTTTGTATTGGGTTTGGGGGTGGGGGGTGGGGGAAGGTATTCAGTATTTTTGTATTATGTAAACATTCAATCGTTGTAGAAGGTTACGTATTTTCATTGTGGTGCTTCTCATTTGGATCGATTTCAATTACGTCTTCAACCGATCTCCATCACGACTGGACAATCTGGCAATATGAAAGGTAGATAATCTACAACGTTAAGGAACCTTCGCTTAGTGCTTCATTTTGGCAGGCTGACGATGGCGGCGCATTGAGATGCTGACTCCGCGAGGCACTAAAAGCGTTGGGAAGTCATCCTGATCCATAACCACTCATCCATGTCCGCAACGCTCAGACCTCTCTCGATGGCATCCAACACGTGCTCATTACGACGCGGTAGGTGACCTGAGGGAACACAAAAGAGCGTCCATACCCAGGGGCGTGTTCATAATTGTGAATGATGGTTCACCTTCTAGAAAATCAGCACCAGCAGAGGTTCAGTATACTATGACTGTGGTTTTTTAATATCTACTCATCTGATACAGACGTGGGGAAAGTTTTCAAGGAGGGGGGTTTCAGATTTCTCACCGATATATCTCTTGTATGGCAAGGGCAGAATCACTACCGAAATGGTAACACGTACGTTTAGAACATTAAAACAGGCAACTGAGAAAAGTATCACGAGTCTATTAAACGACAGAGTAATCGTACAGCGCTTTCGGAAATGCAGAGGAAGTTGATAGAGGATTTATGCTGATAATTCGAATGGTCGCGGGTCATCGAATACACAGGTCAAAGGAATGTAGAGGAATGCAGCCTGTTGGTTTGACAAGTGTGTTATAGCGACCAGGTCGTCAGAAGGGCTCAAATGGCTAAAATGGCTCTGAGCACTATGGGACTTAACTTCTGAGGTCATCAGTCCCCTAGAACTTAGAACTATTTAAACCTAACTAACCTAAGGACATCACACACATCCATGCCCGAGGCAGGATTCGAACCTGCGACCGTAGCGGTCGCGCGGTTCCAGACTGTAGCGCCTAGAACCACTCGGCCACTCCGGCCGGCGTCAGAAGGGCGAAACATTGATTTTTTATTTAATAAACTTCAGTGATTCTTCCTAATTCTAAAAAATTTATACTTTACTTCAAGTACCTCATCATTTTCGTGTTTAAATGCCTTTCTAAAGCAGATGCGGCGCGTGAATGCCTAACTATCTCACTACTGTCAAACATAAACCCCTGCCTACAATGTCTCGTTATTTAAATTTGGCGCCGCTGTTTTTCTAGCAACTCGCTTGTGTAATACCTCTGAAAAACATATCGACTGCACTGTGAGCTGGGATTTATTGCAATCGATCTCTCTGCCGATACAACTACATTACATGAGTTAGCTTGTATTTTTCGTTTGCTTTCGTGTTGTAAACTTGTTACTGTGACTGCGTTTTTCAACCATTTTACATGGTAAAATACCAAAAACGTAGTTTAATTGCAGTCGTAAATCTTACGCTCGTCAGAACAAGTACGTTGTTGTAAATCGCACGAGGGATGAAACTGTTACTCCTGAGCAAACTGAGGCTAGGCCTAAAAGTTCACCAGGTAGTACCTGAAATCGCAAGTTGAAATATATTACGGAAAATGAACAAGATTTTGGTGTTGTAAATAGTGAAAATAACGATTAAATTTTAATTAGTCAGTGAAAGCTTACAAAACTGCTTTTGTCTGTTGCTAAATATAAATACTATGACAGTGAAACATCCCTTACGTTCAATCAGAACAAAAGTAAGACAAGAGTACTATTCAGCAAATTGTAGTGGAATCTCAAATGAATAGAGTAACTAAACGTACAGTGACATCTCCTATAACATGTACACAATATAGTGAAGTGAATACTGGCCTTGCTTATGCCGTGAGGTGTATTGGAAAGGGAAGAAAAGCAGTCCAGATATTCTGTGCTATGATGGATCTCCCACTGCCGCTTGTCAAATTTGACAGTTATTATGAATGTTTGCATAATGCCCTAACAGAAGTTAGTGAAGCATCTATGCAGAGGGTAGCGAAAGAAACTGTAGATGTTTGCATCTATGCGAAGAGTACTGCTCTTCTTTGAATCTTCCCTACCTCAATCGTTTATTCGGATTAGTGTCTCTACGATCAATTCTGAAGAAACTGTCAAACGAGGACCTAACCTAAACTAACCTACGGGACCTCCTTCGTGGGCAGGATTGCAGTAATAACCTTTTCTTGCAGTAAACACTTCTCGTATGTGCCTTCCTTAGTATACATTTATATGCCCGTTCCATCTTTATTCTCTCCAGACAGCTACTGCCACCTACTTGACAGCTGTAACCGTTTCCAGTATATGATCGTCGATGGTGTACTCAGCAGATGTCTGATTATTGCCTCTGTTTATATGCATTACGTTACATTTATTTATGTTGTGAGTCAAATGACAGCCTTAAAGTTTTCCAGCATACCGCAACTACTTCCAGCCAAGTGACATCTCTGTACACATTTGGGTCGTCTGCGAATGCTCTTCAAGAGCTTTAAGTGTTGCCATCAGGATGTTTATAGAGGGTGTTTCAGGAGGAATAATGAGGTTACAGAACAAAATAATTCGAATAAAACATCCGATATAACAGTTTTCGATTTTTAGTTGCTACGGAGATAAGGTATGACCTAGCGCTTTGGTCTCCAGTTGTTACGGTTTTATTTATCGATTGTCATTTTTGTAAGTTCCAGCTTTGAAGTTGTGTTTGAGTTTACATGACTGAATCTTACAGCTGTGGCTGTGATTCTAACTTTTGGACCAATTCTACAGTGTTTTACCGGGTCGGCTTACGGGGTCCTTTATCTAGATTTGTTGGAACTGAACGTCCAGTATTACTGGAAGCGCTTTCTGCGCCCATAAGGATGAGTATGTTCTGATAGGATGACGAGACATTTATGCAATCTAATCATCAGGTGACACATCATCAAAGCCTGACATTCCCCCGAAGATGAACTGGCAAAAACAGACAATTTTTTGGTCAACCAAATCCCTGTACATCACTCCTTTAGATTTTTGCGTTTTGGAGTGATTGAAGGTGAAGACTACAGATAAAAAGCGAACACAGGAGAGAAATTGGTCGTTAGACTGTCAGTTGTGCTCCCTCATGAAAGATCACCACGACGATTCCTGAGGACCTACACATTGTGTTGCCAAGGCAATTCAAGAGCGTACTGAAGTCGGTGGTGGAATTTACGATCAGCTTTGAACTTAATCGTGTGCAACACCTTCCTTGACTATTTGTTTGAGTCCCGTTTTAAAAGCTGTTTCCGTGAAATAATTAGAAACATGTTATATGGAATGTTTTATTAGAATTAACTTTAACAATAACTTTCTAAAACACCTTATATCCACGTATACCCTGATACCACGTAACGTACACAGCAACGGTCCATTTACTGTCCCTTGAAGTGCATGTGATGCTAACCCGTGCCGGCAATGTTTTCCCGTTACGAACTTCGTACTAAATTAAATTAGATATGAAATTTTCGTTACGACAGCATACCTTTTCCAGTATTCCGCAAGCACGTATTTTGTTGGCTAGATCATGGTGAGAAATATCCGAGGAAGCCCACTGCCGTGTTTCAGGCTTTGTCGAAAAACACAATTTGTGGTACCGGTCTCCAGTGAACCCTTTAGAGCCGCAAGAAAAGCCGTTGCACTCTCCTAAAGTGATCATTTGGTGTGGATTCGGTGGTTTTTGGGATTGTAGGTCCATTATTATTATTTTTTTTAAAATGAAGATGGAGAAACAGTGAGAGTTCATTCAAAACTTTATGTTACAAAGTTACAACAACTCACGCTGCGCCGTTATGAACATGTGGCCAGTACCTTCCTTAATGACGAGTATTACCGACACCGTTCTCCAATTTCATTGGATGAAATGGATGCATGCCTTCGATGTAAACACTAACCCGTCAGAGAATATTGCAATTCAGCGCCCATTTGTGTCGATATCCGCCGTTTCTTGTTCGTGCCAACGTCGAAAGCGGAAACTTTGTTACAATTTTTTTTTCAGTGAAGAAATTTAGGTAGACAGAGATTAGTACTTCTTTCGGTGCCGCCATGACAAACGCGAACGTCGAGAGGGACGACTTGGGTCCACTGATTCTTTCGAGAGAAGAAGGATGGGGGAGGGTGGAAGGGAAGGTAAATATTGTTGAATGACTTAAGTGTGCGATCGATGATGATTACGATGATGTTTGGTTTGTGGGGTACTCAACTGTGCGGTCATCTGCGCCCGTACAAAGTCCCAATTTTTTCGTAGTCCAATTTTTTTTCACTGTCCAATCCAACCACTGTTACAAATGATGAAGATGATGATGAAATGACGAGGACAACACAGACGACAAGTCCCCGGGCAGATAAAATCCCCAACCCGGCCAGGAATCGAACCCGGGACGCCGTGATACAGAGGTAGCAACGTTAGCCCCTAGACCACGAGCTGCGGGCAGGTGCGATCTATGTGAAGCGTTTCATATTCACACGGCAGCTGATCTCATCTGGACTGGTCTATAGCACGCCTTGTACCGAAAGCTGAATAACGTGTCGTCCACTATTGAATTGTTTTACGACATGAAAGGCAGCTTCATCTGCAAGACTATTGCTATATGAATTTGACTGTTTAAACTACTACAGTAATCGACCTAATTGTCTGTTTCCTTGTTCTGAAGCTATCGTTTCGGTCATGAATGAAATGCATCAAACCGAATAACATTTTGCTCTTGGCTGTATTTTTTATTTGTTTTCAAAGATTCTCTTTGTTCCTTAATACCTGTTTACGAGGGCCTGTACTTATCACCAGTATTTTGAAATTTTATAACTCTGAAATTTCAACAAATATTGGAATGAAAATTTAACCAAATAATTACTTTATTGTGACCTCTACGTGTAAAGAATTAAAAACTGTGGAATGCGTAGTGTAGTGAATATTGCTTTTTGTCTTATTTACTGAACCTGGTGTAAAATTTATTTCAGGTACACTGTTCTTCCACACTATTCAAAATAAAAGGTCAAAACAAATTTCATTGTTTTAATTATTAACTTGTCGAAAGAGTGGACTAGAAATATTTACCAATTAGTTGCTTGTGTATTTTTAAGGTTTTTAGAAGTCAGTTTCTCTCCTAATAATTGAAGAACATGTGACATGCTTCAGCTTAAAATATGTAATATTGTTGTATAATGTAGCCGACTATGTAGGCAAGCACTATATTATCGCACACTCAAAATTTTGTTTTTCTAGCTTTAATATTGGATGAGCTCCATAATCTCTTTGACTCTGAGATTCATTTTCATATTCTTTGGTTTTCTTGCATTTCCTCGTTATTCTGGCCACCTTTGTCACGCGTCAGCAGCAAAATGTTCAAATGTGTGTGAAATCTTATGGGACTTAACTGCTAAGGGCATTAGTCCCTAAGCTTACACACTACTTAACCTAAATTAAACTAAGGACAAACACACACACGCATGCCCGAGGGAGGACTCGAACCTCCGCCGGGACCAGGCGCACAGTCCATGACTGCAGCACCTGAGACCGCTCGGATAATCCCGCGCGGCGCGTCGGCAGCCTTTTCAGCTTCAGCGACACGTTGGCTGTCCACTTGTAGCAGCCCACTTTTCATGTTGTCCCAAGATGCAATGCTTAATCTTCTCATGGTTTTTAAAGTCCTTGTTACTCCATCATTAAAACACACTATAGCGTCCATCACACCAATATGAAAATCTGACATGCCAACAAAAACAGTTTCTTGGCATGTGTTCCCAAATGCAACTACTGAAGCTTTTGCCACGTAAACTTTTTTCTAGGAGTTTGGAATCTGAAAGATCGCAGAGTATTGTCTTTGGTTCTACCATAACAGTTTCTGGCATGGGGTATGAATTTGTACTTTTTTGTCCAATTGCTTCACACTTATTACAATTGCACCTTGAAGTGTTTCCTTTTGGGCAAATTCTGTGAAACAGTATTGCACAGATTGCTTTTCTCATCTCGCTGACATTTTCGCTGTTCCTCCTGATGGCTGGACCATACCATTCTGTGAGCATCACTGTTTCTCATCTGGTTAGTCTATCTCGCCCACCAATTGTTTTGCCATTAGAGAGGTTTTTTTTTATCCGGTCATGTGCTTGCAGAGTTTCTTAAGTCTTGTTCCCATTCTCTGCTGCACATATTCTGTATATTCCATTGTTTTAGGAGCCACAACAGTACTGAAGCCTTTAGAATCATCATCGTCAAGGTGGTGAGTGTATCGCACAGAATGTCTAGAATTTGACCAACTAAAAATAGAGATTATTCCCCTGCTTTCCACACCACTCCTAAAACATTGACAAAAAATGTTCAAATGTGTGTGAAATCTTATGGGTCTTAACTGCTAAGGTCATCAGTCCCCTTACACACTACTTAAACTAAATTACCCTAAGGACAAAGTTGTTGGTGTAAGAACGATACGCAAATACCAAACGAACTTCAAGGGCGTGACGACAAGAAATGCGCTATGTATCGTGTTGAACATAAGATAGCGAGGGACTTTGCTCCAATACGAGCTCATAAATTTATCTGACTTCAACGTGTATCTTGCTTTGATGATCATCAGGGAACAATTAATGGCATTCTTGCGTATACGAAAGGGGCGAACAATATTTGTTGCCCGCGCTACATCTGGGAATGGAACATGAAGGGAGATCCTGGCGTTGTATGTACTCTCGATCAGAAACCAGAAGGTGACTTCTAGGCCAGATACGTAGACTTAGATGTGATATTTCTTAACACTAATGTTATCGCTTCCAGGAATAAACTGGTGGCTTAGCGGTGGGATACCTTCCATCCTCTTTTTGTTTAACTTTTATAGAAGTATGTACGAAGATAGTAACTGCCCTCGAAAGAACAGATGCCATTTATGACAGTGCAGCTTCTCTACAATAAATGATAATTAATTGAAACCCTCAGCTGCCGACAGGTGTTGTTGATATACCTCGACGGGGACAGCTGAAAATGTGTGCCCCGACCGGGACTCGAACCCGGGATATCCTGCTTTCATGACAGACGCTCTATCCATCTGAGCCATCGAGGACACAGTTGAATAGCGCGACTGCAGGGACTTATCTCTTGCATGCTTCCCGTGAGAGGAGATCCCGTGTTCGAGTCCCGGTCGGGGCACACATTTTCAGGTGTCCCCATTGAGGTATACCAACAACACCTGTCGGCTGCTGAGGGTTTCAATTAATTATCATTTTTATAGAAGTCCCTTCCGCGATATTTTTTTGGACAGCACAAGAATATTACAATAAGCTGATCTTTTAATGCACCACTATTGATGAAGCACACGAATGTGTGAAAAACAAAGTAACATCTAACAATGTTCGCCAGTCTGTCTTGGAAATCTCATGTACGGGGACCAAGAGGGATTACGGCCAAGACATCACGTGAGTTCACTATCATGCTCCTCAAACCACTGCATCACGATTCTGACTTTGTGAAACTGACAGTTATCCTACTGGAAGGTGCCATCGGTGTTGAGGGGGACCTCAAGCATGAGGGATTACAGGTGGTTCCTAATAACGTTCGCCTAGTCCAGAGCTGTCATCGTACCGTTGATCACTACCACAGGTCCCACGGAAGCCCAGGCAAATGTCCCCCACAACATAAAACTGCTCCCACCGACCCTGCGTCCGGGACGCGGCGTTTTTGGGGCAGTCGTTCACCTGGATGACGGGTATCTGGACACGACCATCGACCTGGTTTAACAATAAACGGGATTCATCCGATCGGGCGACACGATTATATCGATCCGCGGTCCAGTCTCGATGATCCCGTGCCCACTGTAATTATAACTGATGGTGTTATTGGGTCAGCATGGAAGCACATAGGGGTCCTCTGCTACAGAACACCATGTTCAACACTGTGAACCGAACGGTGTGCTGCAAAACAGTTGTGCTTGCACCGCCACTGGGCTCTGTCGTCAGATCCGCCACAGATCGCCAGATGTCCTGCTTTAGAGGGCGGGCAAGTCTCCTACTCCTACGTTCTGTAATGAAGTGTGGACGTCCAACTTCTTGTCGCCTACTCGTCGTTTTAGCGTTCTTGAACCACTTTCCATAGTCCGCAGCTCGTGGTCGTGTGGTAGCGTTCTCGCTTCCCGCGCCCGGGTTCCCGGGTTCGATTCCCGGCGGGGTCAGGGATTTTCTATGCCTCGTGATGACTGGGTGTTGTGTGATGTCCTTAGGTTAGTTAGGTTTAAGTAGTTCTAAGTTCTAGGGGATTGATGACCATAGATGTTAAGTCCCATAGTGCTCAGAGCCCAGCCACTTTCCACAGATGCTCGCGACAGTAGCACGTGAACAGCCCACCAGCTCCGGCGTTTCCGAGAAGCTCGCTCCCAGGCACCAGTCCGCAACGATTTGGCTTTTGTCAAAGTCGTATAAACCGATTCACTTCCGCATTCGCGCCACCCATCGTCACTAGAATGAGTCCCCAATCGTCTCTCCTCCACTCGTATACTTCTCTTACCGCGCCACGTTCCCTCAGCACCTAACCTAACGGTGGACAGTGGTCAGAATGTTTTGCCCATCAGTGTATTTCGCTAGCGCATAGCATATATTTCATTTCCTCACATATTCCCAATTCTGTACCATATTAAAATTCACACAAATTAACACTATATAGAAAAAAGGTCGTTTTTGAAAAACGTCGTGCACTCAACACAGAAAAGTGGAACCAGGTTATAGCAGTACACGAAGATTGATTAACTGTGTCAGTAATTTTTGCTATTTACTCTATAATGTACTGTAGTATTGACTGCAATGATGAGGGAAGGCTTGTTTATTACTTGACTCCACAGCAAGAAGATTGTCGCATAGGCTGCTGTAAATACACTACTGGCCTTTAAAATTGCTGCACCACGAAGATGACGTGCTACTGACGCCAAAATTAACCAACAGAAAGAAGATGCTGTGATATGCAAATGATTAGCTCTTCAGAACATTCACACAGGGTTGGCGCCGGTGGCGACACCTACAACGTGCTGACACGAGGAAAGTTTCCAACCGATTTCTCATACACAAACAGCAGTTGACCGGCGTTGCCTGGTGAAACGTTGTTGTTACGCCTCGTGTAAGGAGGAGAAATGCGTCCCATCACGTTTCCGACTTTGATAGAGGTCGGATTGTAGCCTATCGCGATTGCGGTTTATCGTATCGCGACATTGCTGCTCGCGTTGGTCGAGATCCAGCGACTGTTAGCAGAATATGGAATCGATGGGTTCAGGAGGGTAACACGGAACGCCGTGCTGGATCCCAGCGGCCTCGTATCACTAGCAGTCGAGATGACAGGCATCCTATCCGCACGGCTGTAACGGATCGTGCAGCCCCGTCTCGATCCCTATGTCAACAGACGGGGATGTTTTCAAGACAACAGTGCCGTGCTGGATCCCAACGGCCTCGTATCACTAGCAGTCCAGTTGACAGGCATCTTATCCGCATGGCTGTAACGGATCGTGCAGCCACGTCTCGATCCCTAAGTCAACAGATAGGGATGTTTGCAAGACAACAACCATCTGCACGACAGTTCGACGACGTTTACAGCAGCATGGACTATCAGCTCGGATACCATGGCTGCGGTTACCCTTGACGCTGCATCACAGACAGGAGCGCCTGCGATGGTGTACTCAACGACGAACCTGGGTGCACGAATAGCAAAACGTTATTTTTTCGGATGAATGCAGGTTCTGTTTACAGCATCACGATGGTCGCATCCGTGTTTGGCGACATTGCGGTGAACGCACATTGTAAGCGTGTATTCGTCATTGCCATACTGGCGTATCACCCGGCGTGATGGTATGGGGTGCCATTGGTTACACGTCTTGGTCATTCCTTGTTCGCATTGACGGCACTTTGAAAAGTGTACGTTACATTTCAGATGTGTTACAACCAGTGGCTCTACCCTTCATTCCATCCCTGCGAAACCCTACATTTCAGCAGGATAATGCACGACCGCATGTTGTAGGTCCTGTACGGGCCTTTCTGGGTACAGAAAATGTTCAACTGCTGCCCTGGCCAGCACATTCTCCAGATCTCTCACCAATTGAAAACGTCTGGTCAACGGTGGCCGAGCAACTGGGTCGTCACAATACACCAGTCACTACTCTTGATGAACTGTGGTATTGTGTTGAAGCTGCATGGGTAGCTGTACCTGTCCACGCCATGTAAGCTCTGTTTGACTCAATGCCCAGGCGTATCAAGGCCGTTATTACGGCCAGAGGTGGTTGTTCTCGGTACTGTTTCTCAGGATCTATGCACCCAAATTGTGTGAAAATGTAATCACATGTCAGTTATAGTATAATATATTTGTCCAATGAATACGCATTTATCATCTTCATTTCTTCTTGGTATGTCAATGTTAATGGCCAGTAGTGTAGTTTTATGATACCTGAATATGATCAGATGATCGAAAGTGGTGTGCATAAAAATTATTTAGTCAGCATCTCTTTGTCGTTTTGAAATATTGACTTTCTTCAAATAC
This sequence comes from Schistocerca serialis cubense, assembly GCF_023864345.2. Classification (NCBI taxonomy): domain Eukaryota; kingdom Metazoa; phylum Arthropoda; class Insecta; order Orthoptera; family Acrididae; genus Schistocerca; species Schistocerca serialis. The sequence continues at coordinate 221,558,429 of NC_064646.1, read as the reverse complement.
TTACGAGCTGTGGGCCCCAAGATGTACAAGAATTTAAATTCCATACTTGCGCTAGGCATTATCGATCCAAGGTGCGCATTCGGTTTTCCATCCGAGTGACATCCATTTTGGTGCTTGCTTCATATTTACACTTTTGCATAAGAGTGGAATCGCCTGCTCACATCCGCAGCTGGAAATGTGCATTCTCACGGCAAACAGTCATCACTCAGATACTCCACTGGAATAAAGTAGTTAAATTCTTGAGTTATAGAATTATGTATGCTTTAAGTGACTCTAAGCACTATGGGCCTTAACATCCGAGGTCATCAGTCCCCTAGACTTAGAAGTACTCAAACGTAAGTAACCTAAGGACATCACACACAGCCATGCCCGAGGCAGGATTCGAACCTGCGACCGTAGCAGCAGCGCGGTTCAGGACTGAAGCGCCTAGAACCGCTAGGCCACATCGTCCGGCTATGGTTTAAGTACTCGATACATGAGTATTTCTTGAACAAATGTATGCATTTTCTGGATTCTTGGGGTTTTTTTATGCTACGAGATAACAATTTTTGTATTCTAAAGAGAAGTGTAGCTTTACTTCGAATTTATTTTTCGAAAATGCTCACGTTAATAGTGAAAAGTAAAAACACACAGCTACTGGTATTTCATCGTTTGCTTAACATAAATCAGTAAATTTTGTACAAAGCTTAGTTTTCTGTAAAAACAGAATAGTTTATGATGTTAGATGCATCATAAATCACTACACACATGTGAACGAGTCTTGAAGGTCAGTATTCCTCTGATAAAGTAAAATATAACATTGCTGATAGAAACAAGTGCACTGATTTGTAGTTTAGCTGTATAAATACTAATTTGTAACAGAAAGTACGATATTTTCAAGAGAAAGAAAAAACTAAACAACTGTAAATGTAATAAACGGTGTAAATGTTTTGTAAAATAGTTAAATAAATTATAACTCAGCATTCTATAAAATAATACTGATTGTTTAAAAGATACAAAGATATACCTAGAAGAGGCCATGGGGACTACTTATGTGGGAATGATTTCACGAATTGACTTTACGTTCTTATCTTGCGAAATAAATTTATGTTGATAGTTCTAATGTAAGATTATTTGCAAAAACCAGGACTAGGACGTCCTTTAACGTAATATCGCACTTTTTAGATGTTAATAAGATGTTAGCGTCATTAGTGTGTGGTGCTCGTTATAAGCCATAATCCATAAATAGGCAAGAGGCTTAACGGATTTACATTAAAATAATTTTTTTTAGTTAGTTAGATCAGACGGCTATGTTAAAGTGGTTTGCCAAAGTTTAAGAATGCAATGTCTAGCTGTCGTGAAACGGGAGTTAATGTTTACTGCATACAATCCACATTTCTTATCTGTGGCATACTGAGTCTGATTTTGACGCATGTTCATCTACATCTACATCTGCATACATACTCCGCAATCCACCATACGGTGCGTGGCGGAGGGTACCTCGTACCACAACTAGTATCTTCTCTCCCTGTTCCACTCCCAAACAGAACGAGGGAAAAATGACTGGCCATATGCCTCTGTACGAGCCCTAATCCCTCTTATCTTATGTTTGTGGTCTTTCCGCGAAATGTAAGTTGGCGGCAGTAAAATTTTACTGCAGTCAGCCTCAAATGCTGGTTCTCTAAATCTCCTCAGTAGCGATTCACGAAAAGAACGCCTTCTTTCCTCTAGAGACTCCCACTCGAGTTCCTGAAGCATTTCCGTAACACTCGCGTGATAATCAAACCTACCAGTAACAAATCTAGCAGCCCGCCTCTGAATTGCTTCTATGTCCTCCCTCAATCCGACCTGATATGGATCCCAAACGCTCGAGCAGTACTCAAGAATAGGTAGTATTAGTGTTTTATAAGCGATCTCCTTTACAGATGAACCACATCTTCCCAAAATTCTACCAATGAACCGAAGACGACTATCCGCCTTCCCCACAACTGCCATTACATGCTTGTCCCACTTCATATCGCTCTGCAATGTTACGCCCAAATATTTAATCGACGTGACTGTGTCAAGCGCTACGCTACTAATGGAGTATTCAAACATTACGGGATTCTTTTTCCTTTTCATCTGTATTAATTTACATTTATGTATATTTAGGGTTAGCTGTCATTCTTTACACCAATCATGTCCAAGTCATCTTGTATCCTCCTACAGTCACTCAACGATGACACCTTCCAGTACACCACAGGATCATAAGCAAACAGCCGCACATTGCTATCCACCCTATCCAAAAGATCATTTATGTAGAAAGAAAACAACAGCGGACCTACCACACTTTCCTGGGGCTCTCCAGATGATACCCTCACCTCCGATGAACACTCACCATCCAGGACAACGTACTGGGTTCTATTACTTAACAAGTCTTCGAGCCACTCACATATTTGGGAACCAATCCCATATGCTCGTACCTTAGTTAGGAGTCTGCAGTGGGCACCGAGTCAAACGCTTTCCGGAATATGGCATCCGTCCGATACCCTTCATCCATGGTTCGCAAGATATCATGTGAAAAAAGGGTGAGTTAAGTTTCGCAGGAGCGATGCTTTCTAAAGCCGTGCTGATGCATGGACAGTAACTTCTCTGTCTCAAGGAAAGTCATTATATTCGAACTAAGAATATGTTCGAGAATCCTGCAACAAACCGATGTTAAGGGGCTCCGGAACGCCCTATACTTGCAATGTTAAAATAACGCTTATAAATTACATCTTTCCTCACAAAGTATTTGAGGTAGGAAGTTGAACTTTTTACAGATTATTTATTGGAATATGGGCTACAACTTAACACAGGGATTTTACAAAATTTTAGTTCAGTTATTAAAGATGATTTTTTTTTCAATTGTAATGGAAATTCACAACATTTTTTTTGCAAGTTTTTATTTATATATTCAAAAATATACAGTTTTTTGGAAAAAGGCTGTGTTAAATTATGCAGAAGGTACTGTGTAACATTTACTGAAAGTTTGAAACAAATATGTTTGGAAGATCCTTAGAAAACATGTAATTAGTATGAGAAAATAAAAGTTTTGGGAATCGAGCGACAAAGATTGGATTAACTTTTTAGTGCATTCCAGGTCCATAGGATGGATTATCTTCATCCTCTGCAAACTCCTCCTCCAGCTTCCTCTTGTTCCTCCTCCTGTTTACTCTTGCTTGTATTTCTAGACTCTTTACAGCCCTGTCTGCAGCCCGAAGGCGTTCCTTGTCTAAAGCAAGCATCGCTCGTTGTTGTGTTCGTAGATTTTGCTACCATTTTGTTCAGTTGCAGTTACTGCAACACTGTTCCAAAAGGTGATCATGTATGAACACTTATCACATTTCAGTTGTATTTCACTAGCAAGTCCTACGTGCTTTATTATGGAGAGTTCCAGACCAACTTTACTACAATGAATACATCTTACACAGTTGGAAAAAATTCCTTTGAGTACCGACATATCAAATATTTCATTCACATCCGATTCGCCCATAAAACATTCATAGTTTTCACTCATTGAACCAAGCTTCTTCTGTGAAGTATTTTCTTTCCCACTTTGACTGCTATGGGCAGGTGTACTTGAGAGGTTAGGTTCACTCACTTGGTTATCGTCTTTATTGTTTGCAGTAATAACACATACCTTTGGCTTTCCAACATTTCTCCTTTTCTTAAAAGCCTTCAGACGATTTCTAATAACTTTACTTTTACTCATTATTATACTTCAACAAAACAGAGACTCAAGAAACAGAATTAATTACGAATATTTTCGAGATAACGACAGAGTAAATAAACATGAAACAATCGACAATCACACCAGCGATATATATTGAACAATCACAGGTTAGCCACAACACATACTTTATCTCACATCACTAAAATGTACCTGATGAACACGGACGTTAATAATAACACCATTTGACAGCAGTTTAACAGCGCCACAGTGGGTCACGCCCATGTAGAACACATTTAAAAAAAAATTTAAAAATAGTTGTAGTCTTCGGAATTGAATAAATTATATATCTATTAAAAGGTAATAGTCTGCAGATTCAGAAAACGCAAAAAAGTAAAAATTGAACTTTTCATGATTTTGAGCCTTTCCGGAGCCCCTTAAAGATATTGGTCTGTAATTTTGAGAATCTGTCCTTCTACCCTTCTTATATACAGTGTCTAATCAACAACTCTCCAGAAAATTTCTTGAGGGAAGATTTAATTGGCTAACACTGGACTGTTGTCCGTAATGTTAGTTTATAGTCAAATAACCAGCGTGGATATGCAAAGAAGTGGAGTTACTTCATGGAGCAATTTCGATATGCTGTCAGAGTAGGTGAATTTCTCATTTGAGAACCTCTCGTTCCATACAGGCTGTCCCTGAACTTTGTTAACGAGATGTGCAACACACGATGAAGTACTCACGCTTGACAGCTGAGGTCGGTAATTCCGTGACGCTCACCTGCGCCTCGATAGCTGGCCGTTGCGTGAGTCCTGTGAGCCGCCAGTGAATGCAGGTGCGCGCTTCGGGCACGTCCTTCCCACTGGCCACGCACGCAGCCACATCTGTATTGATCTGCAGGTGGGAATAAAGTCTCTGAGAAGGTCGACAGCTGCTCAAACGCTTGTAACAACATGTCTACGCATAATTCAAAAGAAAAGACGTAGTGTTTGCAGGCTCGGCTTTCTCATCTCTCCACTTACTTACATGACCCGCGTAGCAATGACTCTCAGAATTACACTCCTGGAAATTGAAATAAGAACACCGTGAATTCATTGTTCCAGGAAGGGGAAACTTTATTGACACATTCCTGGGGTCAGATACATCACATGATCACACTGACAGAACCACAGGCACATAGACACAGGCAACAGAGCATGCACAATGTCGGCACTAGTACAGTGTATATCCACCTTTCGCAACAATGCAGGCTGCTATTCTCCCATGGAGACGATCGTAGAGATGCTGGATGTAGTCCTGTGGAACGGCTTGCCATGCCATTTCCACCTGGCGCCTCAGTTGGACCAGCGTTCGTGCTGGACGTGCAGACCGCGTGAGACGACGCTTCATCCAGTCCCAAACATGCTCAATGGGGGACAGATCCGGAGATCTTGCTGGCCAGGGTAGTTCACTTACACCTTCTAGAGCACGTTGGGTGGCACGGGATACATGCGGACGTGCATTGTCCTGTTGGAACAGCAAGTTCCCTTGCCGGTCTAGGAATGGTAGAACGATGAGTTCGATGACGGTTTGGATGTACCGTGCACTATTCAGTGTCCCCTCGACGATCACCAGTGGTGTACGGCCAGTGTAGGAGATCGCTCCCCACACCACGATGCCGGGTGTTGGCCCTGTGTGCCTCGGTCGTATGCAGTCCTGATTGTGGCGCTCACCTGCACGGCGCCAAACACGCATACGACCATCATTGGCACCAAGGCAGAAGCGACTCTCATCGCTGAAGACGACACGTCTCCATTCGTCCCTCCATTCACGCCTGTCGCGACACCACTGGAGGCGGGCTGCACGATGTTCGGGCGTGAGCGGAAGACGGCCTAACGGTGTGCGGGACCGTAGCCCAGCTTCATGGAGACGGTTGCGAATGGTCCTCGCCGATACCCCAGGAGCAACAGTGTCCCTAATTTGGTGGGAAGTGGCGGTGCGGTCCCCTACGGCACTGCGTAGGATCCTACGGTCTTGGCGTGCATCCGTGCGTCGCTGCGGTCCGGTCCCAGGTCGACGGGCTCGTGCACCTTCCGCCGACCACTGGCGACAACATCGATGTACTGTGGAGACCTCACGCCCCACGTGTTGAGCAATTCGGCGGTACGTCCACCCGGCCTCCCGCATGCCCACTATACGCCCTCGCTCAAAGTCCGTCAACTGCACATGCTGTCGCGGCATGCTACCAGTGTTCAAGACTGCGATGGAGCTCCGTATGCCACGGCAAACTGGCTGACACTGACGGCGGCGGTGCACAAATGCTGCGCAGCTAGCGCCATTCGACGGCCAACACCGCGGTTCCTGGTGTGTCCGCTGTGCCGTGCGTGTGATCATTGCTTGTACAGCCCTCTCGCAGTGTCCGGAGCAAGTATGGTGGGTCTGACACACCGGTGTCAATGTGTTCTTTTTTCCATTTCCAGGAGTGTATTTCCCTCAATTAAACAGCGATGTCACAAGAAGAACAATTGTTATTAGATTGCAGAGGAGAGAGCTACATGAAGGCAAGACTGTTAAATGTCGAGGATAGCGACCTAAAAACACGCTATAGCTTCTGGCTGGTGTTTCAGTGCAGTGTCTGCTTTTAGAATCACATGACGTAATGTGCACTATAGACCACCAACAGCAGTTTCCGACATTTTCTGCTGTCTCTTTTGTTGTGAGACATGACACAAAAAAAGTATTCAAATGTGTGTGAAATCTTATGGGACTTAACTGCTAAGGTCATCAGTCCCTAAGCTTACACACTACTTAACCTAAATTATCCTAAGGACAAACACACACACACCCATGCCCGAGGGAGAACTCGAACATCCGCCGGGACAATCCGCACAGTCCGTGACTTCAACGCCCTAGACCGCTCGGCTAACCCCGCGCGGCTGAGACATGACACATTCAAATACAGTACGGTACATTGAAGCTTTGTGGAAGATATAGTTAACATCGTGAAGCGTTCAGTGAATTCGAAAGTAGAATTCTATGTACCGACTTGACAGAAAATCCTAGGAAGTTCAGGTCTTACGTTAAATCAGTAAGTGGTTCGAAACAGCATATCCAGACACTCTGGGATGATGGCATTGAAACAGAGGATGACACGCGTAAAGCTGAAATACTAAACATCTTTTTCCAAAGCTGTTTCACAGTAGACGACCGCACTGCAGTTCCTTCTCTAAATCCTCGCACAAACGAAAAAAATGGCTAACATCGAAATAAATGTCCAAGGAATAGAAAAGCAACTGGAATCACTCAACAAAGGAAAGTCCACTGGACCTGACGGGATACCAATTCGATTCTACACAGAGTACGTGAAAGAGAAAGAACTTGTTCCCCCCCCCCTCCCCCCTCTAACAGCCGTGTACCGCAAGTCTTTAGAGGAACGGAAGGTTCCAAATGATTGGACAAGAGCACAGGTAGTCCCAGCCTTCAAGAAGGGTCGTCGAGCAGATGCGCAAAACTGTAGACCTATATCTCTGACGTCGATCTGTTGTAGAATTTTAGAACATGTTTTTTGCTTGCGTATTATGTCGTTTCTGGAAACCCAGAATCTACTCTGTAGGAATCAACATGGATTCCGGAAACAGCGATCTTGTGAGACCCAACTTGCTTTATTTGTTCATAAGACCCAGAAAATATTAGATACCGGCTGCCAGGTAGATGCTATTTTCCTTGACTTCCGGAAGGCATTTGACACAGTTCCGCACTGTCGCCTGATAAACAAAGTAAGAGCCTACGGAATATCAGACCAGCTGTGTGGCTGGATTGAAGAGTTTTTAGTAAACAGAACACAGCATGTTATTCTCAATGGAGAGACGTCTACAGACGTCAAAGTAACCTCTGGCGTGCCACAGGGGAGTGTTATGGGACCATTGCTTTTCACAATATATATAAATGACCTAGTAGATAGTGTCGGAAGTTCCATGCAGCTTTTCGCGGGTGATGCTGTAGTATACAGAGAAGTTGCAGCATTAGAAAATTGTAGCGAAATGCAGGAAGATTTGCAGCGGATAGGCACTTGGTGCAGGGACTGACAACTGACCCTTAACATAGACAAATGTAATGTATTGCGAATACATAGAAAGAACGATCCTTTATAGTATGATTATATGGTAGCGGAACAAACACTGGTAGCAGTTACTTCTGTAAAATATCTGGGAGTATTCGTGAGGAACGATTTGAAGTGGAATGATCACGTAAAATTAATTGTTGGTAAGACGGGTACCAGGTTGAGATTCATTGGGAGAGTCCTTAGAAAATGTAGTCCATCAAGAAAAGAGGTGGCTTACAAAACACTCGTTCGACCTATACTTGAGTATTGCTCATCAGTGTGGGATCCGTACCAGGTCGGGTTGACGGAGGAGATAGAGAAGATCCAAAGAAGAGCGGCGCGTTTCGTCACAGGGTTATTTGGTAAGCGGATAGCGTTACGGAGATGTTGAGCAAACTCAAGTGGCAGACTCTGCAAGAGAGGCGCTCTGCATCGCGGTGTAGCTTGCTGTCCAGGTTTCGAGAGGGTGTGTTTCTGGATGAGATATCGAATATATTGCTACCCGCTGCTTATACCTCCCGAGGAGATCAGGAATGTAAAATTAGAGAGATTCGAGAGGGCGCACGGAGTCTTTCCTGCAGTCGTTCTTCCCGCGAACCATACACGACTGGAACAGGAAAGGGAGATAATGACAGTGGCACTTAAAGTGCCCTCCGCCACACACCGTTGGGTGGGTTGCGGAGTATAAATGTAGATGTGGATGTGAATTCTTTTGCTGCAGAATATATGTAGGCATGTATGCATGTGAGTGATGTGTGATGTGTGTGTGTCTCTCCCTCTCTCTCTCTCTCTCTCTCTCTCTCTCTCTGTGTGTGTGTGTGTGTGTGTGTGTGTGTGTGTGTGTGTGTGTGTCCCATATTTCATCCTAAACCGCTGGACCGATTCCAACGAAAGTTCGTACACATATCCCTTACTATCAGGCAACAACCGCTGTTTGCCTACCTATCATGTTTTAGGAGATATGGCGTCATAAACACAGATACGCTCCAAAAACTGCCGCACTGTGCATGACTTTAAATTTATTACTTCTTTGGTACTAATTCAATTCGCAACATATTTCGCGGACAGTATCTACATATGCTGCCAAATGTACGTACAAAATTATGTCATTGCATGACGAATAGTTCAAGATATATGACTTCATAAACACTGAGATACGTGAAAAAATTATGCATAAAGCTTCAGTGTTTCATTTTTTACTACTAAGACATCCCTACAGTCGACTCAATTTAAGGAATTCCCTGACAATTGGTTGCTCTTTTGATAGCTTTCAACTGCTAAGCACAAAGGCTGTAGGCGGAAAGAATATTCTTCTATAAGCTAAGAAGGGGCGTTGCCAAAGAGACGTTTACAAAATCGTGTTGTAGACATACGAAGCAGCATACAGAATCTGGACATATGACTAGAAATATTGTTTATAATCAAGTTCTGAATGAAATACACATCACAGGGAATCTGTACTTTTCTTACTACGTTTCTTAATGTGGGTACTGTCTTATACCTTGGTACATTATGCACATTTCTTTCTACGGCTGTTTTATAATTTCAAAAATGTTTCCACGAAGCATGGAAATGAAATTTTTTTCTACATTACACTAGTTCATTTTTTTTGTATTCGTCTCTAATAGAAAGTGGTCAAAATGAGTACCCGGAAAATACCCGATTCGTCATTTAGTTCTACGCGACTTCTATAACTAGTCATATTGTAACACCATAGCTCTAATATTCTACTGATTTATTTTGCTTTTATGTTTTATTTAATGTTACATCATTGAGCTTCTGTAAATGTGTTTGGCTGAATCAATAACACAAAACTGTTTACTCCTTTCTTTGTGAGAACTTTGATGTCTTGGTTTGATTCTATGCAATGTAGTATATCTGTCATTTAAATTCCTTGTCCCAATTGGAGGGAGACAAAACTTACCGCATATATTTGGAATTTGTTTAAATAATTTTGTTTAGAACTACCTATATGTGCAAATGATATGTTTTGTTTAAAATGATTGTTTGCTGTTATGTAAACTATTGACCTTCATTTAGGACTCTTAGTTTTGTTGTATGTAAAAGGTTGTGTGGTTCCCCTCGGGAACGGAACTGTGTAGCGCGCGCAAAATGTCGTTCGCATGGATGGAAAAGGTGGAACTGAGAGTCAGTCGGGGACGAGCTACCAAACTGTGCACTGCCATGTAAAAGTTGTATATTGTGCTGCTTTAGAGAGAGGTTTTTTCTGTCACTTTCCAACGCCTCGGATGGATGGATAAATAGCTGGAACGATTCTGGAATTGGTATTCATCATCGTCACCAAGAAGGGCCAGAGTCCAGCAATTCTGCTTGCAAATCCTCCTACCAACGTGCAGTTGCCACCACATTGCGCAATCACTATAATGGAGTACTATAATAATGTACAGTGAATGATTAGCTTGTTGGATGTTTTAGTGTGCACAAATATAAGGTAACTTATAACTGAATTCATGTACCTACCTTGAATTTTTCCTAATCACAACACCTCTCAGGTTCCTCTCCATTTGAACTATGATTACCGAGTGTCCTAGTTTGTGAAAAAAAAAATGAAAGCCTCAAAGCCAAATTAAATAATGTTGTTGGATCTTTGGTAAGAAGAGAATATTCAGATTTACTGTGGGTTTAGTGAAATTGTGGGAGGTAGTAAATGTAGTTTTGTGAAGTTTCAGTCACCTATTTAATCATTTACTTGAAAATAGAAGACTGTGGTAATAAACACAATTTGCTGTTTCTTTTAAAGATTAAAAGTTCTTAAAACTGAGGCTTATAAACGTTTTTAAACTTTCGCTTAGTAAATGATCACATTGCTGCCTGTAGGATATTCTATAATTCTATAAGGTGAGTCAGTTTCTTGCAATTTTGTCAACATTGTGTTTCACTGTAGTAAAAGCGGAAAACTGCAATGGTAGAAAATTATATCTTCGTGATTGCTAAGTGTTTGTCTCTCTTGTGTATTGGAGTGTATATTAACAGTATAACAGAATCCACAGTTTGTCTATTGTGCTAATACTAGGTAACAAGTAATGGGAAGACCACTATTTATGAAAACCATAATTTGTTTATTCAAAAGACAGTGAGAAGTAACCTGTTAGTGAATTCCATTTAACTTTCATTCTAAATAGAATAGTATTTATTTGAGAGATATTTAACCTGTGACCAGTTCATAAAAATGCAGTGAACTGCATTTATAATTTTATGACAGCTAGGAAAATATTTGAACAATAATACTGAACCTATGTCCAATTAATGATTCTGCAGTGAATAGTAATAATAACGTTATAAAGACCATTCAGTTTGAATAAGCACTGAAAGTAATAGTGTGTTTCGTTATCTGTTATATTTTGCAAATAGTTTGTGCTGCCCTAGCTGTTAGTTCCAACCTTACCGTTGACATATGCAGGTGTCAGAGTTCATTGCACTCGTGTGTGGTAAAGTATAAGTTGTGTTCGTCCATTGAAGTTACTCATACCTATTTTCACGAACAAGAATGTTAATCATTCTCTTTCCTAATTAGGCTGGCGACCGTTTTCTTTATCCTTTAAACAGTGTGGCTAGGTTAAATATCATTTATTACTGTTTAAATATTTACGTAATTCTGACCTTCATTTCCGATAAGCCACCCCAATTAGGTACAACACGGTCAACATAACAAAATTCCTCTCAGAGCGTAACACTGCTCTGTTGCTTTATACCATAATTGCGTTAAGTAGATAGTTTTATTTCACGACTTGCCTCTTGCTTTAAGGTTATGGTATAGTAGTAGCAGACACAAGTCTCATACGTGGCTTTTCCGTGACAGGACTACTTTGTTCTGTTGGGGCATAGTACGTAATAAGCCAAAAGTTGGTATTTGATTGTACAAGATACGTAAATACTGTTGCAGTGTTGTACGTGGCGTCGCGTGACAGGACGTTGTTCAATTTGCACCTACAGACGGAAAAAATTATAAGTAGTTAGCATTTTACAAACATAGAGTGAACATAAAACACTATTTGACAGACCGGATAGTGGAAGTTCAGGTACTTAATAGTAATTAAAATGGACAGAAAATTAGAAATAAATCTAGACACGTGAGAACAGAATGCAATCAAGACCAGATCAGGCAGCACACCAACAGATGGCACTACGCGCGAATTAAATTACGTACGTTATCATGCGGACGTTAATAAACAGATCGAAACTATGAATGTCGCGCGTCCTAAGCAAGACAATATAGGCGATGTTGTCGAAGACAGTGGCTATGCTAATGAATGGAGGGATATGTTTGAATCACCAAAAAGAGAATGGGCTGTAGGACTTGAACACGAAAATGTAGTGTAAACCAAAAGTGAAAAGACACCAGATGTGACTCATTTGTTCAGGATGTTGTCTACGCAATTTGCAACACAAATTGCAGCACTTAACGACAATATTAATACAAAAAACGCAGCACAGGGGCAACAAATTGCAGCACAAAGGCAGCTAATTGCAACACAGGGTAGTGATATTAGTAAACAAATGCAAGAGCAAGGCAAGAATCTTAGTAAACAGATTGAGAAGGTTGATGTAAAAGTAGACATAGTCAGTAATGAAATTAAAAACTTTAAAAGCGAAATTATTGTCATCAATGGCAATATTACCAAAATAAAAGGTCAGATTGATGACATTAACGAAATATTTGCCCTGAAGTGATTAAAATTCAAGATCAAATAGAACTCTTAGTCGGTACTAAAGTAGAGTAATAGGTATTCGGTGTTAAATCCGAAATACAAACAGAATGTATCGCGGAAAGATCAAAAAATCTGTAACAGAAACATGTAGAGAACTAACCAAACAGATTGTTACTTGCGAAAAGAAGTGTGAACATAACACTTCACAAATCCAAGGCAAAATGAACGACTTGGAAAGAAAAATACAAACAGGACCTAGACATTTTACTGAAAGAATGCCTTTCAGTAAAATATTAGTTGGCGAGGAAAAATTCGACCCTGCAAAGAGACATAACGGATGGCACCCCCTTGATATTGTAAAGAATTGTGAAAGAAACTTTCCTGAGTATTTATCTGACCAGGAAAAAATTAATGTTGTACTCAGTGCATTAACGGGAGAAGCAAAAAGGAGGGGGTTGACTCTGGATACAAACCAGATGTCTTTTGAAAGCTTTAAACAAAAATTTATTGAGGAATACTGGTCAGAGCTAAAACAAGACCTGTTGTGGCGTGAGTTCCTAATGGCCAGGCTGTATGATACCAGGGGTAGAAAACCATGAAAGAGTTTTGCGAATCGTGGTATAGAAAACTGATACACCTAAAAGCAAGGAGGACTGAAGCCGAGATCGTTTGGGTTCTTTGGCAGAAACTGCCTGAGGATTCTAAACGATATTTTGGGAGTACCCACAGAAGTTTTTCTGCGTTTCTGGAAAGGGTAGAGGATGAAGACGACTGGCGAAGAAATCGCTTGTCCCGTCCCCATAATAACAACAATTATTCGCGAGAAAGTAATGACCAAAACGAACGGCCTGAATACGATAGGTCTCGTGTCAACACGATTCAAAGAAGTCGCGCAAGAGGGAGGGGAAATTATACGATGCGCGGCAGAGGATACATGGCGTGTAATTTCCAAGCTAGAGATGAAATGGAAAACTGAAATCTGCGTGTGTTACGGGCCGGATTCACGCGGAAACCGGTTTTGGGCACAAGGAAAAGATGTCGAATCATAAATTCGAGAAGGAAAGGTGTAAAATACGGGGCAGGAAGGATAAGGACGCGCCTATGGAATACGGGCGCGGAGTGATACATAGTGGCAAGCCCAGTAAAAGTCACGTGCCCGTTTGTGCTTGGGGCAGCGTTTGCCAGAGCAACGTACATTGCATTTGGCAGCACACAGAAATGGTCGAGGTCTGAAGAAGATGGCTGCCATAGAGAGAAACAGAAGAGGCGGGATCGGACACTACCGTTGGCCGGTTTCAGTAATAGACGAATGTAAAACTGAAAATAAAGTTAATATGTTATATGATAAAGATAACTCAATATCGAAATCGTGCGAAAAGACATCATTAAAGAATGAAAGAGAGCCAGAAAAGGTGAGTGAAAAGGAGAATATTTGTACTGTTACTGATGTATATGAGATAAAAGACGTAGATGTGGGGGAAGTTATAAGTAATAAAGAGGAAAGGAAAGTAGAATATGCCACGCAAAAGACGTGTGCACAATTTGTAATAGGTGAAAGTGATGTAAAGAAGGTCGTTAGTAAGCTTGACATTGTAAGCAGTGCAGATGAAATTATTGTTTATGGAAAGGTGTTTTGTGGTTCTGATGCAGAAGAATCTAGTAGGAATTTCGCACGGTTATCTGGAACTGACAGTAAAGGAAACAGTGAAATGAAGGTTATAAATGTATATGACGATTATACTAAGTATGAAGTTAAGGTTGAAATCGTTTATAGTGATACAACTGAAGTACCTTAGTGTCCAAACGATGTGCATGGTGTAGAAAATAATTCAAAAAACAAAGCAGCTGAAACATCTAGTGATAATCTGTTCCACTGCCTAAAAGTTGCTTTCCAGCTCGAATCTGATGACGGAAATGAAATCAGTGATAGTTCAGATGATGAAGGGTATATGGATACAGATAAGAATGAATATACTAACTTTCCCTATTGTTCAAAAGTCGTGTACTTAAGTGAATCTGATGGTGAGGAAGGGAGTAGTAATGACTCCAGTGAAGATGAATTCTCAGGAATAAACGAAAGTGAATATACTTTTACTGAAAGAGGATATGAGAAAATTAGTGGCATTTTTTCAAAGCAAGATACAGGAAGTAGAACTGGACCAAAACCGAACGAATCGCTAAGTAATATAGCACAGGGGCATAATTTGCGGAAACCTCCAGATGATACTATACTGGGGCAAGCCTTAACAAATGTTTTGAAGAAGTGTGAATTACAGGAACAAAAAGAACCACCTGATGAAATAATAGCAGGACAGGAGACTATGTATCTTGCTAAAGACTTTGAAATTCCAAAACCTAAAAAGCCACCTGATGAAACAAAACGTTGGCAACATCTGAATAGGTTACTGAAAGATGTAGAAAATAGTAGGCCTAAAAAGCCATCAGATTTAAGTCAATGTTTATGAACCATACAAGACTGTCTTGTTAATAAAGAGACTGGGGGCAGGCTGCTGTATGTATATATATTGTTAATACAATGCATGACTTTATTATTGTATTACTAAGTGTTACCTGAAAGTGAATTAGTGCTTTGTTGATCTTGAGACCTGGGGTAGGTTGTTGTTTATTTTATTATTTACTTTGCTTAGGAACTGTTTATTTTCAATTGAATACTTATTGTTGCCAGCCTAATTATGAAGATAGGGCCATGTAGTGTGAGAAACCTGAAAACTTTATGAATAATGATGCTTATGGTAACTTAATGAAAGTGCAAAGAACTCCACAAGATAATAATTTATTTCTAATATACCCAAAAATCAGAAAGGGCTTATGTTTGCAGTATGTGGTTTACTACATATCCTCAGATGAGGGTTTTTCAAACCTCAGGGGACATGCACTCTTTGCATTGTCAGGTGTCTGACGACCACCAGGTAACCCCAGTCGTTGCCAGCACTACTTCCATTTCTTTTCCTGCTGTCCACCTTTCTCTTCGTCATTCAGAACTTTTACTATCTTCTTTCCTTCTTCTCTATCAAAGCATACTAAAAAGTGCAGAAATAATGTAAGATACTGTGTATTGTTTGTGGACAAGTAAATGAATAATTAATTTGGGCACACTAGAAAATAATCAAGTATTTTATAAGTAAGTGGGTACAGTAAAAAGGAATAGAAACATGCAGTGAAAATAAATGAATAAATGGTTCTATGCCGAAAGATGCAAGAGTAAATAAAGTTATAGTTTAAAATAAATAATCTAATATGATTACCGTCTAAAGATGGTTATATAGAAATGGGTAAGAACAGTGATGAAAAATGTTCTGTGTCAAAACTAAGGATATGAACCTGATTAATGTGTGTAAAATAGATATGAGAGGTATGTATCTAGTACCACAAAAAGTAGGCAGAAATCACTTGCAGTAGGATGTAAAATTATTGTCCTGATCTTGACATGCTTGGTAACCTAAATGTGTGTAAAAATAATTAAACTAAATACTGACCATAAACGAAATGTTGCTGAGTAATAAAATGGGGAGAACACAAATCTGGGACTTTCAAATAACTCCTTAACATTGTCATTATACCAAAAATGTCATTTAAAATTTTCTTGATTAATGATGTGTATATTACCTGATTTTGTCATGGTGTAAAGAAAAATTTAATACACCCAGTGTCTAATTGCTGTTTTAAAGTTACAGATGCTATGATTTATACGATTAATGCAATTTGTACCAAAGATATGACATAATGATGAAAAAACTTGGAGATGATCACAATAAACTGCTCAAAATTATGTTGTTGGGTAGCAAAAAAAAAAAGACAAAAGAATAAGAATGCTGTGGTCCTGAAGTTGAGGGATGCTATGTGAGCAGTAGCCAAAGGACTTGCCACTGTGGGGGCAAGGAGTTGATAAGTGATCATAAACTGCCAAACCAATAATGGGCAGTATGTGTAACATGGACTGCTTATGCTGAGGCAAGCAGTGAAGTAAGTTAGGTTTTTTGAACAATATGTTATGGATTGACTCTTCTTACTAAAGTCAGTGAAAAGTTATTATCAAATATATATTGAATCTTGTTGAAATACTTATAGATGTTTTGAAGTTTTGTTTTCTGGTGAAACTTAAAGTTTTGGACTGTCTTGTTTTAAAGCACAGCAGTGATAACTAAAATGGTTCAAATGGCTCTGAGCACTATGGGACTTAACATCTGAGGTCATCAGTCCCCTAGAACTTAGAACTACTTAAACCTAACTAACCTAAGGACATCACACACATCCATGCCCGAGGCAGGATTCGAACCTGCGACCGTAGCGGTCGCGCGGTTCCAGACTGAAGCGCCTTTAACCGCGTGGCCACACTGGCCGGCTAGTGATAACTAAAGATAGCTTCTGAATATATTAGTGTGTTTATGTGCAACAAACGTTTTGGACTGCTATTAATGAAGAGCAGCCTTAAAGTTAATTATTTTGAAAAAAACCTTGAAAGTTACTTTTGCATTTAAGGAGTGAATTGGAAAAGGTTCTCATAGCTGTTTTGTGCAAATTAATGGTACATATGTGGATGCAGACTGAAATTTTCAAAATTTCATTAATTGCTGAACCTTGTAAAATGTACTGTGATCATGAGTATGCTTGTGTTTCTATGAATATTCATTATCTTTGAAAATATTGAAAGACAAATTTGTGTTTTGTTATGTTAAAATGTTCCATGCTGTTGTATATGTGTATTACTTTTTTTCTTATTTTATTTGATGACTATACCTATTCTACGCATATGAAGATTAATTTGTGTACTGTTTGCCTATTATTTGAACTGTACGTGCATGAAATGACGTGCTTAAAAATATCTTGTGTAATGATGAAAATTAGATCCTTAAAGCAGTGTGAAAATGAAAATTACGGTAAATGGCTTATTTTAAAAGTATTTTTGGGGGAAATGTATGAAATTTCTTACTGTATATACTGTATGTCTCTAATATGTGTATTTTTTTGTCATTTAAATTCTTTGTTCCAATTGGAGGGAGACAAAACTTACCGCATATATTTGGAATTTGTTTAAATAATTTTGTTTAGAACTACCTATATGTGCAAATGATATGTTTTGTTTAAAATGATCGTTTGCTGTTATGTAAATTGCTGACCTTCACTTAGGATTCTTAGTTTTCTTGTATGTAAAAGGTTGTGTGGTTCCCCTCGGGAACGGAACTGTGTAACGTGCGCAAAATGTGGTTGGCATGGATAGAAAAGGTGGAACTGAGAGTCAGTCGGGGATGAGCTACCAAACTGTGCACTGCCATGTAAAAGTTGTATATTGTGCTGGTTTCGAGAGAGGTTTTTTCTGTCACTTTCCAACGCCTCGGATGGATGGATAAATAGCTGGAACGATTCTGGAATTGGTATTCATCATCGTCACCAAGAAGGGCCAGAGTCCAGCAATTCTGCTTGCAAATCGTCCTACCAACGTGCAGTTGCCATCACATTGCGTAATCACTGTAAAGGAGTACTATAATAATGTACAGTGAATGATTAGCTTGTTGGATGTTTTAGTGTGCACAAATATAAGGTAACTTATAACTGAATTCATGTACCTACCTTGAATTTTTCCTAATCACAACACCTCTCAGGTTCCTCTCCCACCCAGCCGGGAATCGAACCCGGGCCCTTACGATTGACAGGCTGTTACGCTGACCACTCAGCTACCGGGGGTCGGATACCCCTTTTGTTATGCGTGGCACACTTTCAGTACTACGGTACTTCGATGATATTCTACGCCCCGTTCTGTTGCCCTTCCTGGCAAGCCATCTTGGGCATACATTTCAGCAAGATACTGCCCGCCCACAAACGGCGAGAATTTCTACCGATTGGCTTCGTGCTTGCCAACCTCTACCGTGGCTAGCAAAATCGCTGAATCTCTCCCCAATTGAGAACGTTTGCAGCATTGTGGGCAGCGTCCTCCAGCCAGCTTGGGGTTTTGGAGATCTAATGCGCCAGTTGGAGAGATTTTTACACGATATCTCTCACGATATCCCTCAGGAGGACATCCAACAGTTCTATCAATCAGTGCCAGGCCGAATAAGTGCTCGCATGAGGCCCAGAGGTGGACAAACGAGTTACTGAGTTGCTCAATTTGTGAAGTTCTTCCCATTCAATAAAACATTCAATTCTTCTGGAATTGTAATTTTCACACTGTTCGGATAATTCCTTTGCGGTGCGTCATTTTTTCTGTCTTGAAGTGTATTAATTTTAAAAGAATGAAATTACCAATTGAAACTGTGGTGTCACCGCCAGACACCACACTTGCTAGGTGGTAGCCTTTAAATCGTCCGCGGTCCGTTAGTATACGTCGGACCCGCGTGTCGCCACTTTCAGTGATTGCAGACCTAGCGCCGCCACACGGCAGGTCTAGAGACTTACTAGCACTCGCCCCAGTTGTACAGCTGACTTTGCTAGCGATGCTACACTGACAAATACGCTCTCATTTGCAGAGACGATAGTTAGCATAGCCTTCAGCTACGTCATTTGCTACGACCTAGCAAGGCGCCATTACCAGTTTATATTGAGATTGTTATTAATGTATCAACAAGAGCGATGTACACCAATTATTGATTAAAGTTAAGTATTACATCAACTACGTACTTTATTTGCTACTATTAATTCCCTTAACTGTTCCAGACCTCACGCCAGTCTGCGTGAGCTAAACGCGTGCCTTTCGGCTACCTCCGAGTGGCTTGGCTGTCTTGCCAAGTCACTACAGAAACTACTGTGCATCTAAGTTTAGATCGACTTACAGACGTAATTAACTTTTGCGTAATGTTTACAAAAGTCTTCTTTCTTTCGTTACCCTAACGGGAAAGTTTAAGTCAGCAATGGTAACGAAATATCCAATTAAGCCGATGGCGTAAGAAAGCGAGGGGGTATCGAAAATGTCTTGCGGCGCGCATGAGCATTAGCTAAGGTGGCTCTTGTAGGGCTAGCTGAGGTTGTTACCCGGCTTGATCGATCGGAAGTGCTATACATCAAAAGGTTCGTTTCGACTTCCCCTAAATCCCTATGGCACTCTATAAACAGTTATTTCTTACACTGTGTAACCTGAGTTACAGTAAGTAATTTTTAACTGCTTGGC
Source organism: Schistocerca serialis cubense (assembly GCF_023864345.2). NCBI lineage: Eukaryota > Metazoa > Arthropoda > Insecta > Orthoptera > Acrididae > Schistocerca > Schistocerca serialis. The sequence continues at coordinate 221,538,888 of NC_064646.1, read as the reverse complement.
ACCACACGTCAAGTCTGACAAACAACGAACCGTCGTCGCTACTAGAGTGTGTACAAATAAGTTCTACCGGGAGGAGACAGTGTTTAAAGTCAATGTCACGGGATTATGTATTATTATTATTTTAACAGCAATCAAACTGATAGTGCCAAAGATCTACTTGCTGATTTGAAATTCCCTGCCAGGTATAAATACACGTTCTGTCTGAGGTTCACGGAAACTTTAACGAGTGACCTCATGTAACTGTACAAAGAACACCACAGGACACTAGAAAACCGGCTATGCGATAAACTACACCCGTCACACATTGCTTGCTTAAAACCTCATTGGGGTAACAGTGCTCTCGGCGTTTTACGTTATTTCAAAAGATGATGATGATGATGTTTGGTTTGTGGGGGCGCTCAAATGTGCGGTTATCAGCGCCCGTACAAATTCCCAACCTTTGCTCAGTCCAAACTCGCCACAGTCATGAATGGTGATGGAATGATGAGGACAACACAAACACCCAGTCACGTCGAGGCAGGTGAAAATCCCTGAATCCGCCGGCAATTTCAAAAGAGTCCAAACTGCAATTCGTTGGTCCACACCGCACAGTTCCACTTAGCTATATCCAGTTTGCATGTTGTTTGGCCCGTTGGAGACGAAATCCTTACATGCTGTCGTGAACACAGCCTTTTATGAGGTACTTCACTCCGAATATATTTTGCTTACACTTCCTTTCACCATGTTCGCTGAGGTACTGGCTGAGACGGAGTTGCATTCAGTGACACCGTCAGCGTCTATCGCGTTTATTACCGATTGTGACTGAGGCGGGGTATTACACTCGTGTAGAGACCCTTACAGTTATTAACTTTTTACGACCACTGTTCTCACGACGTGTTAATGGCTGTGAGTAGTACAGCATTCCTTGCAGACGTATTGGATACCTTGTGTTAATGCAGCAACAAATCGGTAACTTCATTTGTCGTGTGGTTATGGTCACGTCCAAATATGATAACTCATTTCCGCCTGTACCTCACGGCTGCATGTCGGCCAGTGTTACTACTGTGATTGCATACAGCCAATTGACTCTTACACGGTTGCTTTTCCAGGCCGTACGTCAACGGTAGAGGATCACGTGACGATGGAGACCAGTTCCACACCATCTACACCGTTCCAAACCGACTAGTGCGTCCATTTACGGTAGTAAGTATCATTTTGCACTGGGGGCCTACAAATTAATAAATTGTTTGTTTAAACTTTTGTGATTCTGCATATGCCACTTTTCTTTCATGTGAGCCGTTCTCAGCTCTATAAATTTGATCTTTGTAAGTTTATCTTCTATTATCTGACGCCCATAGTTGTTAAATGGTGAACAGGGCTATACATCTGTTTAGCAGCATAGGACTAACTAAAGTAACCACAACACACTTTTCTCACACGTGTGGCCAGTCAAAAATACCATTTCACAAGTTACGTTCAGTCCTCTAGCAGATATTGGCTGGTTACTTTACTGGTCTTTATTGTAGACCACATCAGTACTGTAGGATACAGCTCTATTCAGTAGTGGCAATGAACTCCGTTTACAGATTCATCAACATGGAAATTAGCGTCACCGGACCACAGAATGTTTTAAAATGATTGTAGCAAGTCCTCTGGCCAATTAAACACTAACTCCTCAAATTTCTTAGTGTGACTGCTGTATTCAGGTTTCCTCCCTACCAGCTACGATTGTTACCGAGCACTGAATGTACTGTCCATCGTGAATTTACTTTCAAGTGCAGCCTGATTCATCGATTCATGGGATTTTTGTGTGAGTATTTTCCGAACCAACTTCTCATCAGACTCAGCCATTTCCATCTCCTGGTGACCCTTACTGAACTTGTGGTCATAAGACAGCTTTGGTTCCATTCTTTTCCTAAATTCATTACATACGTACCAGAAAAAAGGTTTATTTTTGAAAATTTTCGACGCTTGCCAAAGAATATTTCGAAAAAGTTTTCGCTGTTAGTAGTGTCGCGCATAACGTATTTGGTAGTAAATCCGGGCTTCCGATTTGCAGTTGCAGTAAATAACTAACATATTGCGTCACATTAGTTTTTTCTTTTAAGAAGAATGTGTATGATCCGTATTAACGCGAGTGTCGAATTTGTTAGTGAGCGCAACCGGAAAAACATTTCAAAGTAACAGTAAATTTTATTACTGCCAAGCTTTTCCGTTGTAATAGATAACTCGTTACTGACTTCAGTACTCGCTTGGTAATAAGCGTATCGTAATAGACCTATAAATTAAATTAAAGCAGAGGCAGAAACCTTAGTTTACAGTTACTTGTTTACTGTACTGTAAAATATTGCACGAGGCACAATGGAGCGCAATTGCATACACAGTTACCAGGCAAGGGATGATCTAGATCCTTTTTGTAAGCGGATGGAAATCGTCCTGAGTGCTCTCAAGCGATTGGAAACTGCTGCAAGCAAAGTTTGTGTAGACATTTAATAAACGCAGTTCATTTGTAAATGTCAAATGTATAATCGAAGACCCTCTTCCGTTTCAAGTTACAAGATGGTTCACGACCGATGAAATATGGCTTAACTGTATACAGGTTATATTATAACACTGCAACAGCATTTACGTAGCTTGTACAATCAAATACCAACTTTTGGCTTATTACGTACTACGCCCCAACAGAACAAAGTAGTCCTGTCACGGAAAAGCCACGTATGACACTTGTGTCTGCTACTACTATACCATAACCTTAAAGCAAGAGATAAGTCGTGAAATAAAACTATCTACTTAACGCAATTGTGGTATAAAGCAACAGAGCAGTGTTACACTCTGAGAGGAATTTTGTTATGTTGACCGTGTTGTACCTAACGGGGGTGGCTTATCGGAAATGAAGGTCAGAATTACGTAAATATTTAAACAGTAATAAATGATATTTAACCTAGCCACACTGTTTAAAGGATAAAGAAAACGGTCGCCAGCCTAAGTAGGCAAGAGAATCATTAACATTCTTGTTCGTGAAAATAGGTATGAGTAACTTCAATGGACAAACACAGCCTATACTTTACCACACACGAGTGCAATGAACTCTGAAACCTGCATATGCCATCGTTAAGGTTGGAACTAACAGCTAGGGCAGCACAAACTATTTGCAAAATATAACAGATAACGAAACACACTATTACTTTCAGTGCTTATTCAAACTGAATGGTCTTTATAACGTTATTATTACTATTCACTGCAGAATCATTAATTGGACATAGGTTCAGTATTATTGTTCAAATATTTTCCTAGCTGTCATAAAATTATAAATGCAGTTCACTGCATTTTTATGAACTGGTCACAGGTTAAATATCTCTCAAATAAATACTATTCTATTTAGAATGAAAGTTAAATGGAATTCACTAACAGGTTACTTCTCACTGTCTTTTGAATAAACAAATTATGGTTTTCATAAATAGTGGTCTTCCCATTACTTGTTACCTAGCATTATCACAATAGACAAACTGTCAATTCTGTTATACTGTTAATATACACTCCAATACACAAGAGAGACAAACACTTAGCAATCATGAAGATATAATTTTCTACCATTGCAGTTTTCCACTTTTACTACAGTGAAACACAATGTTGACAAAATTGCAAGAAACTGACTCACCTTATAGAATTATAGAATATCCTACAGGCAGCAATGTGATCATTTACCAAGCGAAAGTTTAAAAACGTTTATAAGTCTCAGTTTTAAGAACTTTTAATCTTTAAAAGAAACAGCAAATTGTCTTTTTCACTGACGCACATGTACGTTACCATGAGGGGTGAGGTAAACGTACACACGTGGTTTCAGTTTCCAATTACGAAGTGGAAGAGAGAGTGTCCCACTGGAAACGCGTCGACGTATGTGGTATCAGCATGATGGTGCACCTGCGCATTTCCGCAGTTAACACTTGGCTGACCCTTGACAGGATGTTCGACGGGCGTTTCATAGGACGTGGAGGACGCATAAATTGACCAGCCCGTTCTCCTGATCTTACACCTCTGGACTTCTTTCTGTGGGATACGTTAAAGGAGAATGTGTACCGTCATGTGCCTACAACCCCAGAGGATATGAAACAACGTATTGTGGCAGCCTGCGGCGACATTACACCAGATGTACTGCGGCGTGTACGACATTCATTACGCCATAGATTGCAATTGTGTGCAGCAAATGATGGTCACCACATTGAACACCTATTGGCCTGACATGTCGGGACACACTCTATTCCACTCCGTAATTGAAAACGGAAACCACGTGTGTTCGTGTACCTCACCCCTCACGGTAATGTACATATGCGTCAGTGAAAAAGACCAATAAAAAGGTGTTAGCATGTGGACGTAATGCGCTGTTCCAGTCTCGTCTGTACCTAAGGTCCATCACCGTTCCCTTTGGATCCCTATGTAATTCGGTGCTCTCCGATACACACGATCGAACAGCGGAGGAGTGGTACTCAAGCGTCAACTTTAGGTTACAATATCTCCGGATGTAATTAACATTTTACAATGCAACGAACGGCACTGATTACGTATTTGTTTATATGTTCAGATGTGCTAACAAAACTAACGGGGTTCCATTTAAAAAAACGTAGGTTTTTGTTAAAAAACACACTTCCGTGCATTTTTTTATGGTTTTTATTCACCAGTTACACTAGCCCCTCGCCTCACGTTCGGTCTGTGGAATCGATTCGTCAGTATTTGATGTGGTTTACGAAATATATCCACCGGTAATGTTAGGTGACTCACCCTGTATATACACTCCTGGAAATGGAAAAAAGAACACATTGACACCGGTGTGTCAGACCCACCATACTTGCTCCGGACACTGCGAGAGGGCTGTACAAGCAATGATCACACGCACGGCACAGCGGACACACCAGGAACCGCGGTGTTGGCCGTCGAATGGCGCTAGCTGCGCAGCATTTGTGCACCGCCGCCGTCAGTGTCAGCCAGTTTGCCGTGGCATACGGAGCTCCATCGCAGTCTTTAACACTGGTAGCATGCCGCGACAGCGTGGACGTGAACCGTATGTGCAGTTGACGGACTTTGAGCGAGGCCGTATAGTGGGCATGCGGGAGGCCGGGTGGACGTACCGCCGAATTGCTCAACACGTGGGGCGTGAGGTCTCCACAGTACATCGATGTTGTCGCCAGTGGTCGGCGGAAGGTGCACGTGCCCGTCGACCTGGGACCGGACCGCAGCGACGCACGGATGCACGCCAAGACCGTAGGATCCTACGCAGTGCCGTGGGGGACCGCACCGCCACTTCCCAGCAAATTAGGGACACTGTTGCTCCTGGGGTATCGGCGAGGACCATTGGCAACCGTCTCCATGAAGCTGGGCTATGGTCCCGCACACTGTTAGGCCGTCTTCTGCTCACGCCCCAACATCGTGCAGCCCGCCTCCAGTGGTGTCGCGACAGGCGTGAATGGAGGGACGAATGGAGACGTGTCGTCTTCAGCGATGAGAGTCGCTTCTGCCTTGGTGCCAATGATGGTCGTATGCGTGTTTGGCGCCGTGCAGGTGAGCGCCACAATCAGGACTGCATACGACCGAGGCACACAGGGCCAACACCCGGCATCATGGTGTGGGGAGCGATCTCCTACACTGGCCGTACACCACTGGTGATCGTCGAGGGGACACTGAATAGTGCACGGTACATCCAAACCGTCATCGAACCCATCGTTCTACCATTCCTAGACCGGCAAGGGAACTTGCTGTTCCAACAGGACAATGCACGTCCGCATGTATCCCGTGCCACCCAACGTGCTCTAGAAGGTGTAAGTGAACTACCCTGGCCAGCAAGATCTCCGGATCTGTCCCCCATTGAGCATGTTTGGGACTGGATGAAGCGTCGTCTCACGCGGTCTGCACGTCCAGCACGAACGCTGGTCCAACTGAGGCGCCAGGTGGAAATGGCATGGCAAGCCGTTCCACAGGACTACATCCAGCATCTCTACGATCGTCTCCATGGGAGAATAGCAGCCTGCATTGCTGCGAAAGGTGTATATACACTGTACTAGTGCCGACATTGTGCATGCTCTGTTGCCTGTGTCTATGTGCCTGTGGTTCTGTCAGTGTGATCATGTGATGTATCTGACCCCAGGAATGTGTCAATAAAGTTTCCCCTTCCTGGGACAATGAATTCACGGTGTTCTTATTTCAATTTCCAGGAGTGTATATGAAGATGGTATCTGTTCTTTTGGACATGTCCGAATGCATGGTTGACCCAGTGTTAGTTAAAGGACTGGGCAGACTGGCGGAGGTCTGTGGATTGTCACCCAACAGCAGCTGTGGCGGCAGCTGCGGCTCTGGGTGACACAGACTGAACATCACGTATTGCCCAACTGGCCGAATGCTGACGGTCTGGTTCAGGTGGGCTTAAATGCTGATACAGCTTACTGACTGTACGCGAAGCTCGGTCTCGGCATATTATGATGAATTATCTGGAAAGAAATGAATGACTGGCTGTTGTAATTGCCAGTGGACCGAATTACCGTTCTTACTGGTGACTGGAACTGTTTCGTCAGTTGGACGTTTGTGACGAGCAAGTAGTAGAAATCTGCTCAGCTCCAGGATCGGTGACCAGAGCCTGGCTGACTCTAATATGTGGCCAAATTTCTGTCTTGGCACTCAGTTACTGACTTCGAATCCAGTTTAGCTTCCTCTATTTACCAAAGTAATATGTGTGACGATTGTTTATTGAGATCAACAAGTTCCCTTTGATGTTTCCTTGTATTCATTAACTGAAGCATCTACAGCAGCATATTAAACCCTGCAATGAGTTGTACAGAGTAATCAGTTTGCCAAAAAGTTTTTGTTTCACAATTCAGCACTGTGGTGACGAAAGTCATGGGATACCTCCTAATATCGTGTCGGGCCTCTTATTACCCGGCATAGTGTAGCGACTCGACCTGGCATGGACTCAACAAGTCTTTGGAAGACCCTGCAGAAATATTGATACTGAACCATGCTGCCACTGTAGCCGTCCATAACTTCGAATGTGTTTTTGGTGCAGGAGTTCGTGCACCAACTGACCTCTCGACAAAGTCCCATACATGATCAATTAGATTCATGTCGGGCGATCTGCGTGGCTATATCATTTCCTCGGCTTGTATACAATGTTCTTCAAAACAATCGTGAAAAATTGTGGCCTGGTGACACAGTGCATTGTCATCCATGTTTGGGAACATGAAATCCTTGAATGACTGCTTATGGTCTCCAAGTAGGCGAACGTAACCATGTCCAGTAAAGGGTCAGTTGAGTTGGACGAGAAGATCCAGTTCGTTCATTGTAGCCGGCCGGTGTGGCCGAGCGCTTCTAGGTGCTTCAGTCTGGAACCGCGCGATCGCTACGGGCGCAGGTTCGAATCCTGCCTCGGGCATGGATGTGTGTGATGTCCTTAGGTTAGTTAGGTTTAAGTAGTTCTATGTTATAGGGGACTGATGAGCTCAGATGTTAAGTCCCAAAGTGCTCAGAGCCATTTTTTCGTTCATTGTAAACAAAGCCCACACCATTACGGAGCCACCACGAGCTTGCGTAGGATGTTGTTGACAACTTGTGTCCATGGCATCCTGGTCGTCCAGGGTCCAACCGATACTGTCACGAGCTCACGAGAGCCACTGCAGGCGATTTCGTGCTGTTGACAAAGGCACTCACTTCGGTAATCTGCTGCAATAGCCTATCAACGCGAAATTTCGCCACGTTGCCGTAACGGATATGTTTGTCGTACATCCCACATTGCTTTCTGCGGTTATTTCATATAGTGTTGCTTGTCTGTCAGCACTGACAACACTACGGTCATTAAGTGGAAGCCGTCGACCACTGCGTTGTGCATGATGAGGAGTAATGACAGAAATCTGGTAGTCTCGTCACTCTCTAGACGCTATAGATATCGGAATACTGAATTCTTTAACTATTTCCGAAGCAGAACGTCCCATGTGTGTAGCTCCAACTTACTACCATTCTGCGTTCAAAGTTCGTTAATTCCAATCGCCTGACCGTAGAGACGACGGAAACCTTTTCACATGAATCATCTGAGTGCAAATGACTCCTTTGCCAATGCACTGGCCTTTTATACCTTCTGCACGCGATGCATCCGACATCTATATACGTGTATATGGCTGTCCCATGACATTTGTCAACCAGGTACAGATAAAAGCATTATTTAAAATTTTTGAGTTTTAATCAAGTGCCAAAACGATTGTTAAACCGCAGGCGCCATTAATTGTCAGATTATTAACCACTCCATAATAATAAATCAACATAGTTGATCCCTCACATAATTAGTCACTGTCCCTAGAAATCATCTAAACCAGTTTCCAGAATTGTCGGATTATAATTTGCCACCCATTAAATATCTAAAAATATAACGTGACAAAACTGATTTAAGGCATCATGTGGCGTGTGCGTAAATCTACCATTATGTCTGACTTGTTTCTCATTGGCTAAGAGGTGCAGTCAGCATAGTGCACAAACTTGATTGGTCAACATGTGTTGTTTTGTTTATATACATATTTTTTGTAACTTGTTTATGGTTACACGGGGAGTGGTTTTTCATAAGCGAATGATCATATAGAGGTGTGAAATTATTTTTTCTGTCAGTTACAGTTCTAAGTGAGATTATTTTTTTGTAGGGTGGGCGGGGGGGGGGGGGGGGAAGGGAGAAGATTTTCTGTCTCTGTGGAACACATATTATAATGAGTTGGGTTTATCTGCATATTACCGTTACATAATTAACAATTCAAGAAAAATTATATTCAAATAGTCATTGACAGTTAATTAATCATGTATTACAGTAATGGCAACCTGTGGCAACTTCTTAATAAACATTTAATCGTGGAAACTTGTGCGATGCAAATCTGATAAATTTAACTTGAGGGTCGGGGGGAAAACTGACAATAAACTGTGCAAGTACCAAGTCATTGTCGTGAAACTGTTAGCACAGAACAGAGTTACTGAAGGTAGTAGGTTATTAAATATAATTCATCATACCTGTTGGGGATTTTGGAAGCAAACTGTTAATGTCTTCGCAAGGCATATATTCGCAGTGGGGCTATGATACTGTAATTATAAATTGAATTCGAGCTCCCAACATCTCACACAGTATGGTTTGGTATCACCATTGTGGAGATTTCGGTAGCTGAAGTACTGCTTACTTGAAACAGCAGCTGCGCCTGCGACTCTCCCTTGCGGCTAAGCGTTGGACGGCCGAAGTTCCACAAACACATCAATGGAGCGGCTGTGAAGCGTAGTCTGTCTGCGAGGAGAAGTTGTGTCGCTCTGATTTCTTTTTTGCTCCTTGTGAGTGCATCAGACAAGGAAACCTTGCTGCGTTTTACGTTAAGGCTTAATGTCATCGGCTAAGCTCTGAATGTTTCATGCTCTGATCGATAAGCATGCCCCTCAAAGACTGCAGGTTCCCTTCCCTGCGCTATGTTTTACTTAATTAGGAAGTAATTTTCTTTCTACCGCTCTTCTCTGAAAAAGGTCATTCTATTCTATTTCTCTCTTTCTTCTCAGACAGTAAAGCTTCAGATCTGTCGTGCTCTCTGTCACTCTGGAAAATGTTTGGATGAAGCAATGTTTGTAGATCTTACATCCTTAAACAAAGTTAATTGTAAGAGCTTTGCATTTGGCAGCATCTATTGGTTTTCAAAGGTGTAGCTGGGAGTTCTCTTTTCACTTGCAAGATATCGATCTCTGGCGTCTGTCCCAAAATCAGACTTTCTACGTTTGGTGGACAATAGTGAATTCCAGTAGCATTCCTCCTCACTCCAACGCATAAAACATTCGTGTGAGTAAACGGTAGAGCATGTCCTAACTGTTGTCCATCTGTACAGCGGCGCCATTGGGACTGATAGAGATGTTTGCTGAGCCCAGGTGTCACGATGAACATTTTTCCCCTCGCTGTCAGTAGAACTCAGCAGGGTCCCTGACTTTTCTGGTACTCGGCTCTGCGTGTATAATTCCAAACAGTCCCTTATTCCCATCTAGTATGCAAATCTATTTTAGATTGCTCTGCTAACTGACGAACGCTCATACATTTAATACCAATTCCATATTCCAGTCGTAAAATTAATTATTCAGGTCGAGGATGGGTCTCTACTATGAATCTACAGGAATTTGCATATGCTGCATGACATTTCCGAAACTTGTCCCATAATATCATGCAAAGTGCCAACGGGCAACCAAATTTAATGCAACCGAACAATAGTTTACCAAATTTTGAATTTTGTATTTTCGTGACTGATGAAGTATTTCTAAGGCCTGAAACAAAATGCAGGGGAGTATATCAATAAAGCAGTTTATTAATTTCATTTTATTGTTTTTGTTGCAGTAAGGATGTACACTACCCTTTAATTAACAGATCCAAATAACAGTAGAATCGGAACACATATAGGTCATTAGTTGCATACAGTCAATTCTAATTTTAAAAACTGAGTAGAAAAACACCGTTTTGTTCTAGCGTGGACACAAGTTTCTGTTGCCATCTATTTTCTTATAAAATTTTGAGACAAGCCAAATTAATGTTCAGTTACTAAACAGGAGCAGGTTGTCCTATAGACAAAGACAGGTTTGCCCCTTTAATGAGAAGAACCTTTCTTTCACTGATGCATTGAACTAGACACCATTATGGAAAACAAAATAAATTTACTCTAAGTAGACAATGTCGAACTGCTCTTCAGACTAGTTTACTCTAGCGCCCTCTCAACGAACAAGATGAAACAGATCCACTATGTCAGTGATGTTGAAATACAAGGATTAACAGTGCATAGCAACCGGTTAAGTCACAAACATCACGTTACAGAGCGATACTTACACTACCATAGTGATGAGTTGTAATTTTTTACCGAAGTTCGAGGTGTAATAGAGTTGCTGCATACGTCGAATTGGAAATAATGGAACAGAGTTAGGGGACCATGTACTACTAAGTCTGACACAGAAACGAAATTGGCACACATCTGATTTCGATGATGATGAGACTGGGGCTAGCGATACCGATTACTGTCAGCCTGAGACGTTCCTTCACAGCATATTACTGAGGCAGACATTTCTCTTGTGCACAATGAAAAAATATCTCGTATGAGATGCAGAGATACAAGTTATAGATTGCGTTGCAGATTTCGGGGAGATATCGTGGCGATGTCATGTAAGCAAACGTCTAGGGAGAAAGGCGTGAAAAGATACCTGAAGTGTGTGAGGTACTTAATAGACCTTTGCGTCCAGAAATAGAAAAGTAAGCGAGCTTCCTCAGAGTTAGCGCGCGGAAACGACGGCTGCCAGCTGCGTTGTCCGGTGGGCCCCAGGCGACTGCTAATGAGGCCTCCATGCAACGGTAAGTGTTGCACTGCAAAACAGCGGCGACGCCTAAGCGAGGAACCCCGTTCCCCCGTCCCTCGCCGCAACCGTTGCAACACAGCCACATTGCACCAGTAACGAGAGAAGCCGCTCCAGCTTAGGCGAGGTCAAGGAAGGCCGCTCCCGTTGCTTCCGCTGCTTAAACACATCCTAATTGCGAAGTCGCGTGTCGCTCTCTGCTAACGTGCTCGCTTGTGAAAGAAGCGCAGGAGAACTTCGGTTAAGAAAGTTTGGCATTTGTTTGCGGGACATCGTGGAATATTCCCGCTGCAAGTCGTATAGTTTCACGAACCGCTATGCGTAGCCTTCAAAATGGCATCTGTAACAGAGGTGCGTTCCAAGCATTAGCTTTTGTTTTAGCGGAAAATCGCAGCATTGCAGATATTTATTGATGCTTGCAGAATGTCTACGGAGGCCTGGCAGTGAACAAAAGCACGGTGAGTCGTTGGTCGAGGCGTCTGTCATCATCGCAACAAGGTCACGCAAACCCGTCCGATATCCAGCGTGACGGGTGGCCGTACACAGCAGTGAATTCTGTAATGCTGGAACGTGCGGACACTCTCACTCGAGGTGGTCGACACCTCGATGCTCAGTTGGACGTCTGTGCTGGTTGTGCTGACACACTCATCTATCACTTGGGGGTACTGAAAGGTGTGTGGCCCGCTGTGTTTCTTGCCGCCTAACACAAGATCACAAAGAGCAACGAAATGCTTCTCCATGGCACCGAAACGACTTACACAGATCGGCGCACCTGAGAGAAGCTGACAAAATTTCTTTGGACTGTTCTGCCTCATCCAACCTACAGCCCAGGTCGCGCACCTTCCATCTGTCAGCCCCTATGTGGGATGCACTCCGCGGAAAGCAGTACCTGGATGATGGGAAGGTTACTGATGTAGCAAGACGTTGGCTCCATCGTCAACCAGTAGAATGGCACCATTCGGGCAAACAGGTTACTGTGCTTGCGCGTTACGAGGCTGACAGCCACAATTTTTTGTCGAACATCTTCAAAGACGATAAAACATTGGTTCATCACTTCGAACCGGTAAGGAATGGCGGTCCATGGAGTGCGCCACACCACCTCTCCTCCGGAGAAAAATTCAAAGCCACACCCTCAGCTAGTAAAGTCATAGCGACGGTCTTCCGAGACTCTGAAGGGGTTATTCTGTTTCAAGTTCTCCCTCATGGTGCAACGATCAACTCTGAAGTGTATTGTGTTACCCGTAGGAGATTGAAGAAACCCGTTCGGCATGTTCGTCACCACAAAAATTCAAATAAACTTCTGCTCCTCCATGGCACCGAAACGCCTTACACAAATCGGCGCACCCGAGAGGAGCTGACAAAATTTCTTTGGACTGTTCTGCCTCGTCCACCCTACAGCTCAGATCTCGCACCCACCATCCGTCCGCCCCAATGAGGGATGCACTCTGCGGAAAGCAGTACGTGGATGATGGGAAGGTTGTAAGTAGGTTTTTATGTTTGTAACGCCACGTAGCGCTCTCTATGGAAATCACTGACTGTGCTGTGTGAAGTCTGTGGCTGGTTGGCATTGTTGGAATATTCGCTATTGTAGTGTTGGGCAGTTCGATGTGAATAGCGCGTAGCGTTGCGCAGTTGGAGGTGAGCCGCCAGCAGTGGCGGATGTGGAGAGAGAGATGCCACAGTTTTGAGAACGGACGATCTGGACGTGTGTCCGCCAGGAAAAGGAAATTTGTAAAGATGGATGTCATGAATTGATAGATATATACATGGTGACTTTTGAACACTATTAAGGTAAATACATTGTTCCCTATCAAAATCTTTCATTTGCTAACTATGCCTATCAGTAGTTAGTGCCTTCAGTAGTTAGAATCTTTTATTTAGCTGCAAGTATTGGCGCTCGCTGTATTGCAGTGGTTCGAGTAGCGAAGATTTTTGTGAGGTAAGTGATTCATGAAAGGTATAGGTTATTGTTAGTCAGGGCCATTCTTTTGTGGGGATTATTAAAAGTCAGATTGCGTTGCGCTACAAAATTTGTATGTCAGTTTAGTGGTGATCAGAGAAATGTCTGAGAGATGTCTGAGTACGTTCAGTTTTGCTCAGCTGTTTGAAAAACAAATAACGTAAGAGGTTTTCCAGCACCATCATTTTTAAATTTTTCTAAGGGGGCGTTTCAAGGTTACTGATGCAGCAAGACGTTAACTCCATCGTCGACCAGTAGAATGGCACCATTCGAGCAAACAGGACCTCCCAGTAAGTTGGCTTGAGGCAGTCGCCTTAAACCGAATTTATATTGAAAAACAAGGTTTTCTATCCAGAAGACTCGGGAGTAATGTGAATAAAACCAACCTGCCTTCATAGAAAAAAAAAATGCCCCTTGTATTTTATATATCGGAAGTAAGGCACCTTTACTGATTACACCAGTCACATTACGAAACTAGCAATCAACAGGTTACGGAAAAAGCCAAAATAGTGCGTCCCACTATACACTGCTCCGTAAAACTTAAGGACGTGCTAGGTAAAGTGAGATAACAAAGTGACTAGTGCAGAAGTATGTTCCCAAAGGTATCCCTGTCGTGTGCAGTTAACTACACGTCACACCGCGTAAGATCAGCGTAACCAAGGCGCCAAATGGGGCTGGCATCGTAACACGAGGAAGCAGAAAGAACGGGGAAAGGCAGTTGTTTAAATCAGAAAGTAGTTACGGTGCACTGCGGTGATGTCCCTCTTAACAACATTTGGATGACTTTACACGGGGAAAATTTATCAGAAAACTGGAATAAGAACGAAGTGTGTCAAAAATGGTTCAAATGGCTCTGAGCAGTATATGGGACTTAACTTCTGAGGTCATCAGTCCCCTAGAACTTAGAACTACTTAAACCTAACTAACCTAAGGACATGACACACATCCATGCCCAAGGCAGGATTCGAATCTGCAACCGTAGCGGTCGCGCGGTTCCAGAAGAAGTGTGACAATTGTAGCCCAATGTAAAGGTCACCTCTCGCGTGTGTTTAGGTACAAGTCTCTTTGATTTACATAATAGATGCATAGTGGGGAATATGTAAACAAAACGAAAACTGCAGCCACCTTTCAATGAAAATGGCTGTCAGTGCTCACAGGGTGCTTTCCCAGTCGCATTTACATCACATGCACGTTCTACAGACTTAGGTAAGAATATTAATTTATTTGTTTATTGCTTATTTAGCCTGAGAAAAATACGTCCTAAGAGCCTTTCTTACATCTGAACGGGAACAACACATACCAAAAGATATGACAAAACTTTCCCAATAATAATAATAAAAATAACAGAAATCAGAAAAGTTGTGCTCTACAAAAACTACGGTTTGGTAGGTTTGGTACAGAACAAATATAACCTAGTAAATGTAGAATTACCGGTAGTACTGGTAGAGAAAGGAACATACAAAATGTGTGAAAGAAACTAGAAGACGACGACTTCTCTTTGATTTTCGTTTATCTGTTCTGCACATATTTAGAACCGCATATCATTTACTGTTAATTGAATTGTCTACTTTATATCGTGCCGACATGTAAGTCCGCCTGCTCAACGGAGGGGTAACGTGTTTGCCTATCGTGCAGCGAGACCAGGTTCGATTCCCAGCCGAGTTGGAGATTTTCTCCGCTCGTGGAGTGGGTGTTGTGTTGTCCTCATTGTCATCTCATCATCACCGACGCGCAGGTCGCCCAATGTGATGTAATCTGTAATAAGACTTCCAACTGCCCAATGTGATGTAATCTGTAATAAGACTTCCAACTCGGCGGCCGAACATTGCCGGATGTAACCGCCCGGCCATCTATGCCAGTTAATCGTTCCATTTTACTAAATATAAATTGCATTTTGTACGTAATAAAAATCTGTTCATCGCGTAACTTCTACGCTTTCATTTAACCAAAGAAATTTCTTTTAATGAAAGTACAACTGAGGTGCACAAACGTATATAGAGTCTACAATTATTTTTGCTATTTTGTGCTCAATAGAAAGTTCTTCATAGCGATAAAATTCAAGTTTCCTGTTGTTACTGGTAACTGCGAAAATTGTTTATGAATAACGTGATTTAAACAATCTCGACGAAGTATTAAGTGATGTTTGATATGTCTTTGTTTTACACTTTTTTTAATTTTCGACCAGCAGCGTAGCATGCCTGAAGTTCCTAGGTTTCCGGCACATGTTGTCTCTTTACAGGAACATTTTTAAATTGCTGAACATAGGTGGATGGAGCCAACGATGGTTTACTGAACTGGGTAGTGTTAGATGGAACTTTTACCATTTTATTCTCGTATGTGTCAATGCGCGCCCCACCCCTCCTCGCTCCTTCGTGATTACGCCACATAGGTCGCGAACAAGAGGGCAGAAAAAGCATAAGAACCCTTTGCTGATTCGGATCATTTTCAAATGTGATGAATAATTTTGAATGGTACCTAGCGGTTCCGCTCTGTACAGCAGAGCTAACACCGCGGTCACACTATATTGCAGTGGTGTGCGATGCTGTTCAATGCAGTTGCTGGCCCACAATGTCCTTAGAGAATGGTTGAATCATTTGGGGGAGAGGAGGGTATCAGCAGTGTCACAGATTGTCAAGAAAGTCGTTCTCTTGTCGTCTCACTGCGAACTGTCGTCTTTGAACATCAATTGAGTTGGAAAAGAGGTGGTTCCTTTGGCACCATTCATGTCACCCACTAGGGCCTCATAATCTCCTTTCTGTTGTAACCTCCCCGGAGAATTTTGAAAAGACAATACTTAAATGTTAATGGGAATAGAGCCAAGTGTAACCTTCCCGCTAAATGAAAGATAATTTTATTTAAATGTGAATACACATCGTGCAAAGTGTAACCTCCCCGTAATTATTTTAAATAATATGAATTGAATGAAAATGCAAATAGAGCCAAATGTTAGCTTCCCACAGTAGTAAAACTCAATGATAATAACAATGTGCAAAAATATTAAGTCCCCACAAAATTAACGTTATGATCAACCTGATAAATTTTATAAGGTCATCTGCTCTGACCTTAGGCCCTGTGCAAATCTGATAAATTGATTCTGGCGGGAAAAGCATAGGAAGTATTGTTTCAATTGTAATGATTATTTTCTTAAAAAATTGCTTTCAGAACAAAATTATTATTGGGGCAATTCTTGAACAAATTAATCACAGTTAAGATACATTACATTATCAGATGTGCGCAATGCTGCTTCATTACCTTATTTAAAAAATATACCTCGTCCTGAACCTTGACCAGAGGCCCATGTCGACGCCCGCCGACTCCTCACACACAACTCCGACTGCCTCTCGCGCGCTACTAGCACGAACGAACTACATGCTCTCGCGACTCGCTACGTATAACAACTTACTCGCAACTGAACTGCCACTACCGACTCCCTACATGCAACTGAACTCTCGCGCGGTCAAGCGCAGACTAGTAATGATAAATAACTCTCTGGTCAGAGATTCTGTCATGCCTCGCCATCGCTGCTACTGAATACACACGTGTTTCATAACCCTCCACTGGGGGGGGGGGGGGGGGGGGCAAAAATTTGGCAGCGATGGTGAGTCATTTGGACTTGCCATGAGAAACAAATTTTTTCGTAACTAATTAACTTTACAATTACAGCATATATACAGATATAAAACATGAAGGAAATATGGTGCACATGCATCAAGTACAAAACATATTAAACAATGACAAAATGTGAGTACAAAAGAAATGACATAAGTGCACACGCATGGAAAAACTCTTTAGCATTTTCACAACAAGTAAACATAATGGCAAAAAATCATGTTGATAAGTGACATAAGTGCACATGTACCGCAGTTCAGCAAATCGAAAAAAATGTATAGGCCATGAATATAAATGATGTTAGCAAAAAAATGATCTTCATTATGTTGCAAGAATTAGGATAGGAAAGGGAAGGATTGCATCATGGTTGTAGCACTTTAGGTTGCACGCAGCTGCACTGAAAGTCCATATCTTTCCACAGAAGTACAACACCAAGTGAGACAATTTGAAGTTCTTTTCCCAGAAGTATTTATCAGCGTTGCCAAAACGCTGAAATGTCGTAGTAATATTCCATGTAGTACATTAGGTACACCAAACAGTGGGACCATAATAACGTCTCCATCGCTCACGGTGGTGGACAGCATGTCTTGTCAACGCCACGCTCTTACAAGGCACACCAACGTAGAATTAGTGCAAAAACCAAATATAGTGCTCCATGATCATGAGGATGGACAGGACAAATGGATATTGCAGTAATTCAGGGTAGTTAGGTCCGTAGGTGAAGGACATTAAGTCACATACTAGTCTTCATTGAGAATTACATTAGTCTAACAGCTGATTTAAGTAATTGGTGGCACTCATCGCCCAGTTACTGAACATTTCTGTACCATGTATGAAGTATTACAGAATAATGTTCATAAATCATCTGATTATAGAGAACATTGGCACTTATTGGCCAGTTATAAACCATCAGAAGTCATCATTGAAAATGAGAGTAAATTATTGGCATAGCATTAACATAATACATTTAGTTATACTAATTATTGGCACTCATTGGCCAGTTACAAAACATCAGAAGTCATCATTGAAAACAGGAGCTAATGAATGGCATAGTATTAACATAATTCATTTAGTTATACTAATTATTGGCACTCATTGGCCAGTTACAAAACATCAGAAGTCATCATTGAAAACAGGAGCTAATGAATGGCATAGTATTAACATAATTCATTTAGTTTTACTAATTATTGGCACTCATTGGCCAGTTACAAAACATCAGAAATCATCATTGAAAACAGGAGCTAATGAATGGCATAGTATTAACATAATTCATTTAGTTTTGCTAATTATTGGCACTCATTGGCCAGTTACAAAACATCAGAAGTCATTGTTGAAAACAGGAGCTAATGAATGGCATAGCATTAACATAATTCATTTAGTTATACTAATTATTGGCACTCATTGGCCAGTTACAAAACATCAGAAGTCATCACTGAAAACAGGAGCTAATGAATGGCGTAGTATTAACATAATTCATTTAGTTATACTAATTATTGGCACTCATTGGCCAGTTACAAAACATCAGAAGTCATCATTGAAAACAGGAGCTAATGAATGGCATAGTATTAACATAATTCATTTAGTTATACTAATTATTGGCACTCATTGGCCAGCAAGTATTGAATAGTACAAAACATTTTTCATCATTCAGCATTATTCAGAACTCTCTTAAATGGGTAGCATTATTTGGAACTGGTGATACATTTTTTTTGTCAGCAATGCATTGCTTTGGGTAATTATAAGGGAAAGCAAGAAGAGAAAAAGAAAAAAATTTGCTTCTGGGTTGTTCCTGTAAATGAAAATATGTAACGTCATTCGTCATGAGTCAGCGGTAACAAGGTTATGAAACAAGCAGAGTATATGTAATGACATAGATTTAATGAACAACTGCTTATAGCACATTAATTTCATAAATAATTTCTCCTGCAAAAATATATAAAAAATGGATTATTAAGCTGAAAGATGAAATGCATTTTATGCTGAAAAGTAGTGAACTTCGAGTTAACAAGTAGTGAAATGTGTATAAAAATGTGTTCCATAGCTGTCCTTTCCAAAACCTTCCGTCATTATACTATGCAATATAACACCTGCTGTCAAAGCGAACTGCAACAAATACTTAAATAACTACATAACATAAATGCATAACTTCAATATTATCCTCATCTGCAAAGAAAACTTCATTATCCATATCATCATAACTCCATTATCATCATCACCTGTAAAGAAAAACTTCATTATTCATAGTAGCATATTCTTCATCATTATTCATCAGCATTCATTATCATCTGCAAAAAAATCACTTCATTACTCATTACACAACTATTCCTTATCTCTAGCATATTTCATCACTAAAACTAAGATGTGTAATTCTGTCTGACAGCTTGCATCAATCGCCTTGTATTCTGAAAGAAAAATTAGTTAAGACTGCTATTCTACGATGTGTATAGTATATTCTTGTTAATGCTTGTTAATTCTGATCCATTTACTCTTCCTCATAAGGTTTTTGCATCTTTCGTTTATTCCGTAGGTGAAATTCCCATTTCTGTTTAATTTATTTCCTTTACACGTTATTTCTTTCTGAAAATGATGAGCAAAGATTAATGTCGTGCATTTACATCATATACTCACTAAATAAAGACTGGTTTATGGTAACATAATTAAGCATACAGCATAACATGACAGAAAACGTAATATATCAAAGACATTGACAGTGTTCAGATGCAAAAAGTGTACACAGAATATCACAATGCAGCAGCAAAAAAAAAAAAAAAAAAAAAAAAAAAAAAAAAAAAAAAAAAAAAAAAAAAAAAAAAATGTAAAACAGTCACGATCTTGAGATGTCATAGGGCAAAAAATGTCAAAGTAAATTGGTGTTTGCTATATCTTAACCATTTCCTAGTGCATACAAACAAAACATGAAAACAATCGTACATACATAAACAAATGATGACAACTTGCCAAGGAAAATACGATAATCATCCATAAGTAGTCACATAAATATAATTGTATAAGTGGTTATAAAATGTGTAAGTTCATCTGAAAAAATATGCACGGTCTAATGTGTAACGACAAGAAGAGCGACCTGCTAACCTTACCTTGCCGGGCACTTGCCAAGAAAAAATACGATAATCATCAATAATTAGTCATGTGAATATAATTGCATAAGTGGTCATAAAAATTAGTAAATGGCATCATAGCATGTTACATCATAAAGTGGTTTCATTCAATAAAGGGTTT
This sequence comes from Schistocerca serialis cubense, assembly GCF_023864345.2. Taxonomy (NCBI): domain Eukaryota; kingdom Metazoa; phylum Arthropoda; class Insecta; order Orthoptera; family Acrididae; genus Schistocerca; species Schistocerca serialis. The sequence goes on along the minus strand of NC_064646.1, from coordinate 221,518,733 downwards.
AATGTTGTACACATGATGGTTGCCCTTACTTTTCCTGGTTCTCAAAGTTTCGACGTGTACAACATTGGGGTGAGGAATGCTGCGAATCCGATGGATCTGCGTATAGAAGTTCAAATTTACTGCACTTACCTTTTATTCTGCTGGATAAATAGTGTGTACGTACTAATATCTTCTGTCCAATGTGAAAGTCACGGCGTGTACAAACCTGTTTTTGCTGTCTTCTCCGGCGCTCTGCGGCACGTTTGATGTTGTTCAGCGCAATGTTAATTATTTCATGGTGTCGTATTCGACGAGATGTAGGAAAGTTTACTAATTCTGTAATTTTGTTAGGTGGTTCAATATTTTTCAGTATAACAGACGGAGAGAGCATAGTGGATTCATTTGGTATGGAATTAATTACATCTTGGAATGAGAATATGTGTGTGTCCCAATCAATATGTCTTTTGTGGCAGTATATTCTACACAGTTTACCAATTTCTTTCATTAATCGTTCACAGGGGTTCGAAGAAGCATGGTACTTGGATATATAGATCGGAGAAATGTTTCTAGCTCGTAACATGCGTGTCCATATAGCAGAACGAAATTGTGATCCATTGTCAGAAATTACTTTCATCACATGCCCTACATGAAATAGAAAATGTTTTACAAATGCATTCGAAACAGTTTTAGCAGTAGCTTTGCGTAACGGAGTGAAAGTAACAAATTTTGAAGTGAGTTCAACAGCGACAAAGATGTAGCAAAAACCTCTGTTAGTTCTCGGAATCGGACCAAAAATGTCTACTGCGGCCATATGTCTTAATTTAACAAGTACAATGGGATATAATGGAGGAATATGTGAAGTGGTGTCTGACTTACCTTTCTGGCAAATTTTACATGACGCTAAAACTCGTCGTATACGTTTCTCCATGTTGGTAAAATAACTGTTCTGTCTCAGTATAAGAAAACATTTTCTGGCTCCGTAATGTGCGTAACTTAAATGAGTATACCATATTAATTTGTTAACCAGTTCGTCAGGAATGCATAATAACCAATTGTTGCTGTCAGGGTGAGAGCGGCGAAACAGAATGTCATTGCGTACAGTGTAATGGTTCCTAATCGTAACATTATTCTTATCTTGCCAGAGGTGTTTAACTTCTTTCCACACATTGTCTTTATTCTGCTCTTTTGCTATGTCCTGTAATGACGACGAAATAAAATTTTCAAATGCAACTTTCTGAATGTACATGACGCTGAAATTTGCTTTGCAGAAGTTGGTTGCGACGCTTGCTGATTATTGTTGAGAGAACGAGATAGTGCGTCTGCTATAACATTTTGTGTGCCGGGAATGTGAACAACTGTAAAATTAAATTCCTGTAGATAAAGCTTCCATCTGCTTAATTTGTCATGAGTAAATTTAGCTGAAAGTAAAAATTGTATCGCTCTATGGTCTGTGTAAACGGTGGTGTGTCTGCCATAAAGAAAGTGCCGAAATCTCGTAAAAGCCCATACAACACATAATGTTTCCAATTCTGTAACGGAATAATTTCGTTCAGCAGGTGACAGAATGCGACTTGCAAATGCGATGTTTTTAATTACTGTTGAGCAATCTTCTTCAATTTCCTGAAAAATGTGTACGCCTAAAGCGGTGTTGGAACTGTCGGTGGCAATGGAAAAATTTCTGGTAAGATCTGGGTGCGATAAAAGTGGTGCATTCAACAAGGCATGTTTCAGGTTCATGAATTCAGAATGTGCTTGCTTATCCCAGGACCAAAAAGTGTTTTTACCTGTTAATTGGAATAATCTAGGTGTGTCTAAAGCAGAGTGATGAATAAATTTACGAAAAAAGTTAATTAAGCCCAAAAAACTGCGTAGTTGTGTCTTCGTCGTAGGAACAGTAATGTCACGTAGAGCTTGAAGTTTTTCCGGATCAGACGCAATGCCTTCTGCTGAAATTACGTGTCCAAGAAATTTTATAGAAGTTTTGCCAAAGTGCGATTTACTAAGATTAACTGTGAGTCCTTGTGCACGAAAAGTTTGCAACAGTTGTTCAAGAATCAGATTGTGTTCAGTCCAGTTAGCTACTGCGATAAGAATGTCATCTACGTACGTCGTATTTCTGTCTTTAAGTTCTGTCGGAAGTATTGTGTTCAAACCGCGAATAAAAGCTGCTGAAGAAATAGTTAAGCCGAACGGTAATTTACAAAATTGATAACAGTCACCAAAACAGAGAAAAGCTGTATACTTTCTGCAATTCGGATGAAGTTGAATTTGCCAAAATCCCGATTTCAAATCTAATGTGGAATAAATAGCAGTACCGTGAAATTTCTGTAGTTGTTCTTCTAGTGTCTGTGGTCGATCTGTTTCATTAATAATAATGTCATTAATGTGACGCGAATCAAGTACGAGACGAAGTGAGCCATCCTTTTTCTTAACAATATGTAGCGGGTTTATGTACGGACTAACGGCCGGTTCAATAATTCCTTGGTCAAGCATAGCTTGCAATTCTTTCTTAACTTGTTCTCTGTGAATATACGGAATGGGATAATGCTTAGCTTTAAATGTATCGTGCTGTTTCACTTGAAATTCATACATAAAACCGGACATAGTACCAGGAATGTTGTCAAAAACTGGAGCTTGCTGTAAAAGAATTTTGTGTAGTTGCGTGCGTTCGTCGTCTGTATTTGCACTGCTCTCTTTAACCTTATCAGAAATCATCTGCATTACATCATAGTCAGCTTCGTCTGGAGTATTATAGTTATGTACGTACGTATCTGTGAACAATGTGGGATTACAGTCTATGTTACGTGATACGGAAATGACCTCTGTGCGATTAATTGTTTGTTCTTCCGCAGATAGTGAGTGCTGAAATTCTATAGCAAATTGTATATTTTCATCCTTCAACATTAAACAGGAATTCTGAAAATCGATCACTGCGTCGTGTTGTACCAGAAAATTCGTACCTAAAATAACGTCTGTTGTCAATAAAGGAACAATCCAAAAATTTGAGTGAAATGTGTGACCTGCAATACAAAATGATAAATGTGTCTGTAATTTAACGTCTACTCCTTTACTCGATACTGCTCCTTTCACTTTCGTTTTGCCTAATGGTAATGTGGGGTAGGTATTCTCTTTGTTACATTCTTTAAAAGTTTCTTCATTTATTACTGACATAGGTGATCCGGAATCGATTACTGCTGAAAATTTCGATGAACCAATTTTAATTTCGATGACAGGATATGAAATAGTTTTCTGAACAACTGGTCTTTCCTGCAAGAGAGTGTCTCTGATATCGTCAAAAGTAATAACATTTTCGTGAATAACATTCAGCGTGTCTAAAGTTGTGCTTGTGTTATTGGAAGATGCGACCTGTACAGTATCTAGTCAGATTCTATCTGACGTGTTATTATTTTCTGGAGGATGTTGTGGCATTTCTACTATCTGAACTGTTCTATTACTTCTTCCAGACGTATTACGCTCTGGATGATACCTACTGTCGGGTTCATTCATGAGAATATGTTCTTGCGGATGATTTTGCTGTTCGTAAGACCGACTGTTATTATACGTACGCTGATAATTGTGCTCATCGTTTTTACGTCTGTCGTGATAGTTATTCCTATACGGTGCATTGCGATAGGAATTGAAGTATTGTGTTTTCTGTACGTAGTTGTTTCTTTGCTGCCGTACGTTACTATTTGTTGTACCTGGGACTATACGTTCACGCGGCGAAACATTAAAGCCTGGTTGGCCTTGTGCATTCCATTGTTGGTTAGGTATGCTAACCGACTGGTTTTCATGCTGCTGCGGTGGAAAACGTCTATTGTTACAAAAATGTGGTTCCTGTTGCTGAAAATTTTGACGATATTGATAATTAGAATCTTGTCTGTTATTAAAGTTCTGGTGGTTGTCGTTCCTAAAGCGTCTGTTACTTTTACTATTGAAATTACGTGGCTGATCGTAATTGCTGTACGTTTGTTGGCCTTGGTTGTTATATGAGAAATTTTTGTTTACGAAAGAATAATCTGATTGCTTCACTTCTAAAAGCTGTAACAGGTCCCTGAATGCCGAAATATTTTCTTTTACCTGACTCGTTAAAAGTGACACTCTTAATGATCGTGGTAATTTAGAAATGCATAATTGAATGAGTGCAGATTCACTATATGGCTCACTTAAGTACTGGTTTTGTTGGACCATATGCTCAAAAAATTGCGTCACACTGGGAAAATTGGAGTTCTCAAAATTTGGTAAACTAATTAATTGGTCTTTGATTCCGCACTGTGTCGTCTTCGACCAGTACGCTGACAGAAAAGCATTCTGAAATTCCTCTACCGAGTAGCATTGCCTGGCGATTGGTCTCATACGAGTTGCCGGTTCACCTTCCAAAAAACTGCAAATAAATTCATGTTTGTGCGTTACAGGCCAAGTCGGTGGAAAAGCAAAGCTAAATTGTTGTATCCAGTCCAGTGGGTGAATCTGTGTTCTGTCATTTTTAAACACTTTAAATTTTCTCACTGACAGAAAATGTTTGTAATCAAAATTATCGTCTCTGTATGATGGAACAGGTTCAGGATTGTAAGAGAATCTGTTGAACTGTGGTTGTTCGGAATCTAAGTCCCGTACACTCTGTAGATTACCCAAATTATACGCGCTGCGTGAGTCTGAAAAATGTTCGCAAAGTGACGTCTGCTGTGATGTGTTATTAACTGAAATACCTTTCATCTCTGTTACTTCTTGCTGTAAACTTGACAGTTTTCTACGCAATGTGTTATTAGATGAATCTATCTCATTAATTGTCTGCTGTAAATTTTGAAATTCACGTGTATGATTAAACGAAATCGGTGCAGTATCGTCTGATTTGTTGTCATTATTACTTTCAATAACGGTGAAAGGGTACAGTACCGCCCGACATTGAAAATAGGTACAACATACTTCATTAATTATGTCAAATCAACACATTTTTTTTGTAAAATAACTCAATTTCAATTAATACAGCGAAGCCGGATACCAGTGTGGGAAAGAATGACAATTTATTTATTTAATTGATCACATGTGCACTCCCACAAAGTAAATCCCTACATCCAGTTTGGTGAGATCTGTGAAATGAATGAATGTATGGTCATCTGCTAACCACAGATAGTGAATGTGAATATATGATCATCTTTGAGTCGATCCTTTGGCCACCTTTGGTGGGACCAAAGAGAGGTAATTTACCTGAGCTTTGAGCGCCTGAAATGTGGCTGACCAATACGATAGCAAGGTGCTTCCCCCACCTCGACAGAGATGGGAGAGGACCTAGAGAACGGCCATGTTTCGGCACTCTGCCGCTGGATCTTGTGCTGTTAAGACCTGTTTTAGTTGTGCTTCATAATGATGGAAGAGTGGAGACATGATATGCATGTGGAATATTTAAGAGTAGTTTGAAATAATAATTTCTCTATTTCAGGAACTTCTGTGGGGATGATTAAATGTCAGGCAGGTAATATTAAAGGGATTGTAGTAATCTTCGGAAGTGACCAACGGTCACAATGAAACCATGTGTAGCAATAAGTTGAAATACTTCTGTGTGCTTAAGTTAAGCTGAATTACTAGCGTGTGTACAATAAGTTGAAATATTTAAGAAATAGCGTGTGTACCATAAGTTGAAATATTTAAGAAATGGCGTGTGCAGGACTTGAAATTAGAGATGAGTACTTCCACGTGGTGAGTACTGTGTGAGTCTCAATCTGTGTATGAGACAAAGGATAAAGAGAAGTACTCGTCCATGGTATCAGTTGAGGACTCGCATGTGTGATGAATACGTTCTTAATATTACCTTGCGTGATGTAATTCCGTGTGACGCTAGATTCAAAGTCTGAGAGAGAAGCAAGGTGAGTCGGCCGTCTATCCAGCAACGCCACTTGGCTTGCATTGCACAGGTAGACGTGCAAATATCTCCAGAGTTCATAGTAGGAAAGTAGAATTATGAAGTGGGGCAGTGTCGTGTGAAACTGGGATAAATATTAATTGAAGTGGGAAAGCTTAAAGTGATAATGTTGTGACTATTTTGTGTTTTGTATTCCATGTCGTAGTGTGGTGTATGTCATGTAATTTGGGTAAGTGTGGTTTGCATGGGAGAGTAGTGAGGTAGTTTCAAAAGATTAGTGGGTTATGCTTGTTCCTTCAGTACCGCTCAGTCTGGAAGAAAGTTTAGCGATGATGATTGTGAGAGTCGAAGTGTGAGGTATAATAAAGGATCCACCATCCTATCCAGAAAGTGCACTGTAGTGTTAAAATTAATTACGAGACCATAATATAGAGATTCACCATTGTAAAGCCATGCCCACTGGGCGCAATTTCTCATGTGTTATTGTTGTAGATTGTAGAATTTGTGTGTTTAGGTTAGAGAATTTATTGGAATAAATAAGATAGTGAAATGAAAAAGATTGGTGGACTTGTCCTTCGAATTGTATGTTGTCACAATGTCCCAAATTTATAATGTGTGCGCCATTCATATTCAGTGCGGTGGCCACGTGTTGACAAAAGCCGTTAAATGAAAAAAGAAAGAAAATGTGGTATTGCCAGTGCGTAGTGTACAGTCAGAGTTCTGTAAATTACTGATAGTCAGATGCGTGTTTCCGTTGCGTATTAATCATATAGGAGGATAACTTGTAACTTAAGTGTGAGTACTAGAGTTCATGTTACTCGATAAATAAGAATGAATCCACTCGCTTGGCAGACCACTCATCTTGCAGGCCTGACTGCTTGATGCCACAGTATGAGCAAGGCATGCGGGTGCCTCTCATAATTTCGACCCTGCCAGGATATTTTGTTACCAGGATAATTTGGCCAGGATATATTCTGCCAGGATATTTTGTTGCCAGGATAATTTGGCCAGGAAATATTTTGCCAGGATATTTTTTTTCTGGGATATTTTGCTGTTAGGGTTTGCTGTTAAGATGTTTTTTGATGGAATGTATTGTGATAGCGATAGGAAGTAAAATTTTTTTCTGTTTGCAATTTCTTTCTGGATTGGTGAGGGTCTTTTATTTTTTTTATGTAATTAATTGCTATATTGTCCAAGGCTGGAAGATCATGGTATAATTTTTTTTGTGTAATGTCCGTAGTAACTAGGTCACAGTCAAATAGTGTAGCCACCATGGAGAATAGCGATTCTGGGGTGGACGTAGCAGTGCAGCAGGAAGTAGCTGTTGACCATGGGTTAATGAGCGGGGACGGCAAGCACTCAGAAGGGGCTGAATTGTTCAGCGGACCGCGGCTAGGTGATCCTTTATGCGGCGGGCTTTTTTCACAATCGGGGGCTTTTCCTGACGACGCGGGCGAGCCGGGACTGGGTCAGGTATGCAGTGAAAGTGAAGCTACCCTTGGCGAGGCTACAGTTTCTCAGGCGAACGAGGTGAGCACGTCGAAAGTAGCAAATGACAATGTGATACTGCAGTTTTTACAGAGGATGGATAGAGATAATAAGGAGAGAGATATGGAGAATAAGGAGAGAGATAGGGAGAATAAGGAAAGATTTGAAGCAACTAAGGAAAGATTGGAAGCGATGGATAGAGATAATAAGGAAAGATTGGAAGCGATGGATAGAGATAATAAGGAAAGATTGGAAGCGATGGATAGGGAGACTAAGGAAAGATTGGAAGCGATGAACAGAGATAATAAGGAGAGAGATAGGGAGACTAAGGAAAGATTGGAAGCAAATAAGGAAAGATTGGAGGCAATGCATAAGGGAAATAAAGAGGCAATGAGGAAGCTACACACAGTTATCGATGAGCGTCTGCCCACAGTTAATAATCGGTTAGATGAGGGGGAGAAGAATCTAGGTGCGTTGAAGGAAGTATGTGACGCTGTGAAAGAGAAAACCAATAATTTGGAGGTACAAGTATTTGCAATAAAGAGTGATACTACTGAATGTAGGGACGTGTTGCCGGATGAGCGAATCAAAGAGGTAGTGGTCAGAATGAATACGATTACTGCAGATGTAGAAAAGCTTAGTATAAGAGGCGAGACCGGCTCTGACAGTACACAGCGAGAGGTTTATGCCAACCAGGGGGAGATACAATCACTATTACAGCTTAAAGAGGCGCAATTAGAAATAAGTAGGAAACATAGTGAAGAACTAGCACAGTTGCAATTAGCGTGCAGTAGCGAAGGTGACACACCACCAGGTAGATTGCAGAGGGAGAGTGAGATAATTTCAAAAAACGAAAATAGGCAGAAAGCGGAAGACGAACTCAGAGAGTTAAAAGAACGGTTGTGTCGGATAAAACAGGTGGCAAACCCAACTGGGTATAGTCCAAGGCTGTCTCAATTTCAAGATTCATTACCTTCATCATAGGGACTGCCCCTCAAAATGTAGTTTGTGTGTAACCATTTGAGGGACGAGGCTAGAGCGAAAATGCAGGAAGTCATTAAAGACTGTAGTAGCTATTTAAATGAATTCTGGTCGAAAAGTAAGCAGGACCAGGTTACGCAAAGTATGTTGATGATGCCAAATTGTAACGAAGGTGGTATAAGAGATCCAATGGCGTGCTATCAGGAAATGCTGAGACGAAACAGGTATTTGGATGTGCCATACGAAACTGGGGAGCTCATTAGGATCTGTATAACGAAGTTGTCAGTGAGATTGCGCAGAGATATAGTGATAGCAGGCAGAGGCTTGAACGATTCTGCGTCATTTCAGCACTTCTTACAGGAACTGGGTAATGAGAGCAACATTGTGAACGGAGACACGACTCATAGGTCAGACAGAGTCGAGAATAGGAACGGTAGAAACTATCAGAATGACAGGAGAGCATGGAATCCTGGCATTTCATTCTTGCCATAATGGATTGAAGGATAGGAGAAACTAATCCAACATATCAGCCCTTAGCATCTTGCCTTAAAACACATGCAGCTGGCACTGAAAATTGTCTATGTAGCGGACATACTCTATTGATATGTAGGAGTGCAAATACCATACTTCTGATCAGAGAATAAAACACCAGTAATGGAATCTGTTAGGCTGGTCTCTCAGAGCAAAATTTGAAAATTTTTATTTGGAACACTAAAGTAAAAGGACTGTTTCCTCAAAGACCAGTTGCTAAAAATGTTATGTAATAATGCCGATGAGTCCAGTTTAATTAGTGCGATTTGACTATGGCAGGTACTTAACATGTGATGTAAAAGGTCAACATTGTGACCGAAGTTTTTAGATTAGTTGCCATCTGATCGGTAGTATGTCATTGTCATAGTGACAATTATAATGAGGTGCTGTGTATGGTTGTTCGGAATCCGGTGTTAGTGAGAAAGGCCACTAGCACCAAAGTTTCTAACACTAGGGCTGTCCCATCTCTCCCAGCTTGTATATTCTCTGCACACATTTAATTTTCATATAAACTTAGATTCCTAACTAGCAAATTCTTTACTGTGTATAGTGGACCATTCAGAGTGAGGCGGATTGTCCATGAAAATGCTGTACTGATTGAGACGATCAAGGGAAAACAATCTCGTGGGCTTCATCACATTTCTAACATCAAATTATGGAAAAGTGAAGGATAGATCGAAAGTAGGCAAGTTATGGTAGATAGTCAGTGTATTTATTTGTGGTGTGTAACGTTGTGCAGAGTCAAATCGAACATAAGAATTTTCAGGCGGGATGTCAGGAAGTATGACGGAATAGACTGGTCGACTGAGTCATGAACAGGAGTCGACAGAGTGATGTATGTACGTATTTTTTGTCATATGAATAAGGATCAAGCAGAAACGACGTGATGATTAATGAGTGGATAAAGATGGTAGATAGAGAAGTGACGTGATAAATAGTAGTGGATAAAGGGGACATTTAAGGAGAGAAGCGACATGAAGCAGTGTGATTAATAAAGAGAGACTCGACGTGATGAAACAGTGGTAAATAAAGGTGAGTAGGATTTAATAATGTGGAGATGTCTTAGATGTATGTTACAGAGAGGACGGTGTATGCTGCGATAGAGATAAATGCGAATGGCGAAGGAAGACCAGGAAATGATGGAGTAATGGACGGATGGAGAGCCGAAATACGAATGAAGAGATGAGGACAACTGCACTACATGAAAGGACATAAAGGGAGTATGAGATCCAGATGGTGAACGTTGTGGAATACTGACGTAAGATGTAATATAAGTATAAATCTAATTCTTACCATAAGATATGCAATTTGGCAAAAATAATTTTTGTTGTTGTTGTTGTTGAAGCCTGGTACCAGTATAACTAATCAAAACGGTACCAAGAATGTGTACAGTTATTTTGCAGGACGAATAATTTGTGTATTTTTTGTTCTTAGATGAAATGTCGCAATTCTAAGTGATATTTAGCAGGATGAATAATCGGTGAAGTGAATGCAGAGGTAAGCCGATGGAGAGAGGTGCCAGAGTGAAAGGACGAATTCGGAGACTGGAAAGCTATCTCCGAAACAGCTTCATGTGTTATGTGGTTGAGTATAAGGGAGCAAAGGTATGGTATGTTGTCGTGAGTGTGGTGGTGTTAAGGTTAGCTGACTTCTAGACCTATTCTGTTAGTGTATTAATGGATTGAATGAGAAGGAAAATGTGATGTCTGGTGAGTGAGAGTCGTAGAGTAGTGTGATCAATGCTACCGATCCATAACTAAAACATTATTGTGTTTTATTGTTTGATTGGGATGAACCTCGATGGCAGGTCAGGATCTGACATGTGGATGGTTCATACATGTCCTAGAAATGTTGTTGTATATAATAAAGGTAAAATATATAAAGAGATACTAATTTCAGTCTGTCACAAGCACAAAGGTGCATTGTATGTTGTAGATTTAGAGTCATCAGTTTCTAAAATGTTTATTGTCTTAGTATGTTTTTTTAAAGTAGTTTACTAGTTAATAACATGTGGTAGGAAGTTGTGAGCTGTGTAGATTATTTCTTATTTTTTTGTTAGAACACTTTCAAGTGGTATTAATTTCAGTCTGTCACAAGCACAAAGGTTCACTGTATATTGTAGTTTTAGAATAAACAGTTTCTAATATTTTCACTGTGATAGGATGTTAGAGTAGCCTACTATTTTATATTGTAATTATGAGTTGTATAGATTGTTTATTATTCCTTTTGTTTTGTTTTTTTTACATTTTCATGTTTTGTATGAGGGACGACGGGTACAATGAATAGCACAAGTGTGGGCTGTATATAGAAAAGGGATAAATGTTGATGTTGTATGTGTAGAAAACTAGGGGCATGATTTTATGTTTTTTAGAACAAAGATTCTTTTATTACTGATGTATCTAATAGATCATACATGTAATCAATGAGTATTTAAATACTGTAAGAATATCATTTTGTCCGTAATGTTGCGAGATGCACAGAAGGCTCTGACTGATTGGGTGTCGTAACGCCCATACCGCTAGCGGGCCGAGCTGACGTCGCCATGGCGACAGGCGACAGAGCTGCGGCACTCCCCACTCCACTGCCGGTCGGGGTACACTCAACACGCCTGCTACAGCAGGTCAATGGCCTGGGGCGACACGCACGTACCACTGGCCATTCATAAGTTCCGCCACCCTTACGACTGGGGAAAGTATCCCGCGGAGGCAACAGCGGGTGGTTTATATCTGCTGAACGGCCTCGCGCGGCGGCGGCGCCACGGCAGAATGAACGACGCGGCACAGAGCCCGGCGGGCACTTTTTACCAGCAGCTATTAACTAGTACTGGACTGTGGAGCCGTGAAACAAGATGACTGCTCGTATGTCTCCATAAGTTGGAAAGTGAAGGACTGGTGTTTCCACGTTGTGAGTGGTGGAAAAGATTTTGCTGTTTTGTTTTGTCTTCACCACTGAACGGTGGGATCCATAAACCTTTGGCAGTGACTGGTTAAGTGTGCTTTGTGAATTGCATGTGGGACGCTTGGTATACTTAAAGAGGACAGTTGTCGTTTGGTGACTAATTATGGTATGAACGCAAGAAACTAAAGTGGGACATTGACATTTGCGTCTGTAGTAGGAGACATTTCTTGAATTGGTGCGGGAATAAGTGCTGTTTGTTGGAACTTACGACTTTTAATTACACCATGAACTGAAAGGACAGAACCGTGGGTAATAGTAGTTGTAGGGCCATTTCTGGACGACCAGATTCGTGTGGATGGTACGCTGAGAGTGACTATGACATTTGTGTTTAATGTGAGATACAGTTTACTGTTCAGTGCGTGTTCAAAATGCCGATTTGAGTGACTTAAAGACTTTCGTCCGGGTAACCGTGGGAGAGCTTTGACACCGAGACAGTGTTTCTAGGAAAACTATCAGCAACTTTTTGACCCCAAGAAAATCACAGACTGAAATGATTCCGTGTGACTCGCAAGATAGGGAATAATGTATTTGTAATTGTGTAAATGTTTTTTTTATGTGTTTCATTCCTGAAGGGACAGCAAATGTAATTGTATTTTATTAACATTTGTGTTTAGAATAGTTAGTGTTTTTCTTGTTTGTTCTGGGTTATCAAGTTCACGTAGCATGTTTATTAGAATATTTGGTACAATGATGCTTTAATTATTAGCCAGTGGCGTAATACTAACGTAGCGGTCCTTGTAGCATTGATCAGTAAGATTGTCACAGGGGACAAGAGTTTGCATTGCACAACAAATATCGGAATTAACTGATGCAGTTTAATGTCGTGGACAGTAATGATCTTGTTGATGTGTTGACTGAAGTCACTTATTTTCATTATCGCAGTGGTGATATTTCACATCAAAGGTAACGAAGGCTAGTCGAAATGCAAGTTCTTGTCGTCTAAATGTGTGACAACAGAGAAATGAGCAGTAGAGTAAGATACGAGAGCTACTGGTGGATTCAAGCACTTATTGCTAACTATTTATTGCGTGTATTGATATGGAGCCTGAGTTCTACGTGTAACTAGTGTACGCAATTTTTTTTCTTTTGTTGATTTTGTTTTGTATTTAGACATTGCCGTGTAAAGATTATTACAACGCAATTTATGAATGTCAGATTACTTGTTCTGCGTTTGGACGGTGAGCTATTTGAAATTTCATGAGTACAATAAGTATTTTTTTTATTTGTTTTAGAATTATTGAAGTTTGGATTACTCCTAAAAATAACGGAGATCCCGGTAGCTAAGCAAATTTTTATCTCAACATTATTTTTTATTTGTGTGATGTAATGTTTTATTTGTCATGTGGATTGTTGCAAATTTGTATGTGTACGTTACTCCGGATTGTGGAGAGTACAATAATGCAACAACTGTGTCAATAATTTCGTAAAGTAACAGTATTTGGTCGTCTATTTGAGGTCACCAGGGGCTAAGGTCTCCTCCTGGTTATTTTGATGACTTGCTACGTTTGTTCTAATACAGCTTTCTTAAAAAAATGTTCGGAACTACCCTCGCATTGCAAGGATAGTACCGTGCCATTTTTTTCTGCATGGGTAGCCGGTGGTGAAAGGATACAGTACCGCCCGACATTGAAAATAGGTACAACATACTTCATTACTTTTGTCAAAACAACACATTTTTTTGTAAAATAACTCAATTTCAATTAATACTGCAAAGCCGGATACCAGTGTGGGAAAGAATGACAATTTATTTATTTAATTGATCGCATGTGCACTCCCACAAAGTAAATCCCTACATCCAGTTTGGTGAGATCTGTGAAATGAATGAATGTATGGTCGTCTGCTAACCGCAGATAGTGAATGTGAATATATGATCATCTTTGAGTCGATCCTTTGGCCACCTTTGGTGGGACCAAAGAGATGAAATTTGCCAGAGCTTTGAGCGCCTGAAATGTGGCTGACCAATACGATAGCAAGGTGCTTCCCCCACCTCGACAGAGATGGGAGAGGACCTAGAGAACGGCCATGTTTCGGCACTCTGCCGCTGGATCTTGTGCTGTTAAGACCTGTTTTAGTTGTGCTTCGTAATGATGGAAGAGTGGAGACATGGTATGCATGTGGAATATTTAAGAGTAGTTTGAAATAATAATTTCTCTATTTCAGGAACTTTTGTGGGGAGAATTAAATGTCAGCCAGGTAATATTAAAGGGATTGTAGTAATCTTCGGAAGTGACCAACGGTCACAATGAAATCACGTGTAGCAATAAGTTGAAATACTTCCGTGTGCTTAAGTTAAGCTGAATTACTAGCGTGTGTACAATAAGTTGAAATATTTAAGAAATAGCGTGTATACCATAAGTTGAAATATTTAAGAAATGGCGTGTGCAGGACTTGAAATTAGAGACGAGTACTTCCACGTGGTGAGTACTGTGTGAGTCTCAATCTGTGTATGAGACAAAGGATAAAGAGAAGTACTCGTCCATGGTATCAGTTGAGGACTCGCGTGTGTGATGAATACGTTCTTAATATTACCTTGCGTGATGTAATTCCGTGTGACGCTAGATTCAAAGTCTGAGAGAGAAGCAAGGTGAGTCGGCCGTCTATCCAGCAACGCCACTTGGCTTGCATTGCACAGGTAGACGTGCAAATATCTCCAGAATTCATAGTAGGAAAGTAGAATTATGAAGTGGGGCAGTGTCGTGTGAAACTGGGATAAATATTAATTGAAGTGGGAAAGCTGAAAGTGATAATGTTGTGACTATTTTGTGTTTTGTATTCCATGTCGTAGTGTGGTGTATGTCATGTAATTTGGGTAAGTGTGGTTTGCATGGGAGAGTAGTGAGGTAGTTTCAAAAGATTAGTGGGTTATGCTTGTTCCTTCAGTACCGCTCGGTCTGGAAGAAAGTTTAGTGATGATGATTGTGAGAGTCGAAGTGTGAGGTATAATAAAAGATCCACCATCCTATCCAGAAAGTGCACTGTAGTGTTAAAATTAATTACGAGACCATAATATAGAGATTCACCATTGTAAAGCCATGCCCACTGGGCGCAATTTCTCATGCGTTATTGTTGTAGGTTGTAGAATTTGTGTGTTTAGGTTAGGGAATTTATCGGAACAAATAAGATAGTGAAAAGAAAAAGATTGGTGGACTTTTCCTTCGAATTGTATGTTGTCACAATGTCCCAAATTTATAATGTGTGCGCCATTCATATTCAGTGCGGTGGCCATGTGTTGACAAAAGCCGTTAAATGAAAAAAGAAAGAAAATGTGGTATTGCCAGTGCGTAGTGTACAGTCAGAGTTCTGTAAATTACTGATAGTCAGATGCGTGTTTCCGTTGCGTATTAATCATATAGGAGGATAACTTGTAACTTAAGTGTGAGTACTAGAGTTCATGTTACTCGATAAATAAGAATGAATCCACTCGCTTGGCAGACCACTCATCTTGCAGGCCTGACTGCTTGATGCCACAGTATGAGCAAGGCATGTGGGTGCCTCTCAACATCAGTACGACTGGCCAATTCATCACATTTTTGAGTCAGTATTTTTATCTGATCATCGGTTTTAGTGTCAGAGGCATTAATCTGTTTTTGTAATTTATGTGTGGTTTCGTTCAATTTTTTAACGTCAGCTTTGACGACATCGGAATCCTGTGTTAGTTCTAATTGTTCGAGTCTGGCGGTCACTGTTTGAAAATCTGCTGAGTGTGTATCTGTTTTTGATTTAAGGTCAGAAATCTCATCACGTAATTCAGTGTTCAACTGTTCGATGGTATTAATTTTGTCCGATACTGTAGCAATATTGTTGTCTACATATGTTTTTGCCTTCGCAAACATTTTACGTTTATCTTCTTGTCGTTGAGCAGTGATTGTTTCCATGACTTGACGTTTTACTTTATTTTGATCCTGAATAAATTTGCGGAAACGCGTATCACTGTTTTGTGTGTGAAGATTAAAGCGTTCGTCAATCTGTGTGTTGTGTTGCTCGAATTTCGCGTCTATCTTTGCGTCCATTGTCCGCGAAAGTTCTGCTGTCATTGCTTTAAACTCGTCGCGTAATTGTGTAGCTTTTTCAGAGCATTGTTTACCGACTGTACTAATTTCCTCTCTAAGTGTTTCTATTGTAGCCGTTTGCATATCCCTTAATTCTTGAGCAACAGATCTAATTTCTTCGCTACTTTTCTTTGAACAAGCCTCAATTTCCACGCGTAACTGTACCTTAGTATCTTGACACTGCGCGGCAACGGCTGTAATCTGCTCGCTAAGCTGTCTAGAATTGTTGTCTAATTTTTCATTAAACTGTTTGTTCTGCTCACTAAGTTGTCTGAAATCTTCACTCTGTTGTCTGACCTGTTCACTAAGTTGTTTGAAATTTTCATCATTGTTGTCTAGTTTTTTATTAAAGTGTTGTTTGAGATCTTCACTCTGTTGTTTGTTTGATTCAAGAATTTGTAGCAATAATGCCCTAATTGGATCCGACACAAAATTAGCATTTCTATTCTCTGTGCTGTTTAATGGTGGATCTGGAATTGTCTCGCTTTCTGTAACCATTTGGTTATTCCGAGACTTACAAAAAGGTTTATCAGTCGGATGTACACTGTCAGACACTATTTCGGAATTAAATGAATCCGTCGTACTTTCAGTACACTGTCGATTTTCATTAGAAAAATTTGTGTGTACGTTACTTGAATTTTCCAAACCGGGTGTGTTAAGCTGGGCAGCGCTCATTACAATAGAGCTCCCCGCGTCATCAATTGTCGTCAAATTAACAGAAGAGACAATTGATTTCGTTTGTTCATTAGTAAGATAAAAATCATCATGAGTGGTTGGAACGCACTGATTGTCAGTGAACGCAGGAATGTCATCATTACACTGCGTGTCACAAGTACTATCGGTGAAGTTGTTTAAGTCGGTAATTTCATTCATAATACCTCGCGATACACTATTCACAGTCTTTCGCGGCATTTTTACAATAGTCACAATTGTTCACAAATGAAATAAGCACAATGCAAAAGCAACAAACACAAATACAACAGAGCAACGAATTGCCGATGATCTGAGGAAAGAAAGTCATAAAATTAGTAAAAGCGTTGCGCCAAATGCTAATTATATTAAGTAAATAAGAGCAGATATCTGACTACTTTTCAGAAGATTCTCAACGAAATACGATCCTGGACCGGATGTCGCCAAGTGTAACCTCCCCGGAGAATTTTTAAAAGACAATACTTAAATGTTAATGGGAATAGAGCCCGAAAAATGAAAGATAATTTTATTTAAACGTGAATATACATCGTGCAAAGTGTAATCTCCCCGTAATTATTTTAAATAATATGAATTGAATGAAAATGCAAATAGAGCCAAATGTTAGCTTCCCACAGTAGTAAAACTCAATGATAATAACAATGTGCAAAAATATTAAGTCCCCACAAAATTAACGTTATGATCAACCTGATAAATTTTATAAGGTCATCTGCGCTGACCTTAGGCCCTGTGCAAATCTGATAAATTGATTCTGGCAGGAAAAGCATAGGAAGTATTGTTTCAATTGTAATGATTATTTTCTTAAAAAATTGCTTTCAGAACAAAATTATTATTGGGGCAATTCTTGAACAAATTAATCACAGTTAAGATACATTACATTATCAGATGTGCGCAATGCTGCTTCATTACCTTATTTAAAAAATATACCTCGTCCTGAACCTTGACCAGAGGCCCATGTCGACGCCCGCCGACTCTTCACACACAACTCCGACTGCCTCTCGCGCGCTACTAGCACGAACGAACTACATGCTCTCGCGACTCGCTACGTATAACAACTTACTCGCAACTGAACTGCCACTACCGACTCCCTACATGCAACTGAACTCTCGCGCGGTCAAGCGCAGACTGGCAACGATAAATAACTCTCTGGTCAGAGATTCTGTCATGCCTCGCCATCGCTGCTACTGAATACACACGTGTTTCAAAGTTGCGGTGATTCTGAAATGCCTTCTTCGGCCGCCCATGAGAAAAGCGCGTCACGGTTCTGACCTCCACAGCAGAGGCGCAAAAGAAGGGGTGAAATGTGGTTGAGAGGGCCTGTGACAACCTTCCCGTCGTGTGACTCGTCAGTGGTGGGCTTGGGCGGAATTTTGTGCCAATGTGACATAATTAACTCACCTTGCACCTCACATAAACTTCTGAGCTCTGGCCTTTTTTTACACATGTCAGACAGCTTGTTGTTTGACACATCGACGAACCCGAAGGTGACATTTCAGGGCACTGCGTTTATACTCCATTTATACATCTTTAAGTCAAATTTCGAACTTCTACATCGTAATGGGAGACAATTACAGGGTTTAGAAAAAGTGACCATTTAATTGTGCTGAGTAGTGTACGTTCATAGGCGAACTTAGTGACCATGGCACTTCATGAGTCGATGGAGGACTTTAGTATTTCATAGGATGGGACGAAATTTTTGAATGTGTTATCAAGCAGTCGCTCAAACACGCTGTTTAGCGCGAAGGTGGATCCTCTTCTACTTTGCTATTGTTCATCTGGCGATATTGTGCGTGCTGGCTCTTGTATATCTGAATCTTAAATTGGAATGAGAATACTGGCTGATATTTGTCAGAAAAAAATGCGTAGTTACGTCTTATTTAATTAAACTCACTGATAAAAGAACTATCAAGACAGAAAACAGCTGAGAGAGTGAGCTATGATAGTTACACTGAAGAGCTACTCTCGTCTACAAATGACTTGCGACTGGCGTTGCTCCAGCACTGGATCATCTGGTTCGATAGTCTGGCTAGTTTTTTTCCTTTCTTTTTTTTGTTTCGCGATCTGAAAACCCCCTACTGTCTGTGGTTCAAGTCGTTCGATGGAAGAACTCAGCCCCCTTTTTCTGTCAAGTGTCGATCTTCACAAAGTCGCCTAGATCCACAAATGAGCATTACTTCACTTTAACTGCAACGGGGCCGACATCAAAAACAAATGTGCTGAATGACGTACTATACTGTGTGGGTTACGTAGCTATTTTCAAGTGCATGGTAGAACGTGACATTTTCTTTTCTTTTCCGTTGTATTTATCCCGCTTAGTGCGGGATAGACATGCAAAGTGGCCATGTTGGTCAAAATACGATTCAGATCCTGGGAGCTGTAAGGTGCTGGTATGGCGCTGGAAATGCTTCACGTATTCTCCCCGAAGGTCCCAGTTACCCAATGAAGTCCAACCTGTTCGTTGTGCCGCTCCTCAGAGCTATTTCTGTGGATTTTAGTTATCCTGGTATAAGTGGTCAGTTTCTATATTTATTATGGTCTCGCAGATCGACTACACCCTCAGTGGCGCCTCACAGTTAGCAACGGAAAGGCACGTTTCCGATAAACGTCGAAAGCAGTGTCTCGGGGACCAGGCAGATCCCATGATGCGCGCCCGCTGCGCCACGCCTTCAGCGGCCCCGACTACGAGCGCCCTCTGCCGCCGCGGTGTAGGGTGGCAGGCGGCGGCTACACGGCCCAGCCTCAGTCGCAGTCTCCGGCAGTCTTCAGTTTCAGTCATCCTTTGACAGTTTACTTACCCATTAGTAGTGGGATCCTCACATTGCACAACACTTTTCAGTTTGATTCTTGTGGTAGCTGGACTTTACTGCTGTTTGTTCCTTTGTAAAGTTTCTTTGCAACGCCTGGAAAACGCTACAAATTAAGTAAAATTTCTGTTTACGGTATTTATGTGTTCGTTAGTAATTTCTGCTCGTGTCAAGCTTCCTTGTGGCGACAGCTCCTGCAACGCTCTGTAGCTCACCTGTCCTTACCGTTGTGTATGAAGCAGTACAAGACATTTATATTGTAGGAGAAATGTTACTTGCAATTTTTTAATGAAATTGTGTTTAAAGTATCATACATGGACTCCATAACACTTCTTTCGGTACTGACATTTCGATCATGCTGTCACTGTGTGTACAGCTTTTCTGTAACGGCGTCAATGTGAGCAAAGTGGCCTTCTCGGCGACGGCGTCTGGTCACTTTGTCTAGGGGGAGGGGGGGGGGACCTAAAAGTAGCGGTCGGAAGGACAATTCACCGATACTTAAAGGAAATTCTTATAAAAATAACTAAGAAGCGGCAAATAAAGAAAGAGAAGAAAGAGGAGAAACCGAAAGCAACCGAAGTGAGAAAGGCAGAAAAAGGAAATTGCGAAGAACAGGAAACTCAGCTCTAGAAGAGTTCTTTTTGACAACCGCGATGACAATGATGCATGTACCGCAAAAAAAAAAAAAAAATTCGAATTGAAGGCCACAAGATCACGGAAGTTAGTACCAATTGCTCTCCCTCTGGGTGCTCCGACTCTCTGCAGCACTTATAAAGTTTGACTTTTATTTGTGAGAAAACTGTAAATAATTTGATGCGAATCATGTTTTACAATAAAACGTATGTAATTCTTTGTAAAAACGGTTTTTTATCCTTTAAACTAAGTGTTGACTTTGCCCTCTCATGTCGGGCAAAGGGGGCATTTTGCCATTTTCTGAAAATTGAATTGTTGAAAGTTCTTAATTTGATCGTGAGTTAATTAAGCTGTTCGATATATACAACTTGTAGATTATAGTCAGTCATTTCTATGCATTTCCATCTATTGCTACTTAGCTTCAAAAACAGAAACACCTTAGCCTGCCGTCTTTTAGTAGCTCTCACCTACGGCGTCCACCTTTCTGGAAATTGGAAATGTTGTTTCATTATTTAAGACTGTGGCCAGATGCCTTTCCTGACGTCACAGTCGTCAAGGTAACTCAATGGATCCTTCCAGCAGGTGGGCGCCGTCTTCTTATGAAAAGTTCTGTGTGATATTGTGTCTTAACTGTTAATGTATGATGTTATCTGGGGCCGAATTTTGGGACCCAGACCAGCATTTGCCTAAATGAGCGTGAGAAACAGCCTAAAAACCACACTCAGGCTGGCCAACGTACCAGATGAACGGTCCCTCATCCGCCGCGCGGTTCCATCGGCGTGTGGCTCATCTCCCTGATTCCCAAGCTGAATTTCTGTGTGTTGTGATTTATGGGTAGCTAAGTGTTACTCTTCACTTCCCTACAAAATAAAGGGTCCGTAAGGAGCTGCTCCAACTACTAAAATATTGCTATCATGTCCTCGCAAGCAAAATTTTACTCTATATCCTGAACCAGCGTATTAAGACGTACACTTAGTCTCAAAATTGCACAGAACAAGCATGTTTAGTTGAAGGTAAAGAAACTCGTCAGAAGATTAGCAACATGCGGCAAACAAGTGAGAAATCGCGAGGTTTATGAATTCCAGTTTTCATCTCCTTCAGCTTTGGTGCTGGCGCAGGATACCGAGCATAAAATGGACTGAAAGAGGAAGAAATTTTTGGATTATTGAGCAACTCTGTATCCGAGGCGCCCAATCAGTAGAAACATTCTTCAGATATTTTGAGTAAACCCAGAGAAAATAATCATGGAAGGAAAGATCGAGGGCATGAGTTTAAGAGGAAGTGAGCAGGCGCATGGATCAAATCTACCAGTTATCTGGTCAATATCTTCAGAAAACACTAAGAGAAGCTAGTAATTGTCTGAGGTGTAGACGCTTGATTCATGTCGTCACGACACTCAACAATGAGCACACTGCCTTGTGATACTGAAGCGTTTCTATACTACATGCATAAGGTTTTCATACTTTTTCTGTTATTGTCAGTAATTCACTCGTACTGTATTTGGGCAAAGACGAATGAGACTGCTGCACGATTAGTGAATAACGTACTTGACTCTATGCTGAATGAAATCTATGATGCGCTTGATCGCCAGTCAGTTATTCAACTCTGGGGCATTCTTAGTTGAAACACACTAGCGAGCA
This sequence comes from Schistocerca serialis cubense, assembly GCF_023864345.2. Taxonomy (NCBI): domain Eukaryota; kingdom Metazoa; phylum Arthropoda; class Insecta; order Orthoptera; family Acrididae; genus Schistocerca; species Schistocerca serialis. Next base: position 221,497,102 of record NC_064646.1, on the reverse strand, counting down.
TTTGACTTTTTTGAGAAGAAGATTTGATATTTGTGAATCTGAGAGAAGTTACCTGGAATACTTCGTTATGGCATTGAAAACTTGTTTGTACATTGATGGAGAAGGTTTTTAGGGGAATTTTGTAAGGTAACCAACGCCTGCGCAAGAATTAAATGTTTGTTTGTCAAAACTAGTAATTGAAGGACATGTTTGTCCCTCAGATAATAATATTCATGATTACTATTAATTCAGTCTCTTTCTTTTCATTATGTCTCAAATAATGCAATTCTTGTAAATGTCTGTAATTTTTGTATTGAGAGAATTTCGTAATTGTTAGGGTCTTCTTCTCTATAGTTCTTTTTTTGTCTATAAACAGAGTACAATTTTTCAAGAACTATTGTCATTAAAGTAAAATCCACCTCCATCATTCTTAGTAAAGTTTTTGATAAAACAAATTTTGTAGAGAGAGGTTTATTTTTATTTAGCTGCTGCATCTGCTGATTTCTGTTTTCTTTTGAGAACATCAGTACACCTGACACAAAACAGCTTGCTGAGCAAGAGATAAGTTATTTTTATTTCTGGGCAGACCTCACTTTGAATTCTTGTGGGGAAATGGGACACAGTCAGATTTTCAGGTGTTACGCTAAATAAGCTGATTAACTTATTGTGAACAGTGTAGGTAATCTCAAACAGTTATTTTCTGCTGTGTAAAACAGTATTTTATTTTTGTGATTATTTCAAGTCAGACATTACACTTTTTGTTGCACAACATTCATAATGTACTTCAGTCTTGAGTTTTAGTTAAATAGTTTTCACTGAGCATACCATTAGTTTCTTTTGGCGTTTAATTAGATTCATTTTCGTTATTTCGAATTCAGTATTTCATGAAGAGTCAAGTTTTGTTTCTCGACACTGTTCATGTGCGTAACACAGGACGAACTAACAGTCAGTATTGCTAAGCAGCTGAACACGAAATCTGAAGAACAACTTACACGAGGAGAAAGTTTTAGGAAAAAGAATATTCAATATTTTCATTTATATATATATATATATATATATATATATATATATATATATATATATATATATATAAAAGAAAGCTTACACACGGTTTAAAATGGGTACACAGCCGAATCATACAGCAAAGTAGCAAAAAGAATAAAATTTTTATTATAATTCAAGTTTTGAATCACAACGTTTATTTGTAACCATGTTATTATCTGTGTGTGTCGGTAATGGCTATCTTTAGATATACCAAAAAAATAAGTACATAGAGATAGCCTAATTTACAAACGCACTCTTAACTGTACGAATGTAAAGCAGAAGACACTAAAAAGCAACTGTACAACATATCCATGCCTGAGTGGAAACATATTGCACTACACATATCACGCCATTATATGTTATCTCTGTCGATCCATTGTGGACGCGGGACAGCGGCAGGTCAAATGTTTAACAAGGAAATTCGCTAAACAGCCGCATGATTTGAGAAGTTATTTTTATTTTATTTTGACAACCAGTTTCGGCAGTTTAATACGGGGCCTGAATATGGCATACTGAATTGCCGAAACTTGTTGTCAGAATAAAATAACTTCCCATATTACACAGGTGTTTAGCAGTTTTCCTTTTTAAAAATTATATGTGAAGGTCAGCCATTTCGGCTTCGTCAAACAAATAAAATTTTGATGTGTAAAGAGCGCGATTGAAGCGTGCATACTGCACATGAAGAGAGAGTAAATTATTCTGCCGTGCAGTGACAAGAAACGTGCCTCCATCCAAACACACTGGATGTTGCCGCTGCCTCATTTTACATGATTTCAAAGGAATATTTTCCTTATATTCAAGTGCATAAAAACTCAGTTCACATTTTATAAACGGAAATGTGGAAAGTAAAACGGAAATGCTTGTGCTTACATGTCATATAATAAATTCAATTGGAAAGTATGCTTTATAAAAACAACCACCTATGTCAGAAGATCACATAGTCTCTTTACACAATCGAAACAATTAAATTATAGAAAAAATTACAACTCACTAATCATAACATTATCAAATTTAGACAATGCACCCACGTAGCATGCCCGCCAGATGAGAGCCCGCAATGAACCACAGGCATAACAGCGATATGGAACAAAAAACGTCATTGGACGCCACAGAATCACTGCTACACATCATTCACACAACGACCGCAATTGTAAAGTATCAATGTGTTACGAAAATATACAGTCTGAAAAGACGTCGTGACAAATATGCCTTATTAGGAATCCCAGGCCACTATACAATGCAAATTGTTCGTGTCATTTCAAACGTTTGGCTTGTATATAAAACGAATTTTCAGTGGGCAGGCTACGTTAATGAAGAGTGGGTAAATGCATTTTGTACAGTGCAATATAAGCGCAGTATGTGTGCTTCAGCTACGCTCTTTACGTACCACAATTTTATTTTTATTTATTTATTTATTTTTTATTTATTTTTTTTACTTTTTTTTACGAAGCCGAAGTGGATAATTATTTTGACTGCACTACCACCTCGTATAAAGCCGTGACATGTGTAATGCAACCCGTCTGTGCTCACTATGGATATGTTGTGCAGTGGTTTTACAGTGTTTGCTGCTTTACATTCGTATAGTTAGCAGCGCAGCAGCGCGTTTGTCAATTAGGCTGCCACTATGTGTATATACTTTTCTAGGACTGAAGATGGTCATTACCGATCGAAATTAATAACCTGATTACAAGTAAATCTTGTGATTCCGGACTGGAATTATAATAAAGCAAATATCTTCCGCGATCGCTGAAAACTTTTTCATGTCTACCTCACAATTTCTAACTACTAACAGGATATTTTATTCTAAGTACCGAAAGGCAATGACGCAGATTAGTATCACTCAGTAAAGAATTTCATTCTAAATATTCGACCAACAGGTGCATGAGTGCATGGATTTTGGGTGCGGAACTACTTTTCGTAAATAGTTGAAGAACGAAAAATTTTCTATGTGAATGATCAGTCAGCTTCACCACTTTCTGGGATACTTATCCCCAGTATCTGCGTCTCCAGAATTATCTTGTGGCAGTGATCTCTTGAATCAGTAGCTTTACAGTTGTAACCATACGGATTATTCTGATGGTTTGTCCGAATCTTAGTATCCTGTTGCACGCCTTTCGTACGACTTCACTGCCTTCCCTGCCGTCGAGGTGCAGTCTTTCCCACGGTGTGCGCATGACTATAAAGCTCTTGCTGCTCAGGGTAAGCGTCGATAAATTTGCAATGTTGGCACTGTCTCTACCAATTCAACCACGGAGCTGTCTAATTTGCTATATCGCTATCTATTAGCAACCGGCTATATGGGTTGGTTTTTACGCCGTGTCACATCGACCGTGCTGTCGGCCTTGCGAGTCGTAACACAGCGGTTATAACGGTCGCAATCACTTAGAAGACTGCATTAGCTTAAGTACTTTACATTCAATCAGAAATGGAAACAGTGAGAGAAAGGAAGGTTAAAGTTTAATGTTCTGTCGGTAGCTTAGTGACTAGAGACAGAGTACGTGCTTAGTTGTAAAAAATGGTTCAAATGGCTCTGAGCACTATGGGACTTAACATCTGAGGTCATCAGTCCCCTAGAACTTAGAACTACTTAAACCTAACTAACCTAAGGACATCACCCACATCCATGCCCGAGGCAGGATTCGAACCTGCGACCGTAGCTTAGTTGTAAAAAGAAAAAGAAAATATTCAGTGAAACTTTCAAAAGAATAATCTCTGCACCAAGCTGACGATTTTGGGTAAATACAGAAATCGAAATATAGGTAGCCGGTCGGTGTAGAATATCACTCTTTCAAAAAAGCAAACATTCACTTAGGCAGTTAAATGCCTCATTTGCCAGTGAAGAATTTTAAGGAGAGAGTGTTGCTTTTCAGTTAACCGATAAAGCAGTAAAAAAGCAAGACGCAAAATGTAGGTAGTGCTGATAGAACTACAACGTCGAAAGAAATACGACTTAGGTTAAGATGTAGGTTGTTGTAGAAGGGAGAAACGAAAACTGAATTACAGTAAATAAATGTAGGAAAAACAAAGTGATGCTAATCAGCAAACATAAACATCAACATCTATATCTAATTCATACTCCGCAAGCCATCTACTGGTGTGTGGCGGAGGGTACTTTCGGTACCACTATCTGATCCCTCCAGCCCTGTTCCACTCTCGGATAGTGCGTGGGAAGAATGATTGTCGGTAAGCCTCTGTATTGGCTCTAATTTCTCGAATTTTCTCCTCGAGATCAACAGACGAGCTGTTTGTGGGGGGATGTAATGTGTAGTGCGACTCCTCCTGAAAAGTGCTGTCCCGAAATTTCAATAGTAGTTCTCTCCGTGGTGTACAACGCCTCTCTTTTAACGTCTGCCGGCGGAGTTGGTTGACATCTCTGTACCGCCTTCTCACCAGCTGAACGATCCCGTGACGAAACGCGCCGCACTTCGTTGGATCTTCTCTATCTCCTCTATCAGTCCTACCTCTTAGTGATCCCCGGTATGTGAACTATACTAAATAATCGGGCGGACAAACGCCTTATAAGCCACTTCTTTCGTGAATGAGTTACGTTTCCTTAAGATTCTTCCGATGAATATGAGTCTGGTGTCTGCTTTACCCACTATCTATTTTATATGATCATTCCACTTAAGGTCGCTCTGGATAGTTACGCCTAGATATTTTACGGCAGACGCTGTCTCCAGCTGTTTGTCATCAATAGTGTAGCTGTACAGTAGTGGATTTCTTTTCCCATGAATGCGCAATATGTTACATTTATTTACGTTCAGGATCAACTGCCAGAGCCTGCACCGATCATCACTTCTCGGCAGGTAGTTCTGCAAATTCTTACTGTCTTCTGGCGTTGCTACGTTGATATAAACAACTGCATCATCTGCGAATAGCCTTAAACAGCATCCGAAGCTTTTTACTAGATCATTTATATATGTTGTAAACAGCAAAGGTCCTATCACATTTCCCTGTGGTACTCCGGATATTACCTTTACATCTGTCGATTTAGTTCTGTCAAGAGCGACGTGTTGAATCCTGTCTGCAAGAAAGTCTTGAATCCAATGACAGGTCTGCTCCGATACTCTGTAAGCTCGTATTTTCTTCATTAAACGGCATCGTGGGACTGTGTCAAATGCCCTACAGAAATCAAGGAACACGGCATCAACCTGAGCACCGTTGTCCACTGCGCTGTGGATTTCATGGAGGAACAGAGCGAGCTGAGTTTCGCAGGATCTCTGTTTGCGGAATCCATGCTGATTTTTATAGAGGAGATGTTCATTTTCCAAAAACGCCATAATTCTTGAGCATATAACATGTTCCATAATTCTACAACAGATTGACGTAAACGATATAGGTCTATAATTGTGTGGACCTGTCTTACGGCCTTTCTTAAAAACGGTAATGACCTGCGCCTTTTTTCAGGCGTTAGGTAGCTTTCGTTGTTCAAGCGATCTATGGTAAAGTTTCTGACAAAGTATTATTGGATGGAAAATCCAAGCAACAACTAAAATCTTGGTAATATTTCGGCGGATTGGTGACTAAAAATTGGAACTGTGTTGAAGAAATAAGTTACATTTGTATAAAAAAGTTTTGGAAAATATTAAACGCTTTTTGACACATCAAAGAATTCGGATAGAATTAACACTAGAATTCTCTTATCTACTACAGCGACCAAATCTGAGTGACTATAGCAAGCCGTTAAATCGCTTGCTACATATTGCAAGGTTTCTGGAATTCGTCTATACTTTCAATATGTTGATTCCTTAATCAAATCAGTGTTTACTACACTGTCAGTAGTTTATAGACAAGGGAAAGAAATTTTCGTATATGGTCTTCATAAAGCAAAGGATACAAATATTTTCTGTTGCTTCTGGTAAACCTTCCGGGATGTAAGGTCGTGGTCCATGAAACTCTTCAGCTCCTAACGTTTCGTCCAGAGCTGCGCTGGACATCTTCAGAGGGGTGTTTCTCCTCCGGAGAAACCACGAAGAGGCTGGAGGTCTAGTTCGTCGGCAAGACTCACCGGAGGAGAAACACCCCTCTGAAGATGTCCAGCGCAGCTCTGGACGAAACGTTAGGAGCTGAAGAGTTTCATGGACCACGACCTTACATCCCGGAATGTTTACCAGAAGAAATGTCATCCGGTCGTGAAAGCCTTCATACTATTTTCTGTTTTCACAGAATTATGTTCTGCGAAAGCTTGCCATCAGTGCTGAGCTGTATGCGCGTTACAATCGATCTCTGCCGGTCAGTGAACCTCTCTGTTCGTCGTATCGTAGCAACGAGATGGTCCGCGTCTCGCCAGACGGAGTGCAATCGCTCGCCTAGCTGGTTTAAACATATCCGTCCTTCCTCCAGCTCGGAGTGTTTGCCTGGTTTTCTGGATAGTAAATGGGTTTTCTCCCCAGAGGCTGGAGGTCTAGTTCGTCGTATTACGGATAGCTGTGGAAAGGGCGTATCCATACTGCAAGGATTCTTTCCTCTTCCTTCGTGGTTGCAGGTTTTTGTCTTCGGAGCTGGCACATTTCTCCCTTTTGGTGCCTTGGTTGTGGATGCCGCGGTGCCCGTGTTTTCTTGCAGTCAAGGACTGTCGTACAAAGGAAACTGTGTGCACACGACAGTTGAAGAGTTATTACTTTCCTTGCCTTCATTGTTGCGGGATTGTGTCTTCAGAGTCGGCATGTTTCTCATTTTTAGTGTCTTGGCTGTGGAAGCTGTGCTGTCAGTATTTACTTACAGTCAAAGACAGGCGCACCAAGGAAACGGTGAGCACATTTTTTACGAGAAACTTAAGGGCTGGTTAATTTTCAGCGAAATTCAGTTTGGTTTCCCTTGTATAACGGTGCTTAGTTCTTACATTAATCTTATAGCTCCGTGTGGAGCAGCATTCCGTGTTCACAGTACAATGCCGAGTTGTTTAAGTTACTTGTAAAAGACAAACGTAATCTAGATTTTAATGTCACTGTCGGACAAAAATTTTATTTTCTTTATTTTAATCCTTAAATCAGGAGTGTTCAACCCGCGTGTCCAAATTAATTACCAATGCGGCCCAGGAAGTGAGCGTCTATCACACGAACGGTAAAACAAAAGGAAAAATCGTACCGTACAATACTGTTTATGTAAATTTAAACTGAATATTTTCAGTCTGAAACTCCCGCCAGGCGATGGTATTCTCTCATAGATCCATCCCGTTCTTCACTTTGCCTCCCGAGCTATACTTGAACACCCAGAGCTTCGTTCTTATAACCGGCTAACCCGTCAGACGTGCTGGTATGTCATCTTCGGTTACTTCAGTGGCAACTGAGAAAGTGGAGATTTAGAGACGTATCATGAAATTAATTTATGGAAATACAAGGAAATTTTGTGTTATTTCTGTGCAGTTGTGATAAAGAACCTTTTGCACCCCTAGCTCTGTCACTCCAACACGGTAGAAGTTGGAAACTTCAAGTAAAAGCACAAGTAAATGAAAACAGTTTCTAATCATTCCAACACATTGGCAACATAACCATAAAGGCAGAATGAAATATGCAGCCACATTCTTCGATTTGATGCAAGAATTAGAAAACCGATTTCAGGGTTTTTGAAAAAATATCAGATTTTTTTGTATTTACACCAAACGTTTTACAAAGAAGATAGATAAGTTGCCAGAAGATCACCAGATGAGGTGAATAGAGTTGCAATCTAACATAAAACTAAAAGAAAAATTTGCAAATGAATCCCTGTTGGATGTTTGCGGAGCATACCCTCCCTGAGACAAGCATCCCTTACTCCACAGTCATGAGTTATATTTGTCAGCTTTGTTTGGAAACAAGAACGTTTGTGAACAGTTATTTTCAAATGAAAATACACAAAAATTAAAAGTAGAATAAAAATCTCAGATGAACTCCCCTGAGAGTTTCAACCACTTCGACTGAACCTGATAGTGATACACCACTTTTCCAAATTCAGAGTCAAATGTCACATTAATTCTATATGTGTAATTACTTGTACATACAATTATTAATGAAATTTCATATACAAAATGTCAGATTAATTCGGTATTGCTTTTTTAGAATAAAGAACCATAAACTAATAAATTTCAAATTATTTAATCGTATTAACTGTATATTTCCAAGCGCCTTTTTTTCCGCTCAGGTGTTATTATTAGTGTCATTAGATTATGTGCAGCCCAGAAACATTCTTCTTCTTCCAGTATGGCCCAGAGGAGCTAAAATGTTTTACAACTCTGCTTTAAATTATGCATTTCATTTTAAAGGTACATATCTTAAAGAAGTTAACTTCTGCAAGAATTGTTGCTTTACTTTTGTGTCAAATTACTATCATTGCAATTGAAACTTAGTTAAATTTTAAAAGACGTTACGAGATTTCATGTCACGTGTTTTACATTTTATTTCTGTTATTATTACCTTGGTTCTAAGTGGTTTTAGTCTTGCTCTGGATGTTACTGCCTGTTTAATGACCAGATGTATTTCTTTTGGGTCTTTCACCTGTAGATAATGTTGACAGTTACTTTTCCGTGGTCGCCTAATTTTAAAGACAATATTATTTATGCCTAACGTTAAAAATGTCTTTTAATATTGGGCACTTAAATTATCATTTTACTAATGGCCCCTGTTAAATGCCTTATGACCACAGAGACAAACGAATATCTTTTTAAAATTTTTGTCTTTCGTGTGCTCAGTGTCTAACCACACACAAGTACATGCTCCTTACCATTTCATAGCCCATTTGATTTATGTGTTCAATCTCGAACAAGTCGTTTACCTGAATTCGTTGTCAAAGAAGTAGTGTTCAGGTGAGTTAAATTCTATGTATCTGTCTACCTACGTGACTAATCTGCAATTCACGCATAAGTGCCTAGCAAAGATTTCTTCACACCATCTTCAGACCATTTCTCTACAGTTCCAGCCTATAACAGAGCATGGGAAACTGAACACTAAAATATTTCCGTACAAGATCTGAGTTCCTTTATTTTATTACCATGATCATTTCTCCCTATGCAGCCGGAAAGTGTAGCCATTTGTCATGAATCTCTCCTCACAACGTAACATTTTCAGAAGAGGTGACACTGAAAAACTGGTAGTGTATCATTTCCACAGAAAAAATTCTAAGGTCAATAAGTCCTCGCCATATCATAGATTTCCTTTTCCTCCTTCGCAGAAGCAAAGGATAGGAGCGAAAGGGTACATATTGCATCGTTGCCAACACAAAACGCAATATATATTATCGACATATTGAAGTTATTCAGGCATACTTGTGAGAACATTTCTTTTTATATATTCGAAATACTGATCCTGTTGCTGAGAGAAATTTAGGTATTGTTGTGGAAGACATTCATATCTCAAAAACACTAGACAATAGAACTTCACATATCAAATTCAAGTAACCTAGACTCATGGCCCAGAAGTTTGCTAAACATAAACATTCGTCAAAGAGAGGAAAAATATTTTTTATTACAAACTTAATCTCTTCCCCTGGCGCATAATCAGTATTGGCTCCATGTAAAGCAAGTACGCCAACTGGCGCAACGTAGAGAAGTTTGGCGACATGTGGTCCCGACTCACAAACGTTTTTACACCTCATCATTTATGTATCATCAAATATTACATCAACAGTTCCAAAAATTTACTTGCATGAACATAAGAGACTAATAATCTTACATAGCTAATTGGCATTCACTGTCAAATAACAAACTTTTTTATATTAATCTCCCCAATACAAAGTGCGTGTCTGTGTTATTATCATTATATCAATTGTAAATGACAGAATGAGTCTTCTTTATACGGAAAAATGACAATGGCCCAAAACTTTACGCTAATAACATATAATAATGTTTGCAAGAAATACGTTGAGTGAACATTAAAGCCACAAATCAGTTTCAGTTCTTATACATACTTATAATTTTGCTTTTGTAAAGGTGCATCATTGTAAATAAAAAATCCACGACAAGATAGGATCGTTGTGGTTGGGATTTAAGGAATCGCCTGTCTATCGACGAATAAAAGGATTTGATGGAGGACTGCCATCTAAATATTATCCGGTTCAAAACATTGTTACCTTATCCACGTAAAACAAATCAGTATTCGCGCGTGTTTGTGTTAGTTCTATAAGAGGATCAAGAAAAGTAGGAGTAGAAATATCAATATGTACACAAATGAGTTTCGTTTTCCCGTCCATAATGTTACAAGTTACATTTTGATAAGACTGCATATCTTCTTGTTTTTTTAACGGTCCAATTAAGTCGGTTTCCGCCAGCTGCCTCGATCCATCTGGTACAATGGGAAAAAATGAACTTGGTTTGACGTCGACGATGGTTTCAAATTTTGACATTGTTTGCAAACTGGTAACACCTTTCGGACTCTGCTCTCCATATTCTTGATGTAGCAAGTCACCCCCAATTTCAAAAACTATTTCCTCAGTCCGTAATGAGCACAGATATGCCGTATGAGCTTATTTATTATTCCTTGCAGTTTAGACAATACCCATTTCATTCTCTCAAAGTGGGATCAAGATCGTTTTCTTTCATAATTTCCGCCAGAGTTGCTAAAACATAATTTTCAAACGCCACCTATTTCAAGTCGTGGCTTCTAAGTCCTCCTTATTTTTGGTTACTCCAATTGTGGTGCACAACAATGCCACAATATTCATCACCCTAGGCATGTACGTAACTGTAAGCTACACTTCTTGCAGGCGTCTCCTTCACCAGCATTTTGTTGTCTGAGAACACCTATGTCTCCCTGCCATAAAGAAAATATCTGTACTTCTTAAACCACCCCACAATAGCGAGGGCCTCCGGTTTCATCCTTGATGAGCACCTGACTGGCCAAAGCTCTTATCTATCATCTCATCTCCCCTGATTCCTCGATTTATTGGAAGGTAATCACACCCAAACCTGTCTTTGCTCTATCAATTATCATTGTCTTGGGATGGATCTGGATGGGATAATATTGGCGCCATTAACATTGCCTGCTTTACTGACTGGAATTCCTTCTCGGCGGTCACATCCAAGACACAGTTCGTCTTCTTCTCCATCAGTTCACACAGTCTTGGCGTGGCTAGCACCTCAAGGTGGTAGAAATGTATTAGGCTGAGGTATCTCCATAACTGTCCCTTAGTTCGCAGTGCTGCATAGCATCACACATCTCCCATTTGGATCCATTGACGTCCCATTACTATCTATTGTATGCTCAAAAGCAACTCCAAACTGTGGCTTCTAAATGTTGTCCATTGTCTTTCGATTTCGAATGTTACTTACTCACCCTACCAATGTCGCATTCACGTACTTCTTACTTTTTCACCAACTCGATTCCCGGTTCTCATAAGTACTTTCTCGCCTCCCAATATTGAATCTGACTGTCCTCCTCCACACTGGGCTCCAGATTTTTCGTGGGACTCAAATGTTCTAACCACTCTCCTACTTTGCTTCAACGTTGGCCAGTAGTATATTTTTAAAATAACTTTCCCACTACCTCCATCAGTTCTGTAAAAAGTCGTCTCCTAATAGACTTCCTTACCGCCTCACTCTGCTCAGAAAGTAGAACTCAGAACAGATGTCACAATCCGCCTACCAGTGGCTAAACAAGTTGTTCCCACCAGTGTGATCTCGTCACCATGGGAAAAAAAATTAAAAAAATAGTTTCTGCTCCTTTAGTTTCAGCTGGGAGAGTCACCCACCTCGCAATAACGCCACAGACGGTGGTATTCATTGGTCAAATTTCTAAGGATGTTAGCTACGTCCATAAACTGCTCTCCTGCACGCAGAAAACAGCTTATTTCTGAATTCCCTCACGCCACTGGTAAGTTTCTCTCGTCCGCTTGCAGACTCTCTACGTTTTCCACAGGCTGGGACAGTAGAAATAGTGGGTGGTACATTACCTTTGTAACTGCATCCTACCGCATTCTCCCAAGCCGGGAGGGACCGAAGTCCGGCGCCTGGCCACACACGTGCATAAAGCACATTCTGGTGCTTTCTCCCTGTTGTGAGTTCATAGCTTACTCACAGGAAAACATTGAAACTTGCGTCCCAAGGGTGCGAACCCTGGGGTGGACCATTGCTTCCTCGTTCTCATCTGCCCTAGACTGACCAGTTCCCAGTTCCACCTATTACTCTCCAGATATACAATCCCAATAGAAAAAGAGCAAGGGTAGGTAGTTACTACTGCCTCTGCAATCACTGCCATATCTGACCTCTTGATTCTATCTGTCGTTAGTATATTACTCAATTCTCAGAAAAGGTAGTCACCTCTCATTCCTATCTGGTAAGGATCCCACAACTCACAGTAATAGTCCAGCAGAGGTTGGACAAGCATAGTACAAGCAGCTTCTTTAGCAGACCTGTTGCATTTTCTGTGTGTTCCGCCAATAAAATGCAGTTTTTGATTTGCTTTCCCCACAACATTATCTACGTGATCGTTCAAATTAAGTTGTTCATAATTGTAATTCCTAGATATCAGCTGGAGTGACAGCCTTTAATTTTTGTGTGATTCATTACGTAACCCAAATTTAATGGATGTGTGGGTGGCCTCACACTTCACGTTACTCGGAGACAATTGTCACCTTTCACACCATACATATATCATTTCTTAGTCATTTTGCAATTAGTTTTGGTCTTCTGATGACTTTACTAGATGGAAAAGACAGGATTATTTGCAAATAATGTAAGAATGCAACACAGATTGTCTCCTAAATCGTTTTTGTAGATTAAGAACACCAGAAGTCCTATTACACTTCCTTATGGAACCCCAACATCCCTTCTGCTTTCGTGGATGATTTTCCTTCGCTTACTGTATACTGTGACCTTCCTGACACGAAATCACGAATCACAAATGCAGTGATGCTCCATAGGCCCACAATTTGCTTAGAAGTCTCTTACGAGGAATGGTGTCAAAAGCCTTCTTAAATCTAGAAATATGGAATCAATTTGATATCCCCTGTCGATAGAACTCATTGCTTTGTGCGAATAAAGAGCTAGTTGTATTTCAAAAGAGCGACATTTTTTGAATACGTGATGATTATGTCCTAATTGGCCGCTACCTTCGAGATAATTCATAATGTACGAACACGGTACATGTTGCAAAATCCATCTGCAAATAGATATCAGTGAGATGAGTTTATATTCATAGAATTATTCATACTTCCTTTCTTAAGCACTGGTGTGACCTGTGCGACTTTCCAGTCTATGGATCCTTAGTCGAGCAAGCGGTTAAATATGATTGCTAAGTATGCGGCTATAATATCAGCAGACCAGAAGATACGCCTTTATTAACTGATTTAAGCTGGTTTGCTACTCCAAGGATATCTATTTCTAAATCATCCATGTTGGCAGTTGTTCTTGATTTGAACTCTGGGACATTTACTTCGTCTTCCTTGTGTTTTGCTGCTGGTCTTCTTTACATACACCCAGAATCTCTTTGTATTATCTGTGAGATTACGAGATATGGTTTCGTTGTGAGAGTTATTAATAGCATCTTGCATTGACGTAGGCGTTAAGTTTCGAGCTTCAGTGAAACTTCGACAGTCTTGTAGATTTTGAATCCTTTAAATTTGGCATGTTTTTTTCGTTGCTTCTGAAACAGTGTCCTGGCCTGTTTTGTGTACCATGGGGGATCAGTAATATTTTTATTAATTTATTCAGTATAAATCTCTCAATTGTCGTAGATACTATTTCTCTGAATTTAAGCCACACCTGGTCTGCACTTACATAGATAGTTGGGATTCAGTGGAGACTGTCTCTTCGGAAGGCGTCATACGAATCGTATCAGCATCTTTAAGAATAAATTTTGCGTTTATTTTTGGTGGATTTGGATGTACGCTGGTCAGTCTCGCTACAACGACTTTGTGGTCGCTAATTCTTATGTTCGTCCTGATGCGTCCTATTTACTTAGGATTATTTGTTGATAAGACGTCAAGTATGTTTTCACAATCATTTACACTTCTAGTGGGCTCTTGTTCTATTTTCTCGGAATAATTTCCGCAGAAAGCATTTAGTACAATTTCTGAGCATGCTTTTTACTTACCTCCGGCTTTGAATTTGTATTTTCGCCAACATTTTGAGGGGGGATTGACGTTCAGCAACTGAATCATATGAGTCAGGAATTCGGTAAGAGCAAGCAATTAGTAATTTATTCCAGCTGTCACGTATAAATTCTACCCACATTAACTAACAGGAACTATCTGACTCAATTTCGCTACGGAATAAACTACTTTTAACAGCAAAAAACACGCCGCCAAAAACTATTTGTAATCTATCCTACCTGAAGACCGTTCGGTCCTTTGTTAAAGATTCGGCTGAACTTATGTCCGGTTGGCACGTTTAACGATTTGACCTTCAGTGCTTTCTAATAGCGCTTTGAGCTCTGGTTTTTTCCTGAAAAAAAAAAGCTCAGCCTGAAACCCAACCAAGCTATCGAGTAAGTCGAGTCGTCTGAACCTCTGATTTAGTGATTCAGACCCTCCTCTCGGCTCTGTAGCAGTGGTCCGTAATCGTTCCTGTCGGTGATGTTACTGAAGGTGAGCTCTGCATTCGTCTCGCAAGGAAGACTGGCAGTCTTTGCCACTCCAGCTAGCCACCCGACACCAGAGAGAATCTCTTCCGATCAAAAGCGATACACATCGTTATTACCGACATTAGCCACCACCATCATTTGGCTTCTTATTTCTTATCAGCTTTTTAGAAGATAGTTTAATACCTGTCTGTATAAGGAAAAGATATTCAGAAAACCGGAAAACCTTTTAAGAGAAAGAAACAAAGAGCGAGTTGCGGGGTTACACAAAGACAGGAAAAGAGCTCTCTATAGACCAGCGAAAAATTCTCTTGAGCGTCCTGATTAAACGGGAGGAGTAATTGAGCTATTATAGCCAATATGTTCTATATACTGCTATTGTACAGCAACTTTTGAGCGCGCGAAATCCTTCCCTTTCGTATTTAAACGCAAATATTTTATTGTAGCTCTACAATATGCCAAACAGTCTTCCAGAATAGTACTAAGCAAGTAAGATGGACGAAATTAAATTGCATACAGATGTGAGTTTTCTGTTAATTCGGTAATGAATCTTCGACTGCAGCGCCCAGTCCAATAAAAGCTACATGGTCATACGTGTGGAATCACGGACACCACGTTCTTGTCCAATGTGCCGGTTTAAATACCCGGAATTTTCCTGGACTACTTGTAATCTCCCACTCATTTTACCTTCGTTGGCTCCAGAGAATCGTGACAAAATGGTACTTTTGTCCGCTATTCACCGCGTGACGAGGTAAAACGGTGCGCCTCGTCAAGAGACCAACGAAAATGACGTCTATTCAAGAGGAGTGTTGCAGATTTTGAGCCACTGCATTCGCAGTCAGGCTGATGACGTTCAAATCGAAAACCGGCGATCATTCACGGTTTTCTTAAATGATGTCATGGGAATGCGTGAACGACTCCATCAAGAAAGACAAGAGCTATCTCCTGCATCATTCTTGTTCAAACTGGGTAATGACAACAGTGTAGACAGGATATTAAACGCAGTTGAAGAGAACTCTAGCCATCTGCACATCCCTCTCGGATGACTCAAAGCCTCAACCAACCACTGCTCCAACAAGTCTCTCCAAAGACTATGGAGTGACGTATACAATGCAAAATGCACCACCACTTCAGTCTCTGTGTTAGTAACGGAAAGAATTGTGTTGTTGCTCAACGTAATGTTCACTGATTTCAAGACCGGAGGCAAGTAGACTATCGAAGCAGATTTAACAAGCGAAGTGACGCAGTAGTAAGACTTCGAAATGAAGCTTGCCTAACTTACTCAAGGCAAATATTAGGATGGTTCTGTTGAATGAATAAGGGGGAATCTGTCCACCATTCTTGTCCATTTGGAACTTCTGTTCCGTCTATAATGACATCGGCGGACATTTAATCAGAATGTTTTTTTCTTTCTTCGAAACAGATTGAAGTTAGCCCTAGTGGAGCGTGACCTCAATCCCTCGAAGCTGTGTAGGTAATGTTGGAATTCTCCCACGAAAGCACCATTGGAAAATCTGCTCTCTGAACCACAGTTGAAGATGACAAACATTTCATATGTAGTGACCTTAGCGTCGACAGAACATAGTCGGCTGAGCAGGGATCCTCGAGAAGAATAGAGATTCAAACATATAACATCGCTCCACTTTCAGTCCTTGCTGTCTACGGAACATAATCGTACAAATATGGATCCTTGAGAAAAGTAGAGATTCATGCATGTAATTTTGCTCGCTTTCTAATCTACCGATGCTGACTCCTCCTCAACCGTTTCCTCTCCAACTGGCGTTATTCTGAAATAAATTTTAAAGTGTCGCATCTGTTTTATACGAGATTGAAGCTCTGATTAGGAACCAGACATGTTTTTAGAACTTAAAGTGTAGAACTTCAGTCTTTGACACGAGGAAGTTAATGCGCGCGCAGTCGACTTTTGATCCACTGTCTGCAGCATGGTCTACCACGGAAGTGGTTTTTCGTCTGTTTCCTGCCTCGAATTACGCAAATGCTGCGCTGGTTCCCATCTCCAGCTAAGGTCGTCTATTATCGACCTAACCTATGTAACTTCTACACTGTCAGATCTTCACGTAACAAGTCGTAAAATTTGATATTAGTTATTTGCCTGCATGTGCGTTGTTTAGGGGGTGTGGATGAACTCAAGTTTAGTATCAAATTATAATGAAAACTAGACCTTTAGCTGCTTACAGGTGTTGATAAATATCAACGGGGAGAGTTGAAAAATGTGTGCCCCGACCAGGACTCGAACTCGGGGCCTCTTGCTTACATGGCAGACTCTCTATCCTTCTTTTTTTCTATATAGTGCGTTGCGTTTGGTCTGGGCGAACACCACAAGACATCCGTTCAATTTGATCATTGTTTCCTTTACTCAGTTTTTTTTTGTTACAGAGCCCTATGACCGAACACGCTGAGCTACAGTGCCGGCTGTCCTTAGCCACCGGGGACACAGAAGACTGCAGGAACCTATCTCTGGCACGCTCCCCGTGAGACCCACATTTCCAACTTACTATCCACACACTACATTTGTAGTGCTCCTGCGCACTATACTCTTTACTCGCAGCAGTCAATCTACCGTTTCCCGTACGAGTTTGAGCAATGTGAGTGCATTCACACTCGGACATGTCCGAAAAATGGTTCAAATGGCTCTGAGCACTATGGGACTCAACTGCAGAGGTCATTAGTCCCCTAGAACTTAGAAATAGTTAAACCTAACTAACCTAAGGACATCACAAACATCCATGCCCGAGGCAGGATTCGAACCTGCGACCGTAGTGGTCTTGCGGTTCCAGACTGCAGCGCCTTTAACCGCACGGCCACTTCGGCCGGCGACATGTCCGAAAGGACAGATAATATCTTCATATAGATAATACTTACCGGCCAATGATCTTCTTAAATGCGGATGCACTGGCATTGCTCAAACTCTTACGGAAATCGGTAGATTGACTCCCGCGAGTAATGAGTATAGTGGACAGGGGAACTACAAATGTAGTGTGTGGACAGTAAGTTGGAAATGTGGGTCTCAGGGGGAGCGTGTCAGAGATAAGTCCCTGCAGTCGCACCATCTTCTGTGTCCTCGGTGTCTCAGGTGGAAGCAAGAGGTCCCGGTTCGAGGCCCGGTTGATATTTATCAACGCCTATAAACAGCTAAAGGTCTAGATTTCATTATAATTTCATTCTTCGTGAGCTGCAAGATCACGAATGATATCTGTACAGATACCAGCTTGATCAAGTTTAGTAGTTATACTAAACTGAAAAGCAAGATTTCGTACAAAGAATTTTTAGAGGGCCATCCCTCCACCTGTCGCTGCATCACCTTAATAGTCCAAGACGAAAGGGAAAGACACGTTCACTGTTCGGTCAGTACAAACTACATCGCGTGTGTTTTCGGCTTTTAATTTTTAATGTTTCTGAAGCGGAGATGAGAAACCAGTCCAGTCTTTACCAACACTGCTCTGCAAAAATTAAGGACGACATTGATAAACTAACATAAAGTTTTAACAATTCTGTGGAAATAAATGAATGTGTGGGAGCGTATTGCCAGGGGTATCCCAGTCACGCACACAAAGCTGGACGTCACACTGCGCGATGTCAACGTGACTATAGCGACAAATGGGGCTCGCCGCGCAGCACGAGGCAGCTGAAGGAACGAAAAAAGAAAGTTTGTATCAACCAGTGAGCAGTTACGGTGTACTGTGCTGGTCTTCTCCATCACAACATGGTCGTTGTGCATACGACAAGAGTCATCGGGAAATTGGACGAAGGGCGAAGTACGGTGAGTGTAGCCCAATAATTTGGTTCTGCTCACGGCGCTGTTTCACTTGCATGGGGAGCGTACCGAAACAGTCACTACTGCCCGAACGAGAGGACGCTGTTAATTACGGTCAACTACAGCAACAGATTGGCGCTGCATGGAGCAACACGCACGAAGGAACCCACACCAAAGAGCGGATGCAATTTCAACCACATTTAACAGGACTACAAGGCATTCACATACTACAGTGGGGCGGCGACTGCATGGTGGTGGTGGTGGTATGTTAGCCCCACGACCAGTACGTTGTGTTCCGTTAAAATCTGGACACCGGTGACACCGTTTCCAATTCTCTCAAGATCTGAGGGACTGGACCAACGAGATGCGTGCTGATCTCGGATGAGAGCAGATTCAGCCTGAATCGTGAGTCATGCCCGTACCCTCATATGGCGAGAGGTAGTAACACGTAAGTAATGCACCCAGTAACGCTTCAGAACGTGATCATTCTGGTGGTCCAGTGCTGCAGTGTGGAGAGGCATAATTTTGCATGGGTGTACTGCCTTCCTAATATTTGAAAAAGCTACATGTACTGGTCTATGTTGTTATGATACTGCACTCCTACCATACATGCGTCTTTTCAGGGCCGCGTTCTGCCCTGATTTCATTTTCATGGATGACGATGCGTGTACGTATTGAACAGAGCAGGTGAAGAGCAATTGGAAAGAGAGGATATTCGGCATATAGACTGACCTGTCCGTTTCCCCGACTTAAATTCCATCTAGCACGCATAGGATGTGTAGGGGAGACGTATAGCAGGACGTCCATATGCACAACGACCATCTACTAGGTCTACAACTTTGCTTCCGCCATTTTTTCTTGAAGTTAGACACTTTATTGTGAAAAACTTACAAAACATTTACTAGTCAAAGTAATGGCCATCGTTGGCCACTGCTTTCTCCCAGCTTTAGGGGAGCATACGAATCCCACATCTTTTGAGGCATCTTTTGAGGGGAGCCATGAATAGATCCTATTTTGGACTTGTTCATATGACCGCAAGTGCTAGTCAGCTGGGTTGTGTGTCATAGATCGAGAAAGGTGGCAGTCAGAGGGAGGAATATCTGGAGAATACAGCGGGTGGATAGAACTTCCCATTTCAACGTTCCCAAGTATATTTTGACGGGATTTTCGACATGGGTTCGTGCACTGTCATGTTCCAAAATAATTTTTTCATGTCTATCACTGTAGCGTGGCCGTTTGTCTTTCAGTGCTCTGCTCAAACACATCAACTGCTTTCGATAACGATCTCCTGTGATTGTTCCCGTCGGCTGCAGTAGCATCGAAAGCTTTCTCTCTTTCACAACCATGCCGGTCTTCAACGTCCAAATCACCATTCTTTAAGCTTGAAACAATTTTCTGCGAAGTTCTGTCACTAACAGGCGTCTCATAATAGGTCTTACCCAGATTTTTATGAGCGTCAGCCGCAGATTTCTTTACATCAAAGCAGAAAATTAAAACCTCCCGCAGATGACGAGAATTGGGCTCATAAGTTGACGTATTCAGTCGAGAATAACTTTATGATGCAATGAAGAATCGCCTGATATTTTGATGGCGTTATGTTTTCAAATGCCTAAGCTTACTGTATGACACATACGACGAACGACTTGCACCTCTACTTTCCACTACTGCCGCCTATTGCAAAACGGCGGAAGCAAAGCTGTAGACATAATAGCAGTTGTCAAGTGCGTTGGTGGAGGACTGGAATTCTCTATCATAATAACTCCTTCCCACCATCCGCTCCTGTTAGCTGAGTGGTCAGCGCAGCGGATACCCCGCCAAGGGGCGCGGGTTCGGTTCCCGGCTGAGGCAGGCGATTTTCTTCGCTCAGGGACTGGGTGTTTTGTTGTTATCATCATTTCGTACTCATCTCCGACGCTCAAGTCGCTTAATGTGGCGTCGAATGCAATAAGTACTTGCCCTCGGTGGGCGATCTTCTCCGAGTGGGGGACTCCCGGCCCACAATGCCGTACGCTCATTTTCATTTTTCCTTCCCAACATTGTTGCCAGCATGGGACCACATTGCATAGCGTGCACTGCCGTTCATGGTGCTCACACACCATATTAATAAACATGTCCAGTCTTTTATAACGTCCAGGAGACCATCATAAATCGCGGTGACTTCAGTTCAATCATTGCCTTTGAATAAAAGAGTGTTACCTTCGGTACTACACTGTAACAGTTCTTTCTACGTGTGGTCCAAGTTTCATCGCGCTATATTACTTGACAGTGACACGTTATGAGAAAGTTATTTTCGTCCTTGAGTTTTGCACATCAGTGTAAGAGGAAGTGAGAAAATGTCTTCATACCGTACTCAGGAGGGCCTGTTCAGCTGATCAGTGGGTACACATTTAGTCCTAGTCTGATTAACCTCCCCGTGTCAGAGAACACGCTTTGAACTCGAAAAGCACGTCAGGTTCCTTATCTTGAAGAACTAACATATTGTAATATAAACGACCTCTGATTGAAATTTGATTTAAGCTATCCTAGCCGCGAGCATACTGAGTGACGCATTTCATCATGAAGGCTATTCCATGATCAGTCAAAGAAAATGAGAGAGCAAATTCCGTTACACATCAAGGAGACAAACAGTTTTTCTAACACGCAGCATCTGCAAGGCCGTCAGCTACAAGAAGATGGATTCGATTCTGATTATCCACTCGAATTTGCATGTTTCTTTTTGCTTCTTCCCTCGTAAGAGGTTTCACGACACCTTATTATCCCATTTTGCACTTACTCCCTCCCAAGTTCGCTGTGGCGGTGAAGTGGAAATTGCCTCAGGGGTACGTACGTATACGCACAGCCAGGCGCTCATTTCCGTCAGATGGTCATTTAACTTCCCGACAGGCGATTCGCAGCATCTTGTACCACACTTTCTTCTTATTTCAAGCAGATTACCACAGTGCAGAGATGCCTTCACAAGCCTGTCGGTAATAGAAGTGGTGTTGCACCGTGATCCCATATTCACAGAGCGTTACACCGTTTCCTTATTACGATTAAGCTGACAGTGTGCCACGCGGTTGCACCACTTGTTTCAGTGAGTAAGTTATTTAGAAAACGTTACAAATTACTCACATATTTCCACTGGTTATTCCTCTGTCAAACACCCGTTTTGAATGTGGTTCAACGGTAGTCATCTAGTCACGACTTCAAGGAACTGCCCGGACACAGCGTTCGCAGGTACACCTTTGCGTTATTGATAAAATACTTAAGAATAAATAGCTTTAAGCCTCTCTTGAAAGGAAAATCAACAAATTATAATTCAGACGTCATTGGTACCTTGGCCACCGAGCAAAGTGGCGCAGTGGTTAACACACTGGCCTCGCATTCGGGAGGACGACCGATCAAACCCCGTCTGGGGATCCAGATTCAGATTTTCCGTGATTTCATGAAATCGCTCCAGGAGAATTCCGGGACAGTTCCTTCGAAAAGGACACGACAGGTTTCCTTCCCTATCCTTCCCTAATACGAATTCATGCTCTGCCTCTGGTGACCGTGGCGTCGAGGGGACCTTAAACTCTAACCTTCCATCCCATAACTTTTGTTCTTTGGATCCCACAGTGCAAAATATATCTTTTAATGGCATGATTGTTATGATTAATAGTCAGCTACGCTGCTATTTAAATTGCTTGTATTTTATATCATTTTCGATGAGCCCAGTTCGGCATAATGCAATCGTCAGGTTTGCCCATACACAATAACCTCGGCGTTTACAGAATTTCATGTAACACATGCCACAAATTCTACGTAGGGACTACTGGTACAAACTTCAAAATTAGACATAAAGAGCACACCCGAGAAAGTTAAAACAACTCATCCACATTTTTTCAACATTTACAAACAGAAAAACACGACGTAAAACCTATAAATGAAGCACTATAAATCATCCATATTACACAGAAGGGAACATTTATGAACATCGTCGAGGAAATAGAGATATATTCACATGCATACAGCAACCCAACAAATTTGCTGAATGAACAAACCGACCTAAAGCACAAAAATTACAAAGCAAACTTTATTCACTTTATAAATCAAGAAAACGGGTAAAGTAATAAATCAGAAACGATAAATAACACATAGCCAAAGTAACAGCGACAACATGAAGAGTATAAAACAGACATAACACGAACATAAATCATATAGAATAACAAAATTATTACGACAAAATCAAAACTGTAAAACAAAAATCTCAAATAAAACTAAAACAAACTCTAGGCAAAAACATAATTAGAACAAAACCTATAAAAATAATAAAAAAACAACTGAATTTCGCACATCATTTATTTATAATGGTAACTATGTAAACATGTAATATCGCTGATCCACTGTCATCCAAGCTGTCAGAAAAGTAGCATACATGGAAACCAAGTAAAATCCGATGTACATCTCCAGTGTACACCTAGGGGAAAGTAATAATTCTAATAAAGACAAAACATGACAGTAACGATGTTACATTTAAGGTAAAAACACCTAATGATGTATTATAGCTCTTCAGATCATAGTTACAAGACCACTACATTAAGACCAACGCTTTCTTATGTATTTACAGAGTACCTGACGATGGCAATATGCCGAAATGGGCTCATCGTGAATGATATAAAATATAAGGAATTTACATAGCAGTGTAGCTGGCTATTATTCATAACAATTCCTTCCTGTACTTTGGTCTGATTTTGTCAACCCACTACGATCCAGAAATCTCTCAAAAAATTTAAAGAATGCTTTTCTCTGGTGTTTTACCTCACTATGTGACATTCTGCAGAAATCTTGAGCGAATTTATGTACGTAAAAAATCGTTTTTTGTGCTAATAGCTATACAGTTGTATTTATTCTCTATTGGTTTCGTTACTGGCTATCATCTTTACAGGAGATACTGCAATGTACGAGACAAGAATAACACAAGTATGTTGGTATTTCACTATCTTACAATATGAAAGGGTGTGTAAGGAATCTGAAGCAACGTAATATTCGCATAATGTACTTCAACTGGTTGAAAATAAATCTCTCCCAAATATGGCAACATTACCTACAAAATGTGACTAATTATCACGATAATTATTTGCGTGAATTTCGACTATATTAGATTCATGCAACCCACACACTTAACCTCAACATCAAATAACTACATCTATGTATAGTACACATGTCATAATACAGTTCAAAGGTAAAATTAAAATACTGAAAGAAGTAAACATTATATTTTCATCAAAGATCATCAGGCTATATATCTACTCTACATCTACATATACATACATACTCCGCAATCCAGCATACGGTGCGTGGCGGAGGGTACCTCGTACCACAACTAGCATCTTCTCTCCCTGTTCCAGCCGGCTGCGGTGGTCTAGCGGTTCTGGCGCTGCAGTCCGGAACCGCGGGACTGCTACGGTCGCAGGTTCGAATCCTGCCTCGGGCATGGGTGTGTGTGATGTCCTTAGGTTAGTTAGGTTTAAGTAGTTCTAAGTTCTAGGGGACTTATGACCTAAGATGTTGAGTCCCATAGTACTCAGAGCCATTTTTTCTCCCTGTTCCACTCCCAAATGGAACGGGGGAAAAATGACTGCCTATATGCCTCTGTACGAGCCGTAATCCCTCTTATCTTATCTTTGTGGTCTTTCCGCGAAATATAAGTTGGCGGTAGTAAACTTGTACTGCAGTCAGCCTCAAATGCTGGTTCTCTAAATTTCCTCAGTAGCGATTCACGAAAAGAACGCCTCCTGTCCATCAGAGACTCCCACCCGAGTTCCTGAAGCATTTCCGTAACACTCGCGTGATGATCAAACCTACCAGTAACAAATCTAGCAGCCCGCCTCTGAATTGCTTCTATGTCCTCCCTCAACCCGACCTGATAGGGATCCCAAACGCTCGAGCAGTACTGAAGAATAGGTCGTATTAGTGTTTTATAAGCGGTCTCCTTTACAGATGAACCACGTCTTCCCAAAATTCTTGCAGGAATTGTTTAATATGCTGAATAACAATGGCATTTTTCATGGTATTTGATAATTTTATAATGTTTTATTACTTCCGATTACCTTTTAATTATTAAGTGTTTTGTACGTTTAACAATTTCGATGTGTTCTAAAACTTAATATGGGATTATGTAAATACGTCAGTTTTGGAAATAACAACGATGATTTGATGCATGATGAAAGAAGAGGAATAAGATCTCCTCTGATGATTTCAGATTAAGTATGAGTGTAGTATTACTAAAGAAAAACATAAATATCAACTGACTTTTTTGAACCTTAAATACGAAAATGTATGCACAGGCAATTGCACTTTCATACATTGCAAATTTTATTACAATCAGATGTAAGAAAAGTGTTGAAATAATCGTTGCTAATTACATTGTCATAATTCCTATGATTTTTCACATAATTTTTTTGCAAATAACTATTATAAATGACGTTATGTTTTGTGATAATAGCGCAAACTTTAAAGAGGTTAATTTGTGAATGTTTGTGCTATCAAGCGTATAAGAACATACAATACGTTATTTAAGTAATCTCAGATCGATAGCCAACAGTCGGATAGAGATATCTTCCTAGGGTTTCGCGGCGAGAGTCAGTTCCCGTAATGTTCTTCACCTCATACTGTGAAATGATGAACCAATGTTTCATCCACCTTAAATACAATATGACACATCCCACAAGCGGCAGTCAAAGTATGACAACAGGATGAGTAGAATCTCGAAACCACTACCGCATATTTCTTTGTACTTAGTGACCCGGGCTACAGGAACAGGCAGCCGGCAACATTCTAACAATCGCTCGCTTCATCAGATACTACAGTGAGGTATGTATTTAACTTAAGACAATGGTGCACGGTCTGCTCATCAAGAATTTTAAACCACTGACATTCGTCCCCCTACCGGGCACTTGTTGGCGATAAAATTTTCCTACGTCCCAGGATTCAAACCAAATGAGCTGAGCAGTAGAGTTCTGCCATGCGTAAAGGGTTTAAGTGAATTCACGTTCTGATGTGCCACGACAAAAATAACACTTGTTGAAACGGACACGGTCAACTACACATACTTTTGTACTAGTGAGCTGCGGAAGAATAATAGTGCCGGGAAACGTACATTCCAATGGCCGGCCATCCTGAAATAACCTACGTTTCTATTAATAAACTGATATTGTTGTGTGTTCTTTGTAGCACGAGACCGGACTGCAGCACTTTGGATTACTTGTGTGACAAGTGTGAGAATACTCTGCTATTTCCTGGAAGTAATTACTACGCAACATTTAAGAACCGGAGCGGATACATAATAGACTTCGCCCAGCGTAGCATCGTTCGCAACGAATTTATGCACTGGACGATGACATAAATTCTTGGAAAGAGAGAATCCTATGCTTTCTTGTTCTTATAATTATTGCCTGCTCAGCGGTAATTCTAGGTTCGGGCGGCGCTCGTATGGCTGTAATTGTGATTAAGCGGTCCATTCAAGACCGTATCTGGAACTCTGTCGGCCGGCACGTGAATCACGGCGACAGTTAATGTGCAGTAAAACTCTACCCCGCCGCGAGCGCATCCAAGAGATTGACTTAGTTTCCCAGGTCGCCTCGCGTGTACCGTGCGGGAAGGAGCAGTAATGACCGATGGAGGAATAAATTTATGCATGAACGCGGGCCTTATCTGAGAGAGATGTTACCAAAGTAATAACAGGCCGTGCCACTTTGTTGCTGGATAAACGTGTCTTCGCCAGACTCGGCGAATTGAAATTTGTTCTCGATCAGTTGAACCGTTTACAACAAGTATGTTCCAGAAATGGCCCCGAGTCTCACTTACGCACCGCATCGTGTTGCGAGGCCGTTCCCATGGCAAGTAATTTCTTAATCCCTGGCTAACTTCACCGGAAATTGGTGTTTTCTGTCCGATTTCCGAGGGATTGGAGAGATGTAACTGTGTTCCTAGCTTCAGTTTTATATTTTATTTTTATTTCTTGTTTCGATTGTCCTCAGCTCTCATCAGAGGAACAAAATTGACGGTCATGCTATTCATAGTTACCATCAAAGGTACCTTGCTTATTCCCACTTCATGAAGTTATGGACAGTTTCTTTACTTAATTCTGTGTAGGAAACCACGAGAATCACGAAACTCGAATTATGTCAAGTGAGAAGAACTTGGATCATAGAATGAAGGCTTTCACTTAGATGTTGAGATTGGACGCCTTAGAGCGACTTTCAAGAAGAATGGGTATTCCAACAGAGAGACAGATCGTGCACTACGCCCTAGACTGACAACCAGGAAGGACGATGATCGACACCAACCCAAGGGGAAAGTGTTCTTACCATTTATCAGTAAGTTCACTGATCGCACTGGAAAAAAATTTAAGCAAGTACGATGTGGAAACTGTTTTCAGACCCACCACGAAAATAAAAGAAAGTTTAAGATCCGAAAAAGATAAACGACATCCTCTAGCTACACCAGGTGTCTATAAAATTCCGTGCAGTTGTGGAAAGTTCTATACAGGTACAACAAAAAGAAGCGTCAACACCCGTCTGGGTGAACATAAAAGAAACTGCCGCCTCTATCATATTGATAAATTTGCTGTAGCGGATCATGTGTTTCAGGAAGATGATCATAAAATAAAGTTTAGTGAGACGACCGTCATAGCAAAGACGTCGCATTATTATGCGCGAATGTACAGAGATTGCCAAACACTTGTCTTGTGACAGCCAGAGCGACAGCACCAGCAGCAGCGAGTACTGTTTGTATAAAGCGTTTATTTTGCATTTTGTTTACGACCTTCCACTAAGGAAGGGGTTCTATTTGTGTTTATCTGCTCTGCATAGTAACTAACAGTTCTTGATAAAACTTTACGTAGTTTTCGTGTTAGATTTCTTAGTGTCTTCTTGATCGTTTAGAACAGAAAGCGCCCTAAAACCGTCTTTTGTTTGTTTCGCGGCCGTTAGCCACTAGTCACCTGAATCAGCAGTTGTCTTGTGACAGCCAGAGCGACAGCACCAGCAGCAGCGAGTACTGTTTGTATAAAGCGTTTATTTTGCATTTTGTTTACGACCTTCCACTAAGGAAGGGGTTCTATTTGTGTTTATCTGCTCTGCATAGTAACTAACAGTTCTTGATAAAACTTTACGTAGTTTTCGAGTTAGATTTCTTAGTGTTTTCTTGATCGTTTAGAACAGAAAGCGCCCTAAAACCGTCTTTTGTTTGTTTCGCGGCCGTTAGCCACTAGTCACTTGAATCAGCAGTTGTCTTGTGACAGCCAGAGCGACAGCACCAGCAGCAGCGAGTACTGTTTGTATAAAGCGTTTTTGTACTTATTTGCTGCGCTTAGCTTTTAAATAGTTTTTCTGGGAAAACCTAGCGTAGTTTTCGCGTCTCGTATTTCAGTGAGTGTTTCTTGATTATCAGAGTAGCTCATCAGAAGATTATCTTGGGAATTTGTCACCGTATAGAGTAGGTAAACATAGTCATGTGTAGGGGCTGTGGTTGTTGTGAGCGGACGCAAGGAGAATTGGCCACTCTTCGGGGGCAGGTGGAGGCTTTGTCTGTTAGGCTCATCGAGCTCGAGGCGCAGGCGTCGGCTCGTAGTGGCGTTGGGGCAACTGTGGTGAGACCTATGCCTACTTCGGTGGCCTTGGAATCACATGGAACCCCTGATGTCGCTGCGTCTTCCGGCAGTGAGCATCTTACCGGTCAGCCATCACTTCAGGGTGAATGGCGGACAGTGGTGGGCTCGCGCGTGCCTGGCCGAAAGGCGAAGGTGGGATCTGGCCGCGTGGCAGCTGCCTTACCCCTTTCCAACAGGTACGGGGTGCTTCCTAGTGGTGATGACATCGTTTCCGAGCCACCACAGGGTGCCTCGCCTGTTGGGCCAGTGGCCGATTCTCCGGCAAGGTCCTGACAGTCACAGAGGGCGGGCCTATTAGTTATAGGGAGCTCCAACGTTAGGCGGGTTATGGAGCCCCTCAGGAAAATAGCGGGTAGGTCGGGGAAGAATGCCAGTGTGCACTCGGTGTGCTTGCCGGGGGGTCTCGTCCGTAATGTGGAGGAGGCCCTTCCGGCAGCTATTGAACGCACTGGGTGTGACCGGCTGCAGATAGTAGCACATGTCGGAACGAATGACGCCTGCCGCTTGGGTTCTGAGGCCATCCTTGGTTCCTTCCGGCGGCTGGCTGATTTGGTGAAGACAACCAGCATCGCACGCGGAGTGCAAGCTGAGCTTAATATCTGCAGCATAGTGCCCAGAGTCGATCGCGGTCCTCTGGTTTGGAGCCGTGTGGAGGGTCTAAACCAGAGGCTCAGACGACTCTGCGACTATAATGGTTGCAAATTCATCGACCTCCGTTATTGGGTGAGGAACTGTAGGGCCCCCCTAGACAGGTCAGGCGTGCACTACACACCGGAAGCAGCTACTAGGGTAGCAGAGTACGTGTGGCGTGCACACGGGGGTTTTTTAGGTTAGAGGGACCCCCCCTTGGGCGAAACGATAAAATACCTGACGGCTTACCAGAGAGGACATTATCATCGTTGATAAAGAATGTCCGTCCTCAGAGACCAAAAACAGGAAAAGTTAACGTAATATTGGTAAACTGCAGGAGTATCCAGGGCAAGGTTCCTGAATTAGTATCTCTTATTGAAGGAAATAGTGCGCATATAGTATTAGGAACGGAAAGTTGGTTAAAACCGGAAGTGAACAGTAACGAAATCCTAGACACAGAATGGAATATATACCGCAAGGATAGGATAAACGCCAATGGTGGAGGAGTATTTATAGCAGTAAAGAATTCAATAATATCCAGTGAAGTTATTAGCGAATGCGAATGTGAAATAATCTGGGTTAAGTTAAGTATCAAAGGTGGGTCAGATATGATAGTCGGATGCTTCTATAGACCACCTGCATCAGCAACCGTAGTAGTTGAGCGCCTCAGAGAGAACCTGCAGAACGTCGTGAAGAAGTTTCGTGATCATACTATTGTAATAGGGGGAGACTTCAATCTACCAGGTATAGAATGGGATAGTCACACAATCAGAACTGGAGCCAGGGACAGAGACTCTTGTGACATTATCCTGACTGCCTTGTCCGAGAATTACTTCGAGCAGATAGTTAGAGAACCAACTCGTGAAGCTAACGTTTTAGACCTCATAGCAACAAATAGACCGGAACTTTTCGACTCCGTGAATGTAGAAGAGGATATCAGTGATCATAAGTCAGTGGTTGCATCAATGACTACAAGTGTAATAAGAAATGCCAAGAAAGGAAGGAAAATATATTTGCTTAACAAGAGTGATAGGGCACAAATCGCAGAATATCTGAGTGACCACCATCAAACGTTCATTTCTGAGGAAGAGGATGTGGAACAAAAATGGAAAAAATTCAGAAACATCGTCCAGTACGCCTTAGATAAGTTCGTACCGACTAAGGTCCAAAGCGAGGGGAAAGATCCACCGTGGTATAACAATCATGTACGAAAGGTACTACGGAAACAAAGAAAGCTTCATCATAGGTTTAAGAGTAGTCGAATCATAGCTGATAAGGAAAAGCTGAACGAAGCGAAAAAGAGCGTAAAGAGAGCAATGAGAGAAGCATTCAACGAATTCGAACATAAAACATTGGCAAACAATCTAAACAAGAACCCTAAAAAGTTTTGGTCATATGTAAAATCGGTAAGCGGATCTAAATCCCCTATTCAGTCACTCGTTGACCACGATGGAACCGAAACAGAGGACGACCGAAGAAAGGCAGAAATACTGAATTCAGTGTTCCGAAACTGTTTCACTGCGGAAAATCGTAACACGGTCCCTGACTTCAGCCGTCGCACGGACGCCAAAATGGAAAATATTGAAATAAACGATATCGGAATTGAAAAACAACTGCTATCACTTAGTAGCGGAAAAGCATCCGGACCAGACGAGATACCCTTAAGATTCTACAGTGATTATGCTAAAGAACTTGCCCCCTTTCTATCAGCAATTTATCGTAGATCGCTGGAAGAACGTAAAGTACCTAGCGACTGGAAGAAAGCGCAGGTCGTTCCCATTTTCAAGAAGGGTCATAAATCAGATGCGAATAATTATAGGCCTATTTCGCTTACGTCAATCTGTTGTAGAATAATGGAACATGTTTTGTGTTCTCGTATTATGACGTTCTTAGATAATACAAATCTCCTTCATCATAACCAACATGGATTTCGCAAACAGAGATCATGTGAAACTCAGCTCGCCCTATTTGCCCAAGAAATTCACAGTGCCGTAGACACTGGCGAGCAGATTGATGCCGTATTCCTGGACTTCAGGAAGGCATTTGATACGGTTCCGCACTTACGTTTAGTGAAAAAAATACGAGCTTACGGAATATCGGACCAGGTTTGTGATTGGATTCAGGATTGCCTAGAAGAAAGAACACAACATGTCATTCTTAACGGTTCAAAATCTGCAGATGTAGAGGTAATTTCGGGAGTACCGCAGGGAAGCGTGATAGGACCTTTATTGTTTACAATATACATAAATGACTTAGTTGACAACATCGGTAGCTCCGTGAGGCTATTTGCAGATGACACGGTTGTCTACAAGAAAGTAGCAACATCAGAAGACTCGTACGTACTCCAGGAGGACCTGCAGAGGATTAATGCATGGTGCGACAGCTGGCAGCTTTCCCTAAACGTAGATAAATGTAATATAATGCGCATACATAGGGGCAGAAATCCATTCCAGTACGATTATGCCATAGGTGGTAAATCATTGGAAGCGGTAACGACCGTAAAATACTTAGGAGTTACTATCCGGAGCGATCTGAAGTGGAATGATCACATAAAACAAATAGTGGGAAAAGCAGGCGCCAGGTTGAGATTCATAGGAAGAATTCTAAGAAAATGTGACTCATCGACGAAAGAAGTAGCTTACAAAACGCTTGTTCGTCCGATTCTTGAGTATTGCTCATCAGTATGGGACCCTTACCAGGTTGGATTAATAGAAGAGATAGACATGATCCAGCGAAAAGCAGCGCGATTCGTCATGGGGACATTTAGTCAGCGCGAGAGCGTTACGGAGATGCTGAACAAGCTCCAGTGGCGGACACTTCAAGAAAGGCGTTACGCAATACGGAGAGGTTTATTATCGAAATTACGAGAGAGCACATTCCGGGAAGAGATGGGCAACATATTACTACCGCCCACATATATCTCGCGTAATGATCACAACGAAAAGATCCGAGAAATTAGAGCAAATACGGAGACTTACAAGCAGTCGTTCTTTCCACGCACAATTCGTGAATGGAACAGGGAAGGGGGGATCAGATAGTGGTACAATAAGTACCCTCCGCCACACACCGTAAGGTGGCTCGCGGAGTATAGATGTAGATGTAGATGTAATTTTAATAGAGAAGATGATGGCATTAAGCTGGATAAGATATGGATGTCAACATTGCAGCAACAGCGTAACAATCCATTAATTTGAATTGAGAAAGTTGGCAATATCAGAGAGATTATAGCACAGCCGACGTCACGTGATTGACAGCGGCGCCCTCTGGATGGCTTATATATACGGCGCTCACTCGCGCTCTCGTTGCAGTTCGCCGCTTGTCCTCGGAGGATGCCTTCCGCAGTCGAAGGCGAAACGTCAGGGGAGAGGCATCTCAGCCCGGAAGTGTTGAGTGATGAGAAGAACTTTGTTACGACCTCTAAGTGGGTAAACAAGAGCCAGTAACATATCTACGTTCCAATATTTTACCATCCTGCTATCAGGCTTTGGAGATACGTTTATTTCTCCTTTCGGTATCGCGTCACTGCATAGCAATGACCTCTCCAAGTAAACACCTCAAAAAATAGATAAATTCTCTAGTTCCTTCGACGAATATAAAATCGTAAAGCAGGAAGGGTAATGGTACCACTCTTGCTTATGAAGTTCCAACCTGCCGATGGAGAACAAAACTAGCAACTCTGGGTATAAAAATCTTTATTTTCCTTCAGTATTGGTCAGAGTTGCCATGATAATCATTTCCTTGTGATGACTAGTTTCAGACAATCACGTCCATTTTCGAAGCATGGCCTACAAAAGATTTCATGATGTTAACAAACGCGAAATTATAATGCATCTCTGTGTTTGTACATACAAGTTTAACGTTACATAAAGCGTTACAGTAATTCTTCAAATATGCAATACATGTTTTAACATACTATGTACGTAAGTCTAATCAGGCGATTCCCACCAATGTACACTCACATTCAGAAAAAAACAGACCACCTTGAACGACTAGAGATAGGACATTAATATTAGCAAGACGTGTACGTTAGTATATTCTGCAGAAGTGATAAACATTTCAGTCACGTCTATTCAGCGTGTGCCCTGTTGTCTAGCAGGTACAGGGTCCGCCATGGACCCTCATAACTTGTTCCACGTGTGACGGCATCGACGCATGTAAGTCGCGAATGGCGTTCTGTGGCTTAGCCAACCATGCTGCATTTAGCTGGTTCCAAAGTTCATCTGTGATGGTTGGCACTGGGTTACAGCGCTGCGCCCGTCGTTTCATCATATCGCACACATTTTCGATTGGTGACAATTCTGGTGAACTGCCGGGCCATGACAAAACGCTGATATCCTGTGACACCAAGAAAGTGAACAAAATGCTCCTAGTTTTCTCCGTTCGCTTGTCTTGAACATCTCCACAATATCGTTCATTGTTTTTTATACTTCATATTTAGTTGATATGTCATTACCAGGAGATCCGGTGGATAGTTTAGCTGCCTGTTATCCCTGTTGCTCAATTAGCACCAACCAGGAGGCACATGTAGGGTGTTTTAAGGTTAAACCTATGGACTGCAAAATCTGGAGACTCCAACCCAGTGTGAGTAAAACAGAAGTGTGTTGCTTCCATTTAAATAATCGGTTGGCGAACGTAAAACTGGAAGTAAGTTTCAGATGCAGAATTCTTCGTCATAATTGGAACCCAAAATATCTTGGTCTCATCCTGGACCGTACACTATGCTTCAAATAATACTTTCTTAAGTTATCTCAAAAGTTGACGACTCGAAACAACATCCTCCATGAGGCATGCGGAACTACCAGGGGATCTTCAGCAACCACCCTGCGATCTACAGCTCTGGGCTTGCTGTACTCAAGTGTCGAGTAATGTGAATCTGTTTGGATGAACAGTCATCATAAAAGCCTTGTTGACACCCAGCTGAATACGACAATGCGCATAATATATGGCGCAATCAGATCTACTCCAGTTTATTGGCTTCCACTGTTAACCAGTATAATGCCTCCTGATCTATGCACATGTACTGCCCTTGTGAGAGAATTCCAGGAATTCTAACATACCCGTGCATAGCGACCTGCCACTTTTAAATCGCAAGAGACTGAAATCACGCCATCCAACTCTGTACGATGCTGCTGACATGGTTGGTACGGATTTCAGACCTCTTGAAGAATGGAA
Organism: Schistocerca serialis cubense; assembly: GCF_023864345.2. Classification (NCBI taxonomy): domain Eukaryota; kingdom Metazoa; phylum Arthropoda; class Insecta; order Orthoptera; family Acrididae; genus Schistocerca; species Schistocerca serialis. The sequence goes on along the minus strand of NC_064646.1, from coordinate 221,463,381 downwards.
AGGTCGGTGGCAGCAGTGACAGATGTGCGCCTGCATGACATCTTCTCAGGTGCCAAACTTTCAAGTGGATTCGACCTGTCACACAAAACCTGGACTACCCTCAACCTGCAGGGATGCTCTCTTTAAGTGGAAAAAGCTGCCTAATCCAGCCTGTGGCTGCGGGCCTCCATACCAGACTGTTCACCACATTGTCAGTGAATGCAGGATTCGATCCTATCACGGTGCCGAAGAGGACTTCCTGCTAGCAACTCCAGAAGCAGTGCACTGGATTGAAGGACTGGATATTCAGTTGTAAAGACAAACTTAAGTTTCTTGTGTGTCAATATGTACACATGTATATGTAATTTAACTTTATAATATGTCTGTATTAGCTATAAGCTAAATAAATAAATGTACTTCATATGGCCTTACTGTTTAGCTGTTTTCACTTATACCATGTCTTTCTATTTACTACAGTTTTACTCTAAATTTTAAGTTATAAGTCTCTTTGAACTTTGCTTTTCTGGTTTTATAACTTTACAGTAAATGAATAACCACTCATTTATCTTAGTCTTACGAGAAAATTTCTGTCTGTTGGTGCCAAATGCTTAGTAAGAGCTTGCCATCAAAACATACTTTTCTAGCGGTAAAGGAAATAGAGTGAATTCACGTAGTTCCTGGTGAGAAAGCACGTAAAGGTAATTCATGTATAACAGTAACAATACATCCGAGAGGTGCCGAGCTGCGTTAACTATTACTGGATCCTCCTCCTTGTCACTCTATTTCTTACTCTGAGAAGATCACTTACTGTAACGAGCTGTTAGAACAGTCTCCAGTCTGATAGTATTGTATGAGGGGCGTTCAATAACAAATGCAACACTTTTTTTTATGAAATCAGGTTGGTTTTATTCGGAATTCCAATACACCATACTATTCCCCACTGTTCTCCCTACAAAACCGTATTTTTCAGCATGATCTCCGTCCAATGCGACAGCCTTATGCCACCTTACTTGGAGAGCCCACATGCCCGCATAGTACCACTCCATGGTCGACATCGGAGCCAACATCTTGCTGCATCAATAATCTCCCCATCGTTCACGTACTGCTTCTTGCTTATAGTAGCCTTCATTGGGCCAAACAGTTGGAAGACGGAAGGAGAGAGACCAGTGCTGTAGGGTGGATGAGGAAGAACAGTACAATGAAGTTTTGTTTCTCACGGGTATGTAGATTTGCGTGAGACCTTGCCTTGTCATGGAGAATGAGTAAGGCCGGCCGCTGTGGCCGAGTGGTTCTAGGCGCTACAGTCGGGAACCACGCAGCTGCTACGCTCGCGGGTTCGAATCCTGCCTCGGGCATGGATGTGTGTGGTGTCCTTAGGTTGGTTAGGTTAAAGTAGTTCTAAGTCTAGGTGACTGATGACCTGAGATGTTACGTTCCATAGTACTTAGAGCCATTTAACCATTTGTGAGAAGGAGAAGTTAGTTTGAATTTTTGTGGCAACGAACACGCTGAAATTGTTTCTTCAATTTTCTGAGGATAGTACAATGCTCTTCAGATTTTATCGTTACACCATAATGGAGGACATCAAACAGAACAGTCGGTTCAGAGTCCCAGAAGACCGTCGTCACGACTTTACCGTCTGAGGCTGCGTCTTTGAATTTTTTCTTCACAGGAGAGGTTGTGTGGGATCACATCAAGAACTACCGTTTTGTTTCCAGTTCGTATTGAAGAACCTAAGTTTTAACCCCTGTGCTAATGTTCGACAAAGAAAATTGTTACGATTACCCTCGTAATGGGCGAGCAACTCCGCACAAAATGTCCTTCGTTGCTCTTTATGGTCTTCTGTCAGGCGATGAGGAACCGCGCGGCCACACACCTTTGAGTACCCCAACTGGGGGACGAGTGTGTCAGCACTACCAACAGAGACGCCCAGTTGTGCAGCGAGGTGTTGGTTGTGATCCACCGATCACCTGCAGTGAGCGTTTCCACATGTTCCAACATTGCAGGAGTCACAGATGTTTGCGGCCGGCCGGCACGCAGGGGATCGCACAGGTTTGCGCGGCTTTGTTGCAATGATGACAGATGCCTCATCCAACGACTCACCGTGCTTTTGTTCGCTGACAGGTCTTCGTAAGACATTCTACAAGTGACTATGAATACCTGTGATGCTCTAATTTCTCGCCAAAAGAAAATCAGTGACAGATATCTGCTTGGAACGCTCCTCCATTATAGGGGCAATTATGAGGGCTACGTCTAGCGCCTACCAGAACTTTATGAAACTATAAGGGATGAATCGGAAATATTGCACGATTTCCCACAGCAAATTCTGCATGTTTCATTCGAAATTGGAGAAAAAGATGTGTTGCCTTACTCACTGAACACCCCCTCGCATCATCACTTCTGGAATCTGAATAACGGGAAATATATTCTTTCAGTTTTATGTCGCGTTTGGATCAAATTGTATTGTGCCAAAATAAAGTTCTTTGATCCAGCATAGCTCTATGGCACTGAATCACTCAGTCTCTTCTAGTCTAGACCATTCTGCAGCTGCGAAGGCTCGACAGCGCATAAGCACGAAAGAGGAAATACGAGGTGTGGCTAGGAAAAAACCGGACTAGTACTGGTGAAACAATAAAACGAATGCAATAAGGCTGAAAGTCGCGTGGCCTGTCACGTGACTCTCGCTCCGACTACTGCTCGAGTTTCATCTGCCTCCTGCACTCAGTCTGCCCATGGCGTCTGTTTTAAGTAGTTGACGTTTTGTCTGTGCGTCGGAAAATGTTGAGTGTACAGAAAGAACAGCGTGTTAACATCAAATTTTGTTTCAAACTAGGAAAATCTGCAAGTGAAACGTTTGTAATGTTACAACAAGTGTACGGCGATGATTGTTTATCGCGAACACAAGTGTTTGAGTGGTTTAAACGATTTGAAGATGGCCGCGAAGACACCAGTGATGGCACTCGCACTGGCAGACCATTGTCAGCAAAAACTGATGCAAACATTGAAAAAATCGGTAAACTTGTTCGACAAGATCGCCGTTTAACAATCAGAGCAGTGTCTGAGTTAACAGGAGTTGACAAGGAAAGTGTTAGGCAGATTCTTCATGAAAGTTTCAACATGAACAAAGTGTGTTCAAAAATGGTTCCAAAGTGTCTCACAATTGAACAGAAGGAACGCCGAAGAATGATTTGTTCTGACATCCTGGAAAACATTGAAAGTGATCCCACCTTCTTACAAAATGTTATTACTTGCGATGAATCGTGGTTTTTTACTTACGATCCCGAAACTAAACGCCAATCGATTCATTGGCAAACTCCTGGTTCTCCACGACAAAAAGAAGCACGAATGTCAAAATCGAAATTCAAGGCAAAGATGATTGTTTTTTTTGACATCAAAGGGATTGTGCACATTGATTGGGTACCAGAGGGACAAACAGTGAATCAGCATTACTACATTAGCGTCCTGGCTACCCTACGTGAGCGAGTACGGAGAAAACGGAACGATTTGTGGAGAAAAAAGTTATGGATCCTTCACCAAGACAATGCCCCAGCTCACAGTGCGTTGTCAGTGAAGACGTTTTTGGCAAAACACAACATTCCCATCTTAGATCATCCACCCTACTCACCTGATTTGGCCCCCTGTGACTTTTTTCTTTTCCCTAAAGTCAAGTCAGCTTTGAAAGGAACTAGATTTGAGACTGTTGAAGCAGTAAAAGAAAAAGCGACGGAAGTAATGTATGGACTTACCGAAAATGATCTGCAGGATTGCTATGAACAGTGGAAAATTCGTATGGAGCGGTGTAGAGACCGAGGAGGAGAGTACATTGAAGGAGATAACATGAAATTGTAAATAATTGTAAATAAATGATTTTTCCAGCATCAGTACGGTTTTTTTCTAGCCGCTCCTCGTACTTCTTCGGTACAACAGTCAATAGACTAATTCCTTTCCCTGTAAATATTATTATAAAATTTTCTTAATTCTGCAGCACAGATTGACTTTTCGACAGGTACTGCCTCTTTAGGTCCTCAAAAAATTTGTATTTGTCACTGAATTAAACATGTAACGCTATATGTACGCCGAAGAATTTCCGCTTTTGAAAACAGAATTCTCATTAATTCCAGAGTTGCATTCTGCAATCAAGGCATAATTGCTCCACAACTTAGGACGGAGTTTTGAGCATACTCAATAGAAGAGTAATCTAATCGTTCCGATACTTGTATGGAAACGTTAAATCTTTTCTTAGTTATTGTTAATCTTAGTAACAATGATGAATATTTGTTCATCCGTTATTTTGATTAGGGCTTGGTAAATGTGGTATTGTAAAATTTACATATTCTCTTCAGAACATTAATCAATTTTTCACCATTTATAGTATTCGTTATAGCCGTGTCGCTAATAAGATGCTGAGACCTGTTTAAACACATAAGTGATAAGTGATGCTATCGAGAAAGATAGGCGTTGGACGAACCTCAGATCTACCTCCACGGTATGTTGGCACCGAATGAGAACTACGGGAGCAGGTTCACTACCGAACACTTTTGGTGCGTCGTGGAGAGGGCGTGTTTAATTCTCACATGTTTATTGTTGCTTGAAAGTGCTGAGAGTGTCTTTTCGTAATTCTTTGACTTATTCAAGTAAGTTCATCCGAAATTTTTACAAAGAAGCTAAAAGTATTTAGGAAGGATAGATTAAATAAATTTGGCAGAGGCGTATTTATTGCTGTCACAAGTAGTTTATCATGTAGGAAACTGAAGAAGATAGTTTCTGTGAGTAAATATGGGTAGAGGCTATACTTGACAACAGGAATAAATTAGCAATTGGTTTCTTTTACCGACCCCAGACTCATATGACAGAGATGCTGAACAGTTTAACGAAAACTTCATTAGCATGACAAATAGGTGCCCCACTCAATGTGTTAGCGAAAATACGTGTTCAAGCCAGAAGATGGTATAAAACATCGTCAGAAATTGTGCTAAATGCTTTCTCCGAAAATTACTCCCAGAAAATACACTAGTGTCCAGAATTACTGCAACAAACCGCTATTTCCCCGTCTTGTGCCTAATTCACGGTATAATCAAACAGTCTGTCAACAGATGTTCGTACAATCGTGCTCTTCACGGAAGGTGGTATTCCAGTCAATGGACAACCACGCCAACGATGACGTCAGGGCATCTATCAACCGGGGTAATGTGTGCCGGGTAGTCCCACATCCACAGTCGCTGGGTATACAATCATAAAGAAGACGCTACCAGACTCTCTGCGGCGGAGGACCATAAGAAGAATGGAAACAGGACAGTCGCAGACTGTTGTGGCCCAATGCTTTGATGTGAATCGTTCTCTTGTTTCTCGGATGTGGCGACATTTTAAAGAGACCAAAACAGAATCCCAAAGACTAGGGCAGGCCAAGCAGAAAGATTGGAGTGTTATTTGGCTGCAAGGGCACGACGGTACCGCCTTAGTACTCCAACAATGGCAGGTTATCAAGATTTAAGTGAGTCTGAACCAGCGATGGGACATAGTATCTCCGAGGTAGCGATGCAGCGGGGATGTTCCCGCACAACCATTTTACGACTGTACCATGAATATCAGAAATCCAGTAAAGCATCCAATCTCCGACATCGCTGCGGCCGGAAAAAGACCCTGCAAGAACGGAACCAACGGTGACTGGAGAGAATCGTTAAACGTGACAGAAGTGCAACCCTTTCGCAAATTGCTGCACATTTCAGTGCTAGACCATCAACAAGTGTCGGCGTGCGAACCATTCAATGAAACATTATCGATATGGGCTTTCGGAGCCGAAGACCCACTCGTGTACCCTTGATGACTGCATGACACAGTTTTACGCCCTGCCTGGTCGCATGAACACCGACACTGGACTGTTGATGACTGGAAACATGTTGCCTGGTCGGACGAGTCTCCGTTTCAAAATGTATTGAGTGGATAGACGTGAAGGGGTATGGAGGCAATCTGATGAATCCACGGACCCTCTATGTCAGTAGGCGACTGTTCAAGGTGGTGGAGGCTCTGTAATGCGTTTGGAGTGATATGGAGGAGGAGGAGGACGAGATTTGTGTTTAACGTCCCGCCGACACCGAGGTCATTAGAGACGGAGCGCAGGCTCGGGTGACGGAAGGATGGGGAAGGAAATCGGCCGTGCCCTTTCAAAGGAAGCATCCCGGCATTTGTCTGAAGCGATTTAGGGAAATCACGGAAAACCTAAATCAGGATGGCCGGAGACGGGATTGAACCGTCGTCCTCTCGAATGTGAGTCCAATGTGCTAACCACTGCGCCACCTCGCTCGGTGGAGTGATATGGGACCCCTTATACATCTAGATGCGACTCTGACAGTTGCCACGTACGTAAGCATCCTGTCTGATCACCTGCATTCACTCATGTCCATTGTGCATTCCGACGGACTTGGGCAATTACATCAGGACAGTGCTACAACCCACATGTCCAGAATTGCTACAGAGTGGCCCCGGGAACACTCCTCTGAGTTTAAACACTTCCACAGGCCACCATACTCCCCATACATGAACATTATTGAGCATATCTGCGATGCCTTGCAACGTGCTGTTCAGAAGATATCTCTACTTCCTCGTACTCTTATGGGTTTATGAACAGCCCTGCTGGATTCATGGTATCAATTCCCTCCACTACTTCAGCCATTAGTCGAGACCACGCCACGTCGTGCTACGGCACTTCTTCGTGCTCAGGAGCGCGCTACACAGTATTAGGCATGTGTATCAGTTTCTTTGGCTCTTCAATGCACGTTATAATTATGGAAAATAAATAAAAAATTACTACGTTCTTTATTTTCAGCTTCTAAAGGAGAATGAGCTGACATTCCTCTACAGACGTTCAGACACATTATTGACATTGTGTTCTAGCCGTCATGAAGGTGAAGTGTGGGCACATCCTATATTAATGTCCACTAATAGGTGTCCGGATACTTTTGATCAGATAATGTTTCCTTCGATTTCAGGTGGAGAATAATTGTTTATACGTCTTTGTACGAGTTCTTAGTTGCCTGAGTTTATCTGCGCTCTCTCTATGGCGTCGGTAGGCAGTGGCATCAAGAATATTCGCATTTCCTGTACCGATGACGGTTCTTGATGTTTGTTAACAATTTTCTCGAGGGATGTATGGCGCCTTTTTTTTGAGTGCCTACCACAGAATACACAACTCTTCTGTACAAGGGTTTAACAATCTGGTCCGTTGTTTACTGCTCTGCCACTCAAATAAGCCTTCGGATACTCACACAGCTTTTCTTTCTCGCCGGCCGCTGTGGCCGAGCGGTTCTAGGCGCTTCAGTCCGAAACCGCGCGACCGCTACAGTCGCAGGTTCGATTCCTGCATGGAAGTGTGTGATGTCCTTAGGTTAGTTAGGTTTAAGTAGTTCTAAGTTCTAGGGGACTGATGACCTCAGATGTTATGTCCCATTGTGCTCAGAGCCATTTGAACCATTTCTCCTTTCTCTAACTGAATCTGAGGCTGGCATTTTTTCTTGTACAGCTGAGTGTATGTGATCGTTACACGTCATACCTCTCTCTACACACTGATGCTCCTACGTGTTCGAATGACGTGAGCGACTCTAATGGTGACTCATGAATGTTGTAGTCAAAAGACACTGCGCTATTACTTTTCGTGAATTGTGTAAGTTCTCTCTCTTTACATTGATACTTAGTTCCCTGCCTTTGGATCTGGCTGATATCATCAGTCTACTTGATACTAGATGAATGAAAATAAATGTATGATCATACCTCCCTCTTTTATGCTTATTTTAAATCTGTTCTCAGTTCCCATCTATCACGTATCGTTTTGCTTCACAATGGAATGAAGTTCATTTTACCTTTAGTAAAGGAATTGTATTCAGAAAATCGTATCAGTACACGAAAAACATGTCGACTACATGAATATGCCCTGCTTTATGTGTGAGTGCGACAGGCGGGCAAAGCGAAAGCACTCTTTGATCGTGTTGGAGACATTTTGAGCTGACGTCTAGAAAGATCTTGCATCGACAAATTGCAGACTAGATAAAAATATTGCTTCCGCCACTAGAAATCAAACTGGTACTCTGAAGTGGCTTGTACAGGCTTTTCCACAACAAGGAGCCAGCTCTAACTACTTTTGTTTGAAATTTCCTACACTGTAAAGAAATACTGAAAGCTAGAAATTTTGTTTGTTCTCAAATTTACAAATTCACAAAGAGTCACATATTTGAGAATACAATGAAAGTTGGAGGAAAAAATGCATTGACTGCCTTCAGGTCAATTACTGAAAACTTTATAGTAAGTAACAATCATCCACCTTACAAGAACATTTTCAGAATCATGTTGAAAGAGGACAGGGAGTTGGGTTGTAACGTAAGTATCGAAGACCACTTCCAACGTTTATACACTGACTACTTACCTGAAAATTTGAGACATTAAACTGAAGAGCAAGGAAAAAGCGTCCATCGGAATATTAAGGAGATGGAGCAGAGGTCCCAGTGAAGATGGAATGAACATACGATGACCGACTATTGTTGGGTGTGAAGACGGAGATGGAGATGGAGGACCTGAGAAGAAATCAAGAGAGTAAGTTTGAAAATGTAACGTTGCTAAGAGATATGTACGTAGCAGTTTTAGTATGCGTCTAAAAACGAAACAACCGTTACAAAAATGTAGACCCTGAATGAAATCTTAATATTTTTACTGTTAATATTTATAAAGTTACTTAAGTCTTTAAGATATGATATCTTGTTTTGTGAAAAACCTGACTTGATAGAACAAACTAATAGTAATCTTTCGAATCAGTGCTATAGATTGATTCTTGAAGACGAATTTTTGAGAAGTAGGGTGAAAAAAATGATGCCGTTATTGGTTATTACAAGAACTATTACCGAATAGAATTTCCTCATAGATAGCTACTTGATACACCAAAACTTGAGATTGCAACCAATAATATTCGCTAACTTATTAACGTGTAATATGAATAGCTACGGTGACATTACCGTCCGCTCCGGCATATCAGCAATTAATTCAGTGTCTGCAGACGACTTCCCATTCAGGATAACGTATGCTTTCAGCTTGTCGGAAAATGATCGATCTGTTTACAAATCTGGTTAGATACCATGTAAGGAACTGTCTTAGGAGGCATACTGAATCAAGTGCACAAACACAGAATTAAATTGTTTCCTCTACTAAGGGCATCTTGTGTGAAGAGGAGGGAGTGTTGAGTATCGCTTTTGTAGAAAAGTCTGCTGCTCGATTTTATGATGTCAGAAGCAGAAATATGTCCCAGACACTGTCTAGATAAGCGATTTTTTCTGTCAGTGGAGAGCAAGCGGTATGATAGGTTTTTAGTTATCAGAAGTTTTGAAACGACAGGAAAGGAACAAGGAATGAATACAAACACGAACTGTTGAATTATGATCACATTTGTCGCTGTACCGTTTATAGATTCCATCTTAAGCTACAGACAAGTTTTCCCACTTTACGTCGTCAGATAAGTATTGTCCCCAGTCTTATCTCTGCTGGGTTAATTTGTCCAAAGGGCGCTTGCGTAATCGTCTGCTGTGCTACTGATACCCGATAAACTTTTTGAGAGATGTAACAAGGTACTGTGTCATAGAATAAATCAAACAAGATAACGTTCTTCGCCGTTAATTATAGATGCAGATGAACCCACGAAATACTATACTATTATTAAATTAGAGGCAGTAGGGACTGTCTTTCTTGATACAGGACTCCTCTAGCAATATACACGAACTAAAACAGAGCACGTGTGGTGAAGCCTTTATATCCTGGGGTACAGCCCCCGTCACGGCCGACAGCAATCAAAACACTATCACGGAGATATCAGTGCCATGACGCTGATATACAACATAACGCAGGAATTACGTAGGAATATCGTCATGTAGTCGATATTTTGCCGTTTACTTGAATAGCTTGATTACACTAATTAAATGCCACTCGTCGAAAGCACATTACTTGTCCTGGAGAAGTAATACACACAAGATAAAAAAGCAACGCACCACGAAGGAATTATCCGAATGGGACGGAAATCTGTAGGCGTGATGTACATGTACAGACGAACAAATAAATGATTGCAATTTTAGAAAAAAATGGTTTCTTTACTCAAGAGAAAGAGCTTCATGAATCAAGCAAGTCAGTAACGCAATAGATCACCTCCGGCACCTATGCAAGCATCTATTCGGCTTGGCATTGATTGACAGGTTTACTGGGTCTCCTCCTAAGTAATATTATGCCAAATTCTGTCCAGTTGGCGGGCTAGTACGTCAAAAACCTGAGCTGGTTGAATGACCCTCTCCATAACGCTCCAAATTTTCTCAGTTGGGGAGAGATCCGGTGAACGTGTTGGCCAAAGTAGGTTCTGACAAGCAGAAAGGCAATCATTAAAAACTCTCGCCGTGTACTGGTGGGCATTATCAACCTGAAAAGCAAGACCAGGATGGGTCGCCATGAACGCCAGCAGAACAGGGAGTAGAATATCGTCGATGTATGGCTGTGCTGTAAGGGTGCCAGGGATGATAACCGAAGGGATCCCGCTACGAAAAGAAATGGCACCCCACATTACCAGTCCTCGTTGTCGGGCCATATGGCGACCGACAGTGGGGCTAGTCTTCCATCCCCGGCAAAGGCATCTCCAGACACGTCTTCGTTGGTCGCTGGAGCTCAATCCGATGCATTACTCATCACTAACCACAATTCTACTCCAGTCAATGAAGTTAAGCGCCGAAGACGTGTCTGGAGATGCCCCAGAAAGCAGTGGGATACCACTATACGGCCCAACAGCCAGGAGTGATGGTCTGTGGTTCCGTTTCACTTTGTAGCAGGACCGCTTCGGTTGTCATCCGTGGCACCCTTAGAGCACAGCGGTACTTCGACGGTATTCTACACCCCTTTTATGTCGAACTGTCCTGGGCGTGCATTCCAGCAAGATATTGCCAAACCCTACTTTGGACAGCAAGGTAGCCAGATCGTTCCCCAGCTGAGAACTTTTGGAGAATTACGGGCGGGACCTTCCAACCAATTCGGGATTATGACGATAAAATGAGCCATTTGGACAGAATTTGGCAGGACATCCATCAACAGGAAGTCAAACAGCTGTATCAGTGCCAAGCCGAATAACTGCATACATGAGGGCCAGAAGTAGATGAACGCATTACTGACTTGCTCAAATTATTAAGATTCTTCTCTTGAACAATTACTCATCCAATTTTTCTGAAATTGTAATCGTTTGTTTGTCTGTTTATGTTTGTTCATGTACATGACATTTACCGATTTCCGTCCCATCCGTATAATTGCTTCGTGGTGCGTCGTATTTAATTTTTAATTCATTTTTTTCTGAGTGTGTAAAACAATCACTAAATCATTCTATCCTCATACATCTATGATCCTGCCCATTCATGACAAGCATCAAATAATATCATAAGAGACTACGTCCCTCTTAGGAAATCGTTAATGTATTGATGCCATTTAATTCAGTAAGCTGCATATTTGGCTATTTGCTTTAAAACTGATGTAACCAAACATGTCTTGACGAACTGGCACAGTGTCCCTCGAAGACTTAAAGTCGGAGTTAGCTGTCGCGCACAATGTCTTCAATGGCCAGACTGCCTGAGCATGCCTCGCGAATCGACTTTAAGTTAGAGTCCTCCAGAATATCCTTCCTGATTTTCAAAGAGTCTCTTTGATACACCTTGAGCACCCTGGCGGAAACAATACTGCGGAGAATGAGGCACCCACATCATGAAGGAAGTTTCCAGAATTATTCTCTACGTTGCAGAAAAGTGTTTGCACTATGATGAAGTTCTGTGAGCGAAACAAGAGCGCTGGATTCGAATCCAGGTCTAAAACTCAATATCTCTACTTCAGAAATTTTCACATAGTCGAGCGCATTAACACATCGCTTCTGAGATTCGGACGGGTTCGCCAACCCCTAATTTCTTTTTAATTGGTCTTTGGGTCGTGCCCATACACCAATTTCAATATTTGAAAGAAGATACGACAGTACGTTCCGACACATCGGAATACTCATCAGGGTGAAGCCGTACCCTGGTACGAAGTTACATGGGCTTAAAACTATCAAGTAACGCCACCTAAGCGATTTTCCATTCAGTTATGACGATGCAAACATAAAGAAAATACAACACCCAGTCCCTGAATGGAGAAATCTCCGGCTCGGCCGGCAATCGAACCCGGACCCCTGCGGTTAGCAGCCTGCCGCGCAGATCCTGCAGCTACCCAGGAGGACTTCTGGCCGCGGATTGAATCCTCCCGGTGGGTGTAATTTTTAGGCGGTTTGCCAAATTCCACTAGATATATACCAGACTGGACCTTGATTTCCACATTAGTTAAACGATTTGCGAACAGTTAGAAAACAAATATTCATAAGCTTTCACATGGATAACTCTATACGCACTCAATAGGCGTATACATATCCCTCCAGGGAGAGGTTTGGGGGGCGGGGTGTAATGGGTGGCGACAGGATATCTGGCTAACAATGAAGTTAATCATGCTCATTCTGAAAGCCGACCCCACGTAGATGTGGGAAAAAGGGAAAAGAAAGTGTTATGTTTAGGGTGTCTATGGAGGTACACATACTGGAGCTTCACATATCTCGAAAATTTGTTTTGGGATGCTATTGCTGCAATATAGGCGGCACGGCTATAGCCCTCTGTTTGCAGTTGCGTTTATGAGTGTTCCTTTCTGCGTTGACTACCGATCGTCTGTTAGAAAAAATGAAACTCAGTCAGAAACGCATCAACCTACTAGTACAGTGAGAACGTCGCGTCACATGGGATTCTCGGTTGTTACAGCCAATACCTCCCCCCGCATACAACAGCTCATCACAGACATAAACAAACCCTCCATATGAGACCCTACTGAGGCAATATGTGATACTGTCACCAACAGTGTGTCAACGTAATACAGCAACGGGTGAAGCTTGGTTGATGCCTGATGGGCTAAGACGCACAAGTAGTGAGCAGTGTGATGTGGAAGTCATGCTTGTGAATAGTGAGGGAGGTAGCACAGTGAGTTCAGTATACTGGCTACTTTAACCATTTTATGCAGCCCCATCATTGTCAACACATCAATCTTCAAAGAATGCACACATCACAGTCAGCGATGGAAAGACATTTGATACCACACAGCAACCTGAAATTAGCAGACACTGTATATGGACGTATTAGTAAAAATTAACAAATATAGTTAGGAGGTAACATGCGTTAGGAACGCATCATTGACATTATGTGTAACTTAACATACAGGCTGTTAAAAATGTTCATCACTTTTTGAAAGATAATATATTCAACGAGAATGAAGGTAAGAAAATAGGGTGCGTTCTAACTTACGCATCAAAACTAAAGGTTTATCTCAGATAAAGTTGCGAGTTGTAGATAGGAGTCTTTCTGTGGTATCTGCCTTCCTCCACAGCTGAGAGAACACCGCGATGGAGCAACACCTCGCCAGCATCTGCTTTTAATAGCATTTCATAAGGGGTCCCAGACGTGAGCGCATTTCTTGTGGTCGATCATATTCGTTGGTCCATTGGTGTACATTTCTCGAAAACTATTTTTTTCAAGGTAAACCAAATTTGAAAGGTGCATAAGCTGTCATGTTTTCTTCAAAGTTTACTACTTACATCCACATCACTGAGAACTTTGTCAGCTGACCGACCCACCATTCAAACACAACATTGCGTTCATGACACTAGTTTGTACGGTTCTGAGGCCAACAAACACTGTTTTAGGCAAGTGTTCCAGCATACAGTTGCTGAAACTTTTGTTACAATTTTGAGTTCCCTCATGGATGCATAAGGCAAGCACGTTTTTGCTAGCTACATCTATATAGAAAGGATTTGCATCTCGTGTTGATAGTGGTAGACGATGATTAGTCTATATGGTCTCTCAGAAATGTTGCGACGAACTTCGAGAGATTGTAGAGGATATCTTGAGGAACAAATCGAGGAAGTAAATCCGTGTCCAGGAAAGACATCCAACTACGCTACAGAGCATCGAAGTTACAGGCGCCGACAACTGCAAACGTGATGTTTCACGCTGACGGACCATAGGCGAGACGTCTCGCGATGTTTTTTGTTATACAGTGATCGTGACTGAGGGGCACGGTCATCAGTGGAGAGGATGGAACCAGCTGCTGTGGAGACAGGCGTTGTCTCCTATGAATGCGACGCTTGTTGCCCTGGTGGTTGACGGCTTCGCAGAGGGGTTCCCAACCACACTTTATTATTTCCTGTATACGGGAAAACATTGCAGATTTTAGAGGATATAACGTTGTTTGACAATATTTACTGTTTAAACGTTTATATGTGCCTCCAACTAGCTTCTTGACGTTACCCTTAATGATAGCTTCTTAACCAAAACATAACTTCAAAATCAAGCTGATATATTAATTCGAATTTTATGTCATGTTGTCTGTCATTGGCCAAACAAACTGACGAGTCATAATGGCACTTTGTGCAGGCAGGTGTGGAACGCTGAAGATAGCGCACTTCCTAGTCCTGGGCTAGTTTATGTATGTGATATGAACGGATTTTATTTCTTCGTAAAAGTGAATTAGTGATTAACGGACCCTCGGAAAAAGTTTAATGGCGATTTAATATGTGCGCGTACGGTCATTAAAGTCGTCTGAAGATAATTTCGTGAACTTGCAATGAACCTCCATAAGTAAAGATTAGATTCCACGAAGTTAAATTTACAATTAGCCGTTAGAATGACTTTAAAGATAGTTTTTACCACATTTTTATAAAATAAAGTAGCATCCATTTACGAGACTTTTAAAGACTTTCATTGTAATGGTGTTGAGACTTTCCCACTTGTCATTCCATCAGTCACAGTTGATTGTACGCAGGTGAGAATCTGTGACTGGAGTACGCTGGCCAGTGGGGACATCAAGACAGTTTCACAACTCGCGAGGTAATCAGATTTCGTCCTGCTGAGCTATCGAAATTGCAGGAACTCATTACGAGTTGCTCAGTGAAGCCCTCCACATGCAAGTATTTGAAAAGAACAACTTGCCGATGCAGTAATGTGTCACTGGAGGAACAGTCCACATCTGATCCAAATCAGGTAATCAGTTAGGAAGATATAGAAACCGCTAATGGGTCCTTCATTGTAAATCTATAAAATCGCTATTCCATTTCAAGCGTGTAGTGAAGGAGTTCTAGCTCTTCCCCTTCACTGAAGGCATTTCTTCAGTTTTACATAATCTTTTTGTCACTTAAGTGTTGTGTGGCACATTAATTTCTTTGTTGCTATAGGAAAATGCACTCTATCCTTCTTCACCACCAGAATCGTATTTTCCATTGTAAAAGGATCCCACGATTGTTCCTTTGATTTCTAGGCATATTATCAAGACATCTTAATTCTCTACTGCTTAAAACAATATCAAGCGGCTACAGCAGACTGTTTCCAATCAGGCTTTTGTACTACGCCAGATATGACGGAATTGTCACAAAGGAACAAAACCACAGACGACAGCGTTGCTTATAAAAGGATTTAGTAGTCAGTCTGTAGTATTATTCGCGATACACAGTGAGGAGACAAAAGTCATTGGACAGCAATATACAGATGGCGATACAGTCACATACATGAGATAGAAAAGGACAGTTCATTGGCGAAGCTGTCGTTTGTGCTCAGGTGATTCACGTGAAAATGTTTCCACCGCCATTATAGCCGCAGATGGGAATTAAAAGACTTTCAATACGGAATGTTAGTTGGAGCTAGATTCATGGGGCATTCAATTTCGGAAATCATTAGAAAAAACAATATTCGAAGAACTACAGTGTCGAGACTGTGCCAAGAAGACCAAATTTCAGGTATTACATCTCATCACAGACAGACCGACGGCCTTTATTTAACGACCGAGAGCAGCGCCGTTTGTGTCGAGTTGCCAGTGCACTTGGTGAAATAACCGCATAAATGCGTGTGGGATGTACAATCAACGTATCTGTTAGGGCGGTGCAGCGAAATTTGGCGTTTATTGGCTATGGCAGCAGATGACTGAGGTGAGTGCCTCTGCTAACAATACGACATTACTTGCAGTGCCTCTTCGGGCTAGTGACCATATCATTCTGACCCTAGGCGACTGGAAAATCGTGATCCGGCCAGATGAGTCTCAATTTCAGTTGATAAGAGCTGATGGTTGGATTCTAGTTCGGCGCAGACTCCTCAAAACCATGGATCCACGTTGTCAACAAGGCACCGTGCAAGCTGGAGGTGGTTCCACTACAATGTGGGCTGTGTTCACATGGAATGAATATGTTCCGCTATCTGGCGACCATATGGAGTTATTCATGGACTTAACGTTCCCAAACAATGATATCATTTCATTGGGCAATAGTAGTTCGCGATTGTGTTGAAGAACTTGCTGAACAGTTTGAAAGAATGATTTAGCCACCTAGATCGGCAGACATGAATCCCATCGAACATTTATAGGGCATAATGGAGAAGTCAAGTTTCTGCACTTTTGTCACCTCTGTTACCTAAGTAACTAACATTCATTTGGGTTAACAGATTACAAACTATTTTTTGGGGAAAACAATGGCCACTTTTCCCGATCGGCATTACCGGTTGACAGACGGAGCTCTCAGACTCAACTTTTCCTCTGGTCAAACGCTTTGAAGATCTTCTTCTGGGATGGAACACCTTATTTACTTTTCGGATTATTAAAATTTTACAAATGAGAAACCTTGTATTCTTCAGTGATTACTTCAGTTTTAAGTAATAATTAGTAACACAGAAATCACAATAAAATTTAAAAAAATAATTTGTATCGTCAAATCGTCGAAATAAAGCGGCATGTTATTATTAGTTTTTCACTAAATACTTACTATTTCCCAGGAAAAACCAGTGTTCTGTGGAACAGAGTTTGGGAAGCCCAGCTCGGCGTACTTAGGTGATGTGACGAGAATAATATAAATGACTTACCTTACATCAGATGTCTAAAAATCAGAGAAGTTTTTACTAAAAAATAAGGGAACAAGCTTTCTCCGTGAAATTCACTGACAGCAATGAAGGTGTGTGTTAGCACTAGCACGACAATCTCCCCGCAGACAGCAGCACAGTTCAAAACAAAAAAATCTGCTATGGTTTGATTTCCCACTTTGGCCACTGTAGACCACCTGCCCTATAACTCTCTTTGAGTGGGAGGGGGGGAGGGAGGGGGGGAAAGGCTGTGTGAAAGAGTGCGTCTATGTGGCTCTCCAGGGAATAATTTCTAAAATTTCAGGTGTCTGAATGCACTTTGTCAACGATACCACTAACACCCTCCCTTCCCCTCAACCTACGAAAATCACAAGTGTGGATTTTTGAAAACTTATGATAAAACTAGAAGAAGGAACAGGGGAAGATAAAGGACATGAAGATGATGAGATCCAGATTTTAGCAAGTGAAGTACTTCAGGCGTTGAGAACAGGAAAGAATGGTAAATCACCGGGACTAGGCAATATCAATCTAGAGTGTCTGAAATATGGTGGTGACAAAATTGTGAAACTGATAACACAGCTCTTCAACAAAATGATACATGGAGATTCAATACCCAACGAGATGAAGCTAGGTTACATTAATACAATATTTAAGAAAGGGGATCGCAAAATTTGTTCAACTATCGAGGAATTTGTGTTACAAACACATTAATGAGAATTTTTGCGAAAGTAATTAAAAACAAACTGGAAAAAAATTTTAGAACCCAAGAAGAACAATGTGGATTCAAGGCTGGGAGATCATGTGTAGACCATATTTTCACATTACGACAGATTTTGGAGAAACATAGGGAAAAATCAAAAAATATAGGATTAATTTTCATAGATCTAGAAAAAGCATATGATACTGTTCCAAGAAAATTACTTTGGAGAGCACTGCATATGGCAAACATAAACCCTCCCTTGATTAAAATAATACAACAGATGTATAAAGATAACATTTGCCAAGTGAAAGTTGGTAATAAACTTTAACAGAAATTTAGAACAAGCAAAGGCCTTTTACAAGGCTGTCCCATGTCACCATCATTATTTAAAATCTATATAGATATTAGCCTTAGAACATGGTCTCGTAAATGTAATAGTATGGGATTAGAAATAAGAGATGGAGTTTACCTACATCATTTATTATTTGCTGATGATCAAGTAGTCGTAGCACAAGACGGGGAGGATGCTAACTATATGTGAAATCAATTAGCAGTAGCATACAAAACTTGGGGTTTGAAGATTAATTACCAAAAAACAGAATACTTGACTAATGATTCAGATGAGCTATACATTGAAGGAAAGAAAATCAAAAAGATAAACACTTTCTGTTATTTAGGATCCATTTCAGAAATCGAGGGAAAATCAGAGTCAGAAATCAATAAAAGAATTAGTAGCGGACGGAGGGTAATTGGGATGCTTAACTCAGGCTTATGGAGCAGGAATGTAATGAGCAGAACTAAAAAACTAATATGCAAATCCATATTAGAGAGTGTGGTTCTGTATGGAACGGAGACCTGGACAATTAACATGAAGCACATTAAAAAATTACAAGCTCTAGAGATGGACTTTTGGAGAAGATCGGCAAGAATCTCCAGGACAGAAAAGATAAGGAACACCGAAGTAATAAGGAGAATGAAAATAAAAGAACGAATATATGACGTAATGGATAGGAAGAAATTACAGTGGTACGGGCATGTACGACGAATGGAGAAAACCAGAATACCAAAATTGATACTGGAGTGGGAATCGGAGGGGAGAAGAAGAAGAGGACGACCTATGACAACCTGGCTCCAAAATGTACAGCACATAATGAGGAGAATGGGCGCAGAGGAAGAGGACACACAAGATCGAAACACCTGGAGAAATATATTGAGTAATCAGATTAAGAGCAGCCGACCAGTTGCAAAGGATAAAGTAATCTTTACCTAGGTTTCAATAGATATAAATCCATCTTCTTCAGAAGACGGCAGTATTACATTAACATGAAGCGATATGTCCTTATCGTTTTTCTGTTCTCAGGGCTATATTTTATTTGACTAATGAAACTATGCAGATGTTTGTAACAACGATAAGGACATATCGCTTCATGTTAATGTAATACTGCCATCTTCTGAAGAAGATAGATTTATATCTATTGAAACCTAGGTAAAGATTACTTTATCCTTTGCAACTGGTCGGCTGCTCTTAATCTGATTACGTGGAACCGTTGCTGTAGCGCAGCTATGTTTAAAGTACCAAATATATTGAGATTATAGTTTAAGAACGTTTATTGTTTGTACACTCCTGGAAATGGAAAAAAGAACACATTGACACCGGTATGTCAGACCCACCATACTTGCTCCGGACACTGTGAGAGGGCTGTACAAGCAATGATCACACGCACGGCACAGCGGACACACCAGGAACCGCGGTGTTGGCCGTCGAATGGCGCTAGCTGCGCAGCATTTGTGCACCGCCGCCGTCAGTGTCAGCCAGTTTGCCGTGGCATACGGAGCTCCATCGCAGTCTTTAACACTGGTAGCATGCCGCGACAGCGTGGACGTGAACCGTATGTGCAGTTGACGGACTTTGAGCGAGGGCGTATAGTGGGCATGCGGGAGGCCGGGTGGACGTACCGCCGAATTGCTCAACACGTGGGGCGTGAGGTCTCCACAGTACATCGATGTTGTCGCCAGTGGTCGGCGGAAGGTGCACGTGCCCGTCGACCTGGGACCGGACCGCAGCGACGCACGGATGCACGCCAAGACCGTAGGATCCTACGCAGTGCCGTAGGGGACCGCACCGCCACTTCCCAGCAAATTAGGGACACTGTTGCTCCTGGGGTATCGGCGAGGACCATTCGCAACCGTCTCCATGAAGCTGGGCTACGGTCCCGCACACCGTTAGGCCGTCTTCCGCTCACGCCCCAACATCGTGCAGCCCGCCTCCAGTGGTGTCGCGACAGGCGTGAATGGAGGGACGAATGGAGACGTGTCGTCTTGAGCGATGAGAGTCGCTTCTGCCTTGGTGCCAATGATGGTCGTATGCGTGTTTGGCGCCGTGCAGGTGAGCGCCACAATCAGGACTGCATACGACCGAGGCACATAGGGCCAACACCCGGCATCATGGTGTGGGGAGCGATCTCCTACACTGGCCGTACACCACTGGTGATCGTCGAGGGGACACTGAATAGTGCACGGTACATCCAAACCGTCATCGAACCCATCATTCTACCATTCCTAGACCGGCAAGGTAACTTGCTGTTCCAACAGGACAATGCACGTCCGCATGTATCCCGTGCCACCCAACGTGCTCTAGAAGGTGTAAGTCAACTACCCTGGCCAGCAAGATCTCCGGATCTGTCCCCCATTGAGCATGTTTGGGACTGGATGAAGCGTCGTCTCACGCGGTCTGCACGTCCAGCACGAACGCTGGTCCAACTGAGGCGCCAGGTGGAAATGGCATGGCAAGCCGTTCCACAGGACTACATCCAGCATCTCTACGATCGTCTCGATGGGAGAATAGCAGCCTGCATTGCTGCGAAAGGTGGATATACACTGTACTACTGCTGACATTGTGCATGCTCTGTTGCCTGTGTCTATGTGCCTGTGGTTCTGTCAGTGTGATCATGTGATGTATCTGACCCCAGGAATGTGTCAATAAAGTTTCCCCTTCCTGGGACAATGAATTCACGGTGTTCTTATTTCAATTTCCAGGAGTGTATTGTAATTTCCAAGTAGATTATTATGTTGGAGATAAGCCTCTGTAATGAGGAAAAGCTCAAAATAATAAATAATGATAAAACTTCCAATGAGAAATTATATCCTACAAAGCACTGTTCTGAAATTCAGGTCTTAAAACACAATTTCGTTTAATCAAAGCAGTAAAACCAAAAGATTTAATATAAAAAACAGATGTTACCGTCTGTCCCCGTAACATTGTCACTTTGCTTCTTAGTTCTGCTCGATACATACAGGCACATTCGGTACTTTTCTTGACTATGACATCATGTTTCAGCTGCTGCTAGCCACAGCATTCAAACAGTCGCTTTAGCCGCTCAGTGAATTAATAAAGTATTTAGTGATTTATGTCATGAAGCTACTCCTAGGCCGTTGGAGTCACTGACAAAATCAAAACACGATGTAACATGAGACATGGAGTTAGCTGTTTAGTAAATCCTTTCAATGTCATTTGTCTTCTGCTTGTTGAGTTGTATTGCAAGTGGATTGATTTACACTGATCAGCCAGAACATTATGCTCATCTACCTAATAGCCGGTATGTCCACCTATGGTTGGGGAAGGGTCACAGTAGCAATGCATCGGAGCATGGAAGCATCGAGGTCTCAGTAGATCGTTGGAGGGAGGTAGCACCACATACGCACACATAAGTCACCTAATTTCCGTTAATTCAGTGGAGGGGGCGATGAGCTCTGACGCCATGTTCAATCATATTCCAGATGCATTCGATCGGATTCAGACCTTGCGAGTCTGAGGGCCAGCACATGAACTGGATGTCGCCAACATGTTCCTTGAATCAGTCCGTCATACTCCTCGGCTTGTGACACGGTGCATTGTCTTGCTGAAAAATACCACTTCTGTCGGGAAACATGATCGTGATGAAGGGGTGTATGTGCTCTGCAACCAGTGTACGATATTCCTTGACAGCTATGGTGCCTCATACGAGCTCCTCTGGATCTATGGATGCATATGTGAATGTTTTCCAGAACATAATGGAACCGCCGCTAGCCTGCTGCCATTGCACAGTACGTGTCAAGGAGCCCTTCCCCTGAAAGACGACGGATTCGCGCCTTCCCATCACCATGATGAAAAAGGTATCGGGATTCATCAGACTATGGAATGCTCTGCCATTGTGCCAACGTCCAGTGCCGATGGTCACTTTCAGTCGTAGGAGACTGTGTTGTGGTGTTAACATTGGGACATGCGTAGTCCGTCGGCTGCGGAGACGCATCGTTAGCAATGTTCGGTGCACTGTGTGTTCAGGCACACTTGCACTCTGCCCAGCATTAAAGTCTGGCGTTAGTTTCACCACAGTTCACCACCTGTCCAGTTTTAACAGTCTGACCAGCCTATGACATCCGACATCTGTAACAAGGGGTGTCCAAAAATGGTTCAAGTGGCTATAAGCACTATAGGACTTAACATCTGAGGTTATCAGTCCCCTAGACTTAGAACTACTTAAAGCTAACTGTGGTGTCACCGCCAGACACCACACTTGCTAGGTGGTAGATTAAATCGGCCACGGTCCATTTAGTACATGTCGGACCCGCGTGTCGCCACTGTGTAATCGCAGACCTAGCGCCACCACAAGGCAGGTCTCGTGATACGAACAAGCACTCGCCCCAGTTGTACGGACGACCTAGCCAGCGACTAGATGTACGAAGCCTTTCTCTCTCATTAGCCGAGAGACAGAATAGCCTTCAGCTAAGTTAATGGCTACGAACTAGCAAGGCACCATTAGCCTTACAGTGATTGTAATTAAAGTCTCCTGTGTATAGTCAAGAGCGATGTACCACAATGATTGATTAAAGATAAGTATTAATCCAGCTACGTACTTTTCTTCATAGCATTAATTACGTAGCCTGTTCCAGTACCTCACGCCCGTCTGCGTTAGTCTAGCGTGCATTTTCAGCCATCTCGAACTACAAGGTGTCGGCCCAGCTGCCGACACATCACATGGCGACGAGTCTACAAAGGATCTTGTGTTTTACTTTGCCCTAATTTATTTGTGTCATGGCTTCGCCACATTCTCCAGATGTACTGTCCGAATTTTATCGCTTGCAGAATCAGCAGACGCAGGCGTTATTGGATGCCCTTGGACAGCTCGTCCAGGGTCAACGTGCCATTCAAACCGATGCGGCCGCCGCCGCTTCATCGCTACCGCAGCCACAACATGCTGTTGCACCTCAATTCCGACCATTTGATGCAACCCACGAGTCCTGGCAAGAGTGGTCCCGTCAGTTTGCCTTCCACCTCGCCGCCTACAGAATTCAAGGTAATGAGCGGCAGCCGTTTTTGCTTTCTTGTGTCGGTGTGTCCACATACCGTGTGATAGTGAAATTGTTTCCCCGACGCGATGTAGCAACTCTGTCCTACGAGGAAATTTTGTCTGCTTTAGATGCCTATTTCAAAGAAACAGTTAATGTGGTTGCAAAACGGTATACGTTTTTTCGTACAAAACGTACGGCCGGTCAAACTAATAGGGAGTGGGTAGCAACATTGCAAGGACTTACTAGGGAGTGTTCTTTTGACTGTGACTGTGGTCTTTCTTATTCAGATACAATGGTACGTGATGCAATTGCACAGAACGTTTCTGATGTTCGCATACGGGAGCAAATATTGAAACTAGTTAATCCCTCCCTTCAACAAGTGATCGACATATTAGATAGACAAGACACACTTGACTGTGCTCAGGAATCTTTTGAAACTTCGCCAGCAGTGTGTAACATTAACCGGCCCGCCGGGCGAGCTGCGCGGCCCGGTCAACTGCCACCGCACAAACAAACGCAGCTGCCGCCGCGTTATAAACCAGGTGTGCCGCGCCAGCCCACAAATGCAGTGAAATCGTGCCCGCGGTGTGCTACTAGACATTCGCGTGAACATTGCCCGTCACGCCAAGCTATTTGCTTTTTCTGCAATAGGAAAGGACATGTTCAAAGTGTTTGCCAGAAAGGGCTCCGATCAGACAATCACAATCATTCCAGGCCCTTTGCTTCGCGCCGGAATCGAACCAAGGACACTCAGGATCGTGGACCTTCGCCCATGGACATTCATGTAGTTAATTCCGATTCGTCCAGTGCCACTTTCTCTAACAGTGACTGTGTTCGTCCCACAAAAACTATGAGTCGACGTCGCCGGAAATCACGTCAATTAGCAAGTGAAACTGTACCAGTGTCTATTCAAGTTGCACAAAACAGTCGCTCTTGTCGTCAGCAGAACACTAAACTTTTTGTGGACTTAGACTTTGAAGGCAAAGTGATACCATTCCAGCTCGATACCGGAGCTGCAGTTTCATTGCTCAATCACGACACGTACAAACAACTGGGCGCACCTCCGTTGCGTGCAGCAAATGTTAAGTTCCATAGTTATTCAGGACAGACAATACCTGTGTTAGGACAGTGCAGCCTTCTTGCAACATACAAGGGACAAACAAAACTTGTCATTTTACGTTCTTCGTTCTTCTTCTGCAGTGAACTTGTTTGGTCTAGATTTATTTCAGTTGTTTAACATGTCTATAGTAAATCAGGTCCTATCAGTGAATCAAACTGTGCCTTCAGACAGTGTTTCTCGTCTATGTGACGAATTTGCAGACATTTTTGCACTGGGCTTAGGTTGCACTAAACACTATGAAGCACATTTGGAACTGAAAGTAAACGCGCAACCGAAATTTTTCAGAGCGCGCAATGTTCCCCACGCATTGCGTGATGAGGTCGCAAGAACGTTAAACGATCTCGAATCACAAGGTGTAATTGAACGTGTGCAAGCTTCTTTCTGGGCCTCACCCTTAGTAATTTTGCCAAAACCTTCCGGAAAATTGAGACTTTGCGTGGACTTCAAGGCCACAGTGAATCCCCAACTAGTGACTGCTACTTTTCCTTTGCCCCACCCGGAAGATCTTTTTGCTAAACTGTGCCCGGGAAAATATTTTTCGAAGTTGGACCTAGCCGATGCGTACTTGCAAATACCGGTGGACGAAGAATCCCAGCGCGTATTGGTGGTTAACACGCATCTTGGATTGTACCGATTCAAAAGACTGCCATTCGGGTGTGCATCCGCCCCTGCATTGTTTCAGCAATATTTACAAACTATTTGTGCATCGGTCCCTACTGCAGCAAACTATCTGGACGATATAGTGATCTCCGGACAGACAGAAGAAGATCATCTTGCGAACCTACGAACATTATTTCAGGTCTTGCGACAAAATGGTCTTCGCTTGCGGAAGAACAAATGTGTGTTTTTTTCTCGTGACTTACCATACCTGGGACATGTCATTAATGCCCAAGGCATACATCCGAGTCCAGAGCACCTCCGTGCCATACAAGAATTGCCTTCCCCTCAAAATGTGAAACAGCTACAGAGTGTGTTGGGTAAAATTAACTATTACAATAAATATGTGCGCAATGCCTCTTCCATTTCAGCTCCGCTTCATCGCTTACGCCGTAAAGGTGTTCCGTTCGTCTGGACGACGGAATGTGAACGCGCCTTTCGCCAGTTGAAATCGGCGTTGCTTTCTAATACTTGCCTTACGCCATTCGATCCCCAGAAACCCCTTTTGTTGATGGTAGATGCATCGGATTTCGGGATCGGTGCTGTGCTTGCGCACAAAGTTGGCTCCCATGATCGCCCTATTGCCTTTGCGTCCAAATTGCTCTCGTCTGCGCAAATAAATTATTCACAGATAGAGAAAGAAGCTTTGGCTCTCGTGTTTGGTGTTACTAAGTTCCATGATTTCTTGTATGGTCGTCACTTTACCATCATCACAGACCACAAACCTTTGACATCGCTTTTTCATCCGACCAAGCCTGTGCCTCCGCGTACAGCGCAGAAATTCATTCGCTGGTCTATTTTCCTCTCGCAGTACCGCTATGATATCTTGTATCGGTCCACTGTTAAGCACGGAAACGCCGATGCGTTGTCCCGTTTGCCTGTTGCTGAGGATAAAGCATTCGATTCTTCCAAACTTGCTTGCATGTTCATTGATTCGGAAACCGATGAAGTGGTCGAATCGTTTCCGATCGATTTTCGTCGTGTAGCTACAGCCACAGCTGCTGACCCTGTCCTTGCTCCTGTTTTGCGTTTTGTTGCTACGCAATGGCCTTTGTTAAAGTCTCGGATTGCGGATCCGTTGGTTCGCCGATTTTTTGCTCACAGGGAGAGACTTTTTGTTCGACGTGGTGTTTTGTTGTTGCGTTCTGATAATGATCAGTCCCGCGTCGTGGTCCCACGTTCGTTACAGTCCTCTGTTTTACGGCTTCTTCACCAAGGACATTGGGGTATAGTGCGAACGAAACAACTTGCTCGTCTGCACTGTACTTGGTTCGGAATCGATGCTGCGATTACGAATATGTGTTCTTCTTGCATGGCGTGTGCTGAACAACAATCCGCACCGCCGCGGAAAGTCTTTGCATGGCCAAAAGCCACTTCCCCTTGGCAACGCTTGCACATTGATTTTGCTGGTCCATTCTGGAATGCTCGATGGTTGGTTCTGGTCGACGCCTTCAGTAATTTTCCTTTTGTTGTCCGGATGTCTTCCACGACGTCCTCCGCCACCATCCAAGCGTTGTCTGCTATCTTTTGCATTGAAGGTCTCCCGCAGACTATTGTTTCCGACAATGGCCCACAATTCATGTCCGCAGAATTTCAGTCATTCTGCCAGGCCAATGGTATTCAACATCTGACATCCACGCCGTTTTCGCCTCAGTCAAACGGTGCCGCTGAACGATTGGTCCGGACTTTCAAGTCACAGATGTTGAAATTGAAAGAGTCGCATTCTCGGGAAGCATTGTTGCTCTTTTTGTCTTCGTATCGCTCTCAGCCCCGAGATGGTCGCTCGCCGGCTGAGTTGCTCCACGGTTGTCCTCATTGCACCTTGATGTCTTTGCTGCATCCGCCGCATCAGGTTCCTGTGCAGCGGCAGACTCCTGCTTTTGCTCCAGGCGACGTTGTATTTTATCACAACTATCGAGGTTCACGGCGTTGGCTCGCAGGGCGCATTCTTCGCTGCCTCGGCAGCGCGATGTATTTGGTTTTGGGGGCCTCTGGTGAGGTGCGTCGGCATCTCAATCAGCTGTGCCTCTGTCGTCGCATGGGTACTGCCGCTCCCCATCTGCTTTCAGCGACGGTGCCGTCCGGTCAGCGCCCTGGAGACCCATCTACTGGCTCGCCTCATCCCCAGGTGTTACCGACGATGCCTTCCATTTTGCCCCATGGCGGCGCGCCGCCGCAGCAGCCGCCGCCGCCGCCGCCGCCGCAGCCGCCGGTACTCCCGCCGGCGCCGCCCGCATTCGACGCTTCGCTGCAGCCGCCATGCGCCTCCCAGGGTCACGCGCCGCCGATCGCTTCCCGTGACCAGCTGTCCTCCGCCATGGAACTCCCGCCCGCTCCAGAACACATGACATCATCGCGCGTCGGCTACCCCGACGCAATGGAGGTCGACCCTTCGGCCCCTCCTGTTTCTTTACGGGCGCATACACCGCATGTTGACGTGCACCCTGGACTAGGTTTTCAGGCGTTTCCTAGCTCCCCTCGGACCGAATGGCCGGGTGCGGGTGGCACAGCCTCGCCTGTTGTTAGGCTCCCCACCTCATCGCATACGTCAACATGGGGTCCTCCCCACGGCGGGCGGAAGCCTTATCTCACGACCGTTCGCCGATTTGCGGGGGAGGAATGTGGTGTCACCGCCAGACACCACACTTGCTAGGTGGTAGATTAAATCGGCCGCGGTCCATTTAGTACATGTCGGACCCGCGTGTCGCCACTGTGTAATCGCAGACCTAGCGCCACCACAAGGCAGGTCTCGTGATACGAACAAGCACTCGCCCCAGTTGTACGGACGACCTAGCCAGCGACTAGATGTACGAAGCCTTTCTCTCTCATTAGCCGAGAGACAGAACAGCCTTCAACTAAGTTAATGGCTACGAACTAGCAAGGCACCATTAGCCTTACAGTGATTGTAATTAAAGTCTCCTGTGTATAGTCAAGAGCGATGTACCACAATGATTGATTAAAGATAAGTATTAATCCAGCTACGTACTTTTCTTCATAGCATTAATTACGTAGCCTGTTCCAGTACTTCACGCCCGTCTGCGTTAGTCTAGCGTGCATTTTCAGCCATCTCGAACTACAAGGTGTCGGCCCAGCTGCCGACACATCACTAACTAACCTAAGGACATCACACACATCCATGCCCGAGGCAGGATTCGAACCTGCGACCGTAGCAGCAGCGCGGTTCTGGACTGAAGCGTCTAGAACCGCTCGGCCACAGCGGCCGGTGTGGAGTGTCCACCCAATCCCATGGTGTCTGGATGTGGTTTCACCTTGATTTCGCCACATGTTGAAGACACTCACCAAGAGTCCACGAGGTCTGGATGTGGTTTCACCTTGATTTCGCCACGTGTTGAAGACACTCACCAAGAGTCCACGAGGTCTGGATGTGGTTTCACCTTGATTTCGCCACGTGTTGAAGACACTCACCAAGAGTCCACGAACACCGTCAAGTCATGCAATTTCCTAAATGCTGGGGCTGGGCCTCTGGGCCGTCACAGTCTGCCTCCTGTCGAGCTCTACAGACTGCGCGCCTTCCCCACTCAACACACACGGTCCGCACACTCACCGATACTTCATGAACCGTACATGTACCTGACTAGCAGTCATCCTCTCGGTGTGACGCTGCTATCGCCTGGATGGGTTTATGTCGATTGTAGGTCGGTGGTCATAGCGTTCTGGCTGATCCGTGTAAGTTCATGTTCATTGCCACTACAGAAGCAACACATTTAAACGCAAGTGTATCTATAATACGTCTTCATGAAACGTTAATCCCATGTGCCATTTGCACCATAGCAGACGACCTGCGTGTGGCTCTTCAGATGGTAACAACGCAAAATAAAGAGAAAAACATTTCCCCCTCTCTCCTCTCCTCATCCTGCACCAGCCGCGATCTTCCTCTTCTTCTGCTCTCCTCACAAGACACTGCTATGGGACAGCCTGTACGTAATATTCTTCAGTCAGATTTTGTCGTTCGTAGTTTCACAATAGTGAGTAGTGTTACGATTTAGTAGACGTGTACGATTTTAAATCTCCGGTGTCGACTTCATCCGGTGAGTTAAAAAAGAATTCCTATGGGAGGCACCGGAACGCTGTTGCGACACTTTCCGGACGAAATTAAGTCCTTTGCTTCCCCTTGCAACAAATGTATGTGAACTGTGGTACCCCGTGGGAACAGCAGCGAATATAGTAACTCCAGACATGTTCAAAAACGTGTGGGACGAATTTGACTATCATCTGGATCTTCGTCGTGCCTTCACTGCACATTTGTGAAAGACAAAAGAAAGCTTTCAACCTAAACGTAATTCTGAAAGTTACACCAAGGTTGCATTTTCATGCATTTAGAAGATACGCAGTTCTAAAACTGATGTTTTTCTTTAAAATAAAGACTTCGTGCTCTTATGCGTAAGTTAAAAACTCACTCATGCACAAGATGCAGCCTTGTAAAATAGGATGAATCTTTTGAAACTCCAAGTGCTACCATGCTTACAACAGTCATAAAAATAAGCTCAAATATTTCTTGCTGCTAAATTTCCATAAAGAATAGACATAAACCGTGAGTAATTAATTTTAAAGATACGTTATCTATTCTGTTGATTCAGAGACTGGGGAAGAGCTATGGAAACTATAATAGGTAATGTAGCGGTTAATGTAGTGAAGTAATTGGTTTAGACAGCAAGTAAGTCGACTGTTATTATTCCACGTTTAGCGCTAATTTAACTGTTCTCCGTTTATTAAATGGTTTTCCCCTTCTGTATGAATGACGACTGCTTAAGAACAGTGACAGTTAGTAAGGTATTAATCACTAATATATTACGCCAACAGCGCCTACACCACGGTCGACGATAAAACGCATTCCCCTCTATGTGACTGATTAATGCATTACTGTCAGTGTTTCTGACTGCTGTGTCGTAAGTCATAATTTCTTAACTGTAATTTGAATGACTATCACCACTCTCGTTTCAGCCCTACTAGTATACATCATAGATGAACAGATGCCTACTCGCTAATGGTATGTGACAACATCTCACACCTTCACTTCTAAATAAAACTAAATATAGGTTCTCACACATACCATATAACTGAATATACCGTAAAACCATCCAAATTCGTCACTGAGGTATAACTTTGTAACGAAAGTGCGCTCTAACTTTAATTCTTGTATACCATAACTAGGGTCACTAGTCTACAACCCGCTCTGCCGCAATGTGTTCTTGCATAGTGCTGCCATTAGTGATGAAAGCTATACATTGACATGGTCTCAAAGCCATTTCTTTCGGTGGGAAAAAATGATTGCAGGTTTTCTGCAAACTTTCTGATGCTGCCGATAACTCTGAAGAGCTTCTAACATACTCGCCCGGTTTGGTATGA
The DNA here is from genome assembly GCF_023864345.2 of Schistocerca serialis cubense. Classification (NCBI taxonomy): domain Eukaryota; kingdom Metazoa; phylum Arthropoda; class Insecta; order Orthoptera; family Acrididae; genus Schistocerca; species Schistocerca serialis. Next base: position 221,433,275 of record NC_064646.1, on the reverse strand, counting down.
CTGTCCTTACCACGCACGGGCAGCTCTTGCAAGTTTAAAGTGCCTGTGAACCCAGACCCTGACAAGTAAGGGGATCCCAGAGCCAGTGACGTTTGGACCTCAGAATTATAGCTGTTATACTGCCTAAAATATGTCAAAGAGAAAGAGGTGACCTCTACTTTAGATCAAAGAAACGAACTATTGCCTGTACTAACTCTTTTTGTTATAATAATCACCGTACAGAGTGTGTTCAGGTAAAATATTTGGCGATGAAGAAAGATCCCGTAAAAATTAACACAAGAAAATATTAATGAAACTAACTACAAGCAAGATAAACACATGAAAATTTACGAAAACAATTCTTACACTAGCGTAATCTGAAGAAAAAAAACAAATACTAACGTAACTATAAGCACACTGAACACAAGAAAATTTACCCCTAATATATTACGCCTACAGTGTTACAAAATCACACTACTCTATCGTAGCTGGACAGTATCGTCTATCTGCCGAATGCCTTCCTCGAATTTAAGCCCCAAGATCACACGCGCAATATGTGGCTGACATGGACACGAGGGAATGAGAAAAACTACGCAAATCGACTCCAATCTAAGTAGATCTGAAGTGAACACACTCTGGTGATTCCCACACTTAGTGCCTGAGCAATGCGGTAATTACCTTGTGCAGAGTTCAGCGATAAGGGAGACTGTGGTCGGCTGTGACATGTGTCGGCGATGGACGCCTTGCGAACCTGTTGACGTGACAATTCTATTCTGGCTTTGACTGGATATACAATTGTAAAATGCCCTAAGTTTTCGTGTGACGAAAAACTATGTTTTTCTCTGGCTAAATCAACTGGCTCTATCCACTCGCTAAGGCTGAGCAATGTGTACACAGTTGCCTTAACAAGCACAGCTCGTAGCTGGTAATCTCCCATCAGGAAATATCACGAGATTTCAAAAACTTATGAAAACACAGATGTGTTCATAACAAATCGTCTCTTCCGCAGCCACAACAGAGCAGGGTGCCATTCGTCTAGCATATGGCCCTTCTAGGAGGGGAGTGCCCTTAGAATAACTCGCTTGTAATCGCCTATCTCACTCCCTCGCCTTACTGTGGCTTCACCTCCTGCCACAGATCGTGTCAGCCAATCTGAGCTCTTGCTGCAACTTTGTCGTTTCTTCGCCCAGTGGGATTTCAGAAACGAACTAGGCCGAACGCTAGTTTCACCCAGTCCAATGAGCATTCACCGTTCTTTCATTTAGTAATAAGTTCCACCCAAACAAGAGCTGTCCAAGTGGACTTCGTTGTTCATACCCCTATCACGTGATATTTGAATGTTTGCAAAAATCCTGGTGACTCACGCTGTTGCCCTCCTTTCTGCATACCAAAAGTTACCTCCCGCTGCCTTCCAGATTGCTTTCTTAAACTGAAAGGCTTTCGCAGAGCAGGTGTGAGTATCACGCCCTACACGTGTGAGTGCCATGTGAATTTTTGTTTATGTCAAACAGATGAAACACTTTTTGACAGATGAAACACTTTTTGCTATTCTACGTTTCCGCGTAACAGGAAGGGCTGTGTTCTAATTCGAGACCACCCAAGTGAATCCCCTGCTGCTTTAAGATGTTTATTTCAGCGCAGGTGTGCGTCAGAAGACTCGCACAACGGTGACTGATTCTTGTGTAGTTACCTCCGCCGAAAATGCCAGGTGCTGTGCTTGCGTCGCGTCCCTAATTGATCTCCCGCGGCGATGGTTCGCTGGTTTATGGCTTTCCTACGTTGAATTCCGCGTCACGTGCCCGGGTCGGCTGGGAAGCCGCGCTTACACTTCTGTTCACGACTACAGAAATGCTGCTTCTCTCTCAATATGCAAAATAGGTAGATTTTGTTAGTAGCCAGTTCATGTGAGCCATGCATGAACTAATTATTCTCCATACTACGCAAATTATATGATTCTAAGCAAAGTATGGCTCGTGGGGTATCAAACCCATCGGCTTGATGAGTAGAATCGATTTTACGATATGAAAGTTACATGGCAAAAAAATATTCTGCCACCTTAAAAAATGACTACATTCCATGTGCAGACCATTCCATATAAAGGTTATAATTAAAGTGGAAAAAGTTATTTCTGTAGACTAGACACTGAAGAGCCAAAGAAACTGGGCTCCCGCGATGACGCAGAAGTGCCGCAATACGACGTGGCATGCACTCGACTAATGTCTGAAGTAGTGCTGGAGGGAACTGACACAATGAATACTGCCGGGCTATTCATGAATTAATAAGAGTACAGGGAGTGGAGACCTCTTCTGAACAGTATGTTGCACAGCATCCCAGATATGCTCAATAATGTTCACGTCTGCGGACTTTGGTGACCAGCGGAAGTGTTTAAACTCAGAAGAGTATTCCTGGAGCTACTCTGTAGCAATTCGGTATGGGTGTGTGTCACATTATCCTGCTAGAATTGCCCAAATTCGTCGGAATGCATAATGGACGTGAATGGATGTAGGTGATCAGATGGGATGCTTGTGTACGTGTCACCTGTCGGAGTGGTATCCAGACATATCAGGTTTCCCATATCACTCCAACTGCACACACTCCACACCATTACAGAGCCTCCACCATCCTGAACAGTTCCCTGCTGACACGCAAGGTCCATGGAGTCATGAGGTTGTCTCCATACCGTTCACATCCATCCGCTCAATACAATTTGAAACGAGACTGGAAACACGTTTCCAGTCATCAACAGTCCAATGTTGGTGTCGACGGCCCCGGACGAGGCGTAGAACTTTGTGTTGTGCAGTCACGAGTGGGCCTTCATCTCCGAAAGCCCATACCGTTGATGGGTTGATGGTTCGTTGAATGGATCGCACGCTGACACCTGTTGATGACCCAATATTGAAATCTGCAACAATCTGCGGAAGAGTTGCACTTCTGTCACTTTGAGCGATTCTCTACAGTCGTCGTTGGTGCCATTCTTGCAGGATCTTTGTCCGGTCGCAGCGATGTCAAAGATTTGATGTTTTACCGGATTCCTGATATTCACGGTAGGCCCGTGAAATGGCCGAAAGGTAAAGTCTCCACTTCATCGTTACCTCGGAGATCCTGTGTCCCATCGCTCGTGAAATACGACTTTCAAACTCACTTAGTTCTTGGTAACCTGTCATTGTAGCAGCAGTAAGCGATCTAACAACTGCACCAGATACCTGTTTGCTTATATAGGAGCAGCCGACCGCCGCACCGTGTTTTGCCTGTTTACATATCTCTTTATTTGAATACGCATGCCTATACCAATTTCTTTGGCAATTCAGTGTAGATGTAATTTTGTAGCAGCCGATATGCCTGCAAAAACATGTGAAAAAATTGGAGTAGTAGAAAATGAGACCTTTAATTAAATAAGATCATTTGTAAATGATTTAGTAGGGGCGACAAACTTTTATTTCACATTATGAGATTGTTTCTAAATATAAAACACAGTCGCTCACAATATTGTATTAAATGTCTCATGATTTTGGTTTTTTTCTCATGTCGCTGTACCTGTGAGTAAGTGTCTAACAGTTTGAACCACTTACCTTGCTTAGAGAATATTGTGTTAAAGGTAAGTAGAGTAGGGGAGAAGGGAAAGGAAAAGGGAATTAACTAATGATATCAGCTGCTACGGGACTTGATGCGGAATCAAAAGAGATGCGTGAAAATGTGTGCTGGACTGGAGCTGGAATCCGGGTCCTCCTGCTTACTGGGCAGCAGCATTAACCGTTGCGCCACTTGCAGACAGCGTTCACCGCAAATGCGCGAACTATCTCGGTACGCTCCCCAGCTGACTCACACTTAAACCGCAATGTTCAGTACGGATGCACACTTACGTCCGACTTCAAGTGGGAATCTAAAATTAGCGAGCCTGGAGATATGGACGGTTACTGTGAAAAGGAAGCGCTGGGTGGCACTGTGGGTCAGTCAGGGAACGTGCGGAGATAGTCTGAGCATTTGCGAAAAACACTGTGCCCCGTTGGTGCAGTGGTTAAAGCAACTGCCTACTTAGCAGGGGATCCCGGCTTCGAATCCAGTCTGGCATTCATTTTCACTCCTCTTCGCTGATTCTGCATAAAGTCCCGATGCAGTAAATATAATTACTTCCTTCCCTTTCTTTTCCCTCCTCCATCTTCAATTACATAATATGTATCACCACTGCGGATTCCGCGATGTGTCTGTTCTTTCGGACATGTCAGAAACAACAGACACTTCGCATTCTTATCATTAAAGTTAAATGTCTGTATTTATCTCATATAGTTCCACAGAACAGAGGCATAAATTAGAGAGTACAATTTTATATAATTACCTAGCTTAATGTACCTTAATTTGTTGTTATTTTGTTTCAAAGAGGCCAGGCGTGTAAGTATTTGGATTTAAATAAAAGTAAAATAGTAAATCTCATTGAATTTGCTACTTTGTGGCAAATGTTTTTCTGTGTTACATACACAAAACTCAAAAAATTTGTCAAGTGTATAACAAAATTATAACCTAGTGTCATAAAGAAACATAGGCCAGCTCATTTTTACGACAGGTTAATTTAACTCTGCTTTCACTGTCCTAGACTTAACGTGATAATTTTGTCCTGATACGCGGGGGGTTACTTTGAGAAAATTAGTATTCCACTTTCCAAATGCCTGATTAAACATAAAGAATTATTTGCGAACAAAATTAAAGGATAAAGTTATAAAATTCTATAATAACGTAATTAAATTTCGCAGTACATATTTGTAAATGACTTTACTACAAAAGTGTTACAAAGTTAATAAGTTTTGTGGCAGGGATACAGTTATAAAATTGCAGTAACGTTTAGCAATCAGTTGGGCGAAATGGACTGTGTACCAAGTCAGGCAGGGCCACTGAGTATCTGTAAAGCATCCTAATGTGAAACTATAAATGTTTGACCTATCTTGACTCCACTGAAACATCACGTACTAATCTGTGCATAGTCAATCATAATTGACAAGAAACTGTAAGTGCAAAAAATGTGAGAGTAACATATTGCTATGTTTACAGCTGCTTGCACGTCAAATGCGGCCATTCATGAGAATATCAACATAATGGCACTATCGAGCAGATCCCTAAAAAAAATAATTCTTTGAAGTAGTAATGAAAGATTTACTCTATTGCTATATTTACAGTTCCTTACTGTATTTCTTTCCAGATATACAAGGCTTACCTAGTCGACATTTCTACATGAATACAACGCATAAAGCTGCGAGTAATGCGTCGACTTTCATTGTAATACACATAATAAAACGTGTTTAGTTTTACTACTGACTGCAGCAGCAGCAGTAACAGAAGATGACTGCTAATTCTGGTGCAGCAGCTGTTTCGCTGGACAGGAAAGCTGACAATTTGACAATATGTTGTCAGTTTGAGGCTGCGTTCACACTGCCGGCCGGGCCGGGCCGGACTGACACGTACTGGCTCGGCTCGTGCCTAGCCAGCTCAGGCAGACGAGTAGTGCATTCACCTTGCGCGCCGCGCCGAGCCGGGACGGCGAAACGGGGGAAAATCCACTTCTGCGATTTTCATGTTTTAAAAATTCTTAGCGGTATATAAGACTTCGCCTCATCGTTTTATGAACTTATTTTTTTCTTAAAAGCGTTACTTACGTCGTGAAAAAAGAAACAGTCTACTTTTCGTTTCGCGTGATTTCTTAGTTTCGTAACGCTTCCCAACCGATTTTGAAGAAAGTATGCTGCTAAAGAATCTGATTTTTGTACACGTGGTAGTGCAACATCTTAGCTTCGTATTGAATCATTTATCTTTCCATATTTCTTTACAGCCATTGTGAAATGATGCCATTTGTCAACATTGTGCACTTGATTTACAAATCTTGTAGTGAAAAAGTTATGTAGCGGGTAGCTTACTGTTAGATCCGTTTTAGACCATACATTGTTGGGAATGAAATGTAGCTAAAAGTACCAAAAAGTTTTTTAAATGATAATGATACTGATATCTGTCTCTGGTCACAAGTAATGCGAGCTATTCAGTGGCGTCAGTGCCGCGTCCGCAAGCCACGGAGTTCGCGCGGTTACAGCTTGGTTTAGTGTAGTCACATAATGCAGGACAGAAAAAAACTAATTACTAGTGATCACCGCAGACCTAGTGTCGGTCACTCGTATTATTTTAATGGTCTCATTGTCTAGATAAATCCAAATGTATAAGAATTTTTCCCTCGGCTACTGGACAATCATTTACTATGCTTTTATAATTGGCCACACGTTGCATCACAATAACAAACTGGAGATTTGTGATACGTTTACTGCAGAAACTGAAGCGCAATTCTGTAGTCTCGTTGTCTACTTTGACAGAAAAAATAATGGAGAGTTAATGAAACTACTGTAGATCGACACAGATATGCGTTTCATTGTTCTTCATTGTTTTTTTTCTTCCTTGGCGGGCTGCGCTGCACTGTCAAGGTAATCCCCACTCTTTGGCTAAATGGCTGTTAGCTGCCGGAGGCCAAATAAATAAATTTAAAAAAATCCACACCCTTCGACAGCTGACAAGCAAGTCAGTAGAAAACGCAGCTGCAGTCAACAGTTGCTCGCCTTTAGCTAGTCTGTGCTGTCGTGTAGAACAATGTCTTCACTCTTTTATTGGTATTGTTTTGACTCTGCAGTTTTTTCTTTACATGAAGAACTTAAAAACTATCCCGAAAAATTTTATTCCTATTACAGAATGAATCATAATACATTTCAGTATGTGCTGCAGAACATTCAAGACCAAATTTCGAAACAGAACACAAATTTTCGCAGGAGTATAACAGCAGTTAAAAAATTGTATATAACGATAAGGTAAGATTCGTTAGTACACACTTTTTGGTTTGCAGTAAAACTTTGTACAGCATTCACTACTTCCAATTAATTGTAGTCATGCTTTTGTATTTTAAATTTCACAAACGCTTACCTCTGACGGGAAGAGAGTTTAAGGGACTCGAAAATCATTAGGAAGTAATTAGCTTCGTCATTTTGGGTAATGTCTTGCTGTGTCTTCAACGAAGAATCGCAGAAATACTCCTTCAGAATTTTCCAACTTTTTTCTTCATGATGCAGCGCTTGGCAGTGGTGATGGTTTATCATGTGGAGCCACTGATGACCTCACAGAATTCTTTTCATTACCTTGTAAGATAGACAGATTTATAGGCGAAGAGTTTTGAGATAATGCCCATTGACTCAGTGGTTCTATTTCCACTGATAAGGAACTGTGCATAGCTCTTGGAACTTAGGAAAATCATACGACAGAACAAAGCCCGAGTGGAATTGCATTTTAATATACTATTCCCTGGATCACATGACCTTATTTTGCCAAGTTATACAAGTTATTCTCTGTAACTGTCTCTCAGGTCTTTGCATTTCGATTTCATTATTTTAATTGAAAGAATATAGAAGGGTGCAAGAAAATGTCTCTTTAATTATTTATTGTTGTATAACTGTGAAGTAAATATCTACTGTGCAAACAAAACTGTAAAAACGTCGCCCAACACCACACTTGAGTAACACATTTTACGATTTATTTTCTCATGTATCTGTCCACTGGCATCTCCTTTCATGCACTAGCATCGTCATTCCGATTAGGAGTGTCCACCGTATCAGTGGTGGTGAAAGACGTTTGTATGGCCATATGGGAGTCACTTGCTCCCATTCATTTACCAACGCCAACTGTTTCTCGATTTAAAGAAATTGCCAGTGAAATGCATACGAGATGGGGATTGCCAAACTGTGTGGGATGTATAGACGGGAAGCACATACGTGTCCAATGTCCTAAACATTCTGGCAGGATGTTTTACAATTACAAACAGTATTATTCGATTGTACTCCAAGCAGTTGCTGATGCAAATTACACATTTATGGCTATAGATGTTGGTGCCTACGGTAAACAGTCTGATGCAGACGTGTTTAAAGAAAGTAAGTTATATAAGAAACTTACAAATGGGTAGCTGTTATTACCGCCACCAACAGGACTTGAAGGAATGTGTCAGGAACTACCGTACGTCATTTTGGGAGATGAAGCTTACCCCTTATTAGAGAATTTGGTGAGACCTTTTCGTCGTAGAAATTTGGACAACGAGAAGATTCTATACAATGATATGCATTCCAGAGCAAAAAAAGTTGTTGAATGTGCATTTGGTATAATGACCAATAAATGGAGACTACTGAGCAAGGAAATTGAAACATCCATTTACGTAGCTGATCACATAGTCAAGTGCATTTGTCTACTTCATAAAATTGTCATTGACAGAGAAGGATGCAATGTTGAAGCTGAAAAGTTTTGTAACAAAGTTGATATGCAGACAGCTGGTGCCACATTCAACAGAAATTCCACATTACGTTCGAAAACTGTCAGGAACACTTTTGTTGAATATTTCGTTAAAAATGCAACATAAAATAATTAAAAAAACTTTCAAAAATAAATTTTGGAATTGAAAGTACTTAGCTATTTACTGTATTTTTGTGTATCTCATTTCATTGTAAATAAAACAAATAAAATTATAAAGGAAAATAATTTATATTTGTGTGTACTATCTGAAACACACTCCTTGGTTACTTCGTTCCATAATCTGGAAATTGCATCATTACTGTCATACTAGCCGAATTTCTGACACCAACTTGATGGACACAAGTTAATGTTATGTATACGTTATTCTGCATTCATTAAAGTAAAAACATCGCAAAAAGATGTCACAGACAACAGCTTATAGTAACGTGCCACAGCATGACTTTACAATGCATTGTCATCTGGTAGGGACACATTTCCGTCCCTCAGTGACACTCTATCTGTTTCAGTTTACAAGTAAATGCGAACTATTCAGTGGCGGCATAGCCGCGATCGCTGGCAAGCTATTGTTGTAAATGCATGTAAACACGGTAGATTAAATAAATGAAATAAGTAATTTCGCATGTATCATTATAATAAACGTAATTTTTCCTCACTGATTGTGAAATGTGAGGTAACATCTTAAATTAAAAGACGTGTGCAGTCTCACTTGTGATGAAAGCAGAAGGGAGACGTGTGATGCGTGTACTGCAGAAGCTGTAGTGCTGCTCCACAGGCTCGCGCCTGCGGTCGGCTCGCGCCGGCAATATTAAACACTCGGGATGTCGCCGGCTCGGCTCCGGGAGGCTCACTGGCCTGGTCGCCAGTGTCAACACCGCAATTCAAATCCATGTGTTTGATATCAAAGCGGGCGGCGGCCCGGCCAGGCTCGGCTCGGCCCGACCGGCAGTGTGAACGCAGCCTAAGAGTTGAATGTTATGAAAAACTATTCCATTTCAAATAGATGCTTCAGTGATAACTCGATGATGCAAAAGCAAGGAATCACTTCCATATCACACCAGACACAGTGTTTCAAGAAGATGACAGCTATTTGTTCCGACTGAGAGGAAAAGAGAGCCGGTGAAGTAAAAAGATAGAAGACGGTACAAGTAGAAACACACTGTTTCGCAATCTTTGCGCTATGAAAATCAGACATCGAATGGTGCTGCTATTGTCAAAGCCATACATTTTGAGGCCCAGTACTGATTAATTTTGAGAGTAAAGCTCTCCGATAAATTGACACCATGTCTACATCTAAATCTACATGGTTACTCTGCAATTCACACTTAAGTGCCTGGCAGAGGATTCATCGAACCATTTTCATACGACTTCTCTACCATTCCACTCTCGAATGGCGCCTGGGAAAAAGGAACACCTAAATCTTTCCGTTCGAGCTCTGATTTCTCTTATTTTGTTATGATGAACATTTCTCCCTATGTAGGAGGGTCTCAACAAAATATTTTCGCATTCGGAAGAGAAAGTTGGTGATTGAAATTTCGTAAATAGATCTCGCCGCAAAGAAAACCAACCGCCTTTGTCTCAGTGACTGCCACCCCACCTCGCGTATCACATCAGTGACACTCTCATCCCTATTGCACGATAACACAAAACGAGCTGCCCTTCTTTGCAATTTTTTGATGTCCTCTGTCAATCCTACCTGGTAAGGATCCCACATCGCGCAGCAATATTCCAGCAGAGGATGGACAAGTGTAATGTAGGCTGTCTCTTAGTGGGTTTGTCGCATCTTCTAAGTGTTCTGCCAACAAAGCGCAGTCTTTGTTTCGCCTTCACCACAATATTATCTATGTGGTCTTTCCAATTTAAGTTGCTCGTAACTGTAATTCCTAGGTATTTAGCCGAATTGACAACCCTTAGATTTGCGCGATTTATCATATACCCAAAATTTATCGGATTTCTTTTAGTATGCATGTAGATGACGTCGCACTTTTATTTATTTAGTGCCAATTGCCACTTTCCACACCATACAGAAGAACGATATTTTCTGAATCCATTTTGGTTATGTATCAATAAGTCATTTTCTTCAAGGTGATTTATAATGTTGTGTAAATAAATGTTCAGAGGGCATCCATTGTTGCACTTACAACAACATGTGTACGTCTATAAAACAGCCCAGCGTACCCGCCATATATGACGATATTAATCCCACAGAAAAGGTTTGGGGCTATTCGGAACAGCAGGTGAAACATAGCAGAGAACGCCCCGCAATTTGGTAGCTCAACAGGATCCAATTATCAATAAGAGACATCAGCTGGATGTGGAATATCTGGAGGAACTTATTGATTCTCTTCCTCGGCGAAGTGAGGCCATTACCACGGCTAGAGGTTGTGTTAAATGGTATTAGCGTGACGTCTCTTGGAGCGACTAATATTTTGTCCGATGTACTTTGTCTTGGGCAACAGACCAATGGTACATACAGGGTGTTCGGAAATTTCCCATTATAAACATGTAGGACTTGTAGAGGGGAGTGATATATATGCACTCCGGCTTCAGGCCAGGAGTGGCCTACCGGGACCATCCGACCGCCGTGTCATCCTCAGAGGAGCATGCGGATAGCAGGGGTCAGCACACCGCTCTCTCGGTCGTTATGATGGTAGAGGGGAGTGAGTACATAATATTTTGTATAGAAAACACATATCAGGGATCCAACGACGCTACAGAGCGTCAACGTTGTATTCGCCGGCGCCGGTAAATACCGTATATGTACACTGAAGAGCCAGGCTAACTGGTACACCTGCCCAACATCGTGTAGGGCCCCAACAGGCACGCAGAATTGCCGCAGCACGACGTGGAATGGTCTCGACTAATGTCTGCAGGGAACTGACACCATGAATGCTGCAAGGCTGTCCATAAATCCGTGAGAGTACGAGGGAGTGTATGTCTCTTCTGAACAGCATGTATCAAGGCATCCAAGATATGTTCAATAATGTTCATGTCTCGAGAGTCTGGTGGCCATCAGAAGTGTTTAAACTCAGAAGAGTGTTCCTGGAGCTACTCTGTAGCAGTTCTGGGCGTGTGGGGTGTCCCATTGTACTGCTCGAATTGCCCAAGTCCGTCGGAACGAACAATGAACATGAATTGATGCAGCTAATCAGACACGATGCTGACGTATGTGTCATCTGTGACAGTCGTATCTAGATGTATCAGCGGTCCCATATCACTCCAAATGCACATGCCCCACGCCATTACAGAGCCTCCACCAGCTCAAAAAGTCCCCTGCTGAGATGCAGGGCCCATGGATTCATGAGGTTTCTCCATATTTGTGCAAGCCCATTCCGTCGATACAATTTGAAACGAGACTTGTCCGACCAGACAACATGTTTCCAGTCATCAAGAGTCGAATGTCAGTGTTGATAGCCCAGGCGAGACGTAAAGCTTTGTGTCGTGCATTCAGCAAGGGTACACGAGTAGGCCGAAGCCCATATCGATGATGTTTCGTTGAATGGTTTGCACGCTGACACTTGCTGATGGCCCAGTGTTGAAAACTGCAGCAATTTGCGGAAGGGTTGCACTTCTGTCAATTGAACGATTCTCTTCAGTTGTGGTTGGTCCCGTTCTTGCAGGTTCTTTCTCCGGTCGCAGTGATGTCGGAGATTTGATGTTTTACCGGATTCCTGATGTTCACGGTACACTCGTGAAATGGTCGTACGTGAAAATCCCCACTTCATCATTACCTCGGAAATGCTGTGTTTCTTATTTCGTGCGCCGGGTGTAATACCTCGTTCGAACTCACTAAAATCTTGATAACCTGTCATTGTAGCAGCAGTCACCGATCTAACAACTGTGCCAGACACTTGTTGTCTTATATAGGCGGACACGTGCCTATACCAATTTCTTTGGTGCTTCAGTGTATATACAGGGTGATTCCGTGATGATGTTACGAATGTTCTAGGATGATGGAGGAGGATAATTGTGTCAATTTGAGGTAAGAGTCTCTCCAACAGAAACGAACGAGTTGTAATCACAGAATAAGGCTTTCACGGCATTCGTTGTCATCACTTAACACTTACGGGCTGAGATGCCATGGTCCATACATAAAACTCTATCCTGACGTTTCGCCTTCGACTGTGGAAGGCATCCTCCGAGGACAAGCGGCGAACTGCAACGAGAGCGCGAGGGTGCGCCGTATATACAAGCCATCCAGAGGGCGCCGCTGTCAGTCACGTGACGTCGGCTGTGCTATAATCTCTGAATTGCCAACTTTCTCACTTGAAATTAATCGATTGTCACGCTGTTGCTGCATTGTTGACATCCATCTTGTCCAGCTTAATGCCTTCATCTTTTCTACTAAAATTACTGCAGTGTTTAGCAACCTCAATAGCCTCTCTGTACATTCGCGCATAATAATGCGACGTCTTTGCTATGACGGTCGTCTCACTAAACGTCAGGGGAGAGTTTTGTGTATGGACCATGGCATCTCAGCCCGGAAGTGTTAAGTGATGAACAAGTTGTATGTTATAAGTGGAAACCTTTGTAATACCCTTGGCAGTGGAATACACGTACTGGTACCGTTTTTAGTAAACATGGGCTCTAAAATGCACATCTGGGCAGCTATAAACACTTGTTCATTTTCGCTACTGTGAAACGCATCTCCTCTACTGAACAAGTGCCTATGGCTCTTAAGATATGCATTTAAGATTCCACGTTCACTAGATATTTCTTCTTATTTTGATTCATACTTCCACCTCTGAAAGTTGCCTGCCCTACAAATAACAGTATCACCACACGTATTCCACTGTTAAAGAAGAACGGTTTTCGCCTGCAACTTTCGAGTCGGTTGTTTCTAATTCAGGAAGCCTTCGTCAAATTGATGCATTTATGCTTCTCCATCATCCTAGATATTTTGTAACATCATCACTGATCACAATGTAGATACATACATTTGCAGGCGCCGGAGCCAATAATTTTGCACTGTGGCGTCGTTGAATGACATTTCCGGACATGGGTCCCTATACAAAATATTATATACTCACCTCTACAAGTCTTAGAAGTTTGCAGCGTTAATTCCGAACACCCTGCAATTCTGAATGACCTTGTCGCTCGTGATCGATTTAGGAAACGTCTCTCCAGTGGTGAGTGAGTAACTGTAAAAATGATACATTGTGAAATCTTGCTTATAAGTCCGAGACCTTTTCTTAACTTGTAAAGCGCCTGTTAGTGAACACGTCATCAGAGGCTATAAGGGCAAGTGTCGCGGTGTAGCTGCTGCGTCTATCGCGGGTTTCTGTTCGTTGTAAACACGGTGATTCCGTGACGACGTTACTATATTTCAGGAACGATGGATAAGGATACATGTATCAATGTGAGATAAGAGCTCCTGCTCCGGAAACGACGGACTCAAAAGTTACGAGCGAAAATTGCTGTGATACCCTTGACAGTGGAATACACCTACCTTTACTGTTGTTACTTTGTAGGGAAGGCAATTCCTGGAAAATGTCCTGTTTGTTATTCACCAACGGGTATGGAACCATCATGATGGAGACCCATCTCGCTTTGAACCGAGTGTTCGTGAACACCTGGATTTGGCATTTTCAGAAAAGTGAATAGGCATGGATGATCCTCTTTAGTGTCTAGCACCTGTACATGATCTCACCCCACTTAATTTCTCTCCTAGGAGCCATGTGGTCTTGTGTATGTGAAACCTGTCAGTACTGAAGAGGATCTTCTGGCAAGAAATCTCGCTGCCTGCGACACTGTCCAAACGCTAACGGTGATATTAGAACGGATACGGCAGGACTATGTGTGACGACGCCATGATTGCATTGAGGCTGTGGGACGCTAGTTTGAACAACTGTCGCAAAGGTAGCAGTTTGGGAAACTTGCGCAAGTCAGATGTACCACAGACTTAAGATTAACGGTCTCACTGACATCAAGTTAAGTGTGCCGTTACTAGTCCATTAACAGGGTAAATTGTCTCAGGCGAATTGGTGCTATTCAGTGGGAGTGGTATACGTCATGATCGGGATTAAGAAGTTGGATCTAGGCTTATACTTTCGACTCTGTCGATTCCGGAATAGTGTCCCTTACGTCAAATTGATAAATTGCCCCTTCTCTACTATTCATGAAAGTTTGCAACATTGTGGCACAATCACTTTGTGTAACAGCAGTTTGACACAGTGCTTTTGACGTCAACCTTACGAAACTCCATCACCAAAGCTGTATTTATTCTTTTAAACTGAAAACTCTCCATACATTACAGAAAAAATAAACATTCTCCACCAATTACAGTCTAACACTGGATATATTCGCTCATGCGTTAAGTACACTGACAACTTCTACAAATCTGAGATGATGTTTCGTTACGTTGCAATAGACCTTCCTCTCGTGAAAGGTGCTGTAGTTTCCTTTTCAATACATCTTTACTATTACAATGTGTTTTCTTGGGCTGTCTTGCGTATTTCACTAAGTATCTAAGTCAGTGACTCCCAGTATTTCTGAGACCATTAGCTCTGATGCAGTCAGATGTTAGCTAGTACCCCATCCCTCAAATTCCGACCACTGAGCGTCCCCCTTCGCCATCCAATAACAACTTAGCCCCAGGCACCCAGCTAAACTATTGTTGTCGTTGTGGTCTTCAGTCCTGAGACTGGTTTGATGCAGCTCTCCATGCTACTCTATCCTGTGCAAGCGTCTTCATCTCCCAGTACCTACTGCAGACTACATCCTTCTAAATCTGCTTAGTGTATTCATCTCTTGGTCTCCCTCTACCATTTTTACCCTCCACGCTGCCCTCCAGTACTAAATTGGTGATCCCTTGATGCCTCAGAACATGTACTACCAACCGATCCCTTCTTCTGGTCAAGTTGTGCCACAAAATCCTCTTCTCCCCAATTCTATTCAATACCTCCTCATTAGTTATGTGATCTACCCATCTAATCGTCAGCATTCTTCTGTAGCACCACATTTCGAAAGCTTCTATTCTCTTCTTGTCCAAACTATTTATCGTCCATGCTTCACTTCCATACATGGCTACACTCCACACAAATACTTTCAGAAACGACTTCCTGAAACTTAAATCAATACTCGATGTTAACAAATTCCTCTTCTTCAGAAATGCTTTCCTTGCCATTGCCAGTCTACATTTTATATCCTCTCTACTTCGACCATCATCAGTTCTTTTGCTCCCCAAATAGCAAAACTCCTTTACTACTTTAAGTGTCTCGTTTCCTAATCTAATTCCCTCAGCATCACCCGACTTAATTCGACTACATTCCATTATCCTCGTTTTGCTTTTGTTGATGTTCCTCTTATATACTCCTTTCAAGACACTGTCCATTCCGTTCAACTGCTCTTCCAAGTCCTTTGCTGTCTCTAACAGACTTACAATGTCATCGGCGAACCTCAAAGTTATTATTTCTTCTCCATGGATTTTAATACCTACTCCGAACTTTTCTTTTGTTTCCTTTCCTGCTTGCTCAATATACAGATTGAATAGCATCGGGGAGAGGCTACGGCCCTGTCTCACTCCCTTCCCAACCACTGCTTCCCTTTCATGTCCGTCGACTCTTGTAAGTGCTATCTCGTTTCTGTACAAATTGCAAATAGCCTTTCGCTCCCTGTATTTTACCCCTACCACCTTCAGAATTTGAAAGAGAGTATTCCAGTCAACATTGTCAAAAGCTTTCTCTAAGTCTACAAATGCTGGAAACTTAGGTTTGCCTTTCCTTAATCTTTCTACTAAGATAAGTCGTAGGGTCAGTATTGCCTCATGTGTTCCAACATTTCCATGGAATCCAAACTGATATTCCCCTAGGTCTGTAATGAATTCGCGTTAGTGTTTTGCAGCTGTGACTTATTAAACTGATAGTTCGGTAATTTTCACATCTGACAGCACCTGCTTTCTTTGGGATTGGTATTATCATATTCTTCTTGAAGTCTGAGGGTATTTCGCCTGTCTTATACATCTTGCTTACCAGATGGTAGAGTTTTGTCAGGACTGGCTCTCCCAAGGCTGTCAGTAGTTCTAATGGAATGCTGTCTACTCTCGGGGCCTTGTTTTGACTTAGGTCTTTCAGTGCTCTGTCAAACTCTTCATGCAGTATCATATCTCCCATTTCATCTTCATCTACCTCCTCTTCCATTTCCATAATATTGTCCTCAAGAGCATCGCCCCTGTATAGACCCTCTATATACTCCTTCCACCTTTCTGCTTTCCCTTCTTTGCATAGAACTGGGCTTCCATCTGAGCTCTTGATATTCATGTAAGTGGTTCTCTTTTCTCCAAAGATCTCTTTAATTTTCCTGTAGGCAGTAACTATCTGACCCCTCGTGAGATAAGCCTCTACATCCTTACATTTGTCCTCTAGTCATTCCTGCATAGCCATTTTGCACTTCCAGTCGATCTCATTTTTGAGACGTTTGTATTCCGTTTCGCCTGCTTCACTTACTGCATTTTTGTATTTTCTCCTTTCATCAATTAAATTCAGTATCTCTTCTGTTCCCCAGGATTTCTACTAGCCCTCATCTTTTTACCTACTTGATCCTCTGCTGCCTACACTATTTCATTCCTCTAAGCTACCCATTCTTCTTCTGCTATATTTCTTTCCCCCATTCCTGTCAATTGTTCCCTTATGCTCTGCCTGAAACTCTGTACAACCTCTGATTCTTTCAGAGTATCCAGGTCCCAACTCAATAAATTCCCACCTTTTTGATGTTTCTTCAGTTTTAATCTACAGTTCATAACCAGTAGATTGTGGTCAGAGTCCACATCTGCCCCTGGAAATGTCTTACAATTTAAAACCTGGTTCTTAAATCTCTGTCTTAGCATTATATAATCTATCTGAAACCTTCTAGTATCTCCAGGGTTCTTCCATGTATACGACATTCTTCGATGATTCTTGAACCAAGTGTTAGCTATGATTAAGTTATGCTCTGTGCAAAATTCTACTAGGTGGCTTCCTCTTTCATTCCTTAGTCCCAATCCATATTCACCTACTATGTTTCCTTCTCTTCCTTTTCCTACAGTCGAATTCCAGTCACCCATGACTATTAAATTTTCGTCTACCTTCACTACCTGAATAATTTCTTTTATCTCATCATACATTTCATCAATTTCTTCATCATCTGCAGTACTAGTTGGCATATAAATTTGTACTACTGTAGTAGGCGTGGGCTTCATGTCTATCTTGGCCACAATAATGCTTTCACTATGCTGTTTGTCGTATCTTACACGCACTCCCATTTTTTTTATTCATTATTAAACCTACTCCTACATTACCCCTATTTGATTTTGTATTTATAACCCTGTATTCACCTGACCAAAAGTCCTATTCCTCCTGCCACCGAACTTCACTAATTCCCACTATATCTAACTTTAACCTATACATTTTGTAACATCCTACTCATCACTTATCTCGTTTTGATGTGTGTTCACCCCCAGCTAATTGACTAACAGATCAACAGAGAGTGCAAAACTGCCACAATATCTGATAATGCAAAAAAAGTAATAAGGCCCTGTGACTCCTGATTGAACTGCAGTGGCAGTGTTGGCATTAATTGATTCAGAATTGATCACTTTTAATTAAAAAGAGGTGCTCATTGATGTTATATTTAGCTATTGAACACCAGATGCAAGTGTTGAACATAAAATTAATTAAGAAAGTGACTTGGGATTTCAACTACTTGATTGAAGACACATGCAGTCGATTAGCACAAATTTATTTTAAGTCCCGACCTTCAATCATCACATTACAAGACTCTCCTATCAGGCAGTGGTAATAAATTGCGTTTATGTGGAGTAAAGCACGATAAATCAAAATTAATTCCTATTGACTGACCCAGGCGTAATGCGAAGTGTGAGAAGAATTCCTCAATACACGGCCCATGAAACCCTCGTGGAAACTTTTCCGATGTGATCCAACAAATAAATCAGCCAGAGCAGGTGCAATATCATCGAATTCAGCATGGCGGGGCGTTGTCGTTGTGAGGACGTCAGCCGGCCTCATGGTGCTGCAAGGCTGCACTCGTCTATTCGCTCTTAGCTATCTTGCTCAGTACATAGCTGAACCACTATCTCCAAGCTCAATCGTTCCATTTGCTAAGTCCTAAACTGCAGAGATGCTCACTCTTTCTCAGGCAAGCTGAGTAAAGAACGCCACGTCCACCCTCTAGGTAAGCTGGGAATGGAAGACCCCTGCGGGGACTTCTCCCAGTCTGCTCTTCGCCTCAGTTTCCCCTCCAGCAAAATCACTTACGCCAATTGCAGTGCAAGTCGCGTTAATTATGCATCGCTTTCCAGTGGTGACCTATGCCTGCTCTGGGAAGTGAACAAATTCCCACAAAATTTCCCTTCCTCTATTCTGACTCCCAGGAGAGTACTTCAAATTCCTTGGTCCTATGTTCCCATCGTAGGCCAGCGTATTTCATTCTGTCGCTCTTCACCTGATTTACTTCAGACTCTGTGGACTGTGAATTCAGCGTGAAGTTGCTATAGTCACAAACATGCATATTTTGGCCTCTGTTGACCGCTGCCCCGTAGCTTTGCGCGGCTTACTCGCATGTTTCACTGAAAATGGGACGATGGACAATTATCAACAGGTGTACAAGTTCTCCGTATGCTTCCCAGTACACCAGCATGGGGTCAACCACCCACTCACTGTCACTCATCTTAAGGCAGCTGGAGGCCAGGCCCCGTTACCGCTTTCTCAGAGCTTCAGCCGGCCTAAGCTGCCTTTTGCCGCTTCCCTTCCCTGCTCCCGAGCCGGCCACGGTCAACTCTGAATACTTCCCTGGGACGCGTTTCCACAAAGTTTTCATGTAATGTGAATTACTTTAAAACCATCACCCAACATTAATTATTCCAATACGTCCATACTATATGCTCTACAAAATGCATTCTGCCTTGTCAGTCATTTTTCTTCAGCCCTACCGTTCGCTCAACGTGAGTTAGGTCATCTTTAATGACTTCATGTAAGGGGCATAGTTCTTGCCATCTTACTATTTCCCTTTTTAAATTTTCTAATCTACCTGCCCGATTAAGGGATCTGACATTCCACGCTCCAATCCGTAGAACGCCAGTTTTCTTTCTCCTGATAACGATGTCCTCTTGAGTAGTCCCCGCCTGGAGATCCGAATGTGAGACTATTTTACCTCCAGAATATTTTACCGAAGAGGACGCCATCATCATTTAGTCATACAGTAAAGCTGCATGCCCTTGGAAGAAATTACGGCTGTAGTTTCCCCTTGCTTTCAGCCGTTCGCAGTACCACAACAGCAAGGCCGTTTTGGTTAGTGTTACAAGGCCAGATCAGTCAATCATCCAGACTGTTGCCCCTGCAACTACTGAAAAGGCTGCTACCCCTCTTCAGGAACCACACATTTGTCTGGCCTCTCAACAGATACCCCTTCATTGTGGTTGCACCTATGGTACGGCTATCTGTATCGTTGAGGCATGCAAGCCGCCCCACCAACAGCAAGGTCCATGGTTCATAGGGGGGCCAGCTAAACTACAGAACGAAAAAGAACTGTCTTTGAACAATTTTAATTTTAAAACGACGGAAGACGATATTCTGTTTTGTGGGTGTTTTATTAAGCCACAAAATCGATTCTGAGTACATCTCGAGTAGACATTTGCTCACTGGACTCATTACTTCTGATTCGGAAAGAATTGGAAAACTTCAGGAAATTAATGCTTTGTATCTGACGATTCTAATAATAATAGTAGTAATACCGGTTAGTATACCTTATGGCATTAGTCTTGTGTTGTGCTGTGAATTAGTTCACTTACCTGTTTCGAATGAGTAATGAAGCAATTTCTGGTCTGTTGCAGGAACTATCTACAACATGGAGAAGACACTTCCGTGGGATATATAGCGTTTATTATGAATGTCTCTCACTTCCACGGTCATCAATATATGGTACAAAGCACGAAGTATATGGGTAGTGGGTGGACTACGTGAGGAACCTGTGATCTCCACAGCATAGTGTCACGTGTACATTCTTCTTTTCCTTGTGCCATCCGCACAGCGTCGGCGTGGCTAGCCCCTCCTACCCAGATAGGAATATGTGCACCCCAACTGTCTGCATGTAGTACTAGTCATGTGAAAGGGATGCGGATCGTGTAACTGAGGCAATGCTTGGGTACCAGCCTGGTATTCACATAGTGGGATGTTGGAATCCACCTAAACACCACTTCCAGGCTGACCGGCATACCAACCTTGGTCATTAATATGGATGCGGCATTCGATCCCGAGCCCATGCATCTACCCGTTCCGAAAGCGACGCCTTACCGAGCATGACCATTCAGTGGGCCACATAGTGTCATGCATTAATGTCAATAATCGATACAAAAATAATTGCTGATAACTTATGTAATTAATATTAGAGACTTCCAAAAATGTGATACTAACCTAACATAAAATAACCTAACCTAACCTAACCTATACACTGTTCAAAAGGTTGGGGAATACGTGCATCAACGTACGGTATATGAAATCTGTTTTGATACAGGCGGCAGCTGCGGTCTTATTGCATAGTTTGAGATCTCCACTTTGAAACGTCCCCTTAGAAAAATTTATGAATTACTGTGCTGATAAACCTCTTACATTATTTGATTTTCAAACAGCTGAGCAGAACTGAACGTACTCAGACATTTCGCTCTTTACCTATTCTGATCAACACTAAACTGACACAATATTTTTAGCGCAACGCAATCTGACTTTCAATAATCCCTACAAAAGAATGGCCCTGACTAACAATAATCTATACCTTTCATCATCTCTTACCTCACAAAAATCTTCGTTACTCGAATTGCTGCAATACAGCGTGCGCCACTACTGCCAGCTAAATAAAAGATTCAAACTACTGAAGGCATTAACTACTGATAGGCATAGTTAGCAAATGAAAGATTTTGATAGAGAACAAACAATATATTTACCTTAATAGTGTTCAAAAGTCATAATATATATAGCAGTTCACGACATCCAGTCTTACAAATTTACTGTCTTTGATGGACACACGTCCAGATCATCCGCTCTCAAAACTCTGCCATTTCTCTCCCCACAACCACCACTGCTGGTGGCTCACCTCCAACTGCGCAACGCTACGCGCTGTTAACAGCCAACTACACAGCACAGCCAGTGATTTTCATACAGAGCGCTTCGTGGCGGTGGCGTTATCAATATAAGAATCTAAACAGCCTACTTACAACTTTCACTGTAGGCGACAATTAAAATCATTCGCCATCTATTGGCACTGTTGCATTAAAGCGAAAGGTGGCCCCTCGGAATACAGTGACTACCGGTGTCCCAGCGTTTTCTACTGAGGTCACAGATGATAGCTGACATTTGCGAACGTCACTTCAACTAAGCTTATGCCATACAGCATTTTAATGCAGTGAAAGTGGCAAGAGAGATCTATTTTATCCAAGAAGGTTGAACCTTTGGTCGTATTGCTGGAGATGCTAACGTCTCTCTATGTGTCATCCATAGATTGTGGACACGCTACAGGGAAACAGGTCAGCACACAAGGCAGGTTGAACAGGTCCCCAACGCATTACAACCCCACGTGAAGACCGATATCTGGCCATCTTTACATTGCGACGGCGTAAGGATACCGTCAGAGCACTGTAAGACGGTCTCAGAAGCACCACTGGGGCCGCTGTGTCCGATCAGACAGGTTATGTGTAAGGGCCTTACGAACCAGACATCATGTTCGAGTACCCTGGTTGACACTAACATCTTGTAGCTCCCCTTCAGTTCTGCTCTTCCGATGTCAATTGGCAACTTCATCACTGGTGAGAAGTGTTACTCACAGAGCCAGATATCCTCTGACGCAAAGAGATGGCCGTGGTGAGCGGTACCTGCCAAGTGTTGTCCAGGAAATCGACAGATTTCCAGTGTTCTGTGATGTTGTGGCGAGGCTCCATTGTTGACAGCCATACAGATCTCGTTGCTGCCCCTTGTCGTCTGCCGGCCATTGTGGCCGAGCGGTTCTAGGCGCTTCAGTCCGGAAGCGCGCTGCTGCTACGGTCGCAGGTTCGAATCGTTCCTAGGGCATGGATGTGTGTGATGTCCTTAGCTTAGTTAGGTATAAGTAGTTGTAAGTTCTAGCGGCTGATGACCTCAGATGTTAAGTCCCGTAGTGCTTAGAGCCATTTGAACCATTTGAACCTTGTCGCCTTACCGCCAGTCGGTACACTGAACAAGTCCTGTTCGACCATGTGATGGCTTCTGCCTACGGTGATGGGCCTGAATTCCTCTTAATGCCAGGTCCTATGTAGCGGGCGTCAGCAGGGATGTCTTGCGAAGCCTGGACACTGAAGTAATGGACTGACCATCGGCAAGTCTGCACCTGAACCTCATCGTGCGTATGTAGGACATGCTTGACATACAATTCGTGGTCGACCTGTTCCAGCAGACACTCTCGAAGGACTGTCACAGACTCATTGAATAATTGGGATGGGTACCACAGTGTGACCTTCGTAGACGTATATGGAGCAGGTCGGTGTCAGGTAACGATAAACGCTCACAGAGGGCTTACACACTATTGGAGCTCTCGGAATACAATGAAAGCACCCAGGATGACGGTATGAATGAGTGTTTGCACTTTGTTTTTCAACACCTGTCGGGCATTTCAGTTGGTTTTATACAAAAGATCGAAGACTTAATGATGTTTTATAGTGTACTTGAATTGTGGGGGATAAAGGTACAAACTGGTAACGTACTCACTCCTCAATTACTGTTTAATGTAGTATGGCATATACCTACTGTCATGTTTCTCTGATTCTTTTGAGCAACGTTGTAATGATCGTTAAAAAATAATTTAATTTCGTGATTGAAACACAATCGAACTCTTTTGGTTTCTCCCCCTCGGAAAATTTCATTTTACCCGCCACGGCATAATTACCTCCCAGGTTTGGTACCACTGGATTACGTCCTCAGACTTTTGAAGCTTGGAACACCGAATGCTTCTCATACTGGATCGCTAGAAGGAGCAAGGAGAATACGGTGTCATCCAACACAAGCTGTGTAAGACGGCGACGTCGCAGCCACTCTCCGGTGTCACTGCCGGCCGTGTACGAGCCAACGCCGCCACGCAGCCGGTAATGACCACACAACGTCCGGTCAGTCCCAGGCAGCAACGATAATGCGTGGCTGCAAGACTCTAATGGCAGCCGTCGCCTCCGTGTCGCTTCGCGTTATTTATCACCCTATCTGGCCGGCCAGGTGCGGCGTCGCTTTTTGCTGAGTCGCCTGTGCTGATGACGCCCTGGGCAGCGCAAGTAACTGGCGTTTCCCCCGCCGACGGGACGTGACGGATGGACGGCGACGCAAAACCGCGCGCTTTGTTGCAGGAGCGAAGGCTCGGGCGACGGCAAACAGCAATCGCGGAACCCATCACCTCTCTGCAGCAGATTAGCCGCACCCGCCTCGTGTCCAACTGTGATTGCTTCCTTCTCCGACGACGAAATCGCCACAGCGGACGTAAGAGATTTATTTCTTTATAGCCTGTTGCTCAAAGTGCCAGGAAGACGTCGATTACCTGGTTGCTGCGACGGAAATTTTTTTCTTCTTGGGGGATCGCCTGGAAGACGTGCGGAGAATCTAATTACGACCGACCGGTTTCAGTATCGATCCTTCGACTCTTGATTATAGGTTGTGCAAATTGCAGTCACCAGAACTGACACGTGCCCGCACACACTCGCAATCACTATCGCAGCAAGACACCTGTACCTCAAGACTATGACGCTCTTCTATACGGCGACGTCAACTTCTAAACGTTTCCTTGAATCAAAACAACAGAAAATATTCCTATTAACATATCCTCCACAATACCTTACAAGTAATGTACATCTATCACTATCACACGGGTGGCATTTACACATACGTTACAATCACACATGGTGTAACATTTTTACTCCTGCAGTGGTGATTACTGTATTGTCATTCAAAACAAGATCTATGATTGGAATTTTAAAAGAAGTGAATAACACCTATGAGGGTTTCTGGATCTGAATTAATAAGAAAAAGACGAGATGTGTGGTGATAACAGCAAGAAAAGTAAGAACAACTATAAAGCTAGGACAGGAAGATACAGAACCAGTTACTGCTTTCAGATATCTGGGTAGCATAATTGCAGAAGACATGAGGTGCTCCTAAGGAGGTGAAAACGCGTACAGCATTTTCTAAGGAAGTAATAACAAGAGGAGGCTTCCCTGCGGGTGCCCCGACGGGCACCTGAGGAAAAGAGAGGCGAAGTGCTTTACATGGAGCGTGGCGTTATACGGAGCTGAGATACGATCAGTGTGGAAAGAGGAAGAAACAAGAATACAAGCATTTGATGGGTGAATTTGGAGGAGGTTGGAAGGGATAAAATGGATAGAAAAAGTGAGAGATGATGAGATGCTGAGAGGAGTGGGGGAAGACAGAGAAATTTTAAAGGTAATCAGGAAGACGAAACACAAATGGTTTGGACAGTGGATGAGACGAGATTGCTTACAGATGGATTCTGCGGAAGAAACGGTGACTGGAAGAAGAAGAAAAAGAAGAAGAAGGATGCAGAACATACTAGATGGTGGATTGAATAAGGATAGAGAACACTTATGAGAAAAAGAATAGTGTAGCAAATGATATGATAGCATGGAGTGCAACGTGTGCAGACTTGTCGTATGGCACAATCTGATGATGATTATGATGAAGATGTTGATGATGAAAGCATCTTACGTAGTGGGGAAGACAGTCGACGCCACAAGAAATGACAACGGCGCCAGCTACGCACATCACGAAATTTTCCGTAAGAGGATTCTATGAATTATCTAATAGTAAACTACCCTCCCGATGGATGAGAGCCTCAGACAGCTGTGTGACCAGTGATTCGTTGATACCAGATACTTCAAACATTTAAACTCTATTATCAGTGGGTCAGTGGAAATGCGACTGTCTGAGGTGCATAGCAGTCCGGAAGGTGGTTTCCAGTTAAGTATACCTGGAATCGTGTTGTAGAAAAACTACTTGCTCTCAGTAGCCAGCGTCGTTCTTCAGTTTTACACTCTGGAGACGGTCGATTTGATATCGATGATCCGCGCGGGTTAGTCGCGCGGTCAAAGGCATCTTGTCACGGTCCACGCGGCTCCTCTCCATCGGAGGTTCGATTCCTCCCTCGTGCATGGGTGTGTGTTTTGTCCGTAGAGTAAGTTAGTTTAAGTTAGATTAAGTAGTGTGTAAGCTTAGAGGCCGATGATCTAAGCACTTTGTCCCATAAGATCTTACCACAAATTTACAATATCGATGAGGTTATCTGTCACAACACAGAGCGCTCACAGCAGCGCACAGACTTGCACCAGACATGCACGCACTCTACCAGAACATTTGCAGTGACAACTGGATATACTGCTTACGCACAGACGCGATTTTAACCTGGGACGGCTTAGTGTACTTTCACTGATATACAGCTGAAAATGGCAGGAAAACTGGTTCCGAAATATCGTCACAATAATTTATTGCCACCTGGTACTTCTCCCCAAATTTCATGAAACGATCCATACACTAGACTGCTTTTAAAATTTCACAGTGAAACCTATTGTACATAAAAGGTGGTACTCCATGAAGGCCCTTCGTCTTCTATTTCTATATTACTATATGATGTTTCATTTTCTATATCATTACTGCTGCCATTTAGTGTCATGGTCATATAAATTCTGGATGCAGGGCTATATGTTCTCTCTCTTGCGCATTCTTCAAAAAAATGGTTCAAATGGCTCTGAGCACAATGGGACTCAACTGCTGAGGTCATAAGTCCCCTAGAACTTAGAACTACTTAAACCTAACTAACCTAAGGACATCACTCACATCCATGCCCGAGGCAGGATTCGAACCTACGACCGTAGCGGTCGCGCGATTCCGGACTGTAGCGCCTAGAACCGCTCGGCCACTCCGGCCGGCTCGCATTCTTCTTTTAATATTCTTAAAATAGTGTTCGCCATTACATCTGCTCATTAGCATGGATTCCTAAGCGAGTGGTGTATGCTGTCATCTGTCATCCATTGTCATCTGCCTTGTGTCTAAGTGGTTCAGTGTTCTCGGGTGCCAGGTTAGCCACATTTACTTCTGGACTCGCACAGTTGTTCATTCGACGTAAGTCTGTTAGTAAGGACTATGCCCAGTTAGGAAATGTGCCATTCCCCTTCTTGGGTAGCATGTTTTGTTACTAATCTTTCACTTATGTTCAGGAAGAAATTACTGACTCCCAGCACATATCACATGTACCCTGTTCCCTTTTCCATGTGTCCAACACCCATATTTTAATGGGCGTTTATTGGTGACCATCTCAGTACCCGATGTTGACTGAGTCTGTATCTATTCCAGTCTTCCATTAGTTCATTTCCCCCTTCCCCCTCTCGTCATCCATCTCCCCCTCCTCCCTCCTCCTTCCCCTATCTCCTTCTCCACTCTGTTCTCTATATCCATCTCCTTCTCCTTACTTTCTCTGCCACATCCTCCTCTTTTCTTTCTCTGTCCATTTCTCCTATCCTTTCTCTGTCCAGCTCCTCCTCCCCCATCTCCCTGAGCCCCTTTTCCTCCCATCTCCATCTATCCATCTTCTCCTCTTCCCTTTCTCTGTCTATTTCCACCTCCCCCTCTGTCTGTCCATCTCTTCCTCACCCCTCTTTCTGTCTATCTCCTCCTCTTTCCTTTCTCTGACCATCTCCTCTCTCCCCTGGGTTCGTCCATCTCCTCTTCCTCTTATCTATATCTCCTCCTTATCCCTATTTGCTTATTCATCTCCTACTCCCCTTCTCTCTCCACATTATCATTCCTACTTCAATAGGAATTTGCTGGTTCTTACCCATATAGTACTTTTTTTTCCAGATAGTAAGTAATCTGTATATCAACTTTGGCTGAAATCTAACTAGAGGTTTAGGAGGAGCATTTTCCATATTTTTCCCACGTAGTGACATATTACATATATTTCACATGCATTTAACGTATTTCACACATATTTGTACACATATTTCACCTATATCTCTAGTGATTTTGTTTTCATGCAGCTCAATGTTTATGAGATGATTACTATGACTGACTGAACTATGACTGACCTATGCGTCGTAAGATGATGTAATGTCGCAAGTACATCCATTGGTGTATGTGGATACTGTCCATCAAATGTGTTTGCTAATAGGGCTAGCAGTAAAGAAGAAATAAATTAAAAGATAATGCATGATGTGGCAGTCTTGCAAGCGTCCATGTGTTTATGACACCCTGTCTCCCGAAAAATGGTTCCATGATTAGCAATTATACGAAGAGCAAAAGTAGCTGAATTTAACTGTTTGAAAGCTCAGTAATATGCCTGTCCCACTTCAAGGTTTTACGAATACTTACACCCAAAACTTTGGAGCACTCTACCCTATTTACTGACTCCTGCTCAAGTGCTACGTGTGCGGTTGTTGGGTTGTTTCTGGGAAGAGACCAAACTGCGAGGTCATCAGTCTCGTCGGATCAGGGAAGGAAGTCGGCCGTGCCCTTTCAGAAGAACCATCCCGGCATTTGCCTGGAGCGATTTAGGGAAATCACGGAAAACCTAAATCAGGATGGCCGGACGCGGGTTTGAACCGTCGTCCTCCCGAATGCGAGTCCAGTGTGCTAACCACTGCACCACCTCGCTCGGTCAAGTGCTACATCAGTTGATGGTATGACTATTTGTTGAACGGAAATGACTAGGGTGCCTTTCTCCAAAATTTAGAGAGATGCCATTTTCAGAGAACCAGATAATTATTCTCCGGAAGATATCACTTCCTAAATCTTCTCTTGGTTTCTCTCTAACATGTTTTGTAATAATACTAGTATCATCTGCAAAAATACCAATTTTGCTAGTTGAATGTTAAATGGAAGCTTATTCGCTTATACACTGAAGCGCAAAACAAACTGATACAGACAAGCGTATTCAAATACAGATATATGTAAACAGGCAGAATACGTTGCTGCGGGCGGCAAGTGAGTTAGAACGTGGTGCTATAGTCGGTGCACGAACGATGGGATACAGGAACCCCGAGGCACCGACGAAGTGGGGATTTTCCCGTACGACCATTTCACGAGTATACCATGAATATTGGGAATCCAGTGAAACATCAAATCTCCGACATCGCTGTGGCCGGAAAAAGATCCTGAAGAACGGTGCCAACGACGACTGAAGAGAAGCGTTCAACGTGACAGAAGTGCAACCTTTCCCAAAACTGCTGCAGATTTCAGTAATGGGCAATCAACAAGTGTCAGCGTGCAAACCACTGAACGGAGAATCATCAATCTACATCTACATCTACGTGATTACTCTTCTATTCACAATAAAGTGCCTGGCAGAGGCCACAATGCACCACCTTCAAGCTGCCTCTCTACCTTTCCACTCTCGAACGGCACACGGGAAAAACGAGCACTTAAATTTTTCTGTGCGAGCTTTGATTTCTCTTATTTTATCGTGATGATCATTTCTTCCTATGTAGATGGGTGACAACAGAATGTTTTCGCAATTGGGGGAGAAAACTGGTGATTGAAATTTCATTAGAGGATCACGTCGCAACGAAAAACGCATTTGTTTTTATGATTGCCACTCCAATTCACGTATCATGTCCGTGACACTATCTCCCCTATTTCGCTGCCCTTCTTTGTACTTCTTCGATGTCATCCGTCAGTCCCACCTGATACGAATCCCACACCGCACAGCAATACTCCAGAATAGGGCGGACAAGCATGCTGTAATCAGTCTCTTTAGTACACCTGTTACACCTTCTAAGTATTTTGCCAATGAATCGCAGTCATTGGTTTGCTCTACCCACAGTATTATTTATGAGATCGTAAAATTAAGGTTATTTTTAATTGTAATCCCTAAGTATTTAGTTGAATTTACAGCCTTCAGATTTGTGTGACTTATTACGTAATCGAAATTTAGCCGATTTCTTTTAGTACTCATTTGAATAACTTCACACTTTTCCTTATTCAGGGTCAATTGCCACTTTTCGCACCATACAGATAGCTTATCTAAATCATTTTGCAAGTCGTTTTGATCATCTGATGACTTTACAAGACGGTAAACGACAGAATCACCTGCAAACAATCTAAGACGGCTACTCAGAGTGTCTCCTATGTTGTTAATATAGATCAGGAACAATAGAAGGCCTATAACACTTCCTTGGGGAACGCCGGATATTACTTCTGTTTTACTCAATGACTTTCCGTCTATTACTACGAACTCTGACCTTTCTGACAGGAAATCACGAAACCAGTCGCACAACTGAGGCGATACTCCTTAGGAACGCAGTTTGGTTAGAAGGCGCTTGTGAGGAACGGTGTCGAAAGCCTTCTGGAAATCTAAATACATGGAATCAATTTGACATCCCCCGTCGATAGCACTTATTACTTCATGAGTATAAAGAGCTGTTGTTTTTCACAAGTTAGATATTTTCTGAAAGCGCGTTGACTATGTGTCAATAAATCGTTTTCTTCGAGGTACTTCACAATGTTCGAATACAGCATATGTTCCAAAACCCTGCTGCATAGCGACATTAGTGATATAGGCCTGTTATTCAGCTGATTGCTCCTACTTCCCTTTTTGGGTATTGGTGTGACTTGAACAATTTTCCAGTCTTTAGGTACGGATCTTTCTGTGAGCGAATGTTTGTATATAATTGCTAAATATGGAGCTATTTTATTAGCATACTCTTAGAGGAAACTGACTGGTATGCAACTGGACCGGAGGCCTTGTGTTTACTAAGTGATTTAAGCTGCTTCGTTACACAGAGGATATCTACTCCTATGTTTCTCATCTTGGCAGTTGTTCTTGATTAGAATTCAGGAATATTTACGTCGTCTTCTTTGGTGGACGAGTTTCGGAAAACCGTGTTTAATAACTTTGATTTAGTGGCACTATCATCAGTTACTTCACCGTTGTTATTGCGCAGTGAAGGTATTGATTGCGTCTTGCCACTGGTGTGCTTTATGTATGACCAGAATCTCTTAGGGTTTTCTGTCAGATTTCAAGACAGAATTTGGTTGTGGAAATTATTAAAAGCATCTCCCATTGAAGTACGCGTCATATTTCGAGCTTCTGTAAAACTTTGCCAATCGTGGGGATTTTGCGTTCTTTTAAATTTGGCATGCTTTTTTCGTTGCTTCTGCAACAACGATCTGACCTGTTTTGTGTACCATGGGGAATCAGTACCATCACTTATTAATTTATGTGGTATATATCTCTCAATTGCTGTCGATACTATCTCTTTGAAAACATTCCACAACTTTTCGACACTTAGATGATCAGATCGGAAGGAGTGAAGACTGTCTCTTAAAAAGGCGTTAAGAGCATTTTTAACAGCTTTTTTTAAATAGATATACTTTGCGTTTCTTTTTGATGGTTGTAGCTGTTACGGTATTCAGCCTAGCAGCAACTGCCTTGTGGTCGCTAGTCCCTGTATTCGTCACAATACTCACTATTTGTCCAGGATTATTTGTTGCTAAAAGGTCAAGTATGCTTTCGCAACCATTTACGTTCGAGTGGGCTCATGAACTGTTTGTTCAAAATAATTTTCTGAGAAAGCATTCAGTACAATTTCGGATGACGTTTTATGCCTGCCGCCGGCTTTAAACGTATAATTTTTCCAGCATATTGAGGGTAGATTGAAGTCACCACCGACTATAATTGTATGAGCGGGGTACTTATTTCAAATGAGACTCAAGTTTCCTTTGGACTGTTCAGCAACTATATCTTCTGAGTCGGGGGTCTGATTGCCTGCATCCATTCATGTTCATTGTGCATTCCAACGGACTTTGGCAATTCCAGCAGGACAATGCGACACACCACACACCCAGAACTGCTACATAGTGGCTCCAGGAACACTCTTCTGAGTATAAACACTTCTGATGACCACCAAATTCCCTACAAATGAACATTATTGAACATATCTGGGATGCCTTGGAACGTGCTGTTCAGAAGAGATCTCCGCCACCTCGTACTCTTACGGATTTATGGACAGCCCTGCAGGATTCATGGTGGCAGTTCCCTCCAGCACTATTTTAGATACAAGGGTCACTCCAAAAGAAATGCACAATATTTTTTTTAATCCATCTTTTATTCTACATGTTTAAAAGTTTTACAGTGTGTAGATACGTCCTTTAGGAACAATATTATCATTTCTCCACATAATTTCCATCCCTCTCAACTGCCTTACGCTATCTTGGAAACAGCGCCTGTATAGCCGCACGGTAAAATTTTGTCCAACCTGTTGGAGCCACCGTTTGGATGCGTGCACAAGGGAGACATCATCTTCAAACCTTGTTCCACGAAGAGAGTCTTTCAGTTTCCCAAAGCCTGCTCAGGACTTTAAGGTGGGTGTTTCAGTGTTGTCCATCCGAGTTTTGTGATCGCTTCCATGGGTTTTTGAATGACATATGGCAGTGCATTGTCGTGCAACAGCAAAGCATCCTGCTTTTGCCGATGTGGCCGAACACGACTCAGTCGAGCTTGAAGTTTCTTCAGTGTCGTCACATATACATCAGAATTTATGGTGGTTCCACTTGACATGATGTCCACAAGCAAGAGTTCTTCGGAAACACCGTAGCCATAACTTTTCCAGCAGAAGGTGTGGTTTTGAATTTTTTTTCTTGGGTGAATTTGCATGATGCCACTCCATTGATTGGCTCTTCGTCTCTGGTGAAAAATGATGGAGCCATGTTTCATCACCTGTCACAATTATTCCAAGAAATTCATCTCCACCATTCTCGCACTGTTCCAAATGTTCACTGCATACAATTTTTCTTGTTTCTTTGTGAGCCACTGTGAACATCCTGGGAACCCACCTGGCACAAACCTTTTTTAACGCCAACACTTTCAGTATTCTGCAAACACTTCCTTCCCCTATGCCAATGTAGCGTGACAATTCGTTCACTGTGATGCGTCTGTCAGCAGTCACCAATTCGTTAACTCTCTGCACATTGTCTGGAGTGTGTGCAATACGAGGCCTGCCGCTGCGAGGACAATCCTCAGTATTGCTGTGCCCGCTTTCATCACGTAACCTGCTTGCCCACCGACTAACTGTACTACGATCGACAGCAGCCTCTCCATACACCTTTTTCCACCTCTTGTGGATGTTTCCTTCTTTCTCGTTTTCACAGCACATGAATTCTATGGCAGCACGTTGCTTCTGACGAACGTAAAGTGTAGCAGATATCTTGAAGACATGTTGTGATGGCGCCACTCACGGGAGCAGGTCGAACTAAGTTTGGAAACAAGCGGGAGGGATGTATCTACACACTGTAAAACTTTCACACAAGCAGAAAGAAAACTTTTTTTCCAAAAATTGTGTACATTTATTTTGGAGTGACACTCGTATTAGTCGAGTCCATGCCAAGTGTTGCGGCCCATCTGCGTGCTCGCGGGATCTCTACACGTTATTATGCAGGTATACCAGTTTATTTGGCTCTTCATTGTTTAAGGAATAGGGGCGGACCCAAAATTGAACCCTAAGGGACTCCCTTTGTGATTCCCCCCCCCCCCCCCCCCCCACCCCTCCTAGTCATTAAAATTTCCTACCTTTTCCAATGTGTTTGAATTTATTCTCGGTCGAGAATGACTTTACTGAAGAACTTTGGAACAGCTGCTACAGAGAATGGTGACTGTGATATTATTTCACTGTCTTTAAATCACTCGTTCGAAACTGGTGCCGGTAGCTCATATCAGACACCGTGTCACTCCGACGGGATGTGGCTCCTCGGAAAAGGGACAGGCAGTAGACGAGCGAAGTGAGTAATTCGGAGTGAGGCGTATGGCGGACGGCTCGGCGCGCCGACCGGACAGGTGATTAAGGCCGTCCCTAGCGGACACCTCGACGTTAATTAAGCCCTCTGCGCGGCACGCCGCCTCCACACAGACTAATTACGGGTCACACGGCCGCCAGCGCCGCGGTGGGCGCGCCCGTTCCGCTCCGCCACTCCGCAGGCCAGCTCCCTGCTTCGCACCTCGAGGCCTGAGTTCACACCCCGGCCTAGAGGCGAGGTTCAAAGCAATGTTCTCCACACCGAACACAGGAGTACAGCGACTGCGGCTATATTACGTTACATAATGTACAGCGTGGCGCGAAGTAGGTGTTAGAAAGTGTTTGTCTACTGAAACGTAATATGGGGTGACAGATACTTGTTATCATATCTATGTTACAGCAAACAGCGTGAAATTTAATACACAAGACTTTCAAAGTGATTTCCTTCTGCTACAATGTGTGTGTAGAGCCTTGGATTGGATTCCTGACGACGTTCTGAAGAACATTATTTTAGACTGCACAAATCTCTCTGGAAATTGCCGTACCAACATCCTGGAGGGTTGCAGATGCCTCTTTGAAGACTTTATCTTTCAGATAACTCCATTAGAATGAATTAAACGGGTTTACATCGGAACTAGAATGGGGCCATTCCACATCATGTCCAGTGAATGCCAGGATGTCCACGACAACGATCTGACCTCTGAACGTCTCCTGAAAGAAATCGAAGAGATCCGCAGTACGGTATGGACGTGCCTCATACAGCATGAACACTTAGTTTCTGAGCATTCGGCTACGTCGTCAATCGGTAGAAATTCGTGTCCCAAGATCTGTCCAATGTGACAGGCCCATCAGTAAAAATAAGTCCAGTAATAAATTGTTCTCAGATTGCGCACCAAACAGAGGTAAAGCAGCAGACTCAACACGTAGATTCTCAGTAGCCCAGTGGCGGCAGATCTGCTTGTTGACATACCCATGGAGATGAAAGTGCGCTTCATCACTAAACTATATTTGATCCCTACGATGATGATGAGGTCCCATACTCCTTGACAGAGCGTAAGGGACGATGCTGGAGACCCGCACCGCCGTACTAGGCAAGGTCCTAGTCGAGGTGGTTTGCCATTGCCTTCCTCCGACGGTAATGGGGATGAGTGATGATGATGCAGACGACACAACAACACCCACTCATCTCCAGGCAGGAAAAATCCCAGACCCGGGCGGGAATCGAACCCGGGACCCCGTGCGCGGGAAGCGAGAACGCTACCCTAACACCACGAGCTGCGGACTGATCCCCATACATTGTTCTATTTTAAAAGGCCTCAATCATCTCATTTCCAAAAGAATATCACCGCTCCTCATCCCTGTCCTTCAAAGGTTGACACCGTTGAATTTTCTGCGGTAACAGGTTAAGTATCTCATTCGTTATCCTCTGGAGAGATTGTCCTGGCGTCCTCAGTTGCTTTGCTGAATGTCTGGTTTATGCAATGGGCTCTTCACTGAATAAGGTTCGCACTACTTCCACATTCTCCAGGTTTACAACTGAGGCTGGTAGTCCCCACTGATTCTCTCTGGACCCACTTAGGCATATAGTTTTTAGAAACCTGTTTAAAAAAAAGGGAAAACATCACACTAAATGTATCAGAGGATGCTTAAATTTTGTCGTCACAATCCGACTTTAGTTCTGTACTGTAATATGGCCGAGAAGAGGCACTGTAACTGGTACGGTTCTTGGACCAAATGACCTGCTGAATGAGTGTCTCACCACAATGAAACGTCCAGAATTTGGGTAAAAATGTCTTTACGATCAACAAACACTGACTCAGTGTTAGTGCTTCCATATGAAAACGTGAACTGAGACATTGCTGAGTGATCTGTAGAATTTTTTCAGCTCTACAATACAATAATATCACAAGGAGAATCATTTACGGCTTGCAGTTAGACAGCAACAGATAAATACCTTCAGACACCTATTTTGCGCCACCCTGTATAACTAGAGGTAAGAGCAACTCCTCGTACAAGAAAATTAAATTAGATCTTTGGAGAAAAGATAAGTAGCTATACGAATATCAAGAGCGCAGATTTAAAGCCAGTACTAAGCAAAAGGGGAGAGTTGAAATGTAGAAAAATTTATGGAGGACCTATGCACAAGAAGTGAACTTTATGGTACCACTGTAGAAAGGGAAGAGAAATTAGATGAAGATGAGGTAGGAGATATGATTAGGAGAGGAAAATTAGACAGAGCACTGAAACAAGTAGATCGAAACAAGGCCACTGCAGGAGACGATATTCCCTCGTAACTATTAATAACTAGTCCACTGGTGTGCAAGATGCAGGAGACAAGTCACATACCCTTAAATTTTATGAAGAATGTAATATCTCCGATTTCAAAGAAAGAAGGTGTTGACAGGTGTGAACATTATCGAATTATTTGTTTAATAAGTCATGGTGCAAAACACTGACACGAACTATTTACAGAGGAACGGAATAACCATTGGAAGCTGCCCTCGAGGAAGATACGTTTGGGTGCCGGAGAGATATAGGAACACGTGAAATAATACTGAACCTACGATTTATCTTAGAATACAGATCGAAAAAACGCAAACCTACATTTATAGGGTTTCTGGACATATAGAGAGAGAGACCAACATTTATAGAATTTGTAGGCATAGAGAAAGTTTTGAAAATTTGGGCTGGAGTACCTTTTCAAAATTCTGAAGGTAGCAACGATGAAATACTGGGAGCGACTGATTTAAGACAACTTGTACAGAAACCGGATGTTAATTTAGAATGGATGGACGTGAAAGAGAGGCAATAGTAGAGAATGGAGTGAAGCAGGGCTGTAGCCTATCCCCGATGCCTGTACATTGAGCAGATACTAAAGGAAATCAAAGAAAAATTGGGAAACGGAATCCAAGATCAGGAAGAAGAAACAAAATCTTTGAAGTTTGCCGATGACATTGTTATTCTGCTACAGTTAGTAAACGACTTGGTAGAGCAGTTGAACGAAGTGGATAGGGTCTTGAAAGGAGGATGTAAAACGAATATCAACAAAAGCAAAACAAGGGCAATGGAATGTAGTCGTATTAACTCAGACGATGCTGAGGCAATTACATTAGGAAATGAAACATTAAAATTAGTATATGAGTTTTGTTATTTGGGAAGGACAATAACTGATGATGCTCGAAGTAGAAACGATATAAAATGCAAACTCATACTGCAAGAAAAAAAAATTCTGAATTTGTTAACATATAATATAAATTTAAGTGTAAGGAGTCTTTTGTGAAGTTATTTGAAGTATAGTCTTGTACGGAAGTGGAACATGAACGCTAATAAGTTAGACAAAAAGACAATAGAAGCTGAATGAGTTTTTCACTCTGCAGCGGAGTGTGCGCTGATATGAAACTTCCTGGCAGATTAAAACTGTGTGCCGGAGCGAGACTCGAACTCGGCATCTTTGCCTTTCGCAGGCAAGTGCTCTACAAAGGGGAGCTTCTATAAAGTTTGGAAGGTAGGAGATGACGTACTGGCAGAAGTGAAGCTGCAAGAACGGGGCGTGAGTCGTGTTTGGGTAGCTCAGTCGGTAGAGCACTTGCCCGCGAAAGGCAAAGATCCAGAGTTCGAGTTTCGGTCCGGCATACATTTTTGATCTGCCAGGAAATTTCACAATAGAAGCTTTTGAAATGTGGCGCTCCAAAAAAATGGCTCTGGGCACTATGGGACTTAATATCTGAGGTCATCAGTCCCCTAGAACTTAGAACTACTTAAACATAACTAACCTACATACATCACACACATCCATGCCCGAGACAGGACTCGAACCTGCGACCTAGCGGTCGCGTGGTTCACGACTGAAGCGCCTAGAACTGCTCATCCACAGCGGCCGGCTGTCGCGCTACAGAAGACTGGTGAAGATTGTATGTGTAGATCGGGTAACTAAGGAGGAAGTCATGAATGGAAATGGAGAGAAAAAAATTCGTGGAACAACTTAACAAAAGGAAGGGGTAGGGTGACAGGACGCATTCTGCGACATCAAGGAATCATCAGTTTAGCGTGGCAGGACATTGTGGGGTGTAAAAATTGTAGATGGAGACCAAAATATGAGTACATTAAGCAGACTCAAATGATGCAGGTTGCACTAGTTATCCGGAAATGAAGAAGCTTTCGAAGAATACATATGCACGGAAAATTGCATCAAAGCAGTCACCAACCGTTGTTGCGTCAATTTCTTTTTCTTTTTTTTTTTTAAAAAAAAATTCCATCTACATAGATACTCTGCATATGGGGAAGAGTATTCTGTACCATTATTACTCATTTCATTTCCTATTCCACTCGCAAATTAAGCAAGTAAACAACGACTTTCTATGTGCCTCCGCATGAGGCCTAATTTCTCGTGTCATTTCTTCGTGGTCCTTACGCGATATGTGTGGTGGCGACAGTAGAACCGTTCAGCAGTCAGCTTCAAATATCGGTTCTCTAAATTTCCTCCAAAAGAATATCGCACCAGCGTCGTATATGAGGTCCTCTTTACTGATGAATCACACTTTCCTGAAATTCCACAAATAAAATTAAGTCGAACATTCGCCTTCCCTACTACAACTCTTACATGCTCGTTCCATCTTACATCGCTTTGCAACGTTACGCACAGATATTTAAACGACGTGAATGGGTAAAGCGACACTACTAATGCTGTATGCGAACGGGTTTATTTTTCATATTGATCACCATAATCTTACATTTTTCCACATTTAGAGTAGCTGCCATTCATCACATCAAGTAGAAATTTCGTCTAAGTCGTCTTGTATCCTTCTGCAGTCACTAAACTTGGACACCTCACCGCACACCACAGCGTCGTCAGTAAATAGCCGCAGATTGCTGCCCCTCTGTAGGCCAAATCATTTATGAATATAGAGAACAACATCAGTCCCATCACACTTCCTTGGGATACTCCTGATGATACTCTGTCCCTGATGAACGCGCTGGTTCTGTAACTTAAAAAGTCTTCGAGCCAGTCACATATCTGTGAACCTATTCCATATGCTCGTACCTTCGTTAACAGCCTGCAATGGGACTTTCCGGAAATCTAGAAACATGGAATCTGCCTGTTGCCCTTCATCCGTAGGTAGTAGTTTATTACACGAGGAAAAGGCATACCGAGTTTAGCACGAGCGATGCTTTCTGCAACTATGCTGATTCGTGGACATAAGCTTTTCGGTCTCAAGAAAATTTATTATATTCGAACTGAGAATATGTTCAAGGATTCTGCATCAAAACGAAGTTATGGATAATGGTCTGTAATTATTCAGCTACGAAACTTCCTGGCAGATTAAAATTGTGTGCCAGACCAAGACTCGAACTCGGGACCTTTGCCTTTCGCGAGTAAGGGCTCTACTGACGGAAGTACAGCTGTGAGGACGAGGCGTGAGTCGTGCTTGGGTAGCTCAGATCGCGCAGTCGGCTCTCAGCCGTGTTACCGTGCGGACGGGCTCGGCGCGCCGGGCAGCGCTCTGCAGGTGTTGTTTACCAGATAGCGCGCGGTTGCGTCGTTGTATTGCCTTATAGTACCGGTACCGACCCGCCATGGCGTTCTCATATCGACAAGCTACAATCAAACTAACGTACAACGCATCGTACACGAGACCGAAGGCCCATGAAATTGAACGGTTTCTTAGAGACATCATGCTGTCGTGTCCCACTGACGTGTCCTGAGAGGGAGTGGAAAGACTGCGTTGGTGCACGTCAGAGAACTTACTTGGCATGAGGTCTCGGTGGTGTGAGCCGCCAACTCCTCCCTGCTCCGTTGTAGAGAAGGCTGCAAGGTGAGCTAGAGTACGGAACTCGGATAGGATCTTAGGGATGCTTTCATGTATGAACACTCGATGTATAGAACGATGATACTGGAATTACCACTGGCACTTTTGATTTAAATAAGATTCTATATACAGTTTCCAATGATTGTCTATCTGGCTATGCAGTTGCCATCCCTAACTCCCCAAACCTAAGTCCTAATACAGCAGAGGCGAGCGCACCAGACTACGTGTCAGCTGTGTCGATTCAGCCTAAGTCCCTACTTGTTGCTGTGCTCAATACTCTCCTGCAAATCTTGCAGCATCCCGACGCCGACTAACGTGGACCGGCGTCCTAGGTACCTCACTCCATCACTGTCCTTCGATCTAGCGGCTATCCGCTTTTATAGGGGGTAGTGCACCCGGCACCACTTGTTCTAGAAGGTTCTAGCACCCCCGAACTTTGAGCCCTGAGTAGGCTAGTCACGCGGCAGCATATGATGCCTTCGTGATGAACTAGCCATTCTCCACTGTTTGCTGTGTCCAAGGGTTGCCACTAACTGTGCTTGAGCCTCGTGATACTGCATTCTCCGCTCTTGTTAGTCGAGTACACATTACACATTACACATGAGATAGTCTGGTCACGTCCGCCTCGCTTGATCTGTAGCAATAATTTTCCAGCGTACAGCCTACATGGTTTTAATTCTACCTTCTACTATTCGTGACACCTCCCCTTCCCCAGGGAAAAATTTTGTAAGCTCGGTCCCTCGAGATTACAAAATTTTCGTTTTCTACTCGCGGTGCCAGTAAAACTTACCAGTCTTTATTGCCATCAAGACTTGACATTATAAACATGAAAAATACATAGCACAAAAATAAAAAAAAACACAAGAAGTTATAAGATACAGTTGAGTGCCGTCCATAATGTGCATAGAACAAACAAAATTTATGTCACATATTCAAAAAATGCTGCAAATTTTTACCAAGAGCATACAGAATAGTTACATACATAAGTACACATTCTGAGTTTTATACACATACAAAAGATCTGATTTGTCAACAATTTAGGATACATCAGGAGGGTACGATTATCAATAAACATACAATTGTGTTATCTCCTGTCTGTCTTGGAGGTTAACAGCTCCATTGCTCTGGCACGGGGCTCTGAGAGTTGTGGCGTTTGACTCTGTTCTCTCCATTGTACCCTATCGGAGAGAGGAGTGGGACGTGTACAACTTAATTCATACTCTCCACCTTCTGCTGCCGCTTCACATTGCTCGGTTTGTCGGGCAGGGGTGTACCGAATACTTCGTTCCCAGCGGCCATCCGCTACCACTGTATTTGTCACACACACTTTAGCACAACAATGTCCTCCGATTTCAAACAATCTTTTGCCACACATACGGCAACACTTACAATAGATGCATAAACAACATGATATAATTAAGACAACTAACACTACTGAACCCGTATATCCCCATACGGAATATACGCTCTTAGACCATCCGCTAAAGGTGGTTCGCTGCTGATATTCTATTTCATTCTGCAGTTCATCCACTTTGTGACTGGCTACCTTGAGGTCATCTAAGTGTCTAACAATATGTTCTAAGGGTACATCTATAGGTATACGTGTGACCTCTTGCTTTGTTTCCCCTATGATACAACAATCTATATTTAAGTTTAACATAGGTACTATATCATCCTTATTTACATTAGTACTAATTATATGGTCAGCTTGTAACATGACCTGCGCACCGTATCCTTTACACTGACTCGTAAAGGTTAACTTTCCGGTATCGCTTACAATAAGGTCATTTGGGGGTAATCCGTTACATAATATTGTCACTCTTTCATCCTTGGGAGCGACATACAGCCACTCATTGTCCTGTATCTGTGTCCAGATACTTTCGTTCAGTATGACATACTTTTGATTGCAATCTTTCGGACTTTCCCTTATAGGCTGTAGCATTCGAGCTTCACATCGATCGTGATCATAGGTCGACATCAGAACGAACCGTTGTTTACAAATTTGATTTCTCGCCGTAACCGTTTTACACTGCAATTGGTCACGAGACAGTAGTGCGTACTGTCGTTTCGCATCGTCAATAAGTAGAAAGTTTCGTTCAGGCTCGATATACGCAAATAACTTCTTAGCTGTATCATATTCTGCGGGTAATGGCCATATTCTATATAAAGTGTATACACTACTATCTACTAAAGGTATATTTAGTACATAACTTAAGGTATTGCCGGCAAGAACTACATCTATATCTATTATACGAAGTAACAGATACCCTTGGTCCTTCGTGAGTTCAACGGGAAATTTCTTCTCTTTTAATTCCTCCTTTATCAGTTCGAGATACGTGACTACTTGTACAGGGTTAATCAAGTGTGGTTCCAATAGCCCTTTCTGCACGCCGGCCGGTGTGGCCGTGCGGTTTAGACGCTTCAGTGGAACCGCGTGACCGCTACGGTCGCAGGTTCGAATCCTGCCTCGGGCATGGATGTGTGTGATGTCCTCAGGTTAGTTAGGTTTAATTAGTTCTAAGTTCTAGGCGACTGATGACCTCAGAAGTTAAGTCGCATAGTGCTCAGAACCATTTGAACCATTTTGAACCCTTTCTGCGCATTAACTATGGCAGAGATCAATAGATCATATTCCCTTTCGACCTCATTGAACATATTAGAGATTTGCATCAGTTGTTCCGTAATAGTCAAAACAATCAGGGTGTGTTGTATCTTCCTGTTGATACTATTTTCGTAATCCTCGACATGTTTACTCAATTTCCTTATCCCATCCGCAATTAATTGAGTATTCCTGGTGACTGCATTAATTGTTTGGTTCACCCCCGTCAGTGACGCCCTCACAATGGTTACTTGTTCCTTGGACAATCGCAATAATTCCCTTTGCTGTTTCTCTAAAACATCTATCTTAGCTTTAAAGAATTCCGCATCATCCTCATCTAGTGTACCAAACAATACCTTGCTTGTTACCCCAATAAAGTTAAATATCCCCCTTTTGGTTCTGGGCCGTTCATGTCTAGCCAACTGGTCAATCAAGTCTTTTGATTTAGAAATATCTCCCACCTGCCATTTTACAGTTTGTTGTACATTTTCACATTCTCCGGCATCTAACTTTGCTTGATTCATCGTACTTATACAATGTGCTATCGCTCTATTGGTCCCCACCTGCGTCTCTTCAAATTTGTCATGCAATTCCATGAGGTTGAAATAGGTCACCACTCTCCACGTTGTGCTGTATAGTTTCACACTGCCCTGGTTGTCGTAATACATTCCTGGTGCAGACTGGAATTTTTTTTTTTTTTTTTTTTTTGCACTCTTACATCTTGTGGGTTTGCCTCGCGTCCTGCGAGTCCGATCTGCCATATACTCCCGAATATCGCTGTCATCCACAAAGCCCTCATCAATGGCATCTGTAATAGAAACGCACGTGGCACTCTCATGTTTTGCTATCGCCTGCAATCTGTTCACTTCCTCTACCACGAACAACTAAAAGATATTCTTGCTTGCTTAGTAAAATTCCTTCAGCCTATTCGCGTGCACTTTTATACATTTATTTCCTTTCAGTCTAATTATCACGTTCGGTCCCTGTACATCTACTACAGTAAACGGTCCTCGCCACTGGCTGTCTAACTTCCTTGAGCGTCCCCGACGCACGCTTTCATCATACAGTAATACGCGATCGTCTTTTTTAAATTCTCTCGGGTTCTGCGTTTTATCGTAATAGCTTTTATTCCTGATTTTGCTTTCCTGTGTTGCCTTACGGGCCTCTAGGTGTACTAACTGCAGTCACTGTCGGATTTCCCTCACGTAATCATCATAATTGTAGATCACGTAGGCTGGCTTCTTCTGTAACCACCCTGGCACATTACACTTCCTGCCGAAGAATAACTGGAATGGCGTGTATCCCGTGGTACTGTGTGGTGTTGTGTTGTACACAAAACATGCGAACGATACCCATTCGTCCCAATCCGTCTGGTCCCGGTTCACGTAATGTTGTAACATCTCTGTTAGCGTGCGGTTCGTACGTTCTAATGCTCCGTTTGACTGCGGATGATACGCCGTTGTTTGTATCTTCTCTATTCTCAGTAATTTGCAGACTCGTCTCATCGTATCACCAATAAAATTACTCCCCATGTCACTTAATAGGGCGGTCGGAACGCCGAACTTCAAAATAATGTTTTCTACTAACTTTCGAGCGACTGTATCCGCGTCCTGTCGAGGTATCGGTTCAGCTACTACAAACTTCGTAAGAGAGTCTTGAAAGGTCAAAATACACTTGTGGCCAACTCGGGTAACTGGTAAGGGACCTACTATATCGATGTCACATTGCTCAAATATGAATTCGGAAGTCGGAGTTAGTTCCATCGGTTGCTTCGTTTTTGCTTGGGTTATCTTATTCTTTTGACAACTTTCACACATTCTTATGAATTTTTCTATATCGGCTTTCATACCCGGCCAGGTACAGTACTGCTTTATTCGCGCATATGTTCTTCCCATTCCCTGATGGCCTCCTATGGGAGATAGGTGCATCTGTTTTAGGAATTCCAATTTGTCCTCTGCGCTTAGACCGTCTTCTTCGTTTGTCGGCGGTGCGGCTCCGTCTTCACTTATCTCGGTCGCGTCAGCTGTTTCCTCGGGGTCTGTTATCTCAGCTGTCGCTACTGCTTCTGTCGCTGCTTCGTTATCTACTTCTCGGTCCTCGTCCCGCTGCGCGGCGTCCGCCTTTATTTCTCCTTGCCTCCCGCTATCCTGCGGTACTTCCTTATCGCTGTCTTGTACACTCCGAATCCGTGATAATGCATCAACTACGCGGTTTTGTTTCCCTTCCTTGTACAGGATTTGGTAATCATATTCCTCCAATTTTAGCCGAAGTTTCATTAATCGAGACGATGGATCTGTGATATTGCCTAACCACATCAGGGGTTTGTGGTCCGTGAGTATTTTGAATTTCCTCCCAGATAAGGACGAAAATATTTAACAGCCCACACTATAGCAGTTAACTCCCGCTCTATTGTACTGTAGTTTATCTCTGCTTTATTGAGAGTGCGCGATATATACGCCACCGGTAAATCTTTTCCTATAGGACCTTGACTCAGATACGCTCCTACCGCGTATTTGCTGGCGTCTGTGGTTACCAAAAATTCCTTAGTGAAATCCGGGTACTGTAGTACTGGAGGTTTGGTTAACTTCTCTTTCAAGGTCTGGAAAGCTACCTGTTGCACTTCGCCCCATTCGTACGGAACTCCCTTTTTCAGTAGTTCATGTAGAGGCTTGGCAATTGTACTAAAATTGCTCAGAAACCGTCGGTAATATCCGACCATTCCCAGGTAACATTTCAATTCCGTAGT
The DNA here is from genome assembly GCF_023864345.2 of Schistocerca serialis cubense. Taxonomy (NCBI): domain Eukaryota; kingdom Metazoa; phylum Arthropoda; class Insecta; order Orthoptera; family Acrididae; genus Schistocerca; species Schistocerca serialis. Next base: position 221,389,044 of record NC_064646.1, on the reverse strand, counting down.
TGTCTTTGGCGGCGGGTAATTTTCTATTGCCGTTACTTTCGTGGGATCGGGTTTCAAACCTTCTGCCGTTAAAACGTGTCCTAAAAACGAACTTCTGTCCGCAAGAATTCGCATTTGTCGACCTGCAACTTTAGGTTCGCTTCCCTTAAATGTTCAAATACTTCTTCAAGGCGTGCGTTATGCTCCTCGAGCGATGCACCTACGATGACGATGTCATCTAGATAAATGAACACTTTATTCCCTTGCACGACCGTCAGCACGGTGTTCATTAGTCGTTGAAATGTAGATGGGGCCGTTTTTAAGCCCATGGCCATTCTATTATATTCGTAATGTCCCGTCGGCGTACTAAATGCCGTCTTTTCCCGATCCTTCTCATCTATTAATACTTGGTAGTATCCCTTCGCGAGATCTAACGTTGAAAAATATTTTGCCTTTCCTAGACTATCTAGAATTTCGTCAATTCTAGGTAACGGGTAAACCATATTTATCGAGACATCATTTAGTTTCCTATAATCAACAACTACTCTCCATTTGGGTTTACCACTAGCATCAAGTTTCTTTGGCAATAATAACAAGGGGAAATTAAATGGACTGGTACTCGGCGAGATTATGCCGTCTCTCAACATGCCCTGAATTTCCGTTTGCAGTGCATCCTGCTGTGCTTGTGGGATGCGATACGGTCTTTGATTTATAACTGTTCCTTCAGCTTCCGGTGTTAGTGGGATCTGGTGCTTCACTACGGTAGTGTAGGTGAGCACGTCCCCTGGTAAGTGAAACACGTCGTTATACGCCAAGCACAATTCCCGTATGGCGTTGTGCTCCTCCAGATTTAAGTGGTCTATACGCCTTGGGAGAGCCAGTCATGACAAAACTCTACCATCTGGTGAGCAAGATGTATGAGACAGGCGAAATACCCACAGACTTCAAGAAGAATATAATAATTCCAATACCAAAGAAAGCAGGTGTTGACAGATGTGAAAATTACCGAACTATCAGTTTAATAAGTCACAGCTGCAAAATACTAACGCGAATTCTTTATAGACGAATGGAAAAACTGGTAGAAGCGGACTTCGGGGAAGATCAGTTTGGATTCCGTAGAAATGTTGGAACACGTGAGGCAATACTAACCTTACGACATATCTTAGAAGAAAGATTAAGAAAAGGCAAACCTACGTTTCTAGCATTTGTAGACTTAGAGAAAGCTTTTGACAACGTTAACTGGAATACTCTCTTTCAAATTCTGAAGGTGGCAGGGGTAAAATACAGGGAGCGAAAAGCTATTTACAATTTGTACAGAAACCAGATGGCAGTTATAAGAGTCGAGGGGCATGAAAGGGAAGCAGTGGTTGGGAAGGGAGTGAGACAGGGTTGTAGCCTCTCCCCGATGTTATTCAATCTGTATATTGAGCAAGCAGTAAAGGAAACAAAAGAAAAATTTGGAGTAGGTATTAAAATTCATGGAGAAGAAGTAAAAACTTTGAGGTTCGCCGATGACATTGTAATTCTGTCAGAGACAGCAAAGGACTTGGAAGAGCAGTTGAACGGAATGGACAGTGTCTTGAAAGGAGGATATAAGATGAACATCAACAAAAGCAAAACGAGGATAATGGAATGTAGTCAAATTAAATCGGGTGATGCTGAGGGGATTAGATTAGGAAATGAGACACTTAAAGTAGTAAAGGAGTTTTGCTATTTAGGGAGTAAAATAACTGATGATGGTCGAAGTAGAGAGGATATAAAATGTAGACTGGCAATGGCACGGAAATCGTTTCTGAAGAAGAGAAATTTGTTAACATCGAGTATAGATCTAAGTGTCAGGAAGTCGTTTCTGAAAGTATTTGTATGGAGTGTAGCCATGTATGGAAGTGAAACATGGACGATAACCAGTTTGGACAAGAAGAGAATAGAAGCTTTCGAAATGTGGTGCTACAGAAGAATGCTGAAGATAAGGTGGGTAGATCACGTAACTAATGAGGAGGTATTGAATAGGATTGGGGAGAAGAGAAGTTTGTGGCACAACTTGACTAGAAGAAGGGATCGGTTGGTAGGACATGTTTTGAGGCATCAAGGGATCACAAATTTAGTATTGGAGGGCAGCGTGGAGGGTAAAAATCGTAGAGGGAGACCAAGAGATCAATACACTAAGCAGATTCAGAAGGATGTAGGTTGCAGTAGGTACTGGGAGATGAAGAAGCTTGCACAGGATAGAGTAGCATGGAGAGCTGCATCAAACCAGTCTCAGGACTGAAGACCACAACAACAACAACAACGCATATTTTCCGTTAACAACTTTTGCCGCGTTTTTCTCTCGATCCTCCTGTTCTGGGGTGCACGTCTAACTTTGTAGCTACTGGGCGGTGGGACCTCTTCTGCTAGTACTTCCGGCACCCTAAACCGCACTTCTTGGGTTCGGGTATTCATTACGCTCGTTATACATGTTCCATCTTGGACGGCCACTACGGCTTCTGGTATATAGACCCTGGTCTAATTACTTGTTTGGGAATTACTGCCTCCCTACCTATTTTTCGCGTCACGCGGACTCATATAAACCTCTCTTCCCGGGGTCCTATCATGACTTCTTCCAGATCGTCCGGGGCTAGCGACTTGTCACGCCTACTCGTCGTGATATTACAGGGCTTCTTTGCTCGTTCTGGCAGCTCTTCGTTTCGAATAACTTCACTGTCATCTGGCGTCGCACAATTCTTACAAGTTGGCGCAACCGGCAGTCGGCTGTCTCGCCTCGTCGGGTATTTGGAGTAACCGCCACCCTTACTATCTGTATAACTTGGACTGCTATCTCTTATTTGTTTCCCAGCGACTGCACGCGCGCGCGTCGTAACCTCGACCGGCGCCTTATCTCCTCGCGCTACATCTGCGTAACTGGTTCTTACCTCCGTCCCAATCTTACCACCTTGCGCAACTAATCGATTTGCAGTGTCCTCTTCGCACGCTTCTCGTAATTCTACCCATTCGTCTTGCACATACATTCTCCGTCGCCCATAATCCAGCACGACTTTATGTTCGTCCAGGAACTCCCGTCCAAGTAACCCATCAAACGGCAGATCAAGACATTCATTTACAACTTGAAACTGAGTAACCCATTTTCTTCCTATACCGCTACTTAATTGGATTAATACAGGACCCTCCGTCCTGACCTCTTCATTGACGATACTCTTTATTGTCACTGCCCTTCCGGTTTCCTTCCTTACACCATCCCTCAAAACACTGGATTTAATGAGTTTAATATGGGCCCCACTATCTATTAGTAATCTCGTCTCAGTTACTTTTACATCTTTGCTCCTCACGCATATATAGTCATTTTTGCCCGTGCATTCGGCAGCTCTTATTATTCCTGACGCAGCGTAATGGAACTGCGGCATTACGCCCTATTCTCGTTTCCCTGCATATTCTTCCCACGGATGTTAACCCATTTACTTTCGTGGCAATCGCGAGCATAGAGTCCGTGTCGGTGACACATGAAGCATGTCACTGGTTTGGCTTTGGTACACGGGGGTGTGTGTCCCGGTAGGTTGCATGGTGTACACCGTACGGGTGGAGGACACTGAGCTCGTCCCCCATTTCCCCTAAATTCCCGCACGTCAATTTCCTTGACTGGTAATCGATTTCGGTCTGTCCCCTGGGAGCCGCCCTTTACCACGTCTGTCTTTCGGACGGTATACTTTGTTCTACATTCACGCGCTACATGCCCTTCTTTTCCGCAATTAAAGCATTTCATACTACTTTTCCTTCCTGTCCTGCTTGCAGTCGCCACGCGGCGTTCATCTCGCTCGGACGTTATCGCACATTCCTCCGTTGCGGATAAGTCAATAGCCTCTGACAGGGTTATCCGTTCGCCTTGTGCCCGTATTACTATTTTTATTCTCTCGTCGTATAATCCCTGTATGAACACGGCCCGTCCTCGCTTCCCTATCAGCGCATTGCATCCTGCAATCTCGTCCTCATCCATGACCCTCTTCATTGCCTCTCGAAAGTGGAACTGCACAGAACCAACGCGAGAGCCCCATTGAGCCACATTTTCACCGTTTCCCTGCCTACTATTAAACACAGTACAAGCATAGTAGTCAATTGTGCGCTTGCTCTCATAATTTTCCAACAATATAGACCTCACGGCAGACCAAGTCTCTGTATGATCTCTAACCAATAGTTTACTGCGGGCTGAGCCCGTTATCTGATCAATTATGAACTTCAGAAACACTTGCTTATACCTAGGATTCACTAAATTGTAAGCATTATTGCAGTTATCAATAAATTCGCACAATCTTTCTCTGTCCTCATCAAATTTATGGGGTACCAACTTGGTAGCCTCACTATAACTTAAATATAGCCTACTTCCACTGGAGAGTGTCTGCGGGCCTTCGCCCGAGTCTACTTCATTGGAGGTTGACATCTCCACTAACCTTGACTCCTGCTGGCTGGCGCTGAATGTGGCGCGTCGCGGTGGCGGCGCGTAGACCCGCTCGAGATGAGCGCGGTGCGAGACAGTGCAGCTGCTGGGACGGCGCGGACCGGCGCCTCTCTACGCCGGCGGCGGCGCGATGCGACGCTGGTGCTGCGTTGGCGTGAATCAGCACCTTCTGCTTAGACGTGCCGCGGCGACCCCCTGGACCCGCGACGGTGCACTGCGTCGACCCTCTGGCTCCGCAGCTGCGCGATGTGTCGACCTTCTCGTTCTGCGACGGCTCGATGTGTCGACCCTCTCGTTCTGTGATGCTGATGCTACTTAACACCCCTCTGCCTATTCCAGTACTCTATACTGTCGCTTCTTCACCCGTATATACCTCACCTATACCCCACACCTGGCACCAGACAAATGTCTAACCTCTGTCGTGTCCCACTGACGTGTCCTGAGAGGGAATGGAAGGACTGCGTTGGTGCGCGTCAGAGAACTTACTTGGCATGAGGTCTCGGTGGTGTGAGCCGCCAACTCCTCCCTGCTCCGTTGTAGAGAAGGCTGCAAGGTGAGCTAGAGTACGGAACTCGGATAGGATCTTAGGGAAGCTTTCATGTATGAACACTCGATGTATAGAACGATGATACTGGAAGTACCCCTGGCACTTTTGATTTAAATAAGATTCTATATACAGTCTCCAATGATTGTCTATCTGGCTATGCAGTTGCCATCCCTAACTTCCCAAACCTAAGTCCTAATACAGCAGAGGCGAGCGCACCAGACTACGTGTCAGCTGTGTCGATTCATCCTAAGTCCCTACTAGTTGCTGTGCTCAAAACTCTCCTGCAAATCTTGCAGCATCCCGACGCCGACTAACGTGGACCGGCGTCCTAGGTACCTCACTCCATCACTGTCTTTCGATCTAGCGGCTATCCGCTTTTATAGGGGGTAGTGCACCCGGCACCACTTGTTCTAGAAGGTTCTAGCACCCCCGAACTTTGAGCCTTGAGTAGGCTAGTCACGCGGCAGCATGTGATGCCTACGTGATGAACTAGCCATTCTCCACTGTTTGCTGTGTCCAAGGGTTGCCACTAACTGTGCTTGAGCCTCGTCATACTGCATACTCCGCTCTTGTTAGTCGAGTACACATTACACATTACACATGAGAGAGTCTGGTCACGTCCGCCTCGCTTGATCTGTAGCAATAATTTTCCAGCCTACAGCCTACATGATTTTAACTCTATCTTCTACTATTCGCGACAATGGACATAGAACCGCAAGAACTGATAGGTATTCATTTGTCTATTGTATCAAGCACAGTGTACCTCAAACTGATTGACAGACTACTCCAACGAACTGCAAACGGCTTTCGCTTCTGTGACGCAGACGGTAATGTGAGCGTGGTAGGAGTTGACCATGCTGGTCTGGTGGTGCGTACCGTGCACATCTTTGAACTACCGTTCGAAGTTCCTGCAAACCTTGTAGGTGATGCGCTGCGGCCATACGGCACTGTTCTGAGCCACACAGAGGAGAAATGGAACACATTCGAAACGTACCCTGTCCTTAACGGGGTACGACAAGTGCGCATATAACTTAACAAGCACGTTCCATCATATGTTTTCATTGGCGGCTGCCGAGCAATTGTTATATAAGATGGCCAACCGAGGACTTGCTCTGGATGCGGCCAGGAAGGCCACGTTAGAACTGGTGTCTGAAGCGACGCCTCGTTCAGGTGCCCCGCAATGAACTTCCCCAACGATCCACGATGACCTCTCTCCCGCTAACGTATGTGGAGGCGGCGCGACATGATGTGATGGATGATCAAAACCTGCTACCTCCTCAAGCCGCTGCGAGCTCCGTTGGAGAGTCAGCGCCGTCGACGACGCCGCAGCCGAACGGTGCAGAGGTTCCTACAGCCTCTGCCCACCGCAGCGTCGTGGGCATCCAGCCGCCGTCACAGTCGGGTTCGGACACAGGGATTCTTGGTGAGAGAGACCGTGTCGAGCCCCGCCCTCCAGTGGATGTCGAATCTCGGACCCGCAAGCAAAAATCACCCAAGCGACACAAGAAGAGGCGATTGTCAGTTGAAGAACGGGACAGGGATATGAAGCCGGTGGAAGACACCGAATTCGTTTACCCGTCCACAGTTGCAACGGACTCCAGTGGCATCATTCACCAGAAGGCACCTGAAGGCAAGGAACACTCTCCTACATCTGGTGGCCCAGAAAACGAGGGGCATTGCGTCGACTCCCAACATGTGGGCTCGTGTGAAAGCGACCAGCCACCACTGACATCACAATCCTCTCTTGGTGACTGGGCAGACAATATGCACAGCAAACATCGATATCGCCACCAGAGCCCTTGGCTGACATTGAGCCCGGTGGGCTCTGCCAGTCAGGGGATCATACGGCACAGTAATGCACAGCATGCGGCTGGATGGTTGTGTGGTGTGCGAGATCACTGTGGGCTTGCACCAGCACACAGCCTCCGCCACTTGATATGTCTCAGGCATATCGTGTGGGAACAGTCAATGTCAATGGTGTCCACTCCACTGTCAAGACCCGCATGTTACACGACATGATCAGAGCGGCAGACTTGGACATTGCCCTTCTCCAGGATGTCCGTCCCGAGCAGTGTTTGGATATGGCTACACTACCAACAGCCTACCCTCTGGTGATGGCGCAGGTGGAACGGCCATAGACGCGACGGACGTGAGTACTTGCCGAACGGGCGAGGCATCGCTCTCACACTTGGCGCAGTCCGCCTCATCAATGTCTACGCTCCCTCCGGTAATTCGCACCGTGGTGACAGGCAAGTCTTCTATTTGGAGGAGGTGGCCCCACTTTTGCAAGGAAATATGGACCATTACTTAGTGGGCGGCGATTTTAACAGTGTTCTGCGGCCCGAGGACCAGATACCGCATTACGTCCCATGCCCGGCTCTACAAGCATTGATACGTGACCTCACGCTCCACGACATGTGGCTCTTGCATCATGGGACCCAGCGTGGATATCCGCACTCTACCAGCCATTCTGCCAGTCGTCTGGGCCGGTTATACGTCTCGCGTGCCCTCCGCACAGCAACCCGTGATGCAGAACTCGGGCCGATGGCCTTCACGGATCATCTCGCGTATATCTGCACTATCACCTTGCCCCGACAACTCACAAGACGCAGCAGGGGCCCGTGGACGCTGAACGTCTCCCTCCTTCGCGAGGAAGCGTGTCGGCGAGCAGTTACTGACACGTGGCGTCGATGTGTCAGGCTCCTATCCACGTATGCTTCCACGTTGCTGTGGTGGCTGGGATGTGTCAAACCTGCACTCCGAAAGACCCTGATGGCCTACGGGTGTGACATAGCGAACTGGCAAAGGACAACATCGGAATTTTACTATACAGCGTTACGTGAGTTGGCGACGCAACCGCCGTCTCCCGAACGTCAGATGTCCGTACAACGCATCAAGGCTCGTCTACTTCGCATCACGGCAGAGCAGCTAGAAGGTGTCCGCATCCGTGGGCGGGTGCAAGACTGTATCCCCAACGAAACGACATCCGTCTATCACATCGTGCGCGAGAGGCGCCACCGTACACGTCAGCTCATAACGGCGGTAAACACGGAGGAGGGCGGCCGCGCAGTGACACAAACGGATATAGCGCACACGTTCGCCCGACAATATGTGACCTTGTACATGGAAGATCCGCGAAACATACGTGACTATGACGAGCTGCTGCACGATTTTCCCGCCCCTAGGGACTTGGCACCCGATGATAGTCTGCTATTGCCCATTACATCCGACGAGCTGACATCGCCCTTGGCACGTGGATCACCGAACAAGTCGCCTGGACCGGACGGTTTACCCCTGGAATTCTACCGCACTTTTTACGACCTTATGGACGACAAGTGGCTCCAAATGTTTCAAGATCTGATCCGCCCTGATTTCACCCTCCCCACAGAATTCACAGACGGCATTTTGATCCCAGTACCGAAACCGAATGGGGTTGTAAGTGGTAGGACTTCCGCCCACTCACACTCCTCACAACGAGTACAAGATCTTCGCCCGCATCCTCCGCGCGCTTCTCCACACCGCTATCGGGAAAGCCAGCCACACCGATCAGACATGTTTAGATGGTGTCAGCAACATTCATACGGCGTTAGGAGCATACCGCGACATAACTGCTTTGACGACGGCCTGCAAAATACGAGGCGCCCTTGTCGCCGTAGATTTTGACCACGCATTCGACCGCGTCGACCACGGCATCTTACGCGCAGTTTTGCAGCACACGGGCCTCTCTCCAAAGTCTGCACAGGTAGTCCTTCGACTGGTCCACGGAGCGCGCTCCCGCATAATGGTCAACGGTTATCAGTCTGATCACGTTGTTGTTGGCCGGTCAGTGCGACAAGGGTGCCCCCTGTCGGGTATATTATTTGCGGCAGCGCTTGAACCAGCTTTACATGGTCTACGGCAGCGATTAACAGGCATTTCCATGCGGGACGTGACCTTTCGTTGTGGTGCATTCGCCGATGACGTGGCGTTCCTGGCCAGATCAGAGGATGAAATGCATATGGCGCTATAGTGGCTACGCCAGTACGGGGCGGTCGCTGGGAGCGTCATCAACGTGAAGAAAACAAAATACATGGACGTCGGAGGGGGGCTTTCCCACGCAACGGCGGTGCCCTTTGACAAGGTGCCCGCACTCAAGTGTTTAGGAGTGCAATTCTATAGCAATGTTCGCCGCACGGCGGCGGCAACGTACCACCGGCTCCTACACCAGACACGTGCTCTGCTGCAGGACAACAAATTACGTCGCTTGCATATGCAGAACACGTTATGTCAACGCCCATCTTGTCTCCAGACTGAACTATTTTGCGCATGTCCTTCCCTTGATGGCTACGATGGCCAACAGATTTCAAGCAGCATATCAACATTTCGTAAGCACCGGCCTTGCTTTTAAAGTCCGATACGCCACCCTGACACTGCCGCAAAGGGCGGGCGGTATCGGCTTAATTCATGTCTATAACCATGCGCGATCGTTTTATCTCAACACTATGCGTCGCACGTGGACCTCTGCCCACGCCACTCTGACGGGTACCCTGATAGCGGACCGGCCGCGGTGATCTAGCGGTTCTAGGCGCGCAGTCCGGAACCGCGCGACTGCTACGGTCGAAGGTTCGAATCCTGCCTCGGGCATGGATGTGTGTGATGTCCTTAGGTTAGTTAGGTTTAAGTAGTTCTAAGTTCTAGGGGACTGATGACCACAGATGTTAAGTCCCATAGTGCTCAGAACCATTTGAACCTGATAGCGGAAGTGGCACCACACTCTCTGCATGCCCCGGTTTCCGTAGGACACATTTCCCCAGCACTCGTCCACATCAGAGAGTTCTTGATTGACTTCAGCTACTTACGGTCAGAACTTCCGACGACACGGATGCCCGGCACGAAAGACTATTATCGCCTCTACCAACAGCAGCAACCTATAAATACGGTCGCCCACAGACATCCTGAAGTTGCCTGGAACACGGTGTGGCGAGAGGTACACACGCCTTTTTTACCTACGACGGCGCGTTCACTGTGGTACGTGGTTGTGAATGGGAAGTTCACTACTCGTCAGAGACAACATTCCATTCATCTGACAGACGACCCCTTGTGTCCGACATGCTCAGTCGTTGACTCGGATGCACACCGTCTGACTTGTGCCGCGACCAGCGAGTGCTGGCTACTGACGCGGCGCATGCTGGCATTACTCTTGCGGCGATTGCCGGAGTCTGTCTCCCCTGATGATATATTGCGCACCGACGGCGTATACTTTCCATCAACCAGGACGAACGCCGTTAACTGGCTAAAAGGCATGGCCCTTTACAAAATATTTTGCGATGTTCCCAAAGGCACACTCGACTTTTGGTCCCTATTGATGACGACAAATGCAGCTTTCAGCCGCCACCCGAAGTACAGAACCCGTTTCGTAAATTATTTAGGTTCATTATTTGCAGATCCTCCTGCTCATTGGGGCGTTCCGGGTATGAGACGCTGAAAATGAAGAAGAATCCTGAGAATCCTCGAGCATATTGATCCTCTACGGACGGAATAGGGGGGAACCCCTCCCAACAGACGAAAAGACGACTCGGACGCTCGGCTAAGGCAGTAGTAGGATCTTTTTTATAGTAAAACAAAAAACAAATTAAAAATGTTATAAAAAAAGATGGTAGAGCACTTGCCCGTGAAAAGCAAAGGTCACGAGTTCGAGTCTCGGTCCGGCAAACAGTTTTAATTTGCTAGGAAGTTTCACATCAGCGCACACTCCGCTGCAGAGTGAAAACCTCATTCTGGATTATTCAGTTACGTTTTCTTGTCCTTCAACTGTGCTTTTTTCCAGCCGCTTGGGACTTTTGCGCTGGTCTAAAGATTCGTTATGAAAGCAAGGCAGCCCACTTAAGTGATGGGTGAGTCGTTTTGAGGAAATGGAGAAATTCGAGTATCGTATGGTAGTAATATAGTTTTTGGTTTAACAAGCGATCTTATGTCTCCTGAGTTTGAGATAGTAGCATGTGTGTCGTTAGTAACTCCTGTAACATTGCCGCTGTGATGTATTACTGTATCCATATATGTTAACGCCGTAACTCTTTGCCTACGAAAAGTTGCTTACGTAGGGTTATGTTGGATAAATGGCGGCCATAAATCCTAACAGTTCACACTCGACGGTTCGCTAATTACTGGAAGATGGAAGATAGGTTTGCTTACTTCATATATTCTTAAGATGACTCGTTGTCGCATTCGCATTCCTCTCTGTAGGCTGTAGCTTCTAACACAGCTATTTTCAAAAGCAGAAGCAAGTGTGACCATGTTGTGAAAATAACTTTCACAGTTTTTGATTTAAGAAATCGGATGTCACTTTTTTTCCATCTGGATTGACTAATCATAACCTTATATCAGAGAGCCAGAAAATTCCCTGGGTTTATACTACTTTCACGATGTCTAACCACAGTATCGACCACAATACCTGTCGTAGCTGTTACCACTGTCTCCATCCAATTATTAAAAGTTACTTAGAATCGCATCAAACGCTTCGCGAGTTACTTTTAGCATTTTTTTTATCATCTTTGAATACAAATCGAGTGAGATTGTGCAACGGTTGCCGCTTTCGCGATGACGTTGTTTCAAACACTTATCCAGATTAGGTTTTCCGTGATTTCCCAAAACTACTTAACGCAAATGCTGGGATGGTCCCCCTGAAAGGTCGGGGCCGCTTTCCATCCCCATCCTGCACCACTCAGAGCTGCTACTCCGCCTCTAACGACTACGCTGCAGACATTGCTTTAAGTACTAATCTTCCCTTCTGTTAATTTTAAATGCAAAATTTTAACTTACACATTCGATTACCGATTACATGTCAAAGTGACCGAGCATTGAACTAGACTGGCTAACTAGCACTTCCAACAGTTTCTCAGTTGTCCATACAAGGTGCCGTTCTTACGAAGTTCGTAACATTAATTTTATTCAGTTGTCTTCCGAAAGTTCTTTTTAATAAATAGTAACATAAATATAAAACGCAAATCTGTGTATAGCTTCCAGTATGGTCCTCTCGCGTTTTTAATAAGTTATTTTATTGATCACTGACATTTTAAGTTAGACATACGAACGCCGTATTGAACTGGATTTTTTACTGTCTGCTTAATCTCAGCGATATAGTCTCCCACCAAATAAAACTTTCCCACGTTCGAGATCGACATCTATTGATCCTATGTTATACATGAATAACCTTCCTATCTCTATAGGCAAGGGCTGCCATAGCAGTTAATGAAATTCGGTACTGAAATAAAATTATGACACGTAATGTGGCGAAAAGCACAGGCACTACACCAGTTCTAAACCTTCATATGGTATTGGGTAAATCAATTAAAACATGATCATTTATGCACGCTAGATAGGGGAATTCTGGAGAACCCAGCATCAATATAGACCAATTCCTGAATGTCAACAGCACGTGTCTAACTAACATGCCTCCTTTTTTTATGTCTCTTCAGTAGATTGCCCTTTTTTCTCGGTTTTTTAAATGTCTAATCTTGCTATAGGCACTTATAAGCACGAACTTTAATTAGCACGAACTTTTCATTCTTATTAATTACTACTTGTGCTTAATTTGTGTAGACACATATTAAACATAGTAAAAAGAATATAATCCTCTAACGAAAGGATATAATCAATGTTACAGTAGAGCACTTGTGGCTGCCGCGTCGTGGTTGCGAAGTGGCATGTCTTCACAAATTGTTTCCAAATCTTTTGATTGAACGCAGAGGACCTGAACCTTGGCCAGCCTGTTCCCTGGATTTGATGGCTGTAGGCTCTTTTTGGGTGGAGAAAGCTACACGTAATTAACATATATTAGCGCTGACAATGTGTAGACAGTACTGAACTGAATCCAACTGGTCTCTCGAGAACTATTGGTATTACTATTTATTAACCTTCCAGAGATTCTAATACAATTATGTTGTCATCTTGGAGTCGTCAGATAATTAATATTGTAGTTCTGGTCTGTATATGTGCTATTTAATTTTAAATCAAATAAATTGTTGTGAATTAACATAGCTGTGAAGACTGATTTAAGTCACGAAATGTACAATATGTAGGTTGCAAAAATGACGTTCACAGTAGATCGCCCTTTTGATTTATTATTTTTGTTCACATTTTGTAGAACAGCTAATCTAAAGAGTATTGCATCAATTTGAGTGCGCCCTTTAGTGTTGTGCCGAATAAACGAAAAAAGTGAAACAGTAAACAATAAATCGTTGCTGGACAGAACCGGATATTTCGTGAGCAATTGAATATTTCTACTTATTTCTGTTCTAGAACCGATACAAAGTACACGTTTTGAGAAGAATTTGAATGTAACAAACAAAGTAATCAATCATATAATTAGTGTAAATATCATTTGGAATCTTTTTTTTTTTTTTGGCTCGTTCTGTGCTTGTGCTAAACATTACGAGAAATTTGTAAACATGCCCATTTGTTGTTTATAGTTGGGTATTGGTTATGAAATTAAGTTTTGAATCAGATGTCGTAGTTTGCAGTAAATTATACCCTATCATATGATCTGTTAGAAACTGTAACTCGAATAATTTATTTAACCACCAATGACGTGAATATGTGCAAAGTTACATTGGCATTAGACCAAGTGTCGTGGTGCAACGCTTTTTCTGTCATGCATTGTAACTCCTATAAACAGAAGCTGCTTCATTGGCGACTTTACAGCTTTACAGTTACCACCGCACTCTTCCTTCGCAGGAGCAGAAACTGAATGCCCATGTCGCTCCCTGATTTATGCTTTATGTGGTTTTCAGAAACTGTAGTGGACGAGTATCGGGGTAATTGGCTCGAGCAGGAGCTAATGCTTCTTCTCTGTAGACCACAATGTCGACGAGATTCTTACCTCAAATCACCTCTTCCTCATTTGCAAGTTTGAAATGCTCCTAACATGGCACAAAACGTCAGAATTGATAATAATAAATCCGCGGTTTAACGTATTGTCGACGCTGAGACGGAACCCATGCTCCGATAACACAAAGAAGTTGAAGGCTATTAGCCATGGCTATTTCTAAAGCGATACACTGTAATTTTCCTAAAGTGACTTATGGTAATTGCAGTGACGGTCTCTGTCAAAGCATTGTGGATACGGGACAGAGGTTGATCAAATATTTACCAAGAAAATTCGCCAAAAAGCCTTATGCTTTAACCGGTTCCCCGTAACTTCTCAAAATATACGGCGGCTTGGCGATTTTCCTTGGGAAACTACAATCATCCTGCCACAACTGTAGGTTCTTCGCACGCTAAGGGAATGGTTCATTTTGAAGTGAAACAGATGAAATATTAATTAGAGCACTATATTAGATGAATGAATAAAAGGACTTACTTAACAATTCTTTGTCATTGGAGAGTGTAAAATATTTACTGCTGTTAGTGGCTATGGAAGCATCACATGATGCATACGACCACAAACCGTTCTCTTGCATCAACACAACTACGTGTTCTACTGAGACTTCGACTAACGCTCTCCTATCAGATGATGTTGACTGCTGAAGCTCAGGTGACAAACTTGCATAGAGCTCTTAGTAACTCGGCTCTATATTTACCTCAGTGTGAGGGCACTTCAGGGTTGAGGAGGGGGGCGTGGTCTTTACGAACGACTTCGATTCGTCGTTGGGGATTGTAGCAAACCTTCGCTAACGTTGTGGTATCGATTCGTGTTACCGACTTTGATGTCGCACCGCAATCCCTATAGTAGTCACCGAAACACCGCTAGGAGATTGGAAGATCTCAGACATCAGTCCATTTAAGATGAAACATTGTAACAGGTGCAGAGGCGAGCATGTGTGTCTGGGCTTACCCCAGTTCACTACTAACAGCGCCTCGTCATCATAACATGCCTGTATTTAACATAAAAAGGATTGCGCCTTAATATAATAGTGAAATTAAAAATTAAAATAACTTCTCCAAACTGGAACGAGTCCGGTATTTATGCTTATGTTGTGCATGGTACTTTCTCTACAGTCCGCGGCGCGTCCGGCGCTCTGTCCGTGGTGTGCGCCGACCAACAGCAGCGGATGTGGCTTTTTCTTCTAGCCGCGGCTGTTCCAAACGCTAGCGCGTGCTTTGTGGTTTGGCTATTATCCGTTGTCAGTATTGCTGAATGAAGTTATGAATGACGTCCCAGTCGTGTGGAGACGTTTCATCTTCCGACTGTCGCTATTTAAATCTTTCTGGGAATTAGGACGTTCTGTTACCGTGTTGTCTCTTGTTCGGCGTTCCGTCCGATGTCCTTGGCCAGCAGGACACGCTGAAATGTTATTTTCAGGCCGAGGGCGTTCAAATTGCCGCTCAGACACGGAAGAACGTTCTCAGATACTGAACTGTCATCTCTAACTCCATCTTCGTACTTGTGCTCCTTGGGATCTTAATGTTGGCTCCGTTGAGTCTTCAGAAAATCGAGTGCCGGGTTCCAAGCCGAGCTCAGCTGGAAACAGGATGAGATTCTCCGCGGCCTTAATCTCAATAGATACTTTGATGACGCTATTCCAGTATCTCGCTGTTTGTGTTAAAATCTTGAGATCATTATACTTCATAGAATGATTGAGTTCTAGACAATGCTCGACAATCGTGACCTGGTTGCCTTTCTCAGTCTAGGGTACGTTTGGTACCCTTTGAACCTGACATCAACGGTTCAGGTCGTGTGGCCGATGTAAGCCATGCCACATACACATGGTACGTGGTAAACCCACAGGTTTCTGTAGACGCAGGTCATCCTTTAGACTCCCTTCAATTTTATATAGGAGGAGAATTCTGCTGATTTTGGCAGATATCGGCACGACATATGGCAAATATGCAATCTTCTGCGTTTATTCATGTACCTCTTCAGGAACCTATGGTAGGGAAATAAGTCCTAGTGTGTTGTGAATATCTCGAGAAGAATATTTATTTTTGTACAACACAGATTGTAAATGTTCTATTTCTGTTGCCAAATTATCAGGCTCTGACAGAGAACATGCCCGGTACAAGTCGGTGTGAGTAAGTTTGTGGTACATACTGTGACTGAAAGTAGCATCTGCCTTCCTCTTAACTCGTACATCTGGGAAACGGGGTAGTCCATCCTTCACCAGTTCCATGGTGAATTTAATGTTTGGGTGACGTGAGTTTAGGTGATCCAAAAAGCATCGAGCTTTTCTCTACCGTGAGGCTATATGACACAGGTGTCACCCATGTACATAAAAAAGCATTTCGGTTGATCTGGGGCAGATGTAAGTGCCTCCTCCTCAAAGCTTTCTATAAACAGATTGGCCACTACCCCCCACCCGTGAGAGGACGGCCTTTTGCCACCCCTTCCGTTTGCTCGTAGAATTGATCCCCATGTATAAGGTACGTCGCCGTCAATATGTGCCTGAATAAGTCCAGGAGAGCGCCGTCGAAATATTCTCCAATCAGCTCAAGTGAACCATTCAGTGGTACGCAGGTGAGCAGGGAGACCACGTCGAAACTGGCCATAATGTCAGAGCCCGAGAACTGTAGCAGCCTGAGGCGTTGTAGGAAATCCTCTGAGTTGGGCACACGTCCCCACATATGGTGAGAGCATCTTCTTAAATCGGTCCAGAGACGTTTAGGGCGCTCAATAATCTAATTTGCCCAAATCAAACATCTCCGGTCGCGAGAGGTTGGCCCTCAAACAACTTCAGGAAGATGACAGCATTGTGGTATTACCAGCACATAAGGGGAATGCTACCGTCGCAGATTATGACAGTAAAGTGCGACAACTTATGGATGATCCGGCGTATAGACCAGTAATAGGGGTCCTCACAGACAAGGTGGATAAGAAGTCCAGAGCTCCACTAATGGAAACCGGCATTCCAGAAAACAAACATTAAGCAGCTACGGGCTGATTTACCAGTACCACCCAGACTTTAGGGCGTGCCTAAGGAGCACAAGGAAGGGGTTCCTCTACGTCCAATAGTCAGCAATATTGGACTCTGACATTATGGTCAGTTTCGACGTGGTCTCCTTGCTCACCCGCGTACCGTTGTATCACTCACTTGAGCTGATTGGAGGAAAGTGCGAAGGCGTTCTCCTGGACTTATTCAGGCACATATTGACCTCAACGTACTTCCTATTCGGCGGTCAATTCTACGAACAAGGGAAGGGGTGGCAATGGGCAGCTCTCTCTCAATGGCTCGGGGAGGGGGGAGGGAATTAATTCTCTTTTTGGAAAGATTTGAAGAGCAGGCACTTATATCTGACCCAGGTCAACTGAAATGCTTTTTTAGGTACGTGGATGACACCTTTGTCATATGGACCTAGGGGAGAGAAAAGCTCGATGTTTTAGTGGACAACCTAATTCACGCCACTCAAACATTAAGTTCATCATGGAACTGATGGAGGATGGACTATCCCCTTTGGAAATATGTCGTAAGTTCTATGGGACCAAACTGCTGACGTCATCGGTCCCTAGGCTTACACACTACTTGATCTAACTTAAGCTAACTTAAGCTAAGGGCAACACACACACTCATGCCCAAGGGAGGACTCGAACCTCCGACGGGGGGAGACGCGCGAACCGTGGCATGGCGCCCTAGACCGCACGACTACCACTCGCAGCACCCCCTTTCCTAGATGTACTATTTAAGAGGAAAGCAGATGGTACTTTCAGTCACAATGTGTACCGCAAGCATATTCACACGTACTTAGACCTGCAAGCCAGCTGTTGTCACAAGTCGGCACAGAAAAATGGTGTACTCAGAACTCTGGTTCACTGGGCATGTACTTCGTCAGATACTGATAATTTGGCGACGGAATTAGAACATTTACAATCTGTGTTCCACAAAAATGAATATTCTTATCGAGATATTCAAAAGAACTGCGCCCTGTTTTCCCACCAGAAGTTCCTGAAGAGGTACAAGAATAAACGCAGAAAGTTGCATATTTGCCATATGTAGATATCTAGCAAAATCAGCAGAATTCTCCTCAAACATGAAATTAAAAGCGCGTTGTATCCACCCACCAAGATTAAGGCTCTGCTAGGGAGTTTGAAGGATGACCTGCGTCTACAGAAAGCTGGCGATTACCATGTACCATGTGAATGTGGTATGGCATACGTCGGCCAGACGATCAGGACCGATGAAGTCAGGTGCAAAGAGCACCAAAGGCACCCTAGACAGACACATTAACCAACTCAGCGATTGTCGAACATTGTTTAGAACTCAATCATTCTATGAAGTATAATGATGACAAGATTTGAACTACAACATCGAGATACTGGGACAGTATCACCAAAGAATGTATTGAGATTAAGGTGGCGGAGAATCTCACTAACCGGGACGCCTGTTTCCAGCTGAGCTCGGCTTGGAACCCGGCAATCGATTTTCTGAAGACGCAACGGAGGCAACATCAAGACCTCAAGGAACACAAGTAAGAAGATGGAGTTAGAGATGGCAGTCCAGTACATGTAACAAAGGACACACGTGCACGTGAAATGGTACCACAGACAACAGGCATAGTATCTGAGAAAGTTCTTCCGTGTCTGAGCGGAAATTTGAATACCATCGGCCTGAAAATAACACAGCAGCTGCTCTCTGGGACCAAGGACATAGGACAGAACGCCTAACACGGCACACCACGGTAACAGAAACTCATAATTCCCAGAATGACTTAAATGGCGACAGTCGGAATATAAAACGTCTAACACGGCTAGGACGTCATTCGTAGCTTAATTCAGCAATACTGACAACGGATAATAACCACGAAATACGAGTACAGCGGTCGGAACAGCTGCGGCTAGAAGAAAAGGCTACATCCTCTGCTATTGGTCGGCGCACACCACGGACAGAGCACCGACGCGGCGCGTACTGCAGAGGGAGCGCCTAGCAGAACATAGGCATAAATACCGGACTCGTTCCACGCTGGAATCAGTATCAGACAGCACTGAAATAAGACTACGAGTCACGTATTTGAAAATGGTGTAGGAAACATGCGAATAACCGGCAGAAACCCGATTAGCCAACATGACAACGCCTCGCCGGGCGAGTTGAAAAATTACAACTTCTCCAAACTTCGTCAGGGTACGCTTTAGTGTATTAATGTTAACACCGTAAGCTTTTAAAAAGGTCAATTGACTGTATTAGGCAAAATATACGTTTTAAAGGATGTGGAAAGTGTTAGCTGTGGCTAAGTGTGTGGAGTGCAGTAAAATTAACATCACTGGAAAACAGATTATTGTGTGCATCAACAACCAACCAACGGATGCTGATAACTCTACACGACTGCCACAATGCCCAAACAGTCAATAAATATGTACCATCTGATGATGAATCGCTAGGCGGTTAAGAACCGGGTACTGGTATAATAAAAATTGAAGAACAAAACAAAAGGGAACTGGTTGCAGTAATTTGAAGAAACTAAAACATACGATCTTAAGAAAAAAATGAGTGGCGCTGAATAATAAGACTACTAAATTAAAAGGTGGTCGGAATATGCAACTGTATGTCACAATTAAAACGTATAGGTCTCAACCTGATTATTGAGCAATATTTTGGTCAAAGTTGGCGGTTTTTACAAAAAATTGAAGACAATATTAGACTCACAAAGATCAAAACTCGTATGTAACTTCAGTTACATGTAACAGCCTTATCTATATGATACCAATAAGCTACCTATGTTAGTTCTCAAGTTATTTACTAAAAACTAAATTTGAAACAAAACATTCCTTATTCGTAATAGATAAAATATCATTTGTATTGGAAATCTAATGTTGTAATTACGGTTACATGCATGCTATAATAAAGCTGTACCAAGTTTCAAGACTGTATTGTGAACTATAATAATTACAAGCAACCTTAAAGAGCTCTTTCAGAGGTCATGTTCCACTGTCAGTCCCATTCTGAAAATTGTGGCCTGCAAAGTTTAAATGCAGTCGAGCTAAAACTTTTTCAGTAACTAAAAAAATATATCTCTATTTATATAACAGTTAATAAGATCGCAAATTGTTGAATGACAGAGATATTAAGTAATACGTGCCCAAGAAACGGGCCATTTCGATGCTGCCATCTGTGCTTGGAGTGGCACCCATATATAAATACAACCAGAGAGGCAGTGAAAGGAGACACTTCGCACCGAGATATCAATTTGTTTGTGTCAGTAAAACGCCTGCGTGCATGATGCCTCGGATGACGTCGGAGCTGAACAAAATTGAAAGCGTTTTCGATAAAAGTAGAAAATGAACTCACGGGGACTGCACGGCGTCCAGGATCGCTTAGAATTCACGGAAGTAACTGTTTACGTGCAGCCTGCAATGTTGACAGAACTGCGTGGCGAGTGGCAACATTAATTTTCCACTTTTAAGGCGAGCATTTAACTTTTAGTGAGTAGAAGTTAGGGCGATAGACCATTTTACTTGGAACTTCCCAAGAGGTCGCTTCTGATTTGTTTATAGTGCTGTTTCAAAAGGTATATTATTGTTACTATTGGGGATATTATTATGTTTTATGTGTATGTACCTTTAAAGAATATATCAGTCAGTTAGAACTCACAAGTTTTACTTATAGTCATAGTTCCTGATACCGCTGAGTAAATAGCAAGTAGGAATATTTTCTTTCAGTGAGTACGAAGAGTAATGCGGACTTGGAGACTGGAAATTATGGTCCATACGATCTCCATCGCTTTCTAGGTGAACACAGAAATCGTTTTCAGGCTCCTGTAAACGGTGAAGGTAGGCGTAAAGCACGCCAAGACAATTTAAGTGTCTTTTCATGACAACATTACAGCCAGCCGAAGTGGCCGAGTGGTTCTAGGCGCTACAGTTTGGAACCACGCGACCCCTACGGTCGCAGGTTCGAATCCTGCCTCGGGCATGGATGTGTGTGATGTCATTAGGTTAGTTAGGTTTAAGTAGTTCTAAGTTCTAGGGGACTGATGACCTCAGAAGTTAAGTCCCATAGTGCTCAGAGCCATTTGAACCATTTGAACAACATTACAATATGACCGATATATTGATTATTTATCCGCCGCCCCACATTGATTTAAACATTATGGCATTTCGCTCGGTTGTTGATTGAGAGTACGCATTATGATTTCAGTGAGACCTTTGCAGCGTGCATACTGCAGGGCACTGCTACAGCGTGCCGCGTGCAGCGGGCGAGACTAAGCCGAGTCCAGAGCAGCGGCGAGGTAGCGGCGGCTTCCCACAGTGTCCGGGTCCCCACCATATTAATTACCGAGGCGCCCAGATTAATCACCTACGGCAGGCGGAGAGACCCCGCCGTCAAGTCTCTCAGCTGTCAGCCAGCGGCGTGGGCCGCTAGCCCCGGCGTCTCGGGAAGCACTTTCCCTCCTCACAATTCCTCCACTCTGTCAGACCCGTCAGGTTTGAATAATAATGGACAATCGCACCTTAACACATATGACAACTTACCTTTTTTACATTTGTTATTCTGCTATGGTTCATCAACTAATAGCATTAACGGACTTCACAATCACTACTTAATTATTGCAATCTGCTCTACAGCCGAGAGAAAATTTAAAACAAACAATGGTGAGAGAACGATGGCAATAAAACGGTGACTTTGTTAGTAACAGTAAAACGGCGGAAAGTTGCGGAACTTAAAATACAAAAACACGGCGTTGACGATGCGGATTGAGACACACAGGAAGGAGACATGAACAATTAAAAAACACGGCGACAGTCTGGTTTCTATTTGCACGAGATAAAAACACTACTTACGACAGTATGGTGGCCGTTCGCAACACTGACAGGGGAAGCACAACACTGAACACTCACTTAAAACGGCACTGTAGAGGTGACACGGCAGCAGATGGCGGGGGGTGGGGGGGGGGGGGGGGACCTGGACCGATGAAGGGGAAAAAGGGGGGGAGGAGAGGAAAGGAAAAAAAAGGGGGAGCCGATGGGGGGAGGGGACATAGAAAAAAGGGGAGCTGGGCAGACGTGAGAAGGAGTGGGTTGGTTGGTTGGTTGGTTTGGGGAAGGAGACCAGACAGCGTGGTCATCGGTCTCATTGGATTAGGGAAGGATGGGGAAGGAAGTCGGCCGTGCCCTTTCAGAGAAGGAGTGGGAAAGGCAGTGGAGGGGAGAGCAAAAGGACATGGGGGAGAGAAGGGAGGCAGAGAGGTGGGGAAGAAACAGGATGGAAGGGGGGAGGGGGGAGAGGGAGCCCGGTAAAAGAACAGAGGAAGGTAGGGGCAGGTGAGGATCACAGTTGATAGGAGGGATAAATGGAGGGAGAGAGGGCATCATCCAGGAGGGGTAGTTGACGGAAGCCACCTTGGGAAAGGAGATGAAGGGTGTAAAGGTGGAGGGTAGGGGGAACACAACGGCGAAGGTGCGGCAGAGGGTGGGGGTTGGAGAGGAGAGGAGCAACCAGGGGATGAAGGGGATCAAGGTGGCGAGAGGTGTAGAAGATGCGGATATGTTCGAGGAATAAGAGCAGATAGGGGAAAGGAACAGGTCATAGAGGATCCAGGAGGGGATGGAAGGCGTATACGGAAGGCGCGGCGGAGTGTGTGGCACTCGAGGATCTGGAGGGACTAATAGAATTTGGGGGAGGGGGCGGATATCCAGGCGGGACTTTCATAATAGAGGATGGGACGGATTAAGGATTTGGTATGTGGTGCAGAATACTTTGTATTTTACTTCTATTACTTCCCCCTTTCTTGTTCCAGTCGCGTATGGTTCACGAGCAGAACGAGTGTTCCTAAGTGTAGGCGAATCTCTCTAATTTTACTTTCGTGGTCTTTTCACGAGATATGCACGATGTACCAGAAATGTTGCGACGAGCTTCTCCGTGAAGTGAGGCACATCTCAAGGGAGAATTCCATAGCAACCCATGGCAGCAAACGACGTCGTACGTTGCTAGGTGGTGCTGTACACGGTAGTGCTGGAGGCGAACACCACTAGGTGGTGCTGTACACGGAAGAACTGGAGAGGAGTCTGATGATTTCCTTATTCGAGCGCTAGCTATCATACCACTTGGAGACATGCACTTAATATTTGGAACACTAAGTGTAGACTCGCGCCGCTGGACGCATTTATCCACAACGCTCCCCGGACAGACTTCAGCCGCACCACAAGTTATTTATACGTCTGCATCGGCGTTCGTGCGATTACAGATCATTAAGAAATTGAAGGGCTAGTGCGGCCGGGCCACTATCGGCATGTCCGGTCATGAGGGAAGAAAATGTGTTGGCTGTCGTGAAGACTACTCCAAGCACCAGTATACGTACCATTGTCTCGGACTTAAGATTGTCTCGTAGCAATGTCCAATGCCGGATACTTATAGGCCTTTCATCTCCAAACGGTGAAGTTGCAAGCCGACGCTTGTTTTAATCATAAATACACGTATATGCCTGAGTGATGCTAAATGTTAATATTTATGTTCTCAATAACCTTCACATCGTGAGCTACACCCTTAATTTTTATACATGAATTAGTTATTTTATTCGTGGCACTTTTGTTCCTACTTCTGTGGTCACTTTCAGAGCTCAGATTAATAAAACAATTAATTATTTTCATAAGACAGAATCCTACATTGCTTGTGTATGCATCTCCCACCAAAATAAAATAAAAACAGTGAATAGTTGACGCACTATGAATGAGAACAATGCCATATCTTAGTTTATCAAATAATGGCAAGTTTCATTAATCTTTTTCTAACTACAACTAGCTGATAAATCTTACACAAAAATGACAAACACAAATCGCAAGGGGTATGGTGCCTGACTAGCAAAGAATACATTGGGTTGGTAGCTATACCAATTCTCCCCTGCATTAATACCTTTTAGAACGCAATCTGACTTTCTTTACATAATCCACTATGAGGCCCAACTCTATTCCAATGGAATGAACTACGACCAAGTATACCATATATTATGGTTCACCTGAGAACAGTTGACTCTGAACACCATGTAACAGCCCTACATTGGTGCAGCGAAAACGGCGCTCTGTGAACGAGGAGCGGTGCACTGCGGCATCTGTAATGTTCTGGCATATCCATGGAAATTTGCAAACTACAGGATCTGGCGCTCTAATTACCAGAACATGGGAAACTTTCCTATGCCGGTCGGTTGCGGACAGCTGTGACTCCTGCAGAGTTGGAACGTGAGGACACTCTCATGCGAGGTGATGGACAGATCACAATCGAACACCTCTGTACTCAACTGGACGTCTCTGTTGGTAGTGGTGGCACACTCGCTCACCAGTTGGCCTGCTCAAAAGTGTGTGCCCGCTGGGTTCGTCGTCGCCTAACGGGACATCATAAAGAGAAACGACTTCCATCTGCCTAGCCCAATGCAATATACAGTCCGTGGGAAGTGGTAGACGGATGATTAGAATGTTGTCGATGCAGCAAGACATTGGATCCGACGTCGACCAGTGGAGTGGCACCATACGGGCATACAGGGCCGCACATTAAGGTGGCATAAGGTCATCAAGTTGAATGGAAAGTATGTTGGAAAGCAGGGTTTCGTACCAAAGAAAACGGGGAATAATATGGTACTTTGGAATCATGAATAAAACCAACCAGCTTTTAGAAAAGATACGTGTTGAGTTACTTGTTGAATGCCCTTCGTAGATTACGGACATTCAATGTAACAGTCATCATTTTATTTTCGTAAATCTTACAGTCAAGAAACAAAAAGGAATTTCGATTGTGATCATATTTAGCCCGATGTTGTATTGTATGTTAACCGGGGGTCTAGAAGCGACGGAAAGGTTCCGTCCCCGCCACAGCCGCCGCAATGGTCCACAATCCCACGATGACTACCGCAGTCTACTTCACCCCTCCGCCACCCCACATCGAACCCAGGGTTATTGTGCGGTTCGGCCCCCGGTGGACTCCCCAGGGAACGTCTCACACCAGACTAGTGTAACCCCTATGTTTGCGTGGTAGAGTAATGGTGGTGTACGCGTACGTGGAGAACTTGTTTGCGCAGCAATCGCCGACATAGTGTAGCTGAGGCGGAATAAGGGGAACCACCCCGCATTCGCCGTGGCAGATGGAAAACCGCCTAAAAATCATCCACAGACTGGCCGGCTCACCGGACCTCGACACGAGTCCGCCGGGCGGATTCGTGCCGGGGACCAGGCGCTCCTTCCCGCCCAGAAAGACTGCAGTTCTAACCGGACGGGCTAGCCCAATGTTACTCAGTGCAAAAACCATGAATTAGTTTTACTGTGGTGTAAATACAAAACTCAAGAAAACATCTTTCGATACAAGTGGTTCACAGGGAGAATGTCGTATATTTTAAAAATAATAGCTTTGACAGCAAAGGAGATATACAGAGTGGCTCAAATGGTTCAAATGGCTCTGAGCACTATGTGACTTAACTTCTGAGGTCATCATCGCTTAGAACTCAGAAGTAATTAAACCTAACTAACCTAAGGACATCACACACATCCATGCCCGAGGCAGGATTCGAATCTGCGACCGGAGCGGTCGCTCGGCTCCAGACTGTAGCGCCTAGAACCTATACAGAGTGTCACTCCTCATAGTTGTCAAGCGCATTTCCTCTGGTACTTTAGCAGATGTTTAGAACTTTCTTTTTGAATTGTGTAGATGAAGTCAGCCCAAACATATAATGCTCATCACATCTTTCATGCAGTGTCGACGAAAAGCGTCGGTTTGTTTCTCGTTACAAATAAAATGATTTTTAAAGCTTAATTTTACGCGCCGATTCGATAAATCGGACCCACATTAGTCTAGTGCGACATTTATTGTATCGATATGTATTAACAGGGACAGGAAACTCAATGACTAACCAGTATCCCAGCAGTGATAGCATCGCCCCGGCCCGCACTGACTGCCACCGTGCCACCGACAAGAACGGACCGATGGCCTTTGCAGTCTGGTCCCTCTACCCCCCCCCCCCCCCTCCCCAAACCAACCATCCATTCTTGAATGCAGCGCGCTGCTGAGCCGCTGATAGACTGCTGTTTACTCTTGACGTTCTACTCTCCGTGTTAATACATATCGATAAAACGAATATCGGAATAGACTAATATGGAAGCGCTCTATCGAATGGGCACGTAAAATTCCGATTTAAAAATAACGTTGTTTGTACCGGGAAAGAACCAACTTTTTGTGTTGAATCTGGCTGCTGCATGAAAGACGTAACGAGCAGTTATTGGGCTGGCTCAAGCTACACAGTACAAAAACGATATTGCAGGTATCAGCCGAATCACTAGAGCAAAGGCGCCTGGCGACTCATAAGAGAGACGCACAGTATATCTCCAATGTATTTATGTGGACATATTGACCCCAATGATACTAGGAATCGCACAGCATCAGCTGACGCAAGAAATCCTGACAATGGGTACGAAGATAGAGCGTAAAATGAACAGGTGTTTGGTATAACAGCTGTTCAACGGAGCAGCCATCTTTCTGTTTTCACAAATGTTACATTTAAGAAATAAACAAATAATTTGTATTGTTGTCATATTGACCTCAGTGATAAAGGCGGGGTTAATTATTGGCTTTGTCAATGTTAGCAGTACAGGATGGCTGGCTATCCTTCCTGTCACCACTCTTCAACCCTCCACCCTCCTGCTCACGCCCGTCCGGGAAGATGTCTATGTACCCAGACTGTCTGCGTCTAGTTGCATCCCACACGTGAAAGTGTGCGGACGTTTTATAAATATTTACGAGTCCTGTCATTGATGCGGGACGTGGGTATTACACTGCTATTCGCCTAGTCCAGTGATTTCCATCCTTTCTTAGACCATTACCCCTGGAGTGCAGTCAAAAATGGTTCAAATGGCTCTGAGCACTATGGGACTTAACATCTGTGGTCATCAGTCCCATAGAACTTAGAACTACTTAAACCTAACTAACCTAAGGACATCACACACATCCATACCCGAGGCAGAATTCGAACCTGCGATCTTAGCGGTCACGCGGCTCCAGACTGAAGCGCCTAGAACCGCACGGCCACACCGGCCGGCTGGAGTGCAGTCAGACATTAGCTAGTATCCCCCCTCAGCCTCCCCCTCCCACGCCATCCGCCGCCACCCCTCCCCCACGGAATCATCAAATTTAGCACTTAACTAAACTATAGAACGAAAGACTTTTCTTGGAACACTTTTATTTTAAAATGATGAAAAATGAATGACATTTACCTCGCCTATGTGTGTGTGTGTGTGTGTGTGTGTGTGTGTGTGTGTTAGAATGAGTGATGAAGGAATTCATGGTGCATCGCAAGTGCTACCCACAACTCCTTCTAAGATAAAAAAGCTTACTACTCACAGTAAGGGTAGTCAGTCTTTGCAAAATATATTTCCCCCGCATGACTCCTCTACACGGCGGCACTCGCTTGACTTGCACACTCCTATCCAATTTAAAGTGAAACAGATTGAGATGTGTGCACGATAGTTACTGTTGTAAGTCACTTGACTGTTGCATTCCTTACGTCTGTACTGACAGAAATGGGGCGACTTGAGGCTGGTAATGCTTTGTGTCTGACCACTCCAATAAAATGGTTCAAATGGCTCTAAGCACTATGGGACTTAACATCGCAGGTCATCAATCCCCTAGACTTAGAACTACTTAAACCTAACTAGCCTAAGGACATCACACACATCCGTGCCCGAAGCAGGTTTCGAACCTGCGATCGTAGCAGCCGCATGGTTCCGAAATGAATCGCCTAGAACTGCTCGACGACAGCGGCCGGCCCACTCTAATAATAATAATAGTAATAATAATAATAATAATAACACTTTTTACAGCACTATATTAGCTCTTACATACTTACTGCTGTGTCGTGCTGTCAATTGATTCATTTTCTGTCTTGAAACGGGTAATGAAGCAATTTCTAGGCTATTGCATTACTATCTGCAAATTGAGAAGACATTTTATTGACATATTTAGCTATTGTTATGTATAGATCTCACTTTCATCATCACCGATAATATGGGACAGAGCACAACATATATGTGTAGTGGGTGGTCTGTGTGAGGAACCTGTAACCTCCACCACATTAATGCTACTAATTCATAAAGTAACTATCGATAACTTATATGATCAGTATTAGAGATTTACAAAATCGTGATAATAGTAATGATCTTTTGAAAATGATTTAGTTTTGTGATTCAAACAGAATCGAATGGTTTTTTTTTTCACTCTCAGAAAATTTCATCTTATCCCTCGGGGAGTAATTGCCCCAATGTTGGGAACCATTGGGCTAGCCGGATGTGGGAAACCGCCTAAAAACCACATCCAGGCTGGCCGGCCACTGGCGGATTTCATCCGGAGCCTGCGCGTCTGCTCAAATCCTGGGAGCGACATGCTCCAAGACGCAAAAGTTATTTTACATACTCTGTATACAATCGTATTGGTATCCCATCATGTCCAATACGCTTTACTCGGATGAGCGATTCCAGCTCCTTTTTTTATTCTGTAATCATTTATTTCGATATTTGTCATGTTGACAGTCGTACGACTAGTTTAAAGAGGGAACCACAGTATAACGTTCCACGGTGAAAAATTATTGGAAAAAAAAATTTACCATCATCTTCCGTTTCGAAGCAAATGGAATATTTTCATACATAGCCTAGGTGGTAAAAAATTAGAAGAAGCTGCCATACTTCGCTTTTTTGAGGCAGCTCATGAAACCTAGCTTAAAATTTACAAGTCCAAAAGGTATAGTACAAATTATTTGTGCGGTGTCCTCAAGATCGTATTGTGGAGTCACTTCCAAGGAACAAGAACACTATCTGATGCTTACCGGTATATCTATTTCTTAAATCAAGTTGTCGTAATAATGTATAAGGGAGAGAGAGTTGCACCTGGAGGGTAGTGTACCTAGGAACACACGACGTTCCCTGGTCGGTGTTTCAATGTACTCGTAGTAAGTTTTTACAGAATCACATGAATCAAAGTGCAATAGAAACCGCCATAAGCTGTCTCAAGCATTTTCTGCAGTGAAAAGTTATTTTGTGACATGAGGTTATGTTTCGTCTAAATATTACGAGTACTACATGTTTAATCATCGTATAGTATAGAGTGTCGCTACTTGGGGGATATTATTAATTCTTCAGTTACAGAGTTTTATGTTGAGTAAAATTCTGTATACTTTTAAAACCAGTATGGAAGTTAAGCCATAAGCAGTCTCAGGTAGCTCGCGATTTTGTTACTGTGAGACATGAGATTGTGTTCTCTTAATTGCGTTTTTAAGTACAGATGAGAATTGCATCTTCTACTGTGAATCCGCTATTATGGAGTGTTACTGTTAATTAGTCCTACAACGGTTGGAAATCCATTTATGCCTACTAATCATTTGTTACAGCTGTACTGGGTATAATAAAATTTTATCAGTTACATGACGCACTTCATGTTTTCTGAAATGAGGACTATTAAGCTGTAGAGACTGAATGCTATAAACGAGCTGTTATACCATTTATGCAGAGCATAGGTCTTACATTACAGCTACTGCACAGTTGTATATTTTATTGTCGTACTAATAACCAGTAAGACTCTATAAAGGTATATTTCAGGAGAATATGCAATTCTCATTAGTATGTAAGCACCCAGTTACGAGTTAACACCATTAGAAACGTATTTCGTCTGCTGAGCTGAGCGAGCGAGCTAGCTCTGGCCTACCCTCGTGACACACGCGCCGCAGCCCGTCTTTCTCCTAGGCCTCGTCTCCTGAACTATGATAGGAAGGCGACTGTTATCCCCACAGCGATTGTCGCCTGACCGTAAGGGATATTTTTACCAAATTCGCTTCAAATCGATTCTGTTGGTTACGACGAGAACACACACAGATGCATACATACATAAATAAATACATACATACATTTTTGTAATGTGTATGGATGGATTTAAAGGAAGAGAAATATAGTTTCCTTCCACAGATTATCTGTGAATAGTTATTGTAAATGTGGAACAAGTCGAAATTTCTGAAACATATTTTCATTTCAAAAGTAATAACGAAATTGCCAGAAACGTATAAACGTATATACAGTAAGAAGCAAAATATACCGTACTGGCCATTAAAATTACTACACCAAGAAGAAATGAAGATGATAAACGGGTCTTCATTGGACAAATATATTATTCTAGAACTGACATGTAATTACATTTTCACGCAATTTGTGTGCATAGATCCTGAGAAATCAGTACCCAGAACAAACAACTCTGGCCGTAATAACGGCCTTGATACGCCTGGACATTGAGTCAAACAGAGCTTGGATGGCGTGTACAGGTACAGCTGCCCATGCAGCTTTAACACGATACCACAGTTCATCAAGAGTAGTGACTGGCATATTGTGACGAGCCAGTTGTTTGGCCACCATTGACCAGACGTTTTCAATTGGTGAGAGATCTGGTGAATGTGCTGGCCAGGGCAGCAGTCGATCATTTTCTGTATCCAGAAAGGCCCGTACAGGACCTGCAACATGCGGTCGTGCATTATCCTGCTGAAATGAAGGGTTTCGCAGGGATCGAATGAAGGGTAGAGCCACGGGTCGTAACACATCTGAAATGTAACGTCCACTGTTCAAAGTGCTGTCAGTTCGAACAAGAAGTGACCGAGACGTGTAACCATTGGCACCCCATACCATCATACTGGGTGATACGCCAGTATGACGATCACGAATACACGCTTGCAATGTGCGTTCACCGCGATGTCGCCAAACACGGATGCCACCATCATGATGCTGTAAACAGAACCCGGATTCATCCGAAAAAATGACATTTTGCCATTCCTGCACCCAGGTTCGTCGTTGAGTACACCATCGCAGGCGTTCCTGTTTGTGATGCAGCGTCAAGGGTAACCGCAGCCATAGTCTCCTAGCCGATAGTCCATGCTGCTGCAAACGTCGTCGAACTGTTCGTGCAGATGGTTGTTGTCTTGCAAACGACCCCATCTGTTGACTCAGAGATCGAGACGTGGTTGCACGATCCGTTACAGCCATGCGGATAAGATGCCTGTCATCTCTACTGCTGGTCATACGAGGCCGTTGGGATCCAGCACGGCGTTCTGTATTACCCTCCTGAACCCACCGATTCCATATTCTGCTAACAGTCATTGGATTTCGACCAACTCGAGTAGCAATGTCGCGATACGATAAACCGCAATCGCAATAGGCTACAAACCGACCTTTATCAAAGTCGGAAACGTGTTGGTACGCATTTCTCCTCCTTACACGAGGCATCACAACAACGTTTCAGCAGGTAACGCCGGTCAACTGCTGTTTGTGTATAAGAAATCGGTTGGAAACTTTCCTCATGTCAGCACGTTGTAGGTGTCGCCACCGGCGCCAACCTTGTGTGAATGCTCTGAAAGCTAATCATTTGCATATCACAGCATCTTCTTCCTGTCGGTTAAATTTCGCGTCTGTAGCACGTCATCTTCGTGCTGTAGCAATTTTCATGGCCAGTATTGTAATTCTTAGGCTGTTATAGCCAAGCATCACCAAACAGAACGCACTTCGCAACACTTATTTTCGTTGATTAGTAGATACGCAGATGGCAGATTTTACGCTCACATTGTTTGATATTATTATCAACGTAGAATGAGGTGTCAAAAGTCACGGGATAGCCAGATGCACATATACAGATGGCGGTAGTATCGCGTACACAAGGTGTAAAGGGTGTCATTTGTACTCGGGTGATTCACGTAAAAAGGTGTCCGACATAATTATTGCCAGAGGAATTAACAGACTTTGGACGCATAGTGGTAGTTGGAACTAGTCGCGTGGGCCATTTCATTTCGGAAATCGTTTGGGAAGTCAATATTGCGAGATCCACTCTGTCAAGAGTATGCCGAGAATACAAGATTTTAAACATTACTTTTCACCACGTACAACGCAGTGGCCGACAGGCTTCACTTAGAACTACTTAAACCTAACTAACCTATGGACATCATACACACCCATGCCCGAGGCAGGATTAGAACCTGCGACCGAAGTAGTAGCGCGGTTACAGACTGAAGCGCCTAGAACCGCTCGGCCACACCGGCCGGCAGAAGCCATTTGAGGCCAAGGTGACGTAACAGTGTTAAATATGGCAGACCTAAGATCTGTCATAAAGGGAAACATTTATGAAAACTATTTAATTCTGTACTAATGCAGGGAATCAAGCCACAATAATTTTAATCTGCCATCCTCCATAAATTTTCATGGTGATCCCAATAAAACGTGAATATTGATCATACCTATAACAGTTCAGGATTTACTGTTAAAGTGAAATTAACA
Source organism: Schistocerca serialis cubense (assembly GCF_023864345.2). Lineage (NCBI taxonomy): Eukaryota > Metazoa > Arthropoda > Insecta > Orthoptera > Acrididae > Schistocerca > Schistocerca serialis. Next base: position 221,356,902 of record NC_064646.1, on the reverse strand, counting down.
AGTTTTGTAACAAAGACCTCAATTCTAAAATCTGATCGTTTCGGCGATCTCAACGATCGATATTTCATATAGAAGCGCATCATTAAAATGACAAACGTTATAAATATCAACTCTATAACTTTATTTTTTTGAAAGATATAGTGAATTTAAATTATCACTATTTACAGTTAAGCATCAGATCGTGATTTCCTCCACACAAAACCCATTGAACGATGACAGCATGACACCTCATTGAATCATTAGTTAACAGAATATTTGTTGTAAAGTATATTGCATAGTAGTTACTTTTGTTGTTTATTTATTTATAAGAAAGCACATTGGTGCAAGCCTACTGGCCGTGACATTCAAAGTTAAGAAGGAAATTGTGTTGGTTTTATGCAAAAGAATTTAACGTTTTTTATGTAATGGATATTATTGTTACTTTATTTAGAACGTGAACTTGGTCAAGCCTTGATTATTTAAATATGTTAAAATGTAGGATAATGTAGAATAAGCTGTACCCAATCAGGTGGGAGGCTTCAGGAAATAGAAATGCCCTAGTTAGGTGAGCGAGGATATTCGGCGCGCGGGAAACGCGGCCGGGGAAGGACAGAGGGAGTGCTGGTGCAGACGAAAAGCGGGGACACCAAGGGGTACAGTTCGAACTGAGAGGCGAAAGTGGACTATCGGTCCTAAGGCAGCTAGGAAGTGAAACGACTTAGAAAATCTCGCGATGTGTGGTATCGGCGGGACTATGTCTCTGAGCGGTGAGCAGCCGCGCGCCTGGTCTGATCTCTAACTTTTCGTATAAATATCGAGGTGGAGTGTTGGACTCGTGTTTCGCGATGAGATTGTGAATGATCCAACTGTGTCAAATGGATATGCGCTCTAGTGGAACAGTAACTCTAAATACGACCACTTTCGCTATTAGTTTGCTTTCTGAATATACGTTACTCTAACCAAATCGGAACTGTGGGGCCTACATCATTTATGGGTCGTTGATTTAATTCCCGATGTTATTATTACTGTTGTTATATGTTATGTTAACTTTGTATTTCGCAAACTTGCCATCAGAAAGACAATTTAACCGAAGAATAAAAATCTCTCGGTGTACATGCCGCGTCAATTCAGGATAAAACTCCAAGCTTTCGACCACTACCTCCATGATCGTCGTCAGGGCTAAAACTGACTGTCGTAAACTATCTTTCTTTCTTCTTTATTGTATTCCAATTCCCCATCGGGGCGGGCTGGCAGCACCATATGCGCTGCTCTTCAGCCGAAAGACATAGAACAAAGAATAGAAGACATTTAAAAAATAACAAAGGAGAGAATGTGGTGAACATAGATATAAAAAAAAGGGGGAACATCATGGAAGGCAATAGACAAAAAAAAACTGGGTGACTGTAAAATGGAGATAAAAAACTGGTTAAAAGTAGCACACACAAAAAGCCACACACTGCAACAATTAAAAGAACACAAGGCACAGTATGACTGGAGCATAAAAGGTATCGACGGATGGCGTAGCACATAACAAACACTGACGACGAACCTCAAGGCAGTACACAATGAAAATCACACCTCTTGACGCACAGGAGAAACGGCACTAAACACAACACTGATGTGGCACACTGACGATGATCAAAACAGAGGATCTGCCAGGCGCAAGGAGATGAGGGAGACCGGAAGAAGGGAGGGAGGGGAAGAGATGGGGGAGAAAAGCGGGGGGCGCGCTGAGGAGGGCCAGGTAGGGAGGTCGTAAACTAGCGAGGCTCCCACTTTTATATGCAAAGGACGGCTAGTGATTGGCTGGAATACGTCATAGCAACAGCGATATGGAGCGTAGTGAAGTGGTGCCCTCTACTTCCATAGATGTATTTCTATCCCGCGTTGCTTGCAGCGCCATCCCTTGAATCAGGAGGTAAAGTGCGGGAAGTTTTCCTCTGCGATTTTTCTTTATCCAGTGCACTCTTCCAGGCGTTGCTAAGTGCATAGCCGTTGTCTCTGTTAAAGTTATTATCGCTAAGTCTAATTTCGACTGCTTCCCGAGTTTACGACCGTCAGTTTTAGCCCTGACGACGACCATGGTTCAAATGGTTCAAATGGCTCTGAGCACTATGGGACTTAACATCTATGGTCATCAGTCCCCTAGAACTCAGAACTACTTAAACCTGACTAACCTAAGGACATCACTAACATCCATGCCCGAGGCAGGATTCGAACCTGCGACCGTAGCGGTCACGCGGTTCCAGACTGAAGCGCCTAGAACCGCACGGCCACACTGGCCTGCTGGCGACCATGGAGGTAGTGGTTGAAAGCTTGGAGTTTTATCCTGAATTGACGCGGCATGTACATCGAGAGATTTTTATTCAAGAAATACGTCGCGAAAGACTTCGTAGCCAATTTAACCGAAGGGTCACAAGTGACTAATTTAAGGCATGCAATGTGACACGTGCGGTTCAACCCCTAAACGAGTGTGAGGCAAGACATTTCGACGAAGAGGAACCGTATGTGAGCCCGAACATCCACGGTGTGTTAGCTGGCAAAGCGCAGTTCGTCCGCTGAGCTCAGAGAGCGAGCGAGTCCCGCCTACCTTGGTGGCGCACGCGCTGTGGCCCGCCTTCCTCGTGGACCTAGCAATGAGATGCGTGAAAGCTGATGCTTAACGCATGAGGTTTACATTTATTGCTTGTGTGATACTAACTCTATTCGCAATAAATTTCTCAAACAGTATCCACATACGCCTCTGACTCCACCTACAAGATTATATCATGGTACTACACATAATTCATAAACTCTGAGATGCATGAAAAACTGCTGCCTTGTGCATGATGTTTAAATTTATTACCCCTTTGGTACTGACTCTATTCCCAAATCATTTTGCGCTCAGTATCTGTATACAGGGTGATTTTTTCCAACCGTCTGCAAACTCTAGGGATTGATCGATGAGAGGATACAGAACTAAAAAGGTCTAATGAACTTACGTCTGGAAATGCACGGTTTCCATGCTAGAGATCATTTATTCAGTCATGAAGCGTTACAGAGCCTGTAGTCTAATACAAGCTATACCATCCAGGCACAATTACAGTACGCATGGTTTCCTCCTAGAGGGTAGTGCTGTTTCTCATATGTCATGCCCCAGTGCCCTCTCCTGTCATAGTAATCACTATTGTTGTGTCCGATTCACATGTCTTTCTGACTCACCTTGCAGTCGATGTGGTACAGCGTTGTACACAATGGCTCCGTATCCGAATCGAGAGCTCACCGACGTGGTGTTTACTTACGGAAAGATAGATGCAACGGTCTGCGGGCAGAAAGATTGTATGAGGAGACATATCCGCGCCGACGTTAACCGTAGCATTCAATGTTTGCAACAGTGTTTCGCCCTTTCTCTGAGACAAGGTCGATCCAGAAAGCAGGAAATCATCAAGGACTTACCCCAGATGTTCGGACATCAGAACTGGAGGAAAATGCGATTAAAACTGTGGAAGGCGACCGCCGTGTCAGTACCAGGCAGGTGGCCCTCAAGTACAGGGTAAGTCAGACGGCCGTGTGGAACATTGTCCATGACAATTGTTTCTAACCTTACCACTTACAGCGTGTGCAGGGCTTACTAGCGACAGACTTTCCACATCGGGAACAGTTTTGTCACTGGTTTCTTCACCACACAGCCACGATTCCAGTATTCGTGTCACGCATCCTAGTCACAGATGAGTACATCTTTAGGCGGAGTGGTATCTTCAACTTCCGCTGCGCCATCTAGGGCGTCTTCTCACGGACCGCGCGGAGGTTCGAGCCCTCCCTCGGGCATGGGTGTGTGTGTTGTCCTTAGCGTAAGTTAGTTTAAGTTAGATTAAGTAGTGCGTAAGCTTAGGGACCGATGACCTCAGCAGTTTGGTCCCATAAGACCTTACCACAAATTTCCAATTTTTTCAACTTTCATAACAGCCAGGTGTGGGATAGTATACTGAACCCCCATGACAAGCTGACAGCGAAACACCAACACCGGTTCAGCGAGACTGTGTGGGCCGGCATAACTGGCGACCGTATTTTGGGATCAATCTTCCTTCCACGTTGTCTAAAAGGTTGGAACTATCGGCGTTTCTTGCGGGTGTCTTTGCCTCCGCTGCTGAAAGAAGTGTCACTGACGATTCGAAGATTATATGCCTGCTACATAATGGTGCTCCAGCCCACTTCCACGTTACATCCGGACGCATCTCAATCATGTCTTCCCTGGTCGATGGATCGGACGACGGACTCCAGTTGCATGGCGTGTTCGTTCACCGGATCTCAAGCCGCGCCATTTCTAGTTATGGGGCCATCTGAAATGTATCGTGTGTGCAGAGCCCATTCCAGATGTGGAGACACTGGAGTAGCGTGTTCATGCTGCCTTTGTCACTGTTCGGATGGAGCCTGGCCGATGTGAACGGGTGAGCAGAACATACTACCGCGTGTACACGCATGCATAAATGAGGCACGTACTGTTACTGTGGCTGCGTTGCACAGCGTATGTTAGACCGCAGTCTCTGTAGTAATGTATGATTGAATAAATGATCTCTAGCATGGAAACCACGTATTTCCGGCCGTAAGTTCATTAGAAACTTTTTGCTCCATATCCTCTCATCGATCGCGCTATAGTTCTAACTAAGCCTGTACGTCGCTTAATCTACCTACAAATAATATTGTTGTATAACACATGAGTCAAGTGATATGACTTCATAAACACTGAAGTGCGTGAAGAACCGCCGCATCATACATGATATTTAAATTTATTAATTCATCGTTAATAACCGTATTCGCAACATATTTCGCAGAGAATACCCACATATGACGCTGAATATACCTACACAAAAACATCATTGTACGATACACTGCTCAAGGGATATGACGTCATAAACACTGAGATGCGTGAAAGATGTCGGATCATGGATAAGTTTTAATACATTTATTCTTTATAACTAAATAATAAGTAAGCAGTTGAATAAAAGAAATTTAATTTCTTTGCCGGTTTCAGACAGTTAGCGCCCTTCTTCAGAAGGTTACACCTATCGCATTATTTGCGAGTGTCAGATGATAAGATGCAAACAACAAAATATCTTGGTCATGTTTTTCATATTGTCTTTACGAAATTAGTATAAAGTTCAGCAGCATGCACAGACACTCTGAACAACATGACCGTAGCATTTTGCTGTATGCATCTAATTGTCTGACACAAATAATGTCATAAATATAAACTTCTGAAGAAGGGCATTAAGTGCCTGAAACCAGTAAGGAAATTAAATTTCTTTTATGCAACTGCCTGCTTATTATTTCACTATATACCATTGCAGTTGCTGTGGATAAATAAAATACTAAATTTATTCTTTATTACTAACATACTCATTCAGTCGATTAAAGTTACGGAAATCCATGACACCTGGCAGCGCTTTTGACAGCTTGCAACTGCGAAGCGCTAACGTCTGTAGGGAAAATAATAACTCTGTTCAAATGGCTCTGAGCACTATGGGACTTAACATCTGTGGTCATCAGTCCCCTAAACCTAGAACTACTTAAACCCAACTAACATAAGGACTACACACACATCCATGCCCGAGGCAGGTTTCGAACCTGCGACCGTAGCGGTCACGCGGTTCCAGACTGAAGCGCTTAGCACCGGAAAACAATAACTGTCTATAAAGTTATGAAGTGTTACCATAGAGACTTTTACAAAATGGCACTGTTGATACGCGAAGCTGCTGCGCCCAGCATACACAGACTGTGAGTTTCTAGCAGAAAATTAGCAAAATGAGCACTCGACCAGTCGCAGGTCTGTTAGTACGTATTATGTATTCTTGTTTTATGACATGGTCTACGTTCTTGAGGATCTCCTCACTAAGGACCTATGGAACGAGAATCATACTTTAACTACTCGTAAGTGTGGCGCATATGCGACAGTGATTATCCCAGACAAGTGTAAACTATATTCTGGAATGAAATTCTATCTGAGATGCCTACCGTTCCCAACCACTGCGCTCTCTTCATATATTAATGCAGGAGAGCAGGAACTCATTAAATTGGTGCGAAGAACTACCCGCTAAGCACAGAAGTGTTTCAGGTTGGCTTGGGCCGCTTGATATACATACTTCACCTCTAGCACCAAACACTTAAATAAGTTGCCACTTGTACATGCCTTTTATATACAGTGAATATTGCTTACTGAAAATTCGGTCGCAGTTACGTATTTTTAATCAGGGTCCAGCTAGTCTGTGCCCTGAATCTGTGTGCCTTCTTCCTCCAACTCGGCTCAGACTTCGCCTCCTTACAGGCTGCAGATAAAGCTGCTTAAAATTAACTTCTCGTTGTGATTCACTCCATCACACAAACAAGAAGTGAGATTCAACTCACTTCCTTCTATAATCTTCAAAATTACAACTTGGCATGATAAATGAGGACAGCTACGAACTCGTATGCTACCTCTATGTACTACGTACATATCAGATGTGATATTCGACTCGATAATAATTACAGTACATTTATTGTCTTCGACATTTCGCGTTCTTATATTTCATGGAGCTCTTTCTTCCGCACCTTCCGCTCCGTGTAACTCCTGTCTCCACCTGAGCAGGTAGGATCGTCTGACTATCACCCACCTCCGTACAGTCACTGGATCGTTTGTTCTGGTATCAGCGCCTACGATTTAAGGCACTCCCCAACAGTGGGGTGCTCACCACTTATCAACTACTCTCGGTCACGAACATATTTTCTCTGACGTATGTATTTAAGAACGTGATACCTCCACTCAAGAAATGGGATATATAACTACATATCCCTCCACTGAGAGAAAAGATATCGTGGCAGCACATTCATCTTTAATTATTGTACAAGTGTTATAGAAATAGACACGATAACTTCGCTATCACTTTCAGTTTTTCTTTGCGTTTATCACTGCAGTAAGCATTTCTTTGTGTTTGGTTTGCCCGCAGCTCGTGGTCGTGCAGTAGCGTTCTCGCTTCCCGCGCCCGGTTTCCCGGGTTCGATTCCCGGCGGGGTCAGGGATTTTCTCTGCCTCGTGATGGCTGGGTGTTGTGTGATGTCCTTAGGTTAGTTAGGTTTAAGTAGTTCTAAGTTCTAGGAGACTGATGACCATAGATGTTAAGTCCCATAGTGCTCAGAGCCATTTGAACCATTTTTGTGTTTGGTTTCACCACTATCACGAAATTTTTTTTTTTTTGTAGGTGGTAAATATTATCTATAATTCTACGATCAAACGTCAGAACACTGACATTGTGTCCTCGGAAACAGGTAAAATACTTAACTTTCGTAATTTTATTTAATCAGTCTGGAGAAAATGCTACCTTATTCAGGGTCTCTATCCTTGTGCAAATAATAATATTCGTAAACATTTTTCAACACTGCCCTTCCAGGGATTAAGTGCTCTTTCCTCTAATTTCGTACCCTCGCTAATATGATGTACCTTTCTTCCCATAAAGTGGTTGGGGTCCTCTCTTTCTTGAGTACACCCGAACTTGGTATAAGTTCCCTTCTCTGGGATAACTTACCCATAAACTTTCATAAAGTGCATCGTACAGCTTCTTTACTATTATTTTGAATACTCTAGTACTTCTACCTTCTGTTTCTCTTTTTCCTGTATCTACATCCCCCACCAGACTCCTACAGACTTCTCAGTCTTATCTTTGGGTATGCTGACACCAGACTAACTCGTAAAAAAACTATTTTTGTTCCTCAATGCCTCCCACATCTGCTTGATATTGTTTGCATGACTGTTCACTGTTTCCATATATATATATATATATATATATATATATATATATATATATATATATATGTGTGTGTGTGTGGGTGTGTGTGTGTGTGGGTGTGTGGGTGGGTGTGGGTGGGTGTATGGAAAGAGGGACCTCAAAGTTGGTCCTCAGAGTTGAGAAGTAAGAAAGTGAAAATCAATAGAATCAGAGTGCTGGACCCGAAGAAGGAAGGAAGATAGACCCCAAAGACAGAATCCCTTCCCACCCCTTTACCCCAGAACATCCTCCCTGCCAAGTTCTTCATCGGAACACTGCAGGACGTAGAGTGGTCGACATATCCCACAGAACGGTAATGTCCCGACTTCACCCGAACAGGCATCGAAGGATCAGTCCGACATCCTACTACGGAATGCCTGTAGATAGCAAACAATAGCGCTGTGTTAACTGTGTGTGTGTGAGTTGTAACGTTTGCAAATCCCTCACCTGCCCTATAAAATGGCTGCACGAAAAGCATTATTCAACATGTTGCAGTTGCTGTTAGGGTTCCTCCGAGCCATAATCTGTAGGTAGCAGTCATCCACTGCAGTAGTAGCCCTTGGGCGGCCTGAGCAAGGCATGCCATGGACAGTTCCTGTCTGTCTGTACCTCTTCCATGTCCGAACAACATTGCTTTGGTTCACTGCGAGATGGCTGGACACTTCCCTTGTAGAGAGCCCTTCCTGGAACAAAGCAACAATTCGGACGCGATCGAACCGCAATATTGACCGTCTAGGCATTGTTGAACTACAGACAACACGAGCCATGTGTCTACTTCCCGATGGAATGAGTGGAACTAACTGGCTGTCGGAGCCCGCCCCCCCCCCCCCCCCCCACGTCAAATATGCGCTGCTCATGCATTGTTGTTTACATTTTAGTGACATCCCTGAACAGTCAAAGGGACTGTGTCTGTGTTAAAATATCCACAGTCAACGTCTGTCCTCAGGAGCTCTGGGAACCGGGTTGATGCGAAAGTTTTTTTGATGTGTGTATTGTCGAGGGTATTCGCTAAACGCTCCTGCTAATCAGAATGAGATTTTCACTCTGCAGCGGAGTGTGCGCTGATATGAAACTTCCTGACAGATTAAAACTGTGTGCCCGACCGAGACTCGAACTCGGGACCTTAGCCTTTCGCGGGCAAGTGCTCTACCATCTGAGCTACCGAAGCACTACTCACGCCCGATACTCACAGCTTTACTTCTGCCAGTATCTCGTCTCCTACCTTCCAAACTTTACAGAAGCTCTCCTGCGAACCTTGCAGAACTAGCACTCATGAAAGAAAGGGTACTGCGGAGACATGGCTTAGCCACAGCCTGGGGGATGTTTCCAGAATGAGATTTTCACTCTGCAGTGGAGTGTGCGCTGATATGAAACTTCCTGGCAGATTAAAACTGTGTGCCCGACCGAGACTCGAACTCGGGACCTTTGCCTTTCGCGGGCAAGTGCTCTACCATCTCAGCTACCGAAGCACGACTCACGCCCGATACTCACAGCTTTACTTCTGCCAGTATCTCGTCTCCTACCTTCCAAACTTTACAGAAGCTCTCCTGCGAACCTTGCAGAACTAGCACTCATGAAAGAAAGGGTACTGCGGAGACATGGCTTAGCCACAGCCTGGGGGATGTTTCCAGAATGAGATTTTCACTCTGCAGTGGAGTGTGCGCTGATATGAAACTTCCTGGCAGATTAAAACTGTGTGCCCGACCGAGACTCGAACTCGGGACCTTTGCCTTTCGCGGGCAAGTGCTCTACCATCTCAGCTACCGAAGCACGACTCACGCCCGATACTCACAGCTTTACTTCTGCCAGTATCTCGTCTCCTACCTTCCAAACTTTACAGAAGCTCTCCTGCGAACCTTGCAGAACTAGCACTCATGAAAGAAAGGGTACTGCGGAGACATGGCTTAGCCACAGCCTGGGGGATGTTTCCAGAATGAGATTTTCACTCTGCAGTGGAGTGTGCGCTGATATGAAACTTCCTGGCAGATTAAAACTGTGTGCCCGACCGAGACTCGAACTCGGGACCTTTGCCTTTCGCGGGTAAGTGCTCTACCATCTGAGCTACCGAAGCACGACCCACGCCCGGTCCTCACAGCTTTCAGGAGTGCTAGTTCTGGAATTTTCGCAGGAGAACTTCTGCAAAGTTTGGAAGGTAGGAGACGAGATACTGGCAGAAGTACAGCTGTGAGGACCGGGCGTGAGTCGTGCTTCGGTAGCTCAGATGGTAGAGCACTTGCCCGCGAAAGGCAAAAGTCTCGAGTTCGAGTCTCGGTCGGGTACACAGTTTTAATTTGCCAGGAAGTTTCACTCCTGCTAATGCTCAAGTTTTTCATCATATCGAGCAAATATGTCACTATTACTGTTAAGGTCCAAGCCGTTGGATGACAGTATTTTGTTATTAATATCTTTAAATTGATCTTGTATCTTCTTATTATTTTCCTCATTAAGAGTTTGTACCTGCTTAGTAAATTCATCGAATGCTTCCAAAATTATTTGTAAATTCATAACGCGTGACGTGGTCATCTTCCTTATGGCGACAGGCATAAAAAATATTTTATTTCCCGTCGCAACACCCTTATCGTCTATATTGATGTTCTTCATTATAAAATTGTATTGTATTGTACACTCGTCTTATTGCATCACTCACATCACATACAAGTTTTTAAATTGGCCGCAAGCACAGCTCACCGTGTATACTGTATACTGCGTGCTGCCGACGGACTGTGCATCGACTGCTAGTTGCTCAAGGCTGCGTGCAGCCTCCGTGCTGCGTGTAGGCTGCAATGTGCCGACGAGTGCGTGTGCGCTGCAATCTTTTGACGACTACTTGTAGGATGGGTACTGTCGTTAGGTTAATACTGGTTCTTTTCTCCCCAACAGAGTTCCTCTTCCTTTTTCACTCAATTTTGTTATTCGTTTCTGATTCAGTTTTATGTCTGTAGTATATAGAACGCCTTGTTGTTTTGTTCCCGTTAACGTTGGCAACGCTTTTCTCCTTGGCGCTTTCTTACGAAATTTTCTTGAAATTTGGCCTTTTCCTTACACTTTATCTGTCTTTTAGCTATTAAGGTCATCACATGAAGCGTTTTAGGCTGGCTTGGGCTGCGTGGTGGTTTGGTATACTTCACCTCAACCACCAAACACTTAAATTAGTTGCCACCTGTACATGCCTTTTATATACAATGAATGTTGCTTACTGAATACTCGGTCGCCGTTACATATTATTAAGGGGAGGTTTACTATCTTTTGGTTCAAAAAATCGATTTTTTAAAAATTGTATTTTTGGATCCATAAAAGTGTTTGGAATCCACCCCTGAAACGGGTTTTCCGAATATGGAACGGAAATGTTTGTTATTCGCGGTTGAAGAAAAAAATGCACTTGCCTGAAATCGGCCTTTTTCACGCCCAGTTTTTTTCTTTCGGAGGATGAGTTATTGTACCGGTGCTTGGGAGGAAAGACACAAAATTCAGATGAAAGCTTGAACGCGTGTGTTTGGAAGTTAGCCCCCAAGCATTTGTATTCTGGTGTGAAGACTGTGGAGATTGCGACTTTCCTGGCAGTGAGCAGCTTCATCGAAGGGTATATAGCAATTTTGAAGAAGATGACAACGTTGGACGTCACTCTGGCACTTTATTCGATGCAGTTCGCCAAGCATTCGGACGACCACCGAATTCAAGCGGCCGAAAACCGCATGTCACGGGCCGGACGAGCGGCTCTGGAGCAGTGCAGGATGGCCAAGATCGAGCAGAGCGCCCTCTATGAGGAAGAGGAAGGACTAGTTTATGGACCCGGAATAGAAGATTGAAAGTAAGTTGCATAATACTGCATATATATGTAGTCAAAACTTCAAACGTGTTTTTCTCGAAATAACTTTTTTTTTATCGCGCGGTATGGTAACTTCAAATCTACTGAACCGATTGGCATGATTCCTTGTTTACAACGAAGCTAACTAAATTATCTAGGAGTTGTACCACTTTTATTCCGATCCATCGACTATAAATATTTTTATTTGGCCAACGAAGTCGAAAAATCGATGAAAAAAACCCTATTTTTTTTCAAATGGCCGCCATTTTGTTTACTGTGGTCCTAATAACCTAAGCGAGGTACAACTACTAAAGAATCTTAAAAATACTTCGCTAATGTCAACTCAATTTTGATTTCAGACGAGACAGCTGACCTGCGACATATTGCACGTGGAGGTCTACATCGAAATGTTGTTTCGTTCCGACGGCACTTCCGCATTTGCTCTTCGACATTTCCGGTCGAAAAAAATTCTGTTTTTGGAGGAAATATCAATAAAAATTTTGATCAAATTTGACATTGATATCTATAACAAATTTTGATAAAAAAAATTCTCAAAGGACATGCTTTTTTTCGGGCTAAAGATAGTGAACTTCCCCTTAATCAGGGTCCAACTAGTCTGTGCCCTGAATTTGTGTGCCTTCTTCCTCCAAAATGGCTCAGACTTCGCCCCCTTACAGCCTACAAATAAAACTGCTTAAAATTAACTTCTCCTTCTCATTCACTTCTCCAGCTAAATAAGACGAGATTAAATCCCCCTTCTTATATTATCTTCAAAATTTTAAACCAATATTTTATACATGAGGACAGCTGCCAACTCACATATGTAATAGTTGTGATATTCTACTTGATAATTGACAATTGTAACACACATTATCTGCGATATTTCGCGTTCTTAGATGTCATGGAGCTCTTTCTTCTGCATCGATCACTCTATCGAACTCCTACCTCCACATCAGCAGGTACGGTAGTCTAACTGCTAGCCACTTTCGTACAGTCGTAGTTCACACTTTCGTACAGTCATTGGATCGTTAGCTTTGGTATTAGCAGCTACGATTTAAAACACCTGCCAACAGTGACATTCTCATCACTTATCGACTACTCTGTCACGAACATCTTTTCTCTCATTTAAGGAATGGGACGCATCAAAACAAGCTATGTCCGTGCTGAAAATTAGGATAGCTAAAGCTATTCTAGGTCAAAGTACATGGGCAACACAGTAATAGGAATTTAAAAGTACTTGGATTCATGTTGCTAGTGAGAGGTTTTGTCATACGATGTTTCCAATTACCAAATTTAACTATAAAATTCTTAATATTATCAACTGACAAAACTGAATCATATTTCTGGTCTTCACTTGTTCTTACTCATATTTAGAATAAGTACATTAGCAAAAAGGAAGGTAGACAAATACACTCAATTAAGAATACGTCTTCTCATTTCAGCGGAGTAGGATATAGCATGAGATTAACATTGTATTAACAGCATATCACCGCCTTCATAATAACCACAATCTCTTAATGGAAGAGTATAATGAGACTTCACCAAATGATATAAAAACCCGAAAGCAGGCAACAAAAGTGGAACCATGGGGTAGCGTGATTGCACTCTGTCTTCTGCATTAAACTGCGTTATTGCTACCTTCATAAAAGCTCAAAAACTAGCTTTGGACGTATCGAACTTGTGTTTTCTGTTACATTAGCATTTGGGGTATTTATTTAAATACTATCAGTAGTCATGATCACCGGACCTATTTTTGATCGAGTACAGCGTACGAAGTAGCAACACTTAACATGCGTACTTATAAGAATAAGGCATTTTGAAATCAGTCATATTATCACTTGGTACACCAAACTACGTGTCTTGGTCAGTCCATTGTATGAAACGAGCACGTCAGACATTTCCGTAAAATATGGTTAACAACAAATGACGGCCTGTAAAAGGCTAACAACTATTTTTATCACAAAACATTTTATATTCTGGGCATCCGCAGCTGTTGAAAGGCATGATGTAAAGAATTACGCTAATACGAGGGTCACTCCAAAAGAAATGCACGCTATTTTTTTAATCTATCTTTTATTCTACATGTTTGAAAGTTTTACATTGTGTAGATACATCCTTTAGGAAAAATATTTTCATTTCTCCACATAATTTCCTTCCCTCTCAACTGCCTTACTCCATCTTGGAACCAGCGCCTGTATACTCGCACGGTAAAATTCTAGATCAACCTGTTGGAGCCACTGTTTGGCATTGTGCACAAGGGAGTCATCATCTTCAAGCCTTGTTCCACTAAGAAAGTCTTCCTGTTTCCCAAAGAGATGATAGTCACACGGAGCCAGGGAAGGACTGTAAGGCGGATGTTTCAGTGTTGTCCATCCGAGTTTTGTGATCTCTTCCATGGTTTTTTTACTGGCATGTGGCAATGTACTGTCGTGCATCAGCAAAACATCCTGCTTTTGCCGATGTGGTCGAACACGACTCAGTCAAGCTTGAAGTTTCTTCAGTGTTATCACATATGCATCTGTCAGCAGTCACCAATTGGTTCACTCTCTGCACATTGTCTGGAGTGTGTGCAGTACGAGGCCTGCCGCTGCGAGGAGAATCCTCGATATTGCCGTGCCCGCTTTCATCACGTAACCTGCTTGCATCTCCAAACACCTTTTTCAACCTCTTGTGGATGATTCCCACTGTCTAGTTTTCACAGCACAGGTATTCTATGACAGCACGTTGCTTCTGACGAACGTCAAGTGTTGCAGCCATCTTGAAGACATGTTGTGGTGGCGCCACTCACGGGAACAGGTTGAACTAAGTTTGAAAACAAGTGGGAAGGATGTATCTACATACTGTAAAACTTTCACACATGCAGAATGAAAACTGTATTTTTACAAAAATAGTGTGCATTTCTTTTGGAGTGATCCTCGTAGCTGGTAAAATTCTTATTTTGTTAATACACAAGCGGTTTCGCGGCCTAAAGCTACATCATCAGAGGTGCAACAACGTTAAAAAGGTCACAGATGGACCCGTCTCTCCTTGTCGAGATATATTATTCAGTGAATATCGTTTACTTTTTTTTTTCGGACACGTCTTTGTCACCCTTCACTCGCCAATATAACAACACAAAAGTACATTTCACTGGTAGAAACTTAAAACCAGTGTTGACTGCTGAGTTAAGAGTAGTAGTAACATGTGCTACCTGTCTAGGCATTAAGCTTCATGTCACATCTATGATTACACCAATGAGTGAATCTGCAACTGAAAACAAGACATGTATTTGACATTCTTCTTCACTGCGCATCAGAATTAAAGGATCACTTTTTCGAAACCCCGTAAGTGTCGCCGTTGAGACGCCTAAGTTTGAAATTTGGTTCAAAGGTGTGGGTTCCTGCCCAATCGTCTCTTATAGGGTGCTTAAGAAGCTGTTTTCTCGGATAGCTAGACAACATGCAAGTAAATCATATTATTGGAGTTTATTGCAGTAATTGAATTGACATTATTTAACTTTGATTTATAAGTCTGTCGAAAGCAATTCGCGACATGCAAATAATCAGTGTCTGCCGCATATAAAATATCAATGAAAGTAATGGATATTGATTACAAGTCACGGCTCTTCTAGTGCTCTCTTCTGGCCCAGCTCTACCAGTGTCCATCTTCTACTGTTCGTCCGAGGCTGACAGAAGCGGCGCTTATATTCTGTTCGGATAGAGGCCGCTCCTGTCGTGGTGTGGTCCTAGTCAGTGAGCTAATGGCTGACGTTGTCTCAGCCTTGTGCGATTACGTTCTTGATCTTCATGTCGGCTCTTGTCGTTAAGCCGGAAGAAAAGGTGGCTACGACATTTCCTGTGTAACCGTGCTAAAGCATGGTGCCTTGCAACGTTACTCTCGGATTCGACGACGCTTCAATGTGTGTGAAATCCTATGGGACTTAACTGCTAAGGTCATCAGTACCTAAGCTTACACTCTACTTAACCTAAATTATCCTAAGGACAAACACACACACCCATGCCCGAGGGATGACTCGAACCTCCGCCGGGGCCAGCCGCACAGTCCACGACTGCAGCGCCTGAGACCTCTCGGCTAATCCCGCGCGGCGACGACGCTTCAGACATCAAGATTCGACAAGTGGGAAAAAAAGGCCAGAGCTCACAACATGTGACCTGTAAGGTGGGTAAGTAATAGCACATTGATACCAGGTTTCAACATGATCTTCCAAAGGCTATTGTGCGTAAGTCACATGATGGGAGGGTCGTTATACCTCGTCTTACCCACATTTCACCCCTTTTTTTGACGGGTCATGGAGGTCATAAACGCAACGCTCAGAACTGAAATCAGTTTCTTATCAGTAGCCGAGCAAAACATTTCAGACACACCGACGCTCAAAATTGACACGAAAAGGCCTCAGAGGGTGGCTTAGCCCGTCAATGAAACCACCACTTTACTCGTGATGTTGATTCCCACACAGTTCGCCATCGAGAACGACATTTTGCTGTGTGGTAAGCAACAGCAAGACGTTCTGGACGATCTTTGATAGTGCTGACATCTTCTTGGTGCTTCAGTCCTTCTCTAAGGGCATCGTGGGCTGGCAACCCCACTGAACATGATCTCCCCACTTTTGAGCGTAGCGCGACCACAGTTTTTGCTCTGGTGTGCAGGATGGAACCGCTAGTGACCAGTCAAAACCATTCGATGAAATCTGAATGTGAGCAGAATCAGCAAAGCTTTCCTATACTTTTTCAGAGCTCCTGTTTCATGTGCTCCTGTAGTGATGCTATGGACGGGCGCGACAGCGACACATGCGTGAATGAAACGACGAAGATTCCCTCTAAGGCCCATCAGTTCGACAGTAACTTCGGTAACACCCGCCCTCATTTATTGAAATTTTTAAAATATACCGTAACAGAGAACACATTCGAGGTAGTGCCAAGTGACTGCAGAAAGTCTACTGGCTCCGTAGGTGTATCAAGAGGTTGACTGTCTGCAGACTCCTGACACTGCTTCGAGGGTTTTCTCTTTACATGCACATTTCTAAAAATCTCAATAAATGGGAGCAGGTATCATCAAGGTTATTGCCGAAAAAGGGGGCCTTGGAGGGACTCTTTGTGGTTTTATTTACGCATGTGTCAATGTTCCACTCCTACATGATCACGTCACAGAAGGCCGTGAAACAGCAGCACTGGAAAAGCATAAGAACACTTTGCTGAGTCTGTTCGCGTTCGAAATTCGGCGAATGGTTTTGATTGGTCACAAGTCGTTCCGCCCTTCACACCAGATCAAAAACTGTGGTCGCGTTGCCCTCAAATGGGGTTAGATCACATTCAGTGAAGTAGCTAGAACGCGATGTCCTTAGGAAAGGATTGAAGCGTCAGTAAGATGTCTGTAGTATGAAAGATTGTCAAGAATGTGTCCCCGCTCCTCATCGCACTGCGAACCGTTGCTCTGAAGCACGAAATGTGTGCAAATCAACGTCCTGGCGGACGGATGGTTTACTGACGCTCTTTATGCCTTCAACCCCCCCCCCCCCTCCGCCCCCGCTTTTTCATGTCGATTTTGAGCGGTGGTGTGTGTGAAATGTTTTCCTCGGCCACACATAAGAAAACTTCATGATGTCAACACTGGGCATCGGTGCTTCTGACCTCCATCGCAGAGTCATCGAAACAATGGCGACGTGTAAGACGAGGTATAACGACCTTCTCGGGCTGTGACACGTCCTCGATGGCGCTGGGCAGAATTGTGGTGAAATTTGGTGCCAATGTGACATCATTAACCCAATTGATACGTTACATGTTCTTCTGAGCTCTAATCTTTTCCTCGCAAGAGGCGAATTTTGCTGTTTCTTTGAACCAAATTTAAAATTTATATGTCCGAATGACAGACAACTAAATGAGACTTTAATACGCTGCAGTCTTCCCCAGGGAACAGAAGTTAAAAAGAAACGTGAACTGAACGTTTCATTTCAAATAAGTACCCCGCTCATACAATTATAACCGGTGGTGACTTTAATCTACCCTCGATATGCTGGAAAAATTATACGTCTAAAGCCGGCGGCAGACATAAAACGTCATCCGAAATTGTACTGGATGCTTTCTCAGAAAGTTATTTTGAACAATTAGTTCATGACCCCACTCGAAGCGTAAATGGTTGCGAAAGCATACTTGATCTCTTAGCAACTAATAATCCTGGACAAATAGTGAGTATTGTGACGAATACAGGAATTACCGACCACAAAGCAGTTGCTGCTAGGCTGAATATCGTAACACCTACAACCATCAAAAAGAAACGCGAAGTATTCTATTTAAAAAAGCTGATAAAAATGCTCTTAACGCCTTTTTAAGAGACAGTCTTCCCTCCTCCTGATCTGAACATGTAAGTGTAGAAAAGTTGTGGAATGTTTTCAAAGAGATAGTATGGACAGCAATTGAGAGATATATACCACATAAATTAATAAGTGATAGTACTGGTCCCCCATGTTACACAAAACGGATCAGTTTGCTGTTGCAGAAGCAACGAAAAAAGCATGCCAAATTTAAAAGAACGCAAAATCCGCGAGACTGGGAAAGTTTTACAGAAGTTCGAAATAGGGCGCGTACTTCAATGCGAGATGCTTTTAATAATTATCACAACGAAACTCTGTTTCGAAATCTGGCAGAAAACTCAAAGAGATTCTGGTCATACATAAAGCACACCAGTGGCAAGACACAATCAATACATTCAGAGCGCGATAACAGCGGTGAAGTCACTGGTAGAAGTGCCACTAAAGCAGAGTTATTAAACACGGTTTTCCGGAACTCCTTCACCAAAGAAGACGAAGTAAATATTCCTGAATTTCAATCAAGAACAACTGCCAAGATGAGAAACATAGAAGTAGATATCCTCGGAGTGAGGAAGCAGCTTAAATCACTTAATAAAAGCAAGGCCTCCGGTCCAGATTGTGTACCAGTCAGGTTCCTCTCGGAGCATGCAGATAAAATAGCTCCATATTCAGCAATTACATACAACCACTTGCTCACAGAAAGATCCGTACCTAAAGACTGGAAAATTGCTCAAGTCACACCAATTCCCAAAAAGGGAAGTAGGAGTAATCCGCTGAATTACAGGCCTATATCACTAACGTCGATTTGCAGTAGGGTTTTGGAACATATACTGTATTCGAACCTCGAAGAAAACAACTTATTGACACATAGTCAGCACGATTTCAGAAAATATCGTTCTTGTGAAACACAACTAGCTCTTTATACTCATGAAGTAATAAGTGTTACCGACGGAGGACGTCAAATTGATTCCATGTATTTAGATTTCCACAAGGCTTTCGACAACCGTTCCTCACAAGCGTCTTCTAATCAAACTGCGTGCCTACGGAGTATCGCCACAGTTGTGCGACTGGATTTGCGATTTCCTGTCAGAAAGGTCACAGTTCGTAGTAACAGACCGAACATCATCGAGTAAAACAGAAGTAATAACCGGCGTTGCCCAAGGAAGTGTTATAGGCCCTCTATTGTTCCTGATCTATATTAACGACATAGGAGACAATCTGAGTAGCTGTCTTAGATTGTTTGCATCTGATGCTGTCATTTACCGTCTTTTGAAGTCATCAGATGATCAAAACGACTTGCAAAATGATTTAGATAAGATATCTGTATGGTGCGAAAAGTGGTACATTGACCCTGAATAAGGAAAAGTGTAAATATTATGCACATGAGTACTAAAAGAAATCAGCTAAATTTCGATTTCGCGATAAGCCAAACAAATCTGAAGGCTGTAAATTCAACTACTTAGGGATTACAATTACAAATAACCGAAATTGGAACGATCACATAAAATATTGTGGGTAGAGCAAACCAAAGACTGCGATTCATTGGCAGAACTAAAGAGACTGCTTACACCATGCTTGTCCGCCCTATTCTGGAGTATTGCTGTGCGGTGTGGGATCCGCATCAGGTGGGACTGACGGATGACATCGAAAAAGTACAAAGAAGAGCAGCTCGTTTTATACTATCGCGAAATAGGGTAAATAGTGTCACAGACATCATAAGTGAATTGGAGTGGCAATCATTAAAACAAAGGCGTTTTTCGTTGCGACGGGATCTTCTCATGAAATTTCAATCACCAGTTTTCTCCTCCGATTGCGAAAACATTCTGTTGGCACCCATCTACATACGGAGAAATGATCATCACGATAAAATAAGAGAAATCAGGGCTCGCACAGAGAAATTAAGTGCCCGTTTTTCCCGCGTGCCGTTCGAGAGTGGAACGGTAGAGAGACAGCTTGAAGGTGGTTCATTGAACCCTCTGCCAGGCAGATTATTGTGAATATCAGAGTAATCACGTAGATGTAGATGTAGAACGTACTAGGACAATGATAAGCTCCATTAAACGTCAGAATGGGCTGGCATTCGGAGAGCTGCCTGAGAGAAGGAGGCTGCCAGAAGAAAGTTATCGGCAGCGGAGCACTCCTTGGATGAGTTCGTCGGTAGACCAGCTACATTTGCGAAAGTGGTGGGATTTACCAAATTCATTCACGAGCAGTGCCTGCAAGCCCGCCCAGTAACAAAACGGATTTCGCCTTTTTTTTAGTGTCCGGGGCTGCAATATTAGCTATGCGAGAAGTGATGGTGTGCTCGTTTTATTACGTGCTTCTGTTTGAAGTTTACTTATCTTTTTAGGTGCTACCAATTCTTTAGAGATTGTCACGTATTTGGTTTTATCTTATACCGAAAGATGGGTATTTATTGTGTGTTGTTGCAGGCGTAGTTGGCCATAGTCTACAAACAGTAACGGTTAGCGTCTCTCAGGCTGCTGTTGTGCAGTTGCTCTTGCGTTGGGCCACTATAAGGACAGCTGTGGTGTCTCAGACGCCTCCTGCATCGCCAAAGATCACTGAGTCTTCCGCGTATTCCGACAGACTTGACGTGCTGGTGCATGTTTGCGAACGGTGGACAGCAGTGGGGTGGTGAATCTCTGGGCTGAAGGTGACTGTAAGAGGTTCCTCCACTGCAGTCCCTGTGGACCTTAGTAGCAGGTGCAGAGTACTGATTGTTGCTGATTAGACAGAGGAGGTCAGCACAGTTCGTCTCATCTTCTGGGACTCGGATCTGTATACGAGTGCTACTCGGAAAGTAAGGTCCGACCGATCCACAGTGAAAATACGAGGAAGATTTGTATACCTGTGTGGGACAGTGTCTTTAGTATGCTCGTCGATCGCTCACGTCGTTCTTTTCAGGTCTGAGCGCACAGCGAGCATGCAAAGATGCCTGGAAAATAATGTTTCCCGCCAACTACAAATGCCTTTGAGAGATGTGGCCCGATGTCATGCAGCCCAAACAACGCAACTGTTATTCATTTCCTTCTTCAGGACATTCTCGGCCGCTGTACAGCCCAGATTCGGCTTCCTCTGATTTTCATCCCTGCTCACATGACCCGCAGACTATGGAGACAAAATTTTGGCACAGACACGCTGTAGATTTGCGTAGAGAGTTAGCAGAAATCACAGGTGGCTGCCTTCTATGTCGATGGTACTCTAAAGCTGTTAAAATCCTACCACAAATGTCTGTCAGAAAGGCGACTATGTAGAGAAGTACTTAACAGATGCAAATAAAACATATTTGATATTCACTGTGGTTCCCGCTCCACGACCAGTAGCGGCCAAATAGCCCTCTTATATCTGCAAGATCCGAAGTTTTCCAGGCGGGGAGACAACGCCCTTTGGAATTCCAGCGTTCGACAAGTGTTAGAGAATGTTCACACCCTGGAAGACAAATGACTCATTCAGGTCCTTAATAATCTTCTATAAAGCACTGACATGACACAGTGACATCGCGTGAAATAAAGACTTTGACAACTCCTTGTACCCATGAACATGACTTCCAGTGATCAATATATTTGCAGACTGAATTCGTATTCGGGAGGACGACGGTTCAAATCCACATCTGGCCATCCAGAATTAGGCTTTCCGTGATTTCCCTAAAACTGCACCATTAAAATGCCGGGGTGTTTCCTTTCCTTCGCCATCCTTGACACAATCAGAGCTTGTGCTCCGTTTATGGTGACCTTGATGTCTATTGGACGTTAAACCCAATCTTCCGTCCTCTCCTTCATTAATATATTTGTTGTTCGTCTTTCACTGAAGACATTGTGCTACTTTGGAAAAGGATTCAAATTCCCGATCCAGCACTCACATTTATGTTTCGCGTGGTTTTGACAAATTGCAAAATGGAGTTGTAACGACAGTTCTTTTGAAAAGGACTTTCGTTGCCCACTCTTCACCAATCTGATATTGCGCTCGTTCTTAATCACTCCGTTTTGACGGGACGTAAAAATGTAACTTTTCTTCCAACTTCCTTCGTTTCGTATATTTGGCATAAAAAGATATAAACATTTTTGAGCGGCAGGAATTATATTTATTTGTTAAATCTTCGGAAGAATGAGTATTTATTTCCTGAAAGACCAATGATACATACAACTATGAACATGGACATGTTAAAAAAAATTTGATTTTCTGTCAATTTTGATACCTTGACGCAATAATGACGGCGTTACAACCTTAGCCCAATTACTGCCGACGGTATGGGAAATAGTATTCTACAAATCAACGTTGTGTTAAGGTCTTTGATACCTTCACATGTGTATCGAGCGTGTTTCTGTTTTAAATGAAAAAGAAAACGGTATCTCAAGCAGTAGGCGATTTGACAGTTTGCCATTTTCATGGTACGCTACCTAGATTTGGGTTCTCCTGATGTACTGTGCGTATATACAGGGTGAGTCACCTAACATTACCGCTGGATATATTTCGTACACCACATCAAATACTGACGAGTCGATTCCACAGACCGAACGTGAGGAGAGGGGCTAGTGTAATTGGTTAAAACAAACCATACAAAAATGCACGGAAGTATGTTTTTTAACACAAACCTACGTTGTTTTAAATGGAACCCCGTTAGTTTTGTTAGCACATCTGAACATATAAACAAATACGTAATCAGTGCCGTTTGTTGCATTGTAAAATGTTAATTACATCCGGAGATATTGTAACCTAATGTTGACGCTTGAGTACCACTCCTCCGCTGTTCGATCGTGTATATCGGAGAGCACCGAATTACGTAGGGATCCAAAGGGAACGGTGATGGACCTTAGGTACAGAAGAGACTGGAACAGCACATTACGTCCACATGCTAACACCTTTTTATTGGTCTTTTTCACTGACGCACATGTACATTACCATATGGGGTGAGGTACACGTACACACGTGGTTTCCGTTTTCAATTACGGAGTGGAATAGAGTGTGTCCCGACATGTCAGGCCAATAGATGTTCAATGTGGTGGCCATCATTTGCCGCACACAATTGCAATCTCTGGCGTAATGAATGTCGTACACGCCGCAGTACATCTGGTGTAATGTCGCCGCAGGCTGCCACAATACGTTGTTTCATATCCTCTGGGGTTGTAGGCACATCACGGTACACATTCTCCTTTAACGTACCCCACAGAAAGACGTCCAGAGGTGTAAGATCAGGAGAACGGGTTGGCCAATTTATGCATCCTCCACGTCCTATGAAACGCCCGTCGAACATCCTGTCAAGGGTCAGCCTAGTGTTAATTGCGGAATGTGCAGGTGCACCATCATGCTGATACCACATACGTCGACACGTTTCCAGTGGGACATTTTCGAGCAACGTTGGCAGATCATTCTGTAGAAACGCGATGTATGTTGCAGCTGTTTGGGCCCCTGCAATGAAGTGAGGACCAATGAGGTGGTCGCCAATGATTCCGCACCATACATTTACAGTACACGGTCGCTGTCGCTCTACCTGTCTGAGCCAGCGAGGATTGTCCACGGACCAGTAATGCATGTTCCGTAGATTCACTGCCCCGTGGTTTGTGAAACCCGCTTCATCGGTAAACAGGTAGAACTGCAACGCATTCTCTGTTAATGCCCATTGACAGAATTGCACTCGATGATTAAAGTCATCACCATGTATTTGCTGATGTAGCGACACATGAAACGGGTGAAAGCGGTGACGATGCAGTATGCACATGACGCTACTTTAACTCAGTCCACCGGCTCTCGCAATGTCCCGTGTACTCATGTGTGGGTTCATGGCAACAGCAGCTAACACACCAACTGCACCCGCTTCTCCTGTGACGGGCCTGTTACGGACCCGTTTGCGTGCTACGACCATACCTGTTGCATACAGTTGGCGGTAGATGTTTTGCAATGTGAGGTACGTTGGATGCTCTCTGTCCGGGTATCGTTCTGCATACACCCTGCAGGCTTCAGCTGCATTTCGTCGACACTCGCCATAGATGAGAATCATCTCCGCCTTTTCAGAGTTCGAATACACCATGGTCACAGTTGCTACAACACTACACTATCACAGACGTCTGGTAACACGGTGTACTATAGTTGGTCTGCGTGCGGAGACGAATGCAGAATAACAATAGCAGCAAGCGCTACATGCGGACACTGCGACAGCTAGACCAAACCACAACAATGCACTACAGCCACACTCGTAAACACGGTCGTCATCGTAAACATGTCCCTGCAGATGCTGCTCGCCGACCGTGGCCGGTTACAACACGCAACTGAACGTCGGAGGTTTCAAGCGTCAACTTTAGGTTACAATATCTCCGGATGTAATTAACATTTTACAATGCAACAAACGGCACCGATTACGTATTTGTTTATATGTTCAGATGTGCTAACAAAACTAACGTGGTTCCATTTAAAAAAATGTAAGTTTACTTCCGTGCATTTTTGTATGGTTTGTATTGAACAATTACACTAGCCCCTCTCCTCACGTTCGGTCTGTGAAATCGGTTCGTCAGTATTTGATGTGGTTTACGAAATATATCCAGCGGTAACGTTAGATGACTCACCCTGTATATTGATATTAAGCAGTACAACACAAAGAGTGCTTACAAAGTTGTCATCGCTTACATTCTTTGAGATCTGAACATAATGCTGCGATATGTGATTTACTGCCCTACAACTCTCGCTTTCTGAACGTTTACAACTCTCGCTTTCTGAACGTTGCATCGTTCTACCTGTTGTAATAACCTTTATGACGACGTCTTAATTTTCCGGAAAACATTAGTCTATAAATGTTGGCAGGTACCGTCCACATTAAAATGTCACAGATTATCCCAGGAAATTAAGATGAGATTGCAAGCCTCTGTTTGGTAACAAGCGTTTTATTGACGTCCTAATTGCCGAGAAATTGTACGTACCCTCGCAACAGCCACTATCGAAGAGCGTGCCGCAAAAACTGCGGAGCTGGCGTTCCCACGGCTCGTCTTCAGGTCTACAGACGAATAATTACACTCGCCAGGCGCGTATCTGACGTATCTCCGGGACAGGAGGGGACTCGAACGACGAGCCGAGGTTAGGAGGGCGTGGGACGACGTCCCAGGACGCAGTGGGGGCGTGTGGTCAACGAACTACACGCCTCTGAAGAGCACGTCCTCAGGACAGAGCGTATAAGCCTCTGGTGTCGGCGATTCGCTTCAGATGTCTGGGTTTTTCTCCTTACATACACCTCACTTTTTGGGTCTCTTTTAACCTAAAACCTGTGGACTGATCACACTTTGCCGTTGTAGCACGGAAAAAGTAAATATAAAACCTGTACGGTGCTAAGAAAAAAGAAGGAAACCTGCTTTAATGACAAAAGTTAAGAGTGAACCAATTACCCTAATGCAAGACCATGCAAGACCACTCCTGCACAACTAAGAACGTTTATACCATACACGTTCACTTAACTCTTCCAAACTTTATCAAATTTTCGGTTAATTGTTTGAGTGCACCCATTCTACCATTATGATGCCCCGGATATAGAAGAAAGTCCCAAGTGTTGCCTCTGACTTCAGTCGACTCATATTTTTGTCTCTCGTTTGGACTATGGTAGTTCCCAATGCAAGATCTGACGAAGTCTACGTCTAATCAGCTCTTTAAAAACAGTGTTCTTCATTAATCCGTTTCAGAAGGAGCAAAAAAATCATTCCCTTCTTTTTGTGGTCATTACAAACACTTTTGACATGCACACCTTCCTTATGTTCAACTCCCTAATTAAAATGCCTCAAAAGCGTTGCCAGTATTTCAGTAATAACTCCGAACACTCTATATTCGATCTTCCTGTACTGCTTCTTGAACTGTGCGATGTTTTCGTAGATTCTGTGTTAGTGGAAATCCGTTGATCGATTATCGTTCTCCATATTTTAGACTAGTTAGGTGCACGCTGCGATCACTCATTTCCTTAGTTTCTGACACTATCTCAATAGACTCTGCTGTTGACTTGTAAGTTTTATTTTTAGTTAGTTTTTGACAAGAGTGCACCGACATGTCTGTAGTATACTGATTGTCCAGTGCGAGGTGGTGCAGTGACCACACTGTAGACTTGCGTTTGGAAGGGCGGCTGTTAAAATCCCCATCCGCAAATTCATATAAGGTTTTCCTAAATCGCTTAAGGTAGTTGGGGGATGATTCCTTTACAAAGGACATGGCCGAATTCCCATCTCATTGTTCCCCAGTCAGAGCCTGCGCTTTTCCTGTGATGAAGAAGGTTAAGCCCTATGCACCCTACACTTTCTTCTTTTTCATTCACTGCGCCCTAAGTTGATTGAGCAGGTTGAAATTTGTAAAAGCATTATAAATAGGGTGTTTAAGTTTCTATGTTGGTGCGCCACGTAGGGCTCTGTATGAAAATCGCTGACTGCGCTGTGTGCAGTCTGTGGCTCGTTGGACTCATCGTTGGATTATTCGCTAGTGTAGTGTTGGGCAGTTGCATGTGAACAGCGTGTAGCGTTGGGCGGTTAGAGGTGAGCCGGCAGCAGCGGTGGATGTGGGGACAGAGATGCCAGAGTTTTGAGAAGTTACTATGAGCGGTGGACGTGTGTCCGTCAGAAAAAAGAAATTTGTAAGACTGGATATCATTATTTTTAATGACTTTCGAACACTATTAAGGTAAAAAGGTGAATGGCCTTTCAGATCATGATGCACAAATTTTAACTTTAAAAGATTTTTGTGCTGCAACACGTGTTAAATATAGTCATCAGCTGTTCAGGAAAGCTGATCCAGTTGCTGTAGAGACCTTTGTAAACCTTGTAAAGGAACAAGAGTGGCAAGATGTTTATAGCGCTGATACAGTAGACGATAAATATAATGCTTTTCTCAAGACTTTTCTCATGCTCTTTGAAAGTTGCTTTCCATTAGAACGTTTAAAACAGGGTACTAGCACAAACAGGCAGCCTGGGTGGATGATTAGAGGGATAAGAATATCTTGTAGAACAAAGTGGCAATTATATCAAAACGTTAGAAACAGTCAAAATCTAAATGCAGCAGCCCATTATAAACAGTATTTTAAGGTGCTTAAAAATGTTATTAGGAAGGCAAAAAGTATGTGGTATGCAGATAGAATAGCTAAGTCTCAGAATAAAATTAAATTCGTATGGTCAGTCGTAAAGGAAGTGGCTGGTCTGCAGAGACAGGTCGAGGATATAGAATCAGTGCGTAGTGGGAATGTCCGTGTTACTGATGAGTCGCATATATGTACAGTATTTAATAATCACTTTCTGAATATACCGGGTGAACTAAATGGAAACCTAGTCCCAACAGGGAATCATATAGCGCTCTTAGAAAAAAGTGTTCCGAGACTGTTACCTGAAATGCTCCTCCATGATACTGACAAGAGGGAGATTGAGTTAATAATTAAATCACTAAAGACCAAGAACTCTCATGGATATTACGGGGTATCTAGCAGAATACTGAAGTTTTGTTCTATGTATGTTAGCCCAGTTCTCAGTCATATCAGTAACTTTTCCTTTAGGAGTGGTCGGTTTCCTGACCGATTAAAGTACTCGGTAGTGAAGCCACTTTATAAAAAGGGAGACATTGATAATGTTGACAATTTTAGACCTATTTCTACGCCATCGGTGTTTGCTAAAGTTATCGATAAGGTTGTATATACAATGTTACTGGAGCATTTAAATTCACATAATTTGCTGTCAAATGTTCAGTTTGGTTTTAGAAATGGCTTAACAACTGAAAATTCTATATTCTCTTTTCTCTGTCAGGTTTTGGACGGATTAAATAAAAGGTTGCGAACTCTAGGTGTTTTCTTTGATTTAACGAAGGTTTTTGACTGTGTTGACCACAAAATATTACTGCAGAAGTTGGACCATTATGGAGTAAGGGGAGTAGCTTACAATTGGTTCGCCTCTTAGTTTAAGAACAGAAAGCAGAGGGTAATTCTCCGCAATATTGAGAGTGGTAGTGATATTCAGTCCCAATGGGGCACTGTTAAGTGGGGTGTTCCCCAAGGGTCAGTGCTGGGGCCACTGCTGTTTCTTATTTATATAAATGATATGGCTTCTAGTATTACAGGTGATTCAAAAATATTTCTGTTTGCTGATGACACCAGCTTGATAGTGAAGGATCTTGTGCGTAATATTGAAACAGTAACAAATAATGTAGTTCATGAAATAAGTTCGTGGCTTGTGGAAAATAATTTGATGCTAAATCACAGTAAGACTCAGTTTTTACAATTTCTAACCCACAATTCAACAAGAACCGATATTTTGATCAGACAGAATAGGCATATTATAAGCGAGACGGAACAGTTCAAGTTCCTAGGCGTTCGGATAGATAGTAAGCTGTTGTGGAAAGCCCATGTCCAGGATCTTGTTCAGAAGCTAAATGCTGCTTTATTCACCATTAGAACAGTATCTGAAATAAATGACACTTCAACACGAAAAGTAATCTACTTCGCATATTTTCATACGCTTATGTCGTATGGTATTATTTTTGGGGGTAATTCTTCTGATTCAAAAAGGGTATTTTTGGCTCAAAAACGGGCTGTTCGAGCTATATGTGATGTAAGTTCGAGAACGTCTTGTCGACCCCTATTAAAAAATCTGGGAATTCTGACATTGCCCTCACAGTATATATTTTCTTTAATGTCGTTTGTTGTTAGCAATATTAGCCTATTCCCAAGAGTTAGCAGCTTTCACTCAGTTAATACTAGGCAGAAATCAAATCTGCATGTAGAATGCACATCCTTGACTCTTGTGCAGAAAGGAGTGCAGTATTCTGCTGCATCCATTTTCAATAAGCTACCACAAGAACTCAAAAATCTTAGCAGTAGCTCAAACTCTTTTAAGTCTAAACTGAAGAGTTTCCTCATGGCTCACTCCTTCTATTCTGTCGAGGAGCTCCTGGAAGAGCTAAAAAATTAAGCAAATTCCAGTGTTACATTGTTGATTTTCTTCATTTAAACTTACGACTTGTCACCTGAATATGTTTTTTTATATTTCATTTTATCTGTTTCTAATATAGTGTTATAATTTCATGTATTGACTCGTTCCATGACCATGGAGACTTCTCCTTAATTTGATCCCACGGAACAATAAATAAATAAATAAAAAATAAATAAATAAATACATTGTTTGCTTTTTATCAAAATCTTTCATTTGATAACTATGCTTATCAGTCGCTAGTGCCTTCAGTAGTTAGAATCTTTTATTTAGCTGTCAGTATTGGCGCTCGCTGTATGGCAGTAGTTCGAGTAACAAAGATTTTTGTGAGGTAAGTGATTCAGGAAAGGTATAGGTTATTGTTAGTCAGGGCCATTCTTTTGTAAGCATTATTGAAATTCAGACTGCGTTGCGCTAAAAATATTGTGTGTCAGTTTAGTGATGATCAGAATCAGTAAAGAGAGAACTGTCTGAGTGCGTTCAGTTTCGTTCAGCTATTTGAAAATCAAATAATGTAAGAGTTTTTTCCAGAACTGTCATTTCTTACGTACAGTATAAACACGCGGTTCAGGGTCGGAAAAAGATTTTAGGCTGTGTTTCTACGACAAATAATTCTTTCGTTATGCGAGCAGTCTTGTTCCTTTCGTATCGTACCTCGTGTACGACTTCGTGGCGGCATGACAGGAGAAGGTTAACAAATAAGAAACGAAGCGAGGTGGTAGAGTGCTCAAGACAGTGGATACTGGACGCATATACGGTCCAGCCACATTAATGTGACTATCGCCTATGTTTGACGTCACCGTGCAGTAAACACTCATAGGCGGCAGGCGGCTGCACTAGCAGTAGAGGGTATATGAAGCTTGCCGGGGGGACGCGGAAAGCAGCTCAGTCGTTGTCGTAGTACGGAA
This sequence comes from Schistocerca serialis cubense, assembly GCF_023864345.2. Taxonomy (NCBI): domain Eukaryota; kingdom Metazoa; phylum Arthropoda; class Insecta; order Orthoptera; family Acrididae; genus Schistocerca; species Schistocerca serialis. Next base: position 221,327,203 of record NC_064646.1, on the reverse strand, counting down.
ACTGAGCGATTTGTCTGACATCCAGGAGAGCATGATCATTGGCTCTCGGGACAAAGTTGGAAGCATTTCCGAAACAACTGAGTTTGTTAACTGATCGTGTGCTGCTGTAGTTAAGGAATTCCACGCTTGGCAAAATGGCGCTATTCAAAACTGACGCCGATGCAGTTGTGGTGCGCCATGGGGCATAGATGATAGCGGTGAATGACGCGTGCGGAGATGTGTACGAGCGAATAGATGTGCAACTGTTGACCGGCCAGGTTGAACCAAGGGGCAACCAGCAGTGTCTCCTCAACAACCGTTCAACGAACGTTGTTTCGTATGGGCCTCCGCTGCAGGTACTTGTTTAATGCCCCCATGCTGACGGTTGTTCATTGGCTACGAAGGCTGCTATTTGCATGCCAATACAGCAGCTAGACGTCCGATGAGTGCAACAGGTGGTCTTCTCAGATGCATCACGTTTTATGTTCCACCGAAAGGATGACAGTTTGAGTGTAGGGCGTGAAACGTCTGAAAGCGAACACCCAGCAGCAATCGTCGCAAGGGACTAGGCCGGAGGAGCGTCATCATCTGTGGAATGTGTTCGTGGCATTCATTCTGGAAAGCACATTAGATCAACAGAAGTACGCCTCCATTCTTTTGGCCATGTCCACCCATACATACAGTTTATTTTTCCTTGGCAGCATGGCATCTACCAGGAGGACAGTGCAACGTGTAAAGCAGCTCGCAGTGTACCTCCGTGGTTAGAAGAGCTCCACGATGAGTTTACCTTAGACCGCTGGCCACCAAACTCCCCGATATAGACCCAATCGAGAAACCTCCATCGGGCTGTTCCCTCCATGGATTCTCCAACCGAGAAATCTAGGGCAGCTGGCCACGGCGCTTTAGTCGGCATGGCTCCACACCCCTGTTGGTATTCTCTGCCTGAACGTATCGCAGCGGTTTACACTGCGACAAGTGGTTATTAACGGTTTTGACAGGTGTTCATACTAATGTGACTGGACAGCGTATTTGGGACGAGCGAAATTGAAATACTCACCAGACTATCCTCATTTAGGGCTTTCGCACACGTCGGCTTTGCGAATGCTGGTAACGTTTCTCAAAGAAGGTAACGAACTGTTTACTTCCCCGCCGGCCGGAGTGGCCGTGTGGTTCTAGGCGCTACAGTCTGGAGCCGAGCGACCGCTACGGTCGCAGGTTCGAATCCTGCCTCGGGCATGGATGTGTATTATGTCCTTAGGTTAGTTAGGTTTAATTAATTCTAAGTTCTAGGCGACTGATGACCTCAGAAGTTAAGTCGCATAGTGCTCAGAGCCATTTGTTTACTTCCCCTTCCTTCAGCGACCCACGCTTAGGATACGACAACAACTACGACGTCGTAGATGGGATATTGAACGATAACCTGCTTTTGTTTCCCTTAAAATGGCCTATTATCTCTAAGGTCTAACTGCTTAGATAACATCTGGTATACTGCTCTGCAGCTTCTATCGTTCTGTTGTGTATACACCCAATATTGTGGACGTACGTTGTTAGTAACTGCGCTGAGATACACGTTGAAATTTTTTTGTCAGTTTCTATTACTTTCTTTTTTCTTCTTTTAAGGCAGTAATGCTCTTCCTTCCTTTTATTTACGTTCTATCTCCTGCATTACAGACAGTCTCTTCCTGTCAAAGGGGCTTTACAAAGTGCATGACTGATTTTTAAATATTTGTTGAGTGCTGATGCGCCACACAGTTGTCGCGTTACCAGGATACTATTTCTGTGAACTTCCTATAACTACGTTATACTGTAGCCAGGATTCTGGTAGGCGAACTGTATAAGTGACCTTAAAGCAATGTAGATACTGTTCAGCAATTAAACACTTAATTCACACCTCGCTTAATGCTGTGAGCGCAACGAAAGATTGATTTACGAGCCCTAGCAAGAATGTACTGAGTCCAGATCACCACATTGTTGTTCAAAGTTAAAGATAAAAAATATATCAGATGCGGATAACTTTTCAAAGTCAACAAACTTACGCTGAAATTTTTCAACTCTCCAAACACGATGCTTCAGTTCAAAGATAAAGTCTCAGTCGTACACAGAAATTTTCCAAGTCTAGCGTCGCTTTGCTGTTCAGATTGAAGTCCGCAATCACAACTAATCATCTCTAAGAGCCCTAATTCCGTTAGAGATTCCGCAAGTCCAGTCCGAAGAATTGTAACCCAAAGAATTTGAAACACCTTAATGGCCACTGACTCGTAACATGTTCATTAACGATGGCGAACAGCTAACTGACGTGGAACAGCATGGCCACGGGCCTTATACAGGCTCAAGCTATCATTGCTAAATTCTACAAATTTACATAAACCGTACAAATTACTATACAAACTACGCATCTAAAAACTGTATATGACTTGAGATGACTCTTTGAGCTGTTAAAAATAGTAGTTTCCTTGTGTTTTCCTTAGAAAGTGTAGCATAATATCTTTCAATGGTTGCACATGAATTTTATAAAGAATAAAAATTATATTATTCTTACTACTTTTGTAAGTTTTATGCATTCATTAGGATTGAAATCTCACCATCTTTTTTCCATAGTGTTATGAGTTTTTAGCCAGGGTCCTTGGTTTTTTGTTTATTTGCATGTTTTGAGGAAAACTGTCAACATTAGCATTTTTTACTATTATCTCTTCTAAGCCTCTAAGGATAATGGTTGTAGTGTATTTTCTAATACTGCCATTACGTTCACTGGTTTACAATTTATTTTGTACTAAAACACGTTTTTTTCAACTCTCAGAATCAACATTCGGGCCACTCATTAAAATTTTACTGCTTTAATAGAATTTCTGAAGCTGTTTTCCGACAGTGCCATTCAAGGACTGTCAGTTGACACTTATGCTGAGTAAAAGACACCACTGTGGTCCTATGTTTACTTTATTTCAAAAGGCGCACCTGTTTCGTGCCGTTAGTTGCATCATCAGGGGAAGTTCTAAATAGAAAGAAACCTTGAAATAGTACCAGGAAGTGACTACTTCGAACAAAAAGATCGTCAGATAATTGCCAAAAGTGGATGAATGCAAGTAATACAAAATGTGGCAATGACCAGTCCTCACAGTTACAACATGATACTGGAGTACAACTGAAATTAAACTTTCCCCTCGATTCCTAGAATTCTATTTTTTAGAATAGAGTGAAATTTTAGAAATCAGGGAAAAATTTAATATCAGCTGTACTCCAGCATCATGCTTTAATTGTAAGTATCGGTCACTGTCACAATTTATGTTACTTGTATTCAGCCACTTTTGACAATGATCTGAAGACCTTTCTATACAAGGTTGTCATTTCTTGGTATTATTTCACAGTTCCTTCTATTCAGAACTTCACTTGCTGAAGTAACATCTACAGCTACTTGACTACTCTGCTATTCAGAATAAAGTGCCTGGCAGAGGGTTCAATGAACGACTTTCAAGCTGTCTCTCCTCCGTTCCATTCTCGAACAGCGTGCGGGAAAACCGAGCACTTACATTTTTCTGTGCGAGCCCTGATTTCTCTTATTTTATCGTTATGATCATTTTTTTTTATGTAGGTGGGTGCCAACAGAATGTTTTCTCAATCGGAAGAGAAAACTGGTGACTGAAATTTCATGAGAAGATCCCGTCGCAACGAAAAACCCCTCTGTTTTAGTGATTGCCACTCCAGTTCACGTATCATGTTTGTGTCACTATCCCCCTTACTTCGCGATGATACAAAACGAGCTGCCCTCCTTTGTAATTTTTCGACGTCATCCGTCATCTGATGCTGATCCCACACCGCACAGTAGTACTCCAGAATAGGGCGGACAAGCGTGGTGTAAGCAGTCTCTTTAGTAGATCTGTTGCACTTTCTAAGTGTTCTGTCAATGAATCGCAGTCATTGGTATGCATTATCTATGTTATCGTTCCAGTTTAGGGTATTTGAAATCCCTAAGTATTTAGTTGAATTTAAAGCCTTCAGATTTGTGTGACTTATCGCGTAATCGAAATTTAGCCGATTTCTTTTGGTACTCATGTGAGTAACTTCACAACTTTCTTTATTTAGCGTCAATTGCCACTTTTCGCACCATACAGATATCTTATCTAAATCATTTTGCAATTCGTTTTGTTCATCTGATGATTTTACAAGACTGTAAATGACAGCATCATCTGCAAACAATTTAAGACGGTTACTGAGATCTTCTCCTATAGATTAGGAACAATAGAGGGCCTATAACACTTCCTTGGGGAATGCCGGATATTACTTCTGTTTTCCGTCTATTACTACGAGCTGTGACCTTTCTGATAGGAAATCACGAATGCAGTCGCACACAGTTTGGTTAGAAGACGCTTGTGAGGGACGGTGTCGAAAGCCTTCTGGAAATAAAAAAATATGGAATCAATTTGACGTCCCCTGTCGATAGCACTCATTACTTCATGGGTGTAAAGAGCTAGTTGTGTTTCGCAAGAACGATATTTTCTGAATCCGTGCTATGTGTCAATAAATCGTTTTCTTCGAGGTACTTCATAATGTTCGAATACAATATATGTTCCAAAACCCTAATGCAAACCGACGTTAGTGATATGGGCCTGTAATTCAACGGATTACTCCTGCTTCCATTTTTGGGTATTGGTGTAACTAGCGTTACGAAACCAGTCATGCTTTTTAAAGAAAGTGATCATATTGCTATGACGGTGTTTTTGGTCAACATGAAAGTTTTTAGTTGTGAATGTCCGTTAAATAAACTTTTGAGTTTACTATTACTTCATTAACATCGCCTTAGGCGCTTTATATCTTACAATGACAATACCTAAAGGACTGTTTATATCTACTTAGTGATTGTGCAGATATCCTCTGACTGCTTCGTTTCCCTTTCATATGACGTAACTGTGAATCCTGTAATAGTGTGAATTTTGCTTTTGCGGCAGCTGTGAAATAAATAGCGATCTCCGAGTCTTCCCCATCGTGGCACCCTCGTTCTACGCGCGGGCAAGCAGCGGCAACACTGGAGGGCCTGTTAAGTTACACAGAAAGAGCGGTCAACACCGATGTAACTGCAGCCGAGTTTCGTCTAAAATACGACGGAACGTATGAACGGGCAACGGCAGAATGCAAAGATCACTGTTGTACTTGTGTCACTGAGATAAAACATAAGATCGAATTGCGGAAAATGGGCTGGTAACGTTTTTTCATCCATTAGGTGCTTACTAGATCAATAAAACAATTCCTTACAGCGGTTTCTGCTGGTAGTAAATGAAGTTCATGCAGTGACTAAAATACTACACACTGGAACAAAAAAACTACGCAGCACGAAGGAATTACACTACTGACCATTAAAATTGCTACACCACGAAGATGACGTACTACAGACGCGGCATTTAACCGACAGGAAGAAGATGCTGTGATATGCAAATGATTAGCTTTTCAGAGCATTCACACAAGGTTGGCGCCGGTGGCGACACCTACAACGTGCTGACGTGAGGAAAGTTTCCAACCGATTACTCATACAGAAACAGCAGTTGACCGGCGTTGCCTGGTGAAACGTTGTTGTGATGCCTCGTGTAAGGAGGAGATATGCGTACCATCACGTTTCCGACTTTGATAAAGGTCGAATTGTAGCCTATCGTGAGTGCGGTTTATCGTATCGCGACATTACTGCTCGTGTTGGTCGAGATCCACTGACTGTTAGCAGAATATCGAATCGGTGGGTTCAGGAGGGTAATACGGAACGCCGTGCTGGATCCCAACGGCCTCGTATTACTAGCAGTCGAGATGACAGGCATCTTATCCGCATGGCTGTAACGCATCGTGCAGCCACGTCTCGATCCCTGAGTCAACAGACGGGGACGTTTGCAAGACAACTATCTGCACGAACAGTTCGACGACGTTTGCAGCAGCATGGACTATCACCTCGGAGATCATGGCTACGGTTACCCTTGACGCTGCATCACAGGCAGGAGCGCCTGCGATGGTGTACTCAACGACGAACCTGGGTGCACGAATGGCAAAACGTCATTTTTTCGAATGAATCCAGGTTCTGTTTACAGCATCATGATGGTCGCATCCGTGTTCGGCGACATCGCGGTGAACGCGTGTATTCGTCATCGCCATACTGGCGTATCACCCGACGTGATGGTATAGGATGCCATTGGTTACACGTCTCGGTCATTTCTTGTTCGCATTGACGGCACTTTGAACAGTGGACGTTACATTTCAGATGTGTTACGACCCGTGGCTCTACCCTTCATTCGATCTTTGCGAAACCCTACATTTCAGCAGGATAATGCACGACTGCTTGTTTGCAGGTCATGTACGGGCCCTTCTGGATACAGAAAATGTTCGACTGCTGCCCTGGCCAGCACATTCTCCAGATCTCTCACCAATTGAAAACGTCTGGTCAATGGTGGCCGAGCAACTGGCTCGTCACAATACGCCAGTCACTACTCTTGATGAACTGTGGTATCGTGTTGAAGCTGCATGGGGAGTTGTACCAGTACACGCCATCCAAGCTCTGTTTGACTCAATTCCCAGGCGTATTAAAGCCGTTATTACGGCCAGAGGTGGTTGTTCTGGGTACTGATTTCTCAGGATCTATGCACCCAAATTGCGTGAAAATGTAAGTCGGTAGATGTAATGTTCATGTACAGACAAACAGCTGATTACAATTTCAGGACAAATGGATAATTTATACGAGAGAAAAATGTTTCCAAACTGAGCAAGCCAATAATGCGTTGGTCCACCTTCGGCCCTTATGCAAACAATTATTGGACTTGACATTGATTGTTGGAGTTGTTAGAGTTGTTCCTGAAGGATGTCGTGGCAAATTCTGTTCAATTGGCGCGTTAAATCATTGAAATCCGGAGCTGGTTGGTAGCCCCTGCCCATAATGCCCAAATCTTTCTCAAATATTATGAGATCCGGAGACCTTGCTGGGTAAGGTATGGTGTTGCCAAGCACGTAGTGAAGCAGTATAAACTCTCAACGTGTGTGGGCGCGTATTATCTTGGTGAACGTAAAACCAGAATGGCTTGTCATGAAGGTCCAGAAAACGGCTCATAGAATATCGTTGACTAACTGGTATGCTATAAGGGCCCAGCGGATAGGACCCAAAGGAATCCTACTATAAAAATGAATAGGACCCCAGACCATGATTCCTAGTTGTGCCCCTAATGGAGGGCGTTAGTGAAGTTAGTAGCCCGCCGCTATCCGTGGCGTCTCTTGTCATGTCTTCAGCCTACAATCTCATTGACTGGAGTAGAATTGTCTTCAGTGATGAGTCCTCCTTCGTATTGAGCCCCGACGAATAATGAAGACGTGTCTGGAGAGGCCTTGGACAGAGGTGGGTTACCAACCTCATTTGTCGCTCACCATACGGTCCAACAATTAGGAGTGATGGTCTTGGGTGCCACTTCTTTTCATACCAGGACCCCTTTGGTTGCTATCAGCAACACCCTTACAGCACAGCACTACATCGACGATATTCAGTTCGCCCTTTGTTGGTAAGGCGGGTGCCAGTTTGAGATTCATTGGGAGAGTCCTTAGAAAATATAGCCCTTCAACAAAGGAGGTGGCTTACAAAACACTCGTTCGACCTATACTTGAGTATTGCTCATCGATGTGGGATCCGTACCAGGTCGGATTGACGGAGGAGATAGAAAAGATCCAAAGAAGAGCGGCGCGTTTCGTCACAGGGTTATTTGGTAAGCGTGATAGCGTTACGGAGATGTTTAGCAAACTCAAGTGGAAGACTCTGCAAGAGAGGCGCTCTGCATCGCGGTGTAGCTTGCTGTCCAGGTTTCGAGAGGGTGCGTTTCTGGATGAGGTATCGAATATATTGCTTCCCCCTACTTATACCTCCCGAGGAGATCACGGATGTAAAATTAGAGAGATTCGAGCGCGCACGGAGGTTTCCCGGCAGTCGTTCTTCCTGCGAACGATACGCGACTGGAACAGGAAAGGGAGGTAATGACAGTGGCACTTAAAGTGCCCGCTGCCACACACAGTTGGGTGGCTTGCGGAGTATAAACGTAGATGTAGATGTAGATGTTTGCACTTCATGGCAAGCCATCCTGAGCTAACATTTCAATAAGATAAAGCCCGCCCGCGCAGGGTGAGAGTTTCTACTCGAAGTGGAGAAGGATAGGGGGAGCAGGGACGTTGAGGGGTAGGCCAGTAACCGAATCACCGAATGTACCCAAGGCAGTATAATTCTTGTACGAAGACGACCATGTAGAAAACTCTCATCTCGTTTATTGCTCATAATGGTTTGTCGGAGAGGAACGCATACCACGGTGAGAAAGTACGCAGGTGATGTGCGTAACCTACTACGCATTTGTTTAGATAGTGTGAGGAAATTTCGAATTAGTAAACAAATTCTAGTTGAAGCAAGATACTATGCATCACGTTTACTTCTAAACTTGAGTAACCATATGTTCCAGGATCTAAGTCGGCTGGTTAGGTTTTTGTGTTGGTAACGCCACGTAGCGCTCTGTATGAATATCACTGACTGTGCTGTGTACAATCTGTGGCTGGTTGGCATTGTTGGAATATTCGCTATTGTAGTGTTGGGCAGTTGGATGTGAACAGCGCGTATCGTTGGGCAGTTGGAGGTGAGCCGCCAGCATTGGCGGATGTGAAGAGAGAGATGCCAGAGTCTTGAGAGGTTGCTATAAGAGGACGATCTGGACGTGTGTCCGCCAGAAAAAGGAAATCTGTAAGGACGGATGTCATGAATTGATAGATATAATGGTGCCTCTTAGCACTATGGGACTTAACATCTGAGGTCATCAGTCCCCTAGAACTTAGAACTACTTAAATCTGACTAACCTAAGGACATCACACACATTCATGCCCGTGGCAGGATTCGAACCTGCAACCGTAGCGGTCGCGCGGTTCCAGACTGAAGCGCCTAGGATCGCTCGGCCACACTGGCCAGCGCTGACTTTTGAAAACTAATAAGGTAAATACATTGTTTGTTCTCCATCAAAAGCTTTCATTTGCTAACTATGCCTATCAATAGTTAGTGCCTTCAGTAGTTAGAATCTTTTATTTACCTGGAGGTACTGGCGCTCGCTGTATTGCGGTAGTTCGAGTAACGAAGATTTTTGTGAGGTGATTCATGAAAGGTATAGGTTATTGTTAGTCAGGGCCATTCTTTTGTAGGGATTATTGAAAGTCAGACTGCGTTGCGCTAAAAATATTGTGTGTCAGTTTAGTGATGATCAGAATAAGTAAAGAAAAAACTGTCTGAGTACGTCGAGTTTTGAACAGCTATTCAAAAATCAAATAATGTATAAGTTTTCCAGCACGGTCATTCATAATTTTTCAAAGGGGACGTTTCAAGGATAAGGGACACAATCCATATTTTCACTTACCAGAAAACTCGTTCTGATAACCCGAATTGTGGAACAGAAAGAAAGTTACCGAAAACGTCCCATATTTTGCGTTCCGCCTCTGCAAATCTTCTCCAGAAAATGCGAAATGTTTCGCGTAGTCACGGTTGAAACGCACGAGGCGCCTAGTTTCTCGACCACAGCCACATATCCTGGAAATTTAATCGTCCAACTTTTCACACGCGTCATAGTGTGTAGAGGCGTTACCGTGAAAATATTATTAAAAAGAAAAGCGGTGCACTTGAGCGAAATGGCGCTTTCTCCCGCAGGGATATAATGCGCCTCGACGTGCAGGAGGTTCGGCACTAGAGCAGAACTAGTGGCGGCGCGCTCCCCTGGCAAAGTGGCCGCAATTACCGGCGATGACTTTACGCGACTGGCCGAGCGACGATTCCCAATTACGGCTGCCTGCCTGCCCGCTGCCCGCTGCTCCACAAGGCACTGTGCACGCCAGCCAGCGAGACAGCTGGCCACCTGTTGCGACACGGGCAGGCCTCGGGCGAGGCGCGGCGCGGAGCAGAGCGCATCCATGCGTCGAGGCAACGTCTCGAGTAGGGCTCCAAAAGTGATGAGCACACTTCGCAGCGTATGTATTCCGTGTTGTAGAAACACATACCCGTTACAAAGTACTCGTTAATGTTACTTTTTCTACGAAGTCTCATTACAAATATTATTATTGTTAGTTGCAACGCTTCCAGAGTGGAAGATGCTATGTAAAGCTGGTTCATTTTCTGTTCTTCTTGTTCTTATGGTTCTTTTTATTTGCCCACCAGTTTTTCATTGTTTGTGAGAATTTAGCTCTTCTTTCTTCGCTCCATTTTGTTCCGGTTCTTCGGGCTTTTGTCTCTGGTTTAACCACCCATTTTTCTACTTTTATTCTAAAAATTGTTCCTTATACGTATTTATTCTTCGGTGATTTTGGCTAACTCCAATTTTTTTTAACATTTTGCATCCATCCTCCTCCATTAGCGAGGGAATCTACGATTTTACTATTCTTTTTGTTAGTCTGTGATCGCGAAGCCCGTCTTTTCCTCATGTCTGTGTCTGTGTTAGAATATTCTTCAATTTTGGACTTTTTCTGTAGTCTACCGGGTGATCAAAAAGTCAGTATAAATTTGAAAACTGAATAAATCACGGAATAATGTAGATAGAGAGGTACAAATTGACACACACGCTTGGAATGACATGGCGTTTGAACCAAAAATATACAAAAGTTCGAAAAATGTCCGACTGATGGCGCTTCATCTGATCAGAGTAGCAATAATTAGCATAACAAAGTAAGACAATGCAAATATGATGTTCTTTACAGGGAATACTCAATATGTCCACCATCATTCCCCAAAAATAGCTGTAGTCGAGGAATAATGTCTGAACAGCACTGTAAAGCATGTTCGGAGTTACGTTGTCTTTCAGCATCCCTAGAGATGTCGGTCGATCACGATACACTACAGGTAACCACAAAGCCAATAATCGCACGGACTGAGGTCTGGGGACCTGGGAGGCCAAGCATGATGAAAGTGGCAGCTGAGCACACGATCATCACCAAACGACGAGCGCAAGAGATCTTTCACGCGTCTAGCAATATGGGGTGGAGCGCCATCCTGCATAAAGGTCGTACGTTCCAGCAGGTGTTTATCAGCCAGGCTGGGGATATGCGATTCTGTAACATATTCGCGCACCTCTCACCCGTCACGGTAGCAGTTACAAAACCAGAATCACGCATTTCCTCGAAGAAAAAAGGCCCGATAACGGTAGATGTGGTAAATCCAACCCATACCGTGACTTTCTCGTCGTGCAATGGAGTTTCCACAACAGTTCTGGGATTTTCCGTAGCCCAAATTCTGCAGTTGTGGGCGTTGACAGACCCTCGGAGAGTGAAATGAGCTTCGTCGGTCCACAACACGTTACTCAACCAATCGTCATCTTCCGCCATCTTTTGAAACCCACACCGCAAATGCCCTCCGTTTCACTAAATCGCAGGTAACAGTTCATGATGCCAATGGATTTTGTACGGATAGCATCGGAGGGTACGCCTAAGTGCCAACCAAACAGTAGTGCATGGAATGCCCGTGCGACTGCACGAGTGCTGACTTCCCCGTGCATAGACGAACCGCTACAGTCTCCATTTCTTCCTGAACTATCCCAGCAGCGTTACGCCTTGTGCTCGATCGGCCACTATGGGGTCTGTCGTCTAAACAGGCCGCGGCTTCGAACTTCGAAATCATTCTCGCCACAGCTCTATTTGTCAACGGGCCTTTACCCGTTCGAATCCCCTTCCTATGGCGATAGGATCGTAACGCTGAACTAGCACATTCTCCATTCTGATAATACAGCTTCACTAAAAGCGCCTTTTCAGGTAACGTCAACATGCTGCGACTGCTGGCGCATCTGAATCTCTCTCTCATTACAGCTCCTTTTATACACGATTGTCATGCGCAGTCACTGACGTTTTGCTGTCCAGCGCTATCTGTCGGACATTTTGTGAACTTTGTTTTTTTTTTGTTCTAATAAAACCCCATGTCATTCCAAGCATGTGTGTCAATTTTTACCTCTCTATCTACATTACTCCGTGGTTTATTAAGTTTTCAAATTTGTACTGACTTTTTGATCACTCGGTATATCCATTCTCGGTCAATCTTGGTCCCAAAATTTTCCTAATTATTTTTCTTACTTCTTTCTTTAGATTTTCTATATCATTTTTCCTGTTTAGTGCCAAGGTTTCGCTGGCATATAACACTGATGGTTTAATTATTGTTTTGTAACGTCTAATTTTGGCATTTAAAGATAAGCATTTTTTATTACAGGGGTTTTGCACCAATCCTAAACCTTTACGAGCTTTTCGAGTTCTCTCTTGTTGTACATATTTTTCAGACATAATTTCTCCTAGATATTAAAAGTGTGATACTCTGTTAATTTTCCCATATTTGGATTCTAGTTTTAAAATTTTCTAAATTTGTTGTTGTGAACACTGTCTTTTCAGATGATATCTGCAGGCGACTTTCTCTGCGCATTCTTTTAGAATTTCTATCTGTTTTATAACCACCTCACAAGAATCTGCCATTATTGTGAGATCGTCCACAAAAGCTATGTAGGGGATTCGTATGTTCTTGTTTTTTTAGTTCCTAATGAAACTGGTTTCCAGCAATTTTCTTCTTCAAGTTTCTTTTTCCATTCTTCCATAACTCTATCTAGAACTACATTAAACAACAGAGGCGATCAACCATCACCTTGTCTATCCCCAGTTTTAATCTCGAATGGTTTTGAAAGCTTTCCCATACATTTCACTTTGGATGTGGTATTTGTTAATGTCTGCTGAATGATTTTCTTTATTTTCCGATCCAATCCTTTTTCTTCAAGAATCCTAAATAGTGTGGGTCCTGGGATGAGTGATAGGCCTTTTTGAAGTCGACAAAGACATATACTGTAGGCTTGCCTCGCGTCTTCCTTATTCTTGTGATTAATTTGAGGTTTAAAATTTGCTCTGGGCACGATCTGTCTGGCCTGAAACCAGCTTGGAAATATGAGATTTTGGGTTCTAGCAGTTTTTGTGCTCTTTTAAGAATACAGGCTGATAATATCTTATTTGTGACAGGGAGTAGAGAAATTCCTCTGTAATTATTCACATCATGTTTGCCTCCTTTTTTATGTAATGGGTGTATTAAGACACACTTCCAATCTTCTGGGATTTCTTCGGTAACCCATATATTTTGAATAATTCTTAATAGTTCCTTTCTTGAATTAGGCCCTAGACTTTTGAGAAATTCGGCTATAATTTCATCCTCCCCTGAGGCTTTGTTATTCTTGAGTTTCTTTATGTGTTTGATAATTTGTTCTTCTGTTCGCGGTGTAGAATCTTTTCGTTGCACGGCTTTGTGTTGGATATTGGGAGGGTTTCTGTTGGTTCTGGGCAATTTAGTAGTTTTCCAAAATATTCCGCTAATACTTCACAATTTTTCTCATCGCTTAGCGCTAAACTCCCATCTGGTTTTCGGAAGCATATATATACATATATATATATATATATATATATATATATATATATATATATATATATATATATATATATATATTCCTTCCTCCAGATCCACCCCTGAACGAGTATGACGGACTACACAAATTACACTCTGTTTTTGCTGTGTCTGTCCCTCTTTTGTGAAATCACACAGTTCGTTTCTTTTACTCTAGAGCAGGGGTGCTCAGCTCATGTAGGCTTGAGGCCTATTGTATGCAATATAGTCAATTAAAAGGTATACTGACTTAAAATGCGTAAAGATTTAAGTAAAAAACAGCACCGTAGCCCCAATTAACCATTTTAATGACACAAAACACATGAAAGGTAATTTTCCATCCATGAAAAATTGTAAGCCTACTACTCGATTTTCAAGATATTACAATTGTGAAAAAATTAAAATATACACCATTATAAACGTTGAAAAAGTGTGGTGAGGTACTTGGCTTTGTATGTCTTTGGCAAGTTTATTACACTCATGTTCAGAACACCTTGAACTACTAGAGACAGAACGTTCATGTTCACAGGATGTGTACAGTAATATGTTCTGCAGAAATGATTAGCATTTGAACCATACCATAACATCGATAAAGCGGCGCAACACCACCTAGCGGTAAAATGTGCCTGCGGGACTCGTTGTCGCTATGAACCGAAGATAACGGATCAGTGTGACTTGAACAGACGTGCAGGATGCATAGCAGACGAACACGCGAACCGTGCCGTCAAATCAGTGAGTCTGAATGAGGGCGCATTATGTGCATGAGAGAATGTCATGCATCCATCCGACAAATTGCTGCCCGTGTGGGACTAAGCGTTCCGGCAGTGCAACAGATGTGTGCAGAATCGTTCACGGAAGGCCTTAGAACACGAGACATCTCAGGTCGCACATCCCAGGCCACCTGCCAAGAAGATCGACACCTCATTCGAATGGCACTTCAGGACAGACCTGCGTCCTATTCGGCTCTGGCGCAACAGTGGAACAGCGTAATACACAGCACAGTATCGGATGTGACAGTCCGTCGCCGTTTATCACGGCATGGATTACGCAGGTGTTGTCCACCTACCCGCCTACCTTTGACGAATGTGCAGAAGCATGCCAGATGGCAGCGGTGTGTTTATACGACGTCACTGGGGACAGAAATGTGGCATGAGGTTGTGTTTGTTTGAAAATGATCGGCCGCGTTTTGGTTCGCCGCAGACAGGATGAGCGGCATCACAGTGACTACACTCTCACAACACATACAGCGACAGCTCGAGGCCTTATGGTGTGGGGTGCCATCGAGTACGACCACAATTTATAGGTGGTTCATGTCCAGGGCACTGTGACCAGCCTGAATGACATCCTGCGAACTGTAGCCATACCCTTTCTGCACAACAACCCAGACGCCGTTTTTCAACAATACAATGCACGACGACATGTTGCTGCACGAATACGTGCCTTCTTGGTGTCATAAGATATCAACCTTTTGCCGTGGCCCGCCGGATCAACACACTTGTCGCCAATCGAGAACGTGCGGGATATGGTGAAATGACGGGTGCAGCGCTGTGGAAAAGCTGAGATATGGGAGCTAGAACAGATTCCATTGCTTTGAAATCTGAAAATTCTGTCTTTAGTGTTGTTCAAGCTGACCATATACTTCTTTCCAGCTTCTTGATCCTGCGATGTTTGTTGAACCGAGAATGCTGAGTATATTTCTGTAACTGTGATATTCAAAGCTCAAATTTTTACATGAAAATTTTATAGGAGACATAAGAGTTATGACAGTTTGGTTTTTTCTTTGAAGTGCTTTGTTTAAATCATTTAGTTTAACCGCCACACCACTTACAAATGCCAGCTCCAACAAGCAGCTCAAATCACACAGTTGTGGGTAATCTTAATCTCTTTGAGACACCAAAGATTAAAGTCTTAATCGGCGGCACAAGTTCTCTAAATCTGTTTAGAACCACACCTCTACTCAGACATCGAACTTCGGTGTGCAATTGCAGGGCTCCATACTAGCTATCTAATTCTCGTAACAGCACTCTAAACTCCCTTCTCTGTAGTGACTGTTAGCCAACTCAATTCACAGATTCTATGAAAATACTCGTAACATGGACCATTTTCAAAAATATGAGCACGAGCAACTGCTGATGCACGATACAATGATACCTAATGAAAGGCGTTAAAGATTGTCGTTTGCATACGGGTCACAAGTCCTTTGTGTTTGCCTACCTCACAAGGCGCTCCATCAGTAGTAACTTGTGAATGTATCTGAATTGGCAAATCATTTTCAGCGAGGAAGGATCTGTATGCACTACAAAAATCTTCTTCTTGTGTACTGCCTTCGAAGGTCAAAATTCCAAGCAAATCTTCTTTTACATTGAATCCGAAAATATCAGTCTTACAAAAATCAGAAACTGAGGTGGAAAAGAGGCTTTACAAGAAAAGACTACTGTAATTGTAATTTACTTTTAAGATCTGAAGGTTTCTTCCTCCTCAACTAACTACCAACAACAGCATACAATTCGAAGTCTTTGTAACTGAATGCGTACTGAATGTCCCTTTTTCTTGCTAAAGCAGCATTACAAACAAACACATATATGAATGTTTAAGCTATGCAACAAAAATCTGATCTGCCCACTCACTATAGAAGTGGTATGTTTCCTGCGTGTTTAGCTGCACTTATGTTTTACCACGTTAAAAACAGCCTATTTAAACAGACCACGTACAAAGATTTTGTAAGATCGACTCGTAAAACCATGGCGATCGAGTGGTCTATTGTGATCGATGGGTTGAGCACACCTGCTCTAGAGTACAGATGGGTTAAATCTGCTTTTTTACTGTAGTGTCCGGCCAAAAATTTTCAAATCCGGCCTGTCAGGTTTCTGTGAGGCTCTTTAGCGATGAAGTAAAGAAAGCCCGTTACAAGTTAACGACTACATCTACATCTACATCTACATTTATACTCCGCAAGCCACCCAACAGTGTGTGGCGGAGGGCACTTTACGTGCCACTGTCATTACCTTCCTTTCCTGTTCCAGTCGCGTATGGTTCGCGGGAAGAACGACTGTCTGAAAGCCTCCGTGCGCGCTCTAATCTCTCTAATTTTACATTCGTGATCTCCTCGGGAGGTATAAGTAGGGGGAAGCAATATATTCGACACCTCATACAGAAACGCACCCTTTCGAAACCTGGCAAGCAAGCTACACCGCGATGCAGAGCGCCTCTCTTGCAGAGTCTGCCACTTGAGTTTATTAAACATCTCCGTAACGCTATCACGGTTACCAAATAACCCTGTGACGAAACGCGCCGCTCTTCTTTGGATCTTCTCTATCTCCTCCGTCAAACCGATCTGGTACGGATCCCACACTGATGAGCAATACTCAAGTATAGGTCGAACGAGTGTTTTGTAAGCCACCTCCTTTGTTGATGGACTACATTTTCTAAGCACTCTCCCAATGAATCTCAACCTGGTACCCGCATTACCAACAATTAATTTTATATGATCATTCCACTTCAAATCGTTCCGCACGCATACTCCCAGATATTTTACAGAAGTAACTGCTACCAGTGTTTGTTCCGCTATCATATAATCATACAATAAAAGATCCTTCTTTCTATGTATTCGCAATACATTACATTTGTCTATGTTAAGGGTCAGTTGCCACTCCCTGCACCAAGTGCCTATCCGCTGCAGATCTTCCTGCATTTCGTTACAATTTTCTAATGCTGCAACATCTCTGTATACTACAGCATCATCCGCGAAAAGCCGCATGGAACTTCCGACACTATCTACTAGGTCATTTATATATATTGTGAAAAGCAATGGTCCCATAACACTCCCCTGTGGCACGCCAGAGGTTACTTTAACGTCTGTAGACGTCTCTCCATTGATAACAACATGCTGTGTTCTGTTTGCTAAAAACTCTTCAATCCAGCCACACAGCTGGTCTGATATTCCGTAGGCTCTTACTTTGTTTATCAGGCGACAGTGCGGAACTGTATCGAACGCCTTCCGGAAGTCAAGAAAAATAGCATCTACCTGGGAGCCTGTATCTAATATTTTCTGGGTCTCATGAACAAATAAAGCGAGTTGGGTCTCACAAGATCGCTGTTTCCGGAATCCATGTTGATTCCTACATAGTAGATTCTGGGTTTCCAAAAACGACATGATACTCGAGCAAAAAACATGTTCTAAAATTCTACAACAGATCGACGTCAGAGATATAGGTCTATAGTTTTGCGCATCTGCTCGACGACCCTTCTTGAAGACTGGGACTATCTGTGTTCTTTTTCAATCATTTGGAACCCTCCGTTCCTCTAGAGACTTGCGGTACACGGCTGTTAGAAGGGGGGCAAGTTCTTTCGCGTAATCTGTGTAGAATCGAACTGGTATCCCGTCAGGTCCAGTGGACTTTCCTCTATTGAGTGATTCCAGTTGCTTTTCTATTCCTTGGACACATATTTCGATGTCAGCCATTTTTTCGTTTGTGCGAGGATTTAGAGAAGGAACTGCAGTGCGGTCTTCCTCTGTGAAACAGCTTTGGAAAAAGGTGTTTAGTATTTCAGCTTTACGCGTGTCATCCTCTGTTTCAATGCCATCATCATCCCGTAGTGTCTGGATATGCTGTTTCGAGCCACTTACTGATTTAACGTAAGACCAGAACTTCCTAGGATTTTCTGTCAATTCGGTACATAGAATTTTACTTTCGAATTCACTGAACGCTTCACGCATAGCCCTCCTTACGCTAACTTTGACATCGTTTAGCTTCTGTTTGTCTGAGAGGTTTTGGCTGCGTTTAAACTTGGAGTGGAGCTCTCTTTGCTTTCGCAGTAGTTTCCTAACTTTGTTGTTGTACCACGGTGGGTTTTTCCCGTCCCTCACAGTTTTACTCGGCACGTACCTGTCTAAAACGCATTTTACGATTGCCTTGAACTTTTTCCATAAACACTCAACATTGTCAGTGTCGGAACAGAAATTTTCGTTTTGATGTGTTAGGTAGTCTGAAATCTGCCTTCTATTACTCTTGCTAAACAGATAAACCTTCCTCCCGTTTTTTATATTCCTATTAACTTCCATATTCAGGGATGCCGCAACGGCCTTATGATCACTGATTCCCTGTTCTGTACATACAGAGTCGAAAAGTTCGGGTCTGTTTGTTATCAGTAGGTCCAAGATGTTATCTCCACGAGTCAGTTCTCTGTTTAATTGCTCGAGGTAATTTTCGGATAGTGCACTCAGTATAATGTCACTCGATGCTCTGTCCCTACCACCCGTTCTAAACATCTGAGTGTCCCAGTCTATATCTGGTAAATTGAAATCTCCACCTAAGACTGTAACATGCTAAGTGCGAGGACTAAGCGCGTATATATATATATATATATATATATATATATATATATATATATATATATATATATACGTAGCATGGAGAGCTGCATCAAACCAGTCTCAGGACTGAAGACCACAACAACAACATATATATATACGAGGTGTGGCTAGAGAAAAACCGGACTAGTACTGGTGAAACAATAAAACGAATGCAATAAGGCTGAAAGTCGCGTGGCCTGTCACGTGACTCTCGCTCCGCCTACTGCTCGAGTTTCATCTGCCTCCTGCACTCAGTCTGCCCGTGGCGTCTGTTTTAAGTAGTTGACGTTTTGTCTGTGCGTCGGAAAATGTTGAGTGTACAGAAAGAACAGCGTGTTAACATCAAATTTTGTTTCAAACTAGGAAAATCTGCAAGTGAAACGTTTGTAATGTTACAACAAGTGTACGGCGATGATTGTTTATCGCGAACACAAGTGTTTGAGTGGTTTAAACGATTTAAAGATGGCCGCGAAGACACCAGTGATGACACTCGCACTGGCAGACCATTGTCAGCAAAAACTGATGCAAACATTGAAAAAATCGGTAAACTTGTTCGACAAGATCGCCGTTTAACAATCAGAGCAGTGTCTGAGTTAACAGGAGTTGACAAGGAAAGTGTTAGGCAGATTCTTCATGAAAGTTTCAATATGAACAAAGTGTGTTCAAAAATGGTTCCAAAGTGTCTCACAATTGAACAGAAGGAACGCCGAAGAATGATTTGTTCTGACATCCTGGAGAACATTGAAAGTGATCCCACCTTCTTACAAAATGTTATTACTTGCGATGAATCGTGGTTTTTTACTTACGATCCCGAAACTAAACGCCAATCGATGCATTGGAAAACTCCTGGTTCTCCACGACAAAAAAAAGCACGAATGTCAAAATCGAAATTCAAGGCAATGATGATTGTTTTTTTTGACATCAAAGGGATTGTGCACATTGATTGGGTACCAGAGGGACAAACAGTGAATCAGCATTACTACATTAGCGTCCTGGCTACCCTACGTGAGCGAGTACGGAGAAAACGGAACGATTTGTGGAGAAAAAAGTCATGGATCCTTCACCTAGACAATGCCCCAGCTCACAGTGCGTTGTCAGTGGAGACGTTTTTGGCAAAACACAACATTCCCATCTTAGATCATCCACCCTACTCACCTGATTTGGCCCCCTGTGACTGTTTTCTTTTCCCTAAAGTCATGTCAGCTTTGAAAGGAACTAGATTTGAGACTGTTGAAGCAGTAAAAGAAAAAGCGACGGAAGTAATGTACGGACTTACCGAAAATGATCTGCAGCATTGCTATAAACAGTGGAAAATTCGTATGGAGCGGTGTAGAGACCGAGGAGGAGAGTACATTGAAGGAGATAACATGAAATTGTAAATAATTGTAAATAAATGTTTTTTCCAGCATCAGTCCGGTTTTTTCTAGCCGCACCTCGTATATATCGGGCAAGCCAACATACGGTGCGTGGCGGAGGGTATCCCGTACCACTACTAGTAGTAAATCGAGCGAGGGAAAAAGAACTTTGTGTATGCCTCCGTATGAGTCCTAGTTTAGCGAATCTTATCTTCGTGGTCCTTACGCGAAATGTATGTTGGCGGCAGTAGAAATGTTCGGCACTTAGCTTTAAATGCCGGTTCTCTTAATTTTCTCAATACTGTTCCTCGATAAGGACGTCACCTTCCTTCCAGGGATTCCCGTTCGAGTTCCTGAAATATCTCCGTAAAACTTAGGTGCTGTTCGAAGCTACCGATGACATAATCTGGCAGCCCGCCTCTGAATTGCTTCGAGGTCTTCCTTCACACCAACCTGGTGCGGATCCTAAACAGTCGAAAGTACTCAAAATAGGTCGCACCGTCGTCCTATAAGTGGTCTCTTTTGTAGGTGAAACCCTATTTCCTAAAATTCTCCAAATGAACCGAAGTCGATCATTCGGCTTCCCTACCGCGGT
This sequence comes from Schistocerca serialis cubense, assembly GCF_023864345.2. Classification (NCBI taxonomy): domain Eukaryota; kingdom Metazoa; phylum Arthropoda; class Insecta; order Orthoptera; family Acrididae; genus Schistocerca; species Schistocerca serialis. The sequence continues at coordinate 221,306,510 of NC_064646.1, read as the reverse complement.
TCTCCCATGCTTGCTCCATTTCATATCGCTTTGCTAGGATACGCCCAGATATTTAAACGACTTGACTGTGTCAAGCAGGACAGTACTAACACTGTAAGCAAATATTACAGGTTTGTTCTTCCTCCTCATCCTCATTAACTTACATTTTTACATATTTAGAGCTAGGTGCCATTCATCACAGCAACTAGAAATTTTTTCTGAGTCGTATCTTCCTACAGTCACTCAACTTCGACACTTTACCGCACACCACGGCGTCATCAGCAAACAACCGCACACTGCTGCCCACCCTGTCTACCAAATCATTTATGAATATAGAGAACAACATCGGTTCTATCACATTTCCCTGGAGCACACGTGACTATACCGTTGTCTATGATGACCACTCGCCGCCGAAGCCAGCACACTGAATCCTATTACTTAAGAAGTCTTCGAGCCATTCATATGTCTGTGATCTTATTCTACATCTACATCTACATATATACTCCGCTAGCCACCAAGCGGTGTGTGACGGAGGGCACAATTCGAGCCAAAGTCATATTTCCCCCTCTGTTCCACTCGCGGATCGCGCGAGGGAAAAAAAGACTGTCTGAACGCCTCAGTACGATCTCCAATTTCCCTTATTTTTGAATGGTGATCATTGCGTGATTTCAAAGTTGATGGTAATAATATATGCTATACATCCTCGTTGAAGATCGGATTTCGTTAATACCCTAAAATGGGGCAACATGTCAAATACTTTCTGGAAATGTAGAAATATGAAATCTACCTATTTCTCTCCTCCCATATTTTGCAGCATGTGGAGGAATACGGAGATATGCCATATGGATTTTCAGATTTACGAACCAACGCTATTTTTACGTTTGCGTCCCGTGTTTTTTTTTTTTTTTTTCGTAGGCCGAATTATATAATTATCGTATATTCTGTATTAACTTGTCAAGCGTTGCACGAAAAGATTTCGAAGAACAACAGCATTCATGGTAAAGCGGGATCAAATGAGAAATATTAATATTTAGAACGGATTATTGTTATTTCGTATAAGTCTAACTGAAATGACCAAAGTCACTGAATATCTTTCCATCACAGAACGACAGACAATTTTTTGCTTTGTTTAACGAAGAACTTTTGTTTCAGTCATGAAGTTTTCTTAGGAAGAAGACTGAGCAGTTAGTTTCGAACATAACTGACAAACTATAAAGCTGTTTACTAATTATTTCTTTAGCGTAAGCAGATTTAGGGTCCATCTCACCAAAAACTGACAGTAACTGATTATTTATAAACGACTGAAAACACCCAAGTGATTCTTTTTCTGTTTAAAACAGGTGGTCTGCCTTTAAGGGAAAACTGTCCGACTAAATATAACTCCGAGTTTGGCGCTTCTGTTTTTGGACGTGGCAACGTGAGCTCTGGATCACAGGGTAGGATTTCCAGGTCCAGAAACTGAAGAGACAGACTCGGGGCTGTGTTTAAACGGATTTTTACCCTTAAAGTCGGACTACACGTTTTAAAAAGAAATAAAAATGGGTGGGTATTTTGAATGGTTTCTTAATAATCAGCTACAGCCAGTTTTTGCGAGATCAATCATAAATATGCTTAAACTAAAAGAAAATCAGTAAACAGCCTTCTTGTTACTCAATAGTGGTAGCAACCAACTGCTCAGTCTTCTTAATTCTTCAGTATTCTTTTTCGGATAATGTAATCTCAAAGTAAACTGAAAGTTCTTCATTAAACAAACGAAACAATTTTCTATTCTTCTGGGATAGAAAACGAAAAGATATTCAATAACTTTCGTCATTCTAATTACTCTCACAAAGAAAAACAATGATCTGCAATTAAGAAGTAATGTTAATTATTTGAACGCACTTTACGGAGAACGCTATTTTTATTGGAAATCGTGTCATGGAACACACTACTTCATCGCTAAAAAGTCTAACAAAAGAAGGACAGACAGGTCTTGCATATATTTGGCCGTAAAAAGTGGGTTCAAATAATTAATATTAATTCTTAACTACAGGTCATCGTTTTTCTTTATAAATATAACTCAGACGACGAAGTTATTGAATATCTTTTCGTTTTCTATCCCAAAAGAATAGAAAATTGTTTGGTTTGTTTAATGAAGAACGTTTAGTTTATTTTGACACAACATTATCTTAGTAAGAAGGTAGAAAAACTAAGAAGACTGAGCAGCCCGGATACGACCCGCGGAAGAAATTCGTGGGAGAGAGAGCGAAGGGTCGCGTTGTGCTCCGCCCGGGACGGATTTTCGGATATTTCAGCCGAAGCCTGGCTCCATTCGGGTTTGCAGCTCATGACGCAGAACAATTTGGCCTCTGTATAATATAGCCGATTTGTGCTAAGTTGAAGTGATTTAGATTTTTAAACTTCCTAAAATGAACGAAGAAATGGTGCCTTAATTTATTTAGTGTTACAGCAACAACCGATGCCTGTGCAAGGTGGCGTCCGATCTGAGCCATGCGCTGCAAGTGCAAGGCCTGCGTTATCCACCAGTCTGTTTTCTTATTACAGAATTGATAGTTGCCGTGGCAACCAGCAAACTGCGAAGATCAAGTTAAGGGTTACGCATACATAATTATAACTACCGCAGATCTAGTAAAACTTTCAATGCATTGCAGTAAAACTCACATATTATGAAGAACTTCCCCTTGGCAGAATTCTCTGCCGAAAACCACTGCAAGTGCGCTCGGTGCTGAGCAGTCGGGGTCGGGGGGAGATTTTATAGAACCCACACACGGGGCCGCCCAAGTCAGCGTCCTGAGTAGAAGCGTCCCTTTGATCTTACACTAGACCGGACGCCCGTACCGGATAATGGTGGCGCCATCGCCGGGCAGGGGAGGGACGTTCCGCGAATTCTGCAAACAACGTCGTTGTGGTGCTCGGACCAGTGACCTTAGACAAAGGGCACCTCCCAAAGCAACGGCGATTGGACAACCCTGGCGTCCAGACAGCGAGTGGGAGTAATGGTGATATGGTAGTTCATAAGAAAATTGTTACTATTGGATGGGCCTTGGAAAGGCTCGCGTTTTGGTCTCGAAGGGAAGCAGTCGCTTTAGCTCCTGTTCGTGCGACGGAGTGATAGCGAAGTTTTGTATTTTGCCCGGCAGCCCTGAAATTAGACTTGCACTTACGCGATCGCAAGGGACGGTCACAGCTGCAACAAGACGCTGATTCACATCTCGACATTGAGAGGGGGCCGCTTGCTGTGGCTTCAACGTTGCAGAGAACATCACACGGAAAATATCCCCATCTCCGGCCGTATTCAGATCGCCCATATTTTGTAACAAGTATCTACTTTCGACGGGGACAGCTTTCCTTTCTGAAAAGAGCTGTGAGCGGCATTGATGATGTACTGAAAATTGCCTCATTACTCTGCAATTAACGTTGTTAGAAATAGGCAGAACCCATTGTCTCTTTGACTCGTTGGTTCGCGGTTTAATATGTAATCTAAAGACACTAAATATCATTTATCTTCCATCATTTTAAAAATAAAGGTGTTCAAAGAAATTTGTTTTTCATTCTTAAGTTCAGTTAGGCGCTAATTACTACGATGGGGGCGGGATCCAGGGGTGGTAGGATTGTAGCTAACATCTGATTACACTCAGGTGTAGAGTCCGCACAGGACAAGATGGCCGCTGTGCAGTGACCCATTTTCATCGGAAGCGCTGCCCGAGTTCGTTCGCTTGTTCAGGGATTTATTCAGACACAGACACCTGACCAAAATACGACAACAAAACACAAATGACATTCAACTGACGCTGTGGGACACACCACTAAGACTTAACGACACTGCCAGGTACCTATGAGTGTACCTAGACTAGTACTTAAACTGGAAAACACACCTTACTTACCTGCTAAACAAGACGATGAAAAGGCAATGCCTAATCAGACAAGTACAAGGACGATTCCATGGATGTGACGACCACACGGCGATCCACACCTACAAGACGTTCGTTAGACCAGTGATAGAATATGCAGCAGCCCCCTTAGGAGGCTTGCACAAATCGGTAGCAGAACGACTTTACTCGACCGAAAGACGATTTTTACGCAGCATCTGTAGACTGCCAAGGCTCACGCCCAGTGACAACGTATATGACATCACAGGCGTGGAGCCGCTACAAAGCAGACTGACCAAACTCAGAGCAAACTACTGGAGACACATAATAACGAAACGCCCAGACATGGGAGACATTTTGACAACAAGACCACGAGTGAACAGACGACCAAAATTTAAATATACCCAACCACAGCGTACAGTAGCACAAAACACTAGCCAAGAATACCCAGACCTCACCCCCACCACGGAACCACTAACACAAGCCATCCCATTTCCCCCACACCTGGCCCAAAGACACAGGAACTAACCCCAGGATACATACACACACACACACACACACACACACACACACACACACACACACACACACGCCCGCGCGCACACGCACTCGCACAAACACACACACACACACACACACACACACACACACTAACACACACATAAGAACCGTAGACCTAAGTTACACCTAAAAAGTAGCATAGAAATAACAAATTAAACATTAAAAGTAGCATACACATCAAAATTACTGTACTACTATCGTATGCTACAACCTCTATATACACTAAAGTATTCAAAGAGAATTTACGGAAGAATCATAACGGAAAATATTGTATAATATATAAAATATACAGTATATTTCAATATGACTTAAAATATTTAATATTTAAACCTCAATTTTAGCTTACCTTATTTTTAATACACTCCTGGAAATGGAAAAAAGAACACATTGACACCGGTGTGTCAGACCCACCATACTTGCTCCGGACACTGCGAGAGGGCTGTACAAGCAATGATCACACGCACGGCACAGCGGACACACCAGGAACCGCGGTGTTGGCCGTCGAATGGCGCTAGCTCCGCAGCATTTGTGCACAGCCGCCGTCAGTGTCAGCCAGTTTGCCGTGGCATACGGAGCTCCATCGCAGTCTTTAACACTGGTAGCATGCCGCGACAGCGTGGACGTGAACCGTATGTGCAGTTGACGGACTTTGAGCGAGGGCGTATAGTGGGCATGCGGGAGGCCGGGTGGACGTACCGCCGAATTGCTCAACACGTGGGGCGTGAGGTCTCCACAGTACATCGATGTTGTCGCCAGTGGTCGGCGGAAGGTGCACGTGCCCGTCGACCTGGGACCGGACCGCAGCGACGCACGGATGCACGCCAAGACCGTAGGATCCTACGCAGTGCCGTAGGGGACCGCACCGCCACTTCCCAGCAAATTAGGGACACTGTTGCTCCTGGGGTATCGGCGAGGACCATTCGCAACCGTCTCCATGAAGCTGGGCTACGGTCCCGCACACCGTTAGGCCGTCTTCCGCTCACGCCCCAACATCGTGCAGCCCGCCTCCAGTGGTGTCGCGACAGGCGTGAATGGAGGGACGAATGGAGACGTGTCGTCTTCAGCGATGAGAGTCGCTTCTGCCTTGGTGCCAATGATGGTCGTATGCGTGTTTGGCGCCGTGCAGGTGAGCGCCACAATCAGGACTGCATACGACCGAGGCACACAGGGCCAACACCCGGCATCATGGTGTGGGGAGCGATCTCCTACACTGGCCGTACACCACTGGTGATCGTCGAGGGGACACTGAATAGTGCACGGTACATCCAAACCGTCATCGAACCCATCGTTCTACCATTCCTAGACCGGCAAGGAAACTTGCTGTTCCAACAGGACAATGCACGTCCGCATGTATCCCGTGCCACCCAACGTGCTCTAGAAGGTGTAAGTCAACTACCCTGGCCAGCAAGATCTCCGGATCTGTCTCCCATTGAGCATGTTTGGGACTGGATGAAGCGTCGTCTCACGCGGTCTGCACGTCCAGCACGAACGCTGGCCCAACTGAGGCGCCAGGTGGAAATGGCATGGCAAGCCGTTCCACAGGACTACATCCAGCATCTCTACGATCGTCTCCATGGGAGAATAGCAGCCTGCATTGCTGCGAAAGGTGGATATACACTGTACTAGTGCCGACATTGTGCATGCTCTGTTGCCTGTGTCTATGTGCCTGTGGTTCTGTCAGTGTGATCAAGTGATGTATCTGACCCCAGGAATGTGTCAATAAAGTTTCCCCTTCCTGGGACAATGAATTCACGGTGTTCTTATTTCAATTTCCAGGAGTGTATACCTTGTTATACATAATATTTTTGTACTTGTTTTATATTTTGTATTGTTGTATTATTTTATATTTTTGCATCTTGGTATATTTTATATTTTTGTATGCTCAATTCTGTCAAGATGACCAAAGGCACTTTTGCAAGAAATATTGAATTAATAAATAAACGAATGAACTTGTACAGCAAAAGGCTGAAAAGGGCAATGCAAGCCCTCAAGCAGCCCGCCCACCACCCTCAGGAGTGAAAAAAAAAGGAAGAAGAAGATGAAGGAGGAGGGCATGCGGACAGTGTCTGCCACCTTTAGCCGGTCGGCCATGACAGACTCGAGGCGCAGGCCCTGCAGTCTATCTCAAATGATTTTACAGAAACTGTTCGGTAAATAAATTTGTCAGGTTCATAATGATGCGCTCATCATTTCGTTAATCGTCATAGGTATTAGCATATTTACGTGGAAATAAAATACTGCGTGAAATTCGAAAAATTTTTCAGTGAAAAATAGTGATCGCTATCATTTTGCATTTGCTTCATATTACATAATATGTTGTTGAGTATGAAATTTAGCTGACACACTGAATTTTTCTTTAGACATGGGTGGAAGTCTCTATGGGTCGCAAATCTCGAGAAAATTTATCTGACGCAGCTCAGTCGTTTGCGATCGCGCCGCGCCAGCGATAAAGCTAGAATGAAATGCACACAACATCCATATTCTACATACGGTTTGAGAGATCGAAATGAAATGTTGGCAAATGATAACAGGCAAAGAGAAGAGCATTTTGCCATACTCTTATTCCGCGAAACTTCAGTATCTTCCGCGTTATTTCAGTAAATACAGACTTTTTCGATGAAAGAATGTCCTTTTTAAGGGCCGCCATAAGCCGGTGAAATAGAAATGCTATGGGTTTTGGAACAAATTATGTGCGTACTTTACACATTTATTTTGTACCGAGGGTGTGCTTTATCATAAGATACTGACCTTACTTTTCCTCAGTTCCTCATTTAATAAACCACTGTTTCAGAAGGCTCTGCATCTGCACATCATGTTACTGAAGTGTAAACTCCCCTGTGTTTTGGCAAAAGCAGCAAATTTTAAAATGGAAACAAGAGAAATATGTAGGTTTTGCTCAAAATTCGGCACACATGACGCTTATATGAAACTTAATCTCTGCATTTTAGGCGGAATTCTTTTTAGATTCTAACCAAAGCAGGCGTGACAGAGGAATGGTCACCATGAAGGTGCGGGTGCGGAAGAACCACACTTAAAATTACAAAAAATCTTAATGTAGGCTTCAGTTTAGAACGGCACTTCCCCTCCAGCGCTCGTGCTTTCCCCTACAGCACCTGTCCACAACCCCCACCACTACCACTCGCCCCACGCCCTGCCATCTGCACATCATCATGCACAGTATTCAAATGGTTCAAATGGCTCTGAGCACTATGGGACTTAACATCTATGGTCATCAGTCCCCTAGAACTTAGAACTACTTAAACCTAACTAACCTAAGGACAGCACACAACACCCAGCCATTACGAGGCAGAGAAAATCCCTGACCCCGCCGGGAATCGAACCCGGGAACCCGGGCGTGGGAAGCGAGAACGCTACCGCACGACCACGAGATGCGGGCTGCACAGTATTCTGCGCGTACTCTAATGGTCTCAGAAATGTTGGGAACCGGTGCTCTACTACCATGGAGAAGGTATTCCAAGATGGCTTAACACATATTGTATCATCATGTCGCTTCTTTCTGACAGTGTTTTCCACGTTCGTTTCTTCTCCAGTTCTATGGAGAACTTCCTGATACCATTATCAGTCCACTTAATGCCCTACTGTAGCAGCACATCACAAACGCTTCGATTATCTTCTTTTCTGAGTTTCCCCCAGTCCCTGATTTACTACCATACAATGTTGTGCTCTAAACATAATTTCTCCCTTGTATTCAGACTGATGTTTAATACCAGCAGACTTCTCATGGCCAAGAATGCCTATTTTGCCTGTGTTTCTTATAACTTCATCTCTTCGTCCATCATGTGTCATTTTGCTTCCAATGTGAGAGTTCACTAACTTTTTGTCTTCTGTGGTCCCCACATTTTGTGTTAAGTTTATCGTTAATCTTATCTCTACTACTCCTCAGTACTGCGAACTTTCTTCGATTTACTCTCAAATTATATCCTGTATTCCTTAGACTCTTCATTCCATTCAGCAAATCCTTTAACTCTTGTTCACTTTTACTGTCGTCGGCTAATCCTGTCATTTATATTCTTTCACGCTGAATTTTAATTACACTCTTGAAACTTTCTTCTATTACCGTCACTGCTTATTCGATGTATTAACTCAACAGTAGTACCCAGAATCTATATCCCTGTTACACAATCTTTTTAATCCGAGCCCATCGTTCTCGGTCTTCCATTCTCACTGTTCCCTCTTAGTTCTTGTACGTATTGTCTATTACCAGTCTTTCCCTACAGGTTACTCCTATTTTTCTCTGAATTTCGAACATCTCGCACGATTTTACACTGACATAACGCTTTTACCAGATCGACAAATTCTGTCAACGTACCTTGATTTTTCTTCAGTCTTCCATTAGAAAGCGTAAAATCAGGACTGCCCGTCTTATACCCTTCTTTCTGAAAGCACTATGCAATGAAAAGATCTGCTACACAACCGTTTATTTAAGCGCAAAAGAATAATATAACGAGACATTATTATACTGAACTAACCTTTGCCGCGCGGGATTAGCCGAGTGGTCTGGGCGCTGCAGTCATGGACTGTGCGGCTGATCCCGGCGGAGGTTCGAGTCCTCCCTCGAGCATGGGTCTGTGTGTTTGTCCTTAGGATAATTTAGGTTAAGTAGTGTGTAAGCTTAGGGACTGATGACCTTAGCAGTTAAGTCCCATAAGATTTCACATACATTTGAACATTTTTTTGAACTAATCTTTGCATTTAGTTCAAATGAAAATTTAATCTTACCAAGTGGTAAAGAGTTTTTGCAATCAGTTGTAAATGATGTTTATTGCATATCTGGATTTCGGTCACGAAGCGGCCATCAATTTCAGAAATGTTACAAACGACAGCGTACTTGAATGAGCATTTGAAAGGAATGGAGGAAAGGGAGTCTGTAACTATTACTCTATTTGTCGCATGTTAAATTTTTTTGAAGTCAGTGACACAATGTAATCTCTCTTGTCCCCATATAAGGTTACATTTCAGCGTGTAAGTTGATTGACAGAGACAGTGTGGAAGCCTTTTCAGATTTTCGAATAGTGTTATGTGTAAGTTGAGAAAGCAAAGGAATTAGGAATGACTAAATGTAAAAATCGGTTGGAATGACATAATGAATGTAAATAATAGGTTGCGCTAAAGGGCATTATGAACCTGCGAGGGAATGTTAATTGAATAAAATCTTTGAGAGGTAATGACGGCCGATAAAGGGCGCAGCCAACGGCATGCCGTCTTGTTTCCGTGGAAGCCGAATGATCTTGGTCGCTACAGCCAGTACAGTTAGTCGATAGAGTTAGCGGAAGTCAGTCGAGCGGGCCCGTACGTCTAGTGTATGGACAGCTAACTAAAGACGCACGGGAGAGCGATTGTGTGTTTGTACTTTTTTGTTTCGAAAACTCAGAAACATGTTAAATACAGTTCTGTTTGTGCTGCATTAGCTAGAATATAACGAGTCGTTCGCAGCGCGAACTGCCTCTCATTAGTACGCATGATGTACGCCAACTTTTTCCAGCGGATACCTGAACGGCACAAGCACCTAGTAATGGTGTGACCCTTCATGCCAGAGTGCAATGCCCACTCCAGAAGTATGCTGAAATCATTTCGTGTAACTTGTTCGTAAAAGTTTCGCTATAGTCGGGCAGCTGACGTCACCGAGTATACTTCCTACCACTCACTTCTAGAAAGTCATCATCGCCATGAAGCAAGACGCTGTGTTCCTCAACAGCGAGTACAGGCGGATAACACATTGGGTTTCAGTGTGGTTCCGATACAGCTGTTGTCCTTACCAGTTTGTCTATATCTACATCTACATTCATACTCCTCAAGCCACCCAACGGTGTGTGGCGGAGAGCACTCCACGGGCCACTGTCATTACCTCCCTTTCTTGTTCCAGTCGCGTATGGTTCGCTGGAAGAACGACTGCCGGAAAGCCTCCGTGCGCGCTCGAATCTCTCTAATTTTACATTCGTGATCTCCTCGGGAGGTATAAGTAGGGGGAAGCAATATATTCGATACCTCATCCAGAAACGCACCCTCTCGAAACCTGGCGACCAAGCTACACCGCGACGCAGAGCGCCTCTCTTGCAGAGTCTGCCACTTGAGTTTATTAAACATCTCCGTAACGCTATCACGGTTACCAAATAACCCTGTGACGAAACGCGCCGCTCTTCTTTGGACCTTCTCTATCTCCTCCGTCAGACCGATCTGGTACGGATCCCACGCTGATGAGCAATACTCAAGTATAGGCCGAACGAGTGTTTTGTAAGCCACCTCCTTTGTTGATGGACTACATTTTCTAAGGACTCTCACAATGAATCTCAACCTGGCACCCGCATTACCAACAATTAATTTTGTATGATCATTCCACTTCATATCGTTCCGGACGCATACTCCCAGATATTTTACAGAAGTAACTGCTACCAGTGTTTGTTCTGCTATCATATAATCATACAATAAAGGATCCTTTTTCCTATGTATTCGCAATACATTACATTTGTCTATGTTAAGGGTCAGTTGCCACTCCCTGCACCAAGTGCCTATCCGCCGCAGATCTTCCTGCATTTCACAGCAATTTTCTAATGCTGCAACTTCTCTGTATACTACAGCATCATCCGCGAAAAACCGCATGGAATTTCCGACTCTATTTACTAGGTAATTTATATATATTGTGAAAAGCAATGGTCCCATAACACTCCCCTGTGGCACGCCAGAGGTCACTTTAACGTCTGTAGACGTCTCTCAATTGAGACCAACATGCTGTGTTCTGTTTGCCAAAAACTCTTCAATCCAGCCACACAGCTTGTCTCATATTCCGTAGGCTCTTACTTTGTTTATCAGGCGACAGTGCGGAGCTGTATTGAACGCCTTCCGGAAGTCAAGGGAAATGGCATCTACCTGGGAGCCTGTATCTAATATTTTCTGGATCTCATGAACAAGTAAAGCGAGTTGGGTCTCACACGATCGCTGTTTCCGGAATCCATATTGATTCCCACAGAGTAGATTCTGGGTTTCTAGAAATGACATGATACGCGAGCAAAAAACATGTTCTAAAATTCTACAACAGATCGATGTCAGAGATATAGGCCTATAGTTTTGCGCATCTGCTCGACGACCCTTCTTGAAAACTGGAACTACCTGTGCTCTTTTCCAATCATTTGGAACCTTCCGTTCCTCTAGAGACTTGCGGTACACGGCTGTTAGAAGGGGGGCAAGTTCTTTCGAGTACTCTGTGTAGAATCGAATTGGTATCCCATCAGGTCCAGTGGACTTTCCTCTGTTGAGGGATTTCAGTTACTTTTCTATTCCTTGGACACATATTTCGATGTCAGCCATTTTTTCATTCGTGCGAGGATTTAGAGAAGGAACTGCAGTGCGGTCTTCCTCTTTGAAACAGCTCTGGAAAAAGGTGTTTAGTATTTTAGGTTTACTTGTGTCATCCTGTGTTTCAATGTCATTATCATCCAAGAGTGTCTGGATATGCTGTTTCGATCCACTTACTGTTTTAGCGTAAGACCAGAACTTCCTAGGATTTTCTGTCAAGTCGGTACATAGAATTTTACTTTTGAATTCACTGAACGCTTCACGCATAGCCCTCCTTACGCTTACTTTGACATCGTTTAGCTTCTGTTTGTCTGAGAGGTTTTGGCTGCGTTTAAATTTGCAGTGAAGCTCTCTTTGCTTTCGCAGTAGATTCCTAACTTTGTTGTTGAACCACGATGGGTTTTTCCCGTCCCTCACAGTTTTACTCGGCACGTACCTGTCATAATACTTTAAAGTACTGCGCTATGGTTTCAGATCATTGCAGTAGTTGCCAGGTACATGAGGTTTGCTTGATACTTCACCATTTCATGGGCGTGAGTAGTATCGGAATGAGCTCTGTAATGGGCTCTGTTATGACTTCCTTTGCATGCTGTGTGGTTCTTTAATGGATACTGGAGCGAGGAAGAGATGCCGTTCATGAACAGACAATTCAGACATTAATTTATTCTACATCTAATACCAAGCAGTAAATATATAACATAATTTTGTTGCTGAAGTTGCAGCGTCAGTTGCTAACAGTAGATCCGAATGTAGAATTATGGGCAGTTACAAAAGATTTATAAATCTGTCACTCATCAATACAATGTCTATTCAGACTGGCCACTAAGAAACACACAAAATCGGTTCAGTGCATGAATGTTCGACCATAGGTTCACCCGCCGCTGGAGCTGCCGAGAGGGGATGCTTGCATCTCATTGGCAGCGGCTTAATCATACGTGGCAGCGCCCTAGTGGCACGGTGGTGGCTGTAGGCAATGCGGCGGAGTAACTGGCAGCGTGCGTATATGAAAGTGTTGCTGACTGGATAGCGGCCGATACCGCATGTTCCAGGGGATATACATGCGAATGGACATGGCCGAGTAGAGGGAGTGGGGGAGAAAGAGATGGATAGTGAAGGTGGAAGGATGACATGGACAGAGAGAGGAGACAGAGAGAAGAGGGGAGGGGGAAAAGGACAGAGAGAAGGGGTAGAAGAGATGTACAAAGAGACGGGAGGGAAGGGGATGGACAGACAGAATGGGGGCAGGTGGAGATGGATATAGATTTGGGAATAGGAAGAGATGGACAGAGAGAGCGGAGAGATGGAGATGGGCAGAGAGAGGTGGGAGGATAAGATAGACAGACAGAGATGTAGGAGAAGGGGATGAACAGATAGAAAGGAGGAGGGAGTGGGAAGAGATAGACACAAACAGGGAATAGCAGTAGATGGGCAGAGGGAGTGGGTAGGAAAAGGTGGATTGAGAGAGACTGAAGGATCAGGTGGACAGAGAGAGAGAGAGAAAGAGACAGAGAGAGGGTGAGAGGGTATGAGCAGTAAGGGTGGGGATGAGATGGTCAGGGAGAGGGGTAGGAACTGATGAGGAGAGATACTAGTGAGGAGGAGATGGAGAGAGAGAGAGAGGGGGAGGATGCAATGGACAAAGAACGGGTGCCAAGGAGACTCAAAGGTGTAGCAGGGAGGAGGATATGTACAGAGACACGGGGTAGGAGGAGATGTGTGCAATATATCTATTACATACGTGCACAGGTGAGGTCCCAGGTAGAAGGCTAGTAATAATAAGCAAAAATGTTGACTGCATAGTGTGTATGTGTGTGTGTGTGTGTGTGTGTGTGTGTGTGTGTTGTGTGTGTGTGACTGAGTGTGTGTGCTTGTGTGTGTGTGTGTGTGTGTGTGTGTGTGTGTGTGTGTGACTGCGTGTGTGTGCCTGTGTGTGTGTGTGTGTGTGTGTGTGTGTGTGTCATGGGATTAGGGGTTTGACAACGTTGATAGGAATACACTTTTTGAAATTCTTAAAATGTCATCGATAATCCACAGGGACCAGAAAATTTTCTAAACCATCTACAGAAACTGGACTACAGTACTAGGAGTTGAAGGACACGAAAGTGAGGCAGTAATTAGGAGTGAGGTGCAGCAAGGTTGTAGCCTATCCGCAATGTTTCTCAATCTGTACAACGAATATACAGCAAAGTAAAAGGAGAAAAATCTGAAAAATGACTTAAAGTTCACAGAGAAGAAATAAAAAGATGAAAAATAAAATAAAATGAGGACAGCGGGGCGTAGTTGAATCAAGATTCTAAATTTGGTAGACGAAATTTTCTGTTTAGGCACAAAAGTCAAATAATAAGACATCCGACACCTGTTCCGCACAATCGCCTAATGAATGAAGTATGAATATAAGACCAAGTGTATGAAGGGGCTGAAGAGTTTCTTGCAAACACAATACGGCATGTCATTCTGAACGAAGAGAAGTCTTCAGACGTGCCAGTAATTTCGGGCGTGCCCAAGGGAAGTGTTACATGACCAATTACTTTTCGCAGTATATATGACTGACGTAGAAGATAAGTACCATGCGGCTCTTCGCGGATGATTCTGTTGTGTACAGACAAGTCGCGATGCTAGAAAACTGTGGCGAAATGCAGGGAAGACCTACAGGTGCTCGACGCTTGTTGCAGGAAGTGACAATCGACACTCAACATAATGAAATGTAACGTACTGCAAATATATAGACAGAGATACCATTTACTGTATGATTACAAAACTACTTCCACATCTATGAGTATGCGTACGGTCGATTTTAGTGGAACCACCACATAACATTAATTGTGGGTAAGGCAGATGCCAGACTGAGATTCATGTGAAGAATTTTGAGAGAATTTAGTCCATCAACAAAGGAAATAGCTTACAAAACTCTCGTCCGACCAATACTTGAATATAGCTCCTTCAGTATGGGATCCGTAATAGATAGAAATGATTGAGGAAATATAGAAGAACAAGTTAAGAGCAGCACGTTTCGTTTCGTGTTCATTTAGAAAGATGCTCAACAACTTAAAGATGCAGGAGAACACTGTAACGGTACCACCGACCACCTTAAACGGCAATCGATGCTAACGTTAAACCTCTGCGAGGAATTTTTGAGTAGTTATGGCCGTGAGATAATGTAATGGAAACAGGAGAATCAAAATAGGAATCGTTTCCGAAACACTCCACCAGAGTATAAACAATAGTGAACGGTTGGGGCAGGAACAGACGTTCTCCAAGCGCAAAAGCAAATTGTAACATTACGTATTAAAACAGGTCGCCAGCCTAATTATGCTTTCTTGTGTGAAGCAAAATGATACAGCAGAAGTCAGTGCTAAGGCTAACCTAACTTTCCTTGACACACACACTGAATTCTTTCCTTATATCTGTTCACCCTACAATACAGTAACCTAATCTTGCAGATAAATGTCCTACTAACAAACAAATGGCCAATGAGATAGTAAACAGTATCATATGCCACTCAACAACATGTACCTTAAATGAACTAGATGTGACATTTATAAACACAGTTGCCGACACACAGGAAATTAGTGGCAATACTGAACAGGGAAAAACGTCAAATGATTCTCAGTTTAAATTTGGGGTTCTGCTAACGATCATAATCTATAACTTCATTGCTTAGTACAGGGTCTCTATGCCTGTACGTTAACCAACGTGCATTCGAATAGATAACACTGTAAATAGTTGTTTCTTAAACTCGGTTTGAAGCAACTAAACAGAATGCAGATCTAACTACACTGGCACTGAAGGCACCTTTACATTGCTTCTTTAACTAAATAACTTAGTACATGAGGACCCTTAAACTTTCATGGTTTGAAGAACCATGCTCATTAACAAAACTATACCAGTATGTATGAGAAATGGTAGGTACTCCTATCGTTAATTATGAATTAAGGAAAGCACAACAAACTATAGCTGTTTAAATAACTAATGTACCCTCATAAGCAGTCTTTTGACCTACTCAAAATTATAATTGGCTGTACAAATAGCAACTCAACATTAAATTTAAGTTCAACCACTTTCTCATAGTAAATTAGGACACTCGGAATTAAATTTACTAGGATAGGATACCTGTCCAGGTTTGTGATTTGGGTTAATCACGGGTATAAGTTAGAGTTTTTAACAACACGACGATTATTTTTAAAATCAACGAAATTTCACGAATACCTGGTCCATTTACAGAAGGCCAAATATAAAAAGTTTATTGTAAGGCTGGTGCCACCAGTGGCGCAATTTGCGGTGGCTATTAACATGGCGGCGATGCAATCATACCAATACTGCTGGCCTCGTCCTGTTACATGTCTTCTTGGCGTCGGAATTATATTTATAGGGCCAAAAACCGTACCTTGATAATGGTATTACCAAATGCAGCATCCGAGGCTCCTAAACACTGCCCTTAAGCTCTTCTGGCCTCAAAACTCCAGGAATATGAGCCACAATGATCCGTTACTGTTAGCGAGGTGTTAACCACAGCACTGCTCAGCCCAGACTCCTTAGCCGTCACAAAGGACGAGTTGCCACTTGCGCGCCAGCCACAACTTTTCCACTCCACCGGGTTACTTCCGTAGCTGCGGGGCTTGGCCACATCTTTTACATTCAGCACTACATTCCCTAACTATGGACCAAGTCGTTTACAGTACATCATATTACAATAGTTCCATTACTTGTTTAAATGCACAAGAATAATTTCAACACTATCGCTCTAAAGTTCCACATAACTGAAACATGAACGCATAGACAAAGAATTTCCATGACAGATACAACAGTATACGTAAGCAATACTACAAACTGACATTGAAATATCGACACAGATACAAAATAGGTCAAAATTAGGTGTTACAGTGCGTTCTTAAGAGAGTCAACCAATATAATATTTCCTTGGCTTATATCTCGTGAAAATACCATAAAGATAAAACAAGAGAGATTCGAGCCCACACGGAAGTTTGCCACCAGTCGTTCTTCTGCAGAACCGTATATGACTGGAACAGGAAAGGGGGACGTGATATGGTACCAAGGTACCCTCAGCCACACACCTTAACGCGACTAGCGGAGTATAGACGTAGGTGTGGCTACATTATCATGAAAATGTCGCCTGTCCCGGCAATGCTTTTGAGGCGTAGCGCCATATAGTGATCCTGCCTTGGAGGCGGTTAAGTGGGAGATGTGTCTCAGAGCTGAATAGTGACAGATGAAAACGCGAGACTGGACGCGCACGTAGTTTATGTATCAGCCGATAGAGGACAATATTGGATAGGCTGACTGTGATTTTAGTTTCGATTGTGCCCACTAGAGTGCACTAAAGTAATAGAATGTTCTGCATAAACTGTTCTAGTATTTTCATAAAGTGTTATTATGTCTTTTCGTGTATGTAAAATGTTATAAATGTGTTTTAGCAGCGTGAATGATGCGTGAGTGTGGTTTAAGGTTAATATGAAGATAATTGTTTAACAAGTTATGTAGTAGGATTTAGTGTGGGAACATTTCGAAGAAGTATGGATATGGACAAAGGGGATTTTTGTAGAATAGATTTGTAAAGTAAGTTTATGGTAAAGGGAAAGTTAATTCAGGTATAAATAACAATAGTAAATAACTTTATGCATAAGCAAAACTTCAGCATATTAGATGATTACGTCCGTAAAAAGTACAGTCGTTAGGTTTACTATTTTGCGATTGGTTATTGATGAAAAGCGCGGTTTGACGCGGCAGAATGTTGTTTTGCTATTGGCTGTTGAGTAAACTGACCAATGGTAAAGCAATATCCTTCGTGCGCCTTTCTCTGCTCGTAGAGAAGACTTAAGAGTATTATAGAGAAGAGCCATGAAACAGTTCGGACGTGTGTAGTAGTAGTTCCGATGGAAACGATAAGTTGCCGGATCTAGCAGTGTTTCATACATCAAAAGTGTGGTAAAGTGACGGCATAATTATTCCGATGGGCGTGTAGAAATTTCGTAATTTTTAAGTGCATTTTGTGACGAGAAAAGACATACATTCTGCGTGGTGTATTGAGCAGGTCCGTGGCTAAAAACTGTGACTGCGTTTGATACCGACAGACTTAATATTTGGCGAGCATTATCAATCAAAAACAATCAGTATTTTTGTAGCTATTACGTTTTCGGGAAATGCAACACCATAAACTTGCTAACGTGAGTGAAAGGGATTGTGAGTGACTGTGTTAAGACTAACACGGGCTTGGTAGTGATATTTGTTCACCTAAGTTTCAGAATATATTAATTAAGAACAAAATTTCCGCCGGCCGGAGTAGCCCTGCGTTCTAGGCGCTGCAATCTGGAGCCGAGCGACCGCTACGGTCGCAGGTTCGAATCCTGCCTTGGGCATGGATGTGTGTGATGTCCTTAGGTTAATTAGGTTTAATTAGTTCTAAGTTCTAGGCGACTGATGACCTCAGAAGTTAAGTCGCATAGTGCTCAGAGCCATTTGAACCAACAAAATTTCCAACCTTTCATTTCGTGTGAAAACTTTCTCCTGAAACGTAGATTAGTGACTTTTATTACAGCCTGGTTCACGTCGAAGTACAGTAGGTTTCACTCGGCTTCCCTGCTGATGATATGCTGAGACAAGGTTCACAGGTAGGTGCAGATTCGTCGTAAAGGGACGGAAAGAACCGCGCCGCCGCAGTTTGAAGCGTTGTCTCTGTTGTATCAGTATATAACTCAAACATGGCTCAGCCGCGGGGTGTTAGCCGCTCGGTCTAAGGCGTCCTGTTACGGTCCTCGCGGCTCCCCCCGCTGGAGGTTCGAGTCCTCCCTGGGGCCTGGGTGTATGCGTGTGTCGTCCTTAGCGTAAGTTAGATTAAGTATAGATTAAGTAGTGTGTAAGCTTAGGGACCGATGATCTCAGTAGTTCGGTACCATAAGACCTTACCACAAATTTCCAAAATTTTCCAAACATGGCTTAATTTTTTCCTTAGTTCCTAGTTAACACAACTCGTTGAAGTGCCATTTTGGCGTGTAGGAAGTGGAGCAGGCGATGAGTATTTGGGGCATCGCAGACTGCCCATCGAGACTTAATCGCTTCTGAAGCAATTATATCATCGGGACTTGCTTGCCGTTTTTTCCGTTCTTGCGTTAAGACTTCGGTCTCCAGCGAGCCACTCGGTGACATATTAATGCCGCCTTAGGTAGTGAATCAGAATAACGTCGTACCTGTTTACGAGATAAGTAAACCCGTGTAATACGTTACAGGTGTCTGTCGGCAGGTTTCCTAAGCGAGTTGAATTTGTGGCGTCTTGTGTGGTAACGTAACCAAACGGTCATTATTGCACCGGTTCTGACGATTATTTACTCAACGTGTTTTTCTTAATGCTGTTTTATGGATATGCAAATTGGGCATTAGTCCAAGATTTCACAAGTGAGTACGGAAAGACCTCCGAGAAACCAG
This sequence comes from Schistocerca serialis cubense, assembly GCF_023864345.2. Classification (NCBI taxonomy): domain Eukaryota; kingdom Metazoa; phylum Arthropoda; class Insecta; order Orthoptera; family Acrididae; genus Schistocerca; species Schistocerca serialis. The sequence continues at coordinate 221,287,353 of NC_064646.1, read as the reverse complement.
TTAAAATCAACTGCAGACAGTTTCAGTGGAGAGAGAAATAGAAATTATGCGTGTAGTATGTGCTGTAATTAATCAAACTTAAATCCATATAATCCAGAGTACTTTTCTTAATAGTATTTTGACATGCTCTTATGGCTGCCTCACTCTACTATCTTCTAAAGCTCTTGCAGTAATAGTTGGTGAAAATAAAAGAAGTTCGCCCCAATTTGCGGACGTGGTAAATGTTAACAGGACGATGATATTTTAAATTGAATATCTATCCAATATTCGATCGAGTAAGACGTCGGCAATGTTCCTTCTTGCAGGGCCTCTCAAATTTGTTGGATACTGGGAGGATGTCACAACGCTTATATGAATGAAATAGTTTGTAAAAAAATTACTTTTTCTGAAATTAGAATTAGAGGAAACACCATATTTAGACGGGAGCAGCCTACACCGGCGAAATGCAACGGTAAACGACACAGAGCACGTATAGTGGAGGAGGTGATTACTTTTTAACGCACCGTCGGCATTGAGGTCATTAGAGAAGGGAGCGAGCTTGGATTGTGGAAGGATGGAGAAGGAAAACGGCTGTACTCTTTTGAAGGAAACATCCCGGCATTTGCCTTAAACGATTTAGGAAAAATCACTTAAAAACTAAATCAGGATGGCCGGACGCAGATTTGAACTCTCGTCCTCCATAATGTGAGTGTAGTGTGCTAACTACTGCGCCACCTCGCTCGGTCATGTACTGAACCTATAGCTATAAGCTCAGTCCTATGACAAGCTGGTGAGAGAGTCCGGAACCATAAGATCAGATGAAGGTGACGTAGTCTATACATTGAGGAAACAATAATGGAAACGAAGGAGAAATTTGGAAAGGGAAATAAATGTTCAGTGAGGAGACACGTAATGTTTGCAGAACACATCTTAATTCTTTTCATAGGCTGAAAACGACTTCGAAGAGCTATTGAAAGCAGTAGAACGTGTCTCGAAAAGAGTTTGTAAGACGACCATCAACAAAATTAAAACATGGGTAATTGAATGAACTCCAAATAAACCAGACGACGCTGAGGGAATTAGATTAGGAAATGAGGTTCTAGACATAGTCAATGAGTTTTGATGGGAAAATAAATGATAATGGTCGAAGTAGGGCGAATATCTAATGCAGTGTGCCAACAGCGAGAAAAATATTTCCAAAAGAAAATTGAGTTCGCTAATATCAATTTAAGTGATAAAGAATCTTTTATGAAGGTAATTTTCTGGAGTGCAGTCATGTATGAAAGTGTAACGTTGAAGTTAAGCAGTTCAGACAAGCACAGGATAGAAGCTTTTGAAATATGGAGTTACAGAAGAATGTTGAAGATTAGACGGGCAGATCGAATAACTGAAGATGTACTTGGGGAATTACAGCAGTGATCAGGTGTGAGTCGTGCTTCGGTAGCCCAGTCGGCAGAGCACTTCCCCGCGAAAGACAAAGGTCCCGCGCTCGAGTCTCGGTCCGGCACACAGTTTTAATGTGCCAGGAAGTTTCAACTAAATATGTGGTTCTTACGAACTGACAAAATAAATAACATTATTACTGAGCACACAGAAAGAACTACACAGAGCAACTCATACCATTTCCTGCCAAGTCGTCGTGCAGCCTATCGATACACGACCACAGCAAAGTCCACTAAGCACTATCAAAGTCATCGGGCATATAACACCGGTGGCTGCGAACTAATAACAGCTTTCTAAGACACAGGTACCGTGCTGGCTCTCGCATGGGCGCCTGATTTAAGGCAGGACGTCTGGCAATGTTTGGCCTGCCGGATGTCACAGACGATATACGTGGTGACCTGCACGTTGCCGCTGTCGGGACACCGGACTGTCCGTCTTGTCTCTGGATAGGGAGACGCTAGACTCACATCGCTGTCTCTTCTCTGCGACGTCACTAAATACATGCCTAGTATCGACCGTCGAGGACGTCTATCGACTTTCGTTGCAGAACTTTTTAACAAACATTTTATAACTGTTACTGAAAAGATGGGGTTGACACGTCCTGTAGATGCTGCCATGGGATATCTCAGAACAGACATTTCAAATAACTTCCATAACATGAATTTTGATCCTCTCTAACCCAGCAGAATTAATGTCCATCATAAAATCTTTGAAATCAAGAACACCTAGTGGGTATGATGAAATATCAACAAAGTCAAGTAAGGAATGTGATTCTGAGTTAAGTAACATATTAACTTATCTGTGTAACCAGTCTTGTCAGTGGAATATTTCCTGAATGGTTGAAATAAGCTGAAGTTAAGCCACTGTTTAAGAAGGGAGATAAAGAAATAACGTCAAATTTCAGTACAGTTTCACTTTTGACAGCATTCTCAAAAATTTTGGAAAAGGTAATGTACAATCGGCTTCATAACCATCTTATCACAATTAACACACTGTCAGAGTCGCAGTTCGGATTTCTAACGGGTTCTGATACTGATAAGGCTATCTACAATTACAGTGGAAATGTACTTAATTCATTGGACAAAAAGCTTCAGGCAGGCGTTTGACTGTGTAAATCACAATATCCTTTTAAGTAAATTAGAATATTATGGTGTAACAGGAAATGCTGCAAAATGGTTCAAATCTTATATCTCTGGCAGGAAACAAAGGGTGTTATTAGAAAAGAGACATGTGATTAAACTATCAGGCATCATCCAACTGGAAACTAATTACATATGGGGTCCCATAAGGTTCCATCGTAGGACGCTTACTTTTTGTTGTGTATATCAATGACCTTTCATCAGTAACATTACCAGATGCCAAGTTTGTTTTGTTTGCCGATGATACAAACATTACAATAAATAGTAAATCAAGTGTTGTCTTAGAAGGATCGGCTAGTAAGATATTTGTGTACATTAATCACTGGTTCCTAGCTAATTCTTTGCCACTAAACTTTGAAAAAACACACTACATGCAGCTCAGAACTTGTAAGGGGTGTCCCACTAGTATATGCATAACATACGATTGCAAGAAGGTAGAAGAAGTGGACCGTGTTAAACTCTTGGGATTACAGCTTGATAATAAATTCAAGTGGGAGGAGGACACCACAGAACTGCTGAAGCATCTAAACAAATCTCTATTTGCAATGCGAATTCTGTCAGACATAGGGGATATAAAAATGAAAAAGGTAGCATTTTATGCTTACTTTCACTCCATAATTTCATATGGGATTATTTTTTGGGGTAATTCATCAAACCAAAGTGAAGTTTCCCGGGTACAAAAAGGTGCAATAAGAGTTATATGTGGTGTGAACTCAAGAACATCCTGCAGAGGCCTCTTTAGAGAACTAGGGCTACTAACTACTGCTTCCCAGTATATTTATTCCTTAATGAAATTTGTCATTAAAAATATATCACTTTTTCAAACCAACAGCTCAGTTTGCGGAATAAATACTAGAAATAAGAATAATCTTCACAAGGATTTAAAGTCACTTGCTCTTGTATAAACAGGTGTGCATTATTGAGGAACATACATTTCCAATAACTTGCCAGCACCCATAAAAAGCTTAACAGCCAATGAAATTCAGTTTAAGAGAAGCCTAAAGGATTTATTGATGGCCAACTCCTTCTACTTACTCCATTGATGAATTTCTCAGTAAAACCAAATGAGTTTGTGTGTGTGTGTGTGTGTGTGTGTGTGTGTGTGTGTGTGTGTGTGTATGTTTGTGTGTAAAGTACAACCTAGTTTCTGCACCATTTCAGTGCAGTAATGTTTTCATTGTTAATAAGTATTGTAGTAGTTCTATTATATGTTCATTATCTTATAAACAAAAAATTTTTAATTTTAAGTTCAGTGCATTACTGTGATATTAGTAAATGAGTGTTGTAAATCGATCGTTTCTTATAGTGTTCATTAAAAAAAGACGATCATTCCACTTGGGACCTTGGAAGGTACATTAGCTTATTTTTTTTAGTTGTAAATATTTGTCATGTATTATTGTTTTTCTGACATCTTCTACATTGTGGAGGACCTCTTCACTACGGATCAATTGGAATGAAAGTAAATCTAATCTGATCCAATCTAATAGAGTTCTGAGAATTGGAGAAGTCATGGATGATAGGTATTAAAGTACAAAGTATGTCCTTTGACTGTTTCAAATATTGAGCGTCTCACGGAAACGCGTAGGTGCCGGTACGATTTTTTATATTGAAATATAAAATAAAAATATAATGGCAGTTCAAGCCTTAAGGGTTTCTAAATTCGAATCCGAGGCTGCAGTTGCTAGTGTTGGCCATGACTGAATGGATACGATGTCGGGTTATGAAAGTGCTGTTTTGCTATATATATATGTGTGTGTGTGTTGTTTCAAACACATATACATCGCTTTTCTGAAAGACGATGGGACTTTATACTAATTTCAGGAAATTTTGTTCTGCAGTAGTGTTACCTACATCTAAGAGTGCCCTCTCCCAATAGTGCGTTGTCGTTGTCAATAAATTACACATTAAGCATGAAACACGCAAATGTCAGTAAATGGTCGGAATATGTTGATCATCTGGTGAAACAAAGTATCACTCAAAACAAACAAAAAACCATAGAAAAGACTGATACATTTGAAAAAGGATGAAAAGAGGACATAGCCTCACTCGTCTACAAAGAGCAAAAGAAAATTTGTAACGTAGTTATTTTTATACATATTCAAACGAAATGTATTCCGGCACTGGTACGAGAATGTACCTACTGCTGTTTTTTCCACTGTTTTAGTTCCTTTCAAACGCAAAGGAAGAAGTTTTTTTTTTTCTCCAAGGGAGGTGTAATTTTTAGCACCAATGAGAACATACTCCACACTACCAGCACACTCTTACTATTGGGGAAGCGTATTGTTAAGTAGTTTTCGTAACATATAATTAAGTAAATAATGACTATGAAGAAAGAAAAGGGAACAACTGTTTTCAAAATTGCAATGAATGTACCAAATGACGATATGAATTGTTGTTTTAATTCGTGAGCGAGAATTGCTGCCACAGTTACAATGGTACTCCGCATTTGCAATCTTTTTACGGATTGGGAAAAGTCTTATGGTAATAAAACATTTATTTCCTGGTGTGTGAAGCACGTATAATTTTGTATATATAACTACAAGAAATCACGTTAAGCTTATGGTCCTCAAACGGATAAACAGATCAATTACAACGACGTCAATAAACATGTCAACTCGAATAGTATGAGGGAAGATGTGATTTATCAACTGTTGCACAACCAATAAATCTGTTTCAATATATTAATAGCAATGAGGCACACACTATGTCTCGGTATTTTGAAGATAATGCCTGGAAAGAACATGCTCTTGTTACTCGCACGTTACTTTAATGCTTAGAAATAATTATGGATGGTATTAAAAGCAACAACCAATTTATTTCAGATCGGTTAACTGCTATTACTAAAAAGTTACGAAGGTAGTGGTCTGTATCGATAAGATGATGCTGCCACCTCCCACGTGAAACCTTGAGACCGTAGGCTCACCGCAGTGATACCTCCCAGTAAACACAAGATGGGTGACTCGCTACACGGGAGGCTCAAGCTCTCAGACTCGGTACGACTGAAGTCTACAGACGCCCCCGACGGTCGAAACTGTGCATCTACACTTCACAGTGAGGTCACGGAGAAGAGTCAACGAGGTGACTCTCGCGTCTCCCCTCAGTGTCCTGCGGCGGCCTGTTCGTGTAGGGTCTTTGGCGGGCGCCATTTTCGAACTCGAATGGTCCACGACACTGCGTAAGGTTGCCTTGTTCTCCATATCAGTGTCATTGTCAGATATAGCGGAGGTACCGAATCGAACCGGGGGCCACAACTTGAGTAAAAGAAGGGATCAGTGGAGAGGGCACATTCTGAGGAATCAAGCAAGAGTTAGTTTGGTAATGGAGGGAAGTTGGGGTTCGGGGGAGGGGCACAAAAACTATACGGAAAGCCTTGGGCATCGACGCAGTAAGCTGGTTCAAACAGCCGTAGACTGCAATGGAGTTGAACAGGCTTGTATAGGACAGAACAGCTTGGATAGCTGCATCAATTCAGTCTTTGGACCGACGAAAACAAGAATAAAAATAGCAACACAAATTCATGTTTTCATTAAGTTGTGGCAACAACATCTGGAATTCCAGCAGCAACAATTTCAGCAGGAACAACAGCATTAAAAGGAACAGTTGTTGCAACAGCAGTACCTTCAGTGGTAGCTGGAACAGCAACAACTGCAGCACAACACAGCTTTTTAAGTTTGTACAAATACAATGAAAGAAAAACATTTTTTGTTGTTTAACGTTTTCTTGTTTCACAAAATATTAGCCTTTAAAACGTGTACGCTTTTACAGGCGATCAAAGCAGTTCTGGAGACGTTTCTCCACTCTGATGGAACCTCCAAAACATGGTTTGGAAGGGTTCCGCACCTTCTTGTCGTGATGAGAACAGCAGCCAACAATTTTATTTATTTATTTATTTGTTTAACGTAACTGGATACAAAGAAGTCAGTAGGTGACAATCGGGTGAATACTGCCAGCGGGATATTAATTTGATGCTTTTGCCTGTCATATCATCAGTTGTTTGATCACGAATTGTGATGATGAAGAATGATTTTTTGTTCTTTCTTTCAGATATCGTCAGTGGATTTTGGTAAACATTTATGAATCACAAATAATTAACTGCTCTTAAACCTGAAAAGCAATCATTATAAATGAAAGCCTCAATACTTTGTATACTGCGATGTGATCAAGCCCGATACACATTACAAAATCCGATAAACCATCGGTGTCGGTCGACCTCTTCACATAAATTTGGGAAGAAAATTTATATAAAATCGATGCTTAAATAACTTTTGAACTACTATTTCACAAAATACGTTTTTAATATTTGTATAAGCAAATTAACTAAAACATAAATACAGGATGTTTATAAATTATTTTATAAATTAACTGTGATAAAGGTAACTAACCTACAAAAATGTCTGAGACAGCGTTGAATGCAGCATATCTCCAAGTTTTTTTATAAGTATTCAATGTCGTTACCTTTTGTAAGACGACAAATGTCCTATCTCTAATCAATTTCCTACCAAATTCTACGAAGCGAGTGTTACTGTATGATGGCAACTGCTTCCGTTATCCGGTGTTGCAGCTCATAGACGTTTCCCGGAAGCGAAGGAACGAACGCTCTTTCTCTATTGTAACCACGTACACAGAAGACGATTGGGGTTAGATCAGGCGGTCGTATTAGTCAAGATATTGTTCCACCACGTCCATTCCAAGTCGATACATCCCTGCAGAGATAAGCGTGTGCTATATTCTGTTGTAACTGACGCACTAGATAATGTTCAAGGATATTCAGGTAAGACACGTGAGTTACAGTTGACGGGGAAAGAAAGAAAGGACTATAAATCTTATTATAGCCTACAGCACAAAAATCATTTGCCTTAGGCGAGTCCCGTAGTTTTTATGTCAAGTGACGTTGTTTCTGCTCACCCTATATCCGAACATTATGCCGATTCACTTTACCGCAGGTATGTAATGACATTCGTCATTGAACACAATCTTATTGAGAAAATCATCTTAAATCTGAATTTTTCTAAGCATTTCTACAGAAAACTCAGCTCGTTTCTCTTTGTCACTTTTTCTTAAAACTTGCGACAGTTCGTTTTTATGGTAGATTCTGAGTGATAGGCGTTTCTGTAATACCTGCTATTCAATTCTAAGCTGGCACGTGTAGTAGATATACTCAGACTACGAATGTAAGCCTGCCGAACTTGTTCAACCGCTGCGCCAGGGAGAACTGGCCGAGCCTGACCGGTCGTCCTAGTGATGCACAGCCAGTTTCCGTGAAACGATTGTACCAATTAGTAGCAGTTTGAGCTTGTGGTTGCCGAGTTTTAGTCCTGAATTGTCGCTGAACTGTACTACCGGATTTAGATTCATGAAACCATAAACAATACTTTGCACGCTCTGCATCATTTCACGACTTCATGATGACTATTCGAACACGAGAACGTCGAAAAATAAGAGTGTTAGGCGGGAATAAAACTTGAAGGTATACTGCATTTAGTGCTGTATCAAACATTTCTGTAAGTTTTTTACCCTCTTCATAATCACGGTTACTTTCGTGTAACCAATTTATAAACACCCTTTATATTAATTTTTGAAAGTCATTTGCATAAATATTTGCACAAAATTCTAGAAGATTTAATAGTCAATTTATACAAAAACAATTGTGAACATCTCCACCGAATATTTTTTACGTCTACTAAATTCTTTGTGTTGCATGTACAATGCAGTCTTGTGCTTCCCTTACTTGCACCTGGCAGGAAGAGTTGTTGTATTACGGAGTGTTCGAAAGACAATTGTAAATAGTAATCATGTTTAACTGTTGAAAGAACGGCCTTTTAGAACCTTTTTAGAGACAAGTTTTGTGAACTTTTTAGAGACAAGTTTTGTGAACCAAGCGTCTACGAATTTATAAATACGCATCTATAGGATTCAATGGACCAACTCTTTTATTTAAAGTTAGTAAAACTTCAACTCGACAAACCAGGAAACAGTTTATTTCTTCGCATGGAAAGTATCGACCCTCAAATCTCCGAAAAGAGGATAACAAAGGCAACTTCAAGACAATCAGCTAAGTAAAAGTTTATATTTTAGTAAAGTTGAGACGCCTCTCAATTACGCTTATATCAGAAAAATGACGGAAATGCGTTTAGTGGACCCATCATAGCGGTATCGATGAGGCGTGTTACAATGTTAATATTTATTAGCTGGTTTTCGGCTTACAATGTCATTATCAGGCTTAAGCTATCACAGTCTAAGAAGGTACAACATTCGTGAACAGCATTGAAAAAAGTTACATATCAAGAGTAAGTACGAACATGAAGTAAATGTCATGTTTGACTGTGCAATGGTAATCCCACTACAAATGTTATACAGTAAATAAATATAAAGGGAGCAAACCAGAAAAGTTCCAACCTAAACCCGAGTAAACAGAACCTATACAGCAACACAAATTAAATTAACAATCCCACTAAAGTAAAATTAGTGACTGACAAGAGTTCTGAATAACAGTTTGAAGTGGTTTTACATAATTATGAAAGGTGATAGACAAATAGATTAAAAGACAGAGCTGACAAATATAGCAACATAATAAAGGGATACTTAGCAAATCCGAGTAAAACAAAAAGATGCAGGAAAAAATGGAGGAATGTAATGGAACTCATTGTTGGAAGCATTGTCAAACTGTGATGTGAAGTTTAGGAGATCAGAATTATCGAGCTGCGTGTGACCATTTAATATCAAATCAGGACTATGGGCCAGATGTTTGCTGATTTCCTAGACTTCCAACAGACAGCGTTTGATGCAATAAGTGGCGTGGGATTGGAACTGGTAGATGCGACGTTCGTTCAATCCGAGCTCAGCGAATATGGAGTTATTATTTTGCTACATCCATCCGCGTTTATGTTTAGCTGACCTAGTTGCGATGTCTCTGCCTCACTGAGCAATACAAAACTTATTGGACTCAGAAAGAATAATTTTATGAACCAGTCTCTTGACTAGTAATTAGGTCTTATCTTTACCACTGAAAATACATTCTGCGGTGGTTTTCCTCACATAGCAGGAAATCTTTGCTGTAGGATATGTGTGTTTCGGCCACACCCTATGATTCCTGTCTTAGGCATGGGGTAGCAAACCACTTACAGCAAACATTGGAAGGAACAGCAGAGGGGGCTTACAAGAAGGACACATATTTAAATTTTTGTATTTTATACAAGACGTGGTCAGTCAGGACGGGGTATAGCCATTGTTTGATGCAATAAATTTTATTGTGTCTGACCCAACTATGAAATTTTTTTGGACATGCGAACATTGAATGGAAAGCTGCATGTCTGAGTGTTTGTGGCTGCTGCGAGCAAGTAGGTATTATTGAGTTTGTAGCAGTAGTTTTTCTCTAATTTTTGAAATAATGTGTTTGTGCACTAACGTTACAGCTTAGATCGAGGAAGTTTACGAAATTGTTGCCAGTCTCTGCTGTGAACTGAGTGTTTTGATCTTGAGTGCTTAATTTATGAAAGAAATGTGTTAAGCTGTTCTGTAGTTCCCGTCCACAAACACACCACGTCATCTACATACGAGGGACGTTCAGAAAGTAAGTTTCGTTACTGTTTTTCACACGGAAACTTTATTGTCAAAAACAAATGCATCATGTCGTTATTACCTACACACTCTGCACTATTTTCGACATAGTCACCAATCACATTGAGCGTTTGCCTTAGCGTGCAATCAGTTTGAAGAAACCACTGCGGCAAAAGACGGTGCCCTGGTATACACCTTCTCCAACTGAGCATTGGTCTGGAAGAAACGTCCCGAGAGTGCGGCTTTCAATGCAGGGTCCTTCTCTGAACATGCAACACGAGCGACGAAACATTAGACGTGACTTGACCACTTCACCACGCACTGACTGTAAGTTTCCTTGGATGACGGACACTCAACTCCAAAGTTCCCATTCATACTGTATGGCAGCACTTTGTCAGTAAACGTCTATCTGCCATCGCTATGAATATTCGAATAACCTTGGGCATGCTGGTCTGTAGCTACTCTATCTGTTTTTGGCACCAGCCGGCCGCGGTGGCCATGCGGTTCTAGGCGCTCAGTCAGGAACCGCGCGACTGCTACGGTCTCAGGTTCGAATCCTGCCTCGGGCATGGATGTGTGTGATGTCCTTAGGTTAGTTAGGTTTACGTAGTTCTAAGTTCTAGGGGACTGATGACCACAGCTGTTAAGTCCCATAGTGCTCAGAGCCATTTGAACCATTTTTTTGTTTTTGGCACCCTGGCCAAGCGTCCATTCCTCCTCCTATGACGCCCCTTGCGTCACTGCATTATTTAAAACCGAGTCAATGTTGCACACAACAGCCTTTACTACCAAGATAGTCATCAGCAAACAGAAATAATTTAAAGTTACCTTTAATACTAGAGGGCATATCTTCTATATAAAAAAGAAACAGGAGTGGCCCCAACACTGATCCCTGGCGTACCCTCCATTTGACTAAACCCCAATAAGACCCCACATCACAGCCATTTTCAACACTGTGAATCATGACCTTCTGCTGTCTGTTTTTAAAGTAAGAGATGAATCAGTTGTGAGCTATTCGACGTATTCCGTAATGGTCGTACTTCTGGACCAATATTTTGTGATCAACACAATCAAACGCCTTAGTTAAATCTAAAAATATTCGTAGCTTTCTAAACCTTTTTTGTTAAACGCATCCAGTACCTCACAGAGAAAAGAGAATATAGCGTTTTCAGTTGTTAAACGACCTTTAAAGCCGAACTGTACATTTGATAGCAAGTTATGTGATATAAAATGATGAATTATCCTTACATTCACAGCCTTTTCAATAACTTTAACAAACACTAATGGCATAGAAATAGTCTAAAATTGTCTACCTTGTCCCTTTCTCCCTTTTTATAAAGCGGCTTTACTACTGAGTACTTTAATCGTTCAGGAAACTGACCATTCTTAAAGGAAAAATTACAAATATGCCTAAGTGCAGGGCTAACATGTGCAGAAAAATGGTTTAATATTCCGCTAGGCACTTCATCATAACCATGAGAGTCCTTAGTCTTCAGTGATTTAATTATTGACTCAGTCTCCCCCTTGTCTGTGTCACAGAGGAGTATTTCAGACGTCGATCTCGGAAAGCCATTTGCCAATAGAGTCATATAATTCCCTGTAGAAACTAAATTTTCATTTAATTCAGCAGCAATGCTCAGAAAGTTATTGTTAAATACTGTACATATGTCTGATTTATCAGTAACAGAAATATTTTCACTACGGACTGACTTTATATCGTCGACCTTCCTTCACAACTGACCAAATGGTTTTAATTTTATCCAGTGAATTAGCTATTCTATTTGTTTACCACATACTCTTTGCCTTCATAATAACATTTTTAAGCACCTTCCAGTACTGTTTGTAATGGGCTACTGTAGCTTGATTGTGATTACTTCTGGCATTTTTATACAATTCCCGCTTTGTTCTACATGGCATTCTTATTCCACTAGTCAGCCACTCAGGCTGCACCCCCTTTAGAACGTTCTAATGGAAAGCAACTCTCGAAGACCTTGAGAAATGTGTTAAGGAAAGCATTATATTTGTCATTATGTTATTGGCAGTATAAACATCCTGCCACTCTTGTTCCTTGACGAGGTTTAGAAGACTCTCTACTGCCGATGGAGTAACTTTCCTGTATAGTCTGTAATTTTATGTGACATTTGTTTGAGTACAAACGCCTGTTAATGTTAAAATTTGTGCATAGTCTGAAAGACCAGTCACTCTTTTACTAACAGAAAGCCCAAGGAAGAAGGAATAAAAATATTTTCTATGACTGTGCTACTGTTACCCTGCACCCTTATTGGAAAAAACATAGTCTACATCAGCTCATATGAGTTTAGGAGATCTACCAACATTCTTTTTCTTGCACAGTCATATACAAAATTAATATTGAAGTCACCATATATAACTAATTTCTGGTACTTCCTGTAAAGTGAATCAAGAACCATCTCTAGTTTTAGCAGACATGCACTGAAGTCAGAGTTAGGGGACTTATAAACAACAAAAGTTAGAAGTTTAGTTTCATTAAATTCAACTGCCCCTGCAACATTCAAATATCTGTTCAGTACAGTGTCGTGATACGTCTATGGACCCAAGTGGAATAATTTTTTTTACGTACATGGTCACTCTACCCTCCGCAAGCAACTGCTTGTAAAACAGCCAGCTAATCTGTATCCTGGTAAAGAAAGCCTCTGAATTGTCAGATTATTTAAGTGGTGCTCCGGTATACCAGTAATGTCAGGCTCAACATCCATAACCAGTTGACTATTTTTATCCCTAATACCTCTTATATTTTGATGAAATATACTAATGCCTTCTCTAGTTGTAAACATGACGTTCTATGGAGGTGCTTTCTTAGAGGGACTTCATTTACGCAGGTATACCTATCACCTGACTTCAATCTAAAAAAGGTGCAGCTTTAAAACCAACTACTACAGGAATTTTTTCATAAGTGATCCCACAACCACCCACTACACTGTCACCTATAAGCTTTGCCTGCCTCCCCTTTCCTATACCTATTAAGGTGCAGGCCATGCCTGGTGAAACCCGATCCACTGACAGACTGAACTGGCACTACTGCAATGTGACCCATGCCCTCTGCCATCAGTGCCTTCTCCAACCACATGTTAACGCGCCTAACAGCCGCATTAAGGTGAGGTCGATCATGACGCTGAAACAGTTGCACGAAATGCACACTAATGCCACCAGTTTGAGTAGCTATCTTTACCATGTCACCACCTACATCATATTCCCCGTACCTATCAAGACTATTCCCTGCTCTACCCACAATCACTACCTGGTTCTCTTTCGTAAAGTTTCTACATAAATCTCCTGTGCTGTCGGTCACCTGAGCCAACCCTGCCCTAGGCTTCACAATGCTGGTGACTTGGTACTCACTCCCCAACACTTCCTACAACTGCTGGCCCACACCTCTACCGTGCGAACTACCTAGCAGCAGAACCCTCTTCTTTCTGTTACGATAAGTAACTAAAAAACTGGATTTTCCGTGATGCTGAGAACCACACGTTAAAGTTGTTTCGTTATCTTCAATCGGTTATTAAATATTAGAAGAGACCACATTAAATGAGACAATGTACAGCATGGAGCGAGGTGGAGCGGTGATGAGACACTGGACACACAATCAGGGGAGGATGGTAAAAATCCCCGTCCAGAGATCTAAGCATCGATTTTCCGAGGTTTTCCTAAACATATTAAAGCAAATGATGGGATGGTCCCTCTGGAAAGGGCACAGCCTATTTCGTACCCCGTCCTTCTCCCATTCATACTCGTGATGTGTCTCTAAAGACCTCGGCATCGATTGGATGTTAAAACTAATCTTCCTTCCTTCAATATATAGTGGGTATTATTAACATATATTTTGGGCGAATTCCTTAGACCGAAATAAGAAAAAAACATTTCACATAAAATGTGACAAGAATTCTTTAGATTCAGAGTTCCTAACAAAAGTTTTATTTACAAGTGCGTTTAGAGTTGAGGTCCAGTAATTTACGTCTGTAACAAAAATCTAAAATTCATTTTACCAGGCTGATGGCTAAGTTCGTAGTGTTTTGCATGTCGGTATTCCCGTTGCTGTGGGCTTATTTATCTACTGTCATTTCTTATTTGAAGTTGTCTGTTGCTATTTGAGTTTCTATCATGTCATTTAGTCATTTGGAGATGGTGAGTGGCGACGCGGGCGTTAGAAAATGGAGTGGCAAATGGAAAATGGTTACATTTACGACATATCTTTTCTTTGAGTTCAGTAAAGGGGTCAGAGCAGCGGAGGCCGCCGCAAACATTTGCGCCGTGTATGGGGATAACGCTATTCGACAGAGCATGGCAAGTAAATGATTTTCTCGTTTAAAGGAGTATCGTTTTGACATTAGTGACTCTCCACGTTCAAGAAGACCTTCAAGGTTTGATGAAGATCATTTAAAGGCATTAACCCACACTGATACACGTTAGTGTACTCGAGAACTGGCAACTGTGATGAACTGTGATCATTCCACCATCCTGCGACATTCTAATGCAATGGATTGCATCTCTGCCTGCTCCTCACCAGTTGGCTCGTCAATAACACCGACCATTCCTATCCCGTATCATTACTAGTCACGAGAAATGGTGTCTTTCTGCTAACATAAGAAAAAGAAAGGAATGGTTCAGCCCAAATAAAACAGCAACACCCCGTACAAAAACCTGCGCACATTCACAAAGGTAATCTTATGCGTGTGGTGGAACAGCAACGGTGTAATGTACTGCGAACTGCTTCTCCGAGATATAACCATCACTGCTAACATTCACTGCCAACAACCGAGACATCTTGCAGACGCATTCCAAGAATAACGATCAGACGACTGCGTGAAGAGATGCTACTGCACTATAACTCCAGCCCGCATTGTGCTAGAGTGACAAAAATCCTATACAGGAGTTGGGTTGGGAAGTCATTCCGCACCCACCTTAACGCACCTGATCTTGTGCCCTCAGAGTTTTATATTTTTCGCTCTCTATCGAACAAGGAACTTCCTTTCCGGATGGAAATGTGCTCCGAACACGACTCGACGAGTTCTTCGCCTCAAAACCACATGATTTCTACGGTCGCGGAATCGAAAAGCTATCTCAGAGTTAGACTGTTGTAAAGAAGTGAAAGAGAACATATTATTGGTGACTAAAGTCTCCGTTATGTTCATCTTTTGTGTTTCTTAAACTTACAAAAAAATGTCACGAACTTAGGCGCTCAACTAATATTATGTATCTGGCTGATATTGTTGATAAAATTCACGTTGCTTATCAGGAATAGTTTGAGAAGTGAGAACTGTATGTGTAGGTCACCGTTTGGTAGGTCAATAAACTCTCCCACCACGTCTTGGGCTTGCTGATCATATGGATTTTGCAGAGAACACTCATTCAGGTTTTCGAATGAATGTATCCCTTCAACTAAGAGGAGCATGTAGCTAATGTTTATTGGGGCTACAACAAATTTCAGTCATAGTTTTCGAATGACCAGTTCCATCGGCTGCACGTTCCTCTGATCCCAGTTCTTTGGATTACTTATATCTGGATGCCAACTAAAACAGATGGATTATTAAGCAGACATTGCTATTGCAGAGATGCTTCATAAACAATTCGTGGAATTCTGTGAAACCATATTTGAACAAAAGTCAGGCGTCTCTGACATGAGAACCTTGGAAAGGTATTTACATTAATAATTCAGAAAAAATAAATTTCATACTGCGTTTACACGGACTGTTTTTGTTGTTTTCGAGTGCAGAATTTACCCCAAAATTGGAAACAGTTATAGGCACGGAAATAGGATCAGGCATCGACGTAGCTACGTTGAAGACACCTCCCAGTCGGAGATTTGCAGATCACTGAAGATCTTGTTGGGATGGTTGTAATGCTTTTGCCTGATTGCCACTGTGCTGAGATCTAACAAATCTCGAATGTGAGGCTGTCTTATTCCGAAACGGTTATTCCAACCAATTAGTGCGGTACGTGGAAACTTTGATATCGTGCAATATGGGGTACACTTAACTTGACAACGCATAGTGCGACGTGATCATCCTCTATGTGTGGTCAGTCAAGTGAAACCTTTGTGATAAACGTTTTCTCGTCTTCCACTGGATGTCCAGAACACGCCCTTATACGGAAACGTGGCCCTTTGTGGCCCCTTTCTGGTTACTTGTTGAAAACATAGAGTGATTCCTTGTTGACTGGCGCAAAGGGCGTAGCTTCAGGGCCAGATGTCACCCAAAAGCATTATTGACTTGCTCAATTGCTCAAGCTCTCTCTCTTGAATAAATCATTAAATCTTCCTGTAATTGTAATCATTTGGTTGTCCGAACATGTACTTCACATCTACCGATTTCCTTCCCATTTGGTAATTCCTTTTGGTACTCCTTCTCTTTCTTTTCTTTTTTCTATTTGCTACATGTCATTGGATACGGAGTTGAGTAAAATAAGGTTATCAAGTGCTATTTTTTTGGCTTATACTGTGTATACCTCTGGTCGTAAATGAGGTTTACCACTTTATTTACTACAGACAACAGATTTTATTGTTGTTATTGTATTCACAATGTTTTATCTAATAAGTATGAATACCATTTTTATATTTCTAAGGTTGTTGACTTGAGATATCAACGAACAATTGAGTAATGGTGTGAGTATTTACCGATGGCCTTTAAGGCATTCATCTTTAGAGATGGTTTTTTGTTCATCTGGCATTCGTCAACTGTGAATTTACTCTTCATACGTCTTATGATATAAACGACGACAAGTTCAATTCACAGTAACGTTTCCTGTATCATAAAGCATAAAATCGATAAGGAAGTCTTTCGTAAACTTATTTAAAGGTAGATTTCTTCCGCGCTGTACAAGTAAGCAAATACACTGCTGGAAATGGAAAAAAGAACACATTGACACCGGTGTGTCAGACCCACCATACTTGCTCCGGACACTGCGAGAGGGCTGTACAAGCAATGATCACACGCACGGCACAGCGGACACACCAGGAACCGCGGTGTTGGCCGTCGAATGGCGCTAGCTGCGCAGCATTTGTGCACCGCCGCCGTCAGTGTCAGCCAGTTTGCCGTGGCATACGGAGCTCCATCGCAGTCTTTAACACTGGTAGCATGCCGCGACAGCGTGGACGTGAACCGTATGTGCAGTTGACGGACTTTGAGCGAGGGCGTATAGTGGGCATGCGGGAGGCCGGGTGGACGTACCGCCGAATTGCTCAACACGTGGGGCGTGAGGTCTCCACAGTACATCGATGTTGTCGCCAGTGGTCGGCGGAAGGTGCACGTGCCCGTCGACCTGGGACCGGACCGCAGCGACGCACGGATGCACGCCAAGACCGTAGGATCCTACGCAGTGCCGTAGGGGACCGGACCGCCACTTCCCAGCAAATTAGGGACACTGTTGCTCCTGGGGTATCGGCGAGGACCATTCGCAACCGTCTCCATGAAGCTGGGCTACGGTCCCGCACACCGTTAGGCCGTCTTCCGCTCACGCCCCAACATCGTGCAGCCCGCCTCCAGTGGTGTCGCGACAGGCGTGAATGGAGGGACGAATGGAGACGTGTCGTCTTCAGCGATGAGAGTCGCTTCTGCCTTGGTGCCAATGATGGTCGTATGCGTGTTTGGCGCCGTGCAGGTGAGCGCCACAATCAGGACTGCATACGACCGAGGCACACAGGGCCAACACCCGGCATCATGGTGTGGGGAGCGATCTCCTACACTGGCCGTACACCACTGGTGATCGTCGAGGGGACACTGAATAGTGCACGGTACATCCAAACCGTCATCGAACCCATCGTTCTACCATTCCTAGACCGGCAAGGGAACTTGCTGTTCCAACAGGACAATGCACGTCCACATGTATCCCGTGCCACCCAACGTGCTCTAGAAGGTGTAAGTCAACTACCCTGGCCAGCAAGATCTCCGGATCTGTCCCCCATTGAGCATGTTTGGGACTGGATGAAGCGTCGTCTCACGCGGTCTGTACGTCCAGCACGAACGCTGGTCCATCTGAGGCGCCAGGTGGAAATGGCATGGCAAGCCGTTCCACAGGACTACATCCAGCATCTCTACGATCGTCTCCATGGGAGAATAGCAGCCTGCATTGCTGCGAAAGGTGGATATACACTGTACTAGTGCCGACATTGTGCATGCTCTGTTGCCTGTGTCTATGTGCCTGTGGTTCTGTCAGTGTGATCATGTGATTTATCTGACCCCAGGAATGTGTCAATAAAGTTTCCCCTTCCTGGGACAATGAATTCACGGTGTTCTTATTTCAATTTCCAGGAGTGTAGGTTGTCGTGAATTCAGTTCCTAATTACATCCAATTTTACTGACAATATGCTGCGAAATTCTTCTTCAAATGGAGAATGAACGTTACAGATAACATTTTTTTTTTTACAAATTTATAAGTAAACGCTGCTGAGATAACATAAATTATTTCAGCTGACAGTGCACAGGTAGGATGATTACCGAAAATTTGCGACACAACGAAAACACTTTGTGCCCACACTTTAATGTAACAGGTGTACTGTTTACTCAGTTTTGGTGGTTTTTGTAGTCACAGGGATTATACTGGCATGCTTGAATATTTATTCTAGACCTATAAGAATGACTTCATGCAGATGTCGTAATATCATGATCGTACAATGAACTGCTGCGAAGACGGTAGAGAAGACCAGGCACAAGATTCTGGATTTGGAGAAGCCGTGACACAGATGATATGGCTACTTGTTCCACTGTTTCAAAAACTACTACAGTAACTGATGGTAGTCTGGGTAAAATAGATCAAAGTGGTCGTGTAGGAGAGACATGCAGCAGGTGGGATAGACTGTTTGACTGTGCTTGAAGAAGCATTTCATGAAAGTTGTGAAACTGGCTCTGATGCTGAAGTGCCTGCAAATAGGGATTTATATGTATGATCTAAAATTGAGAAATGCCTCAGAGAGGACGAGTCAGTGTCTACCTATTCTCCATAATTCGACGATACAATTTAATGTTGAATTCTCACCCAAGACATCGCGTTTGTGAGATAACAGGAAGTTTTCAACATGAGCAGGCATTTATGAAAGTAGTATAAATTGTTAATAAATTTGGGGTTTTCACGGTGGTTCTCCGTCGAATATCTGAGAACAAGCAGGCAGTTTGGTCATTTAACACATAATCTTGCAATGGACATGTGACGCTTGAAAGCTACGTGCAGCTGTTAGGGAAAGGAGCACATCGAAGCACTTACTGGGGACAAAATGCAGGGCCCAAAAATTTCTCCTACAGTGTGCAGACAATGCATTTATTCGATGAGGCGGAAAAATGGCTTACACAGACCAGCCCGTTAGGTGCCTCTTGTCACAGCAGAGGCCGGAGGCGCGCAATCTATGCCGCCCAACAAGCGCATTACGATAGCTTCGCAGACACCGTTTGTGAACACGGATGGCGACCGTAAAAATTTGCGAGTTTCCATGTTCCTCGTAGACTGGACGTTACCGGGGGAGCCATCAGGTGGTGTCGTCCCTCAGCCTGCAGAGTTTTTTGGGAAGCCTCAGGCCTTCAATACAATTTTAGAAGGAACACAACATTTACCTCTGAAATGAAATATGTTGGAACATAAAAGCACTTTTCTTGGTTTAGCTGCGGCCCCGGTTTGGACGAGCGGTAATTTTCAGACTGTCAAGATAATGAACTCCATGATAAGTGTTTTGTTTACTTTAGAGCCTTATGGAAACTCAAAATATCATGCTGCCATATGTGGCCATGGGAAACGAAACAAGTCAGGATCACAACATCTCCTCCCTGCATGGGAATTTGCTGATCAGGGATTGGACGCTTCCCCTGAAATGAGAAGAATATTGTTAACTTTGTTTAGGATTGGCTGATGATTAAAGCAGACAAGTTAGAGAGGAGACATGGAGCACACGGTGTCTTGTGATTGGCACGAAACCCTCAGAGGGTAGTTGCAGGAGTTCTTTTGTGGATTTAGCTAAGGTTTGATGGAAAGTGAGGAGAGGAGATACTTGGTCTTTCGATTCAGACTCCTATCTGGAGTGGGCCCTTTGATTCAGGCTCTGGTCTGGAAAGGATACTGGCCATCACTTTTGTTATGATCAGGGCGCACGTGGAGCACTTTCCAGAGTATGACTCTGTCTAGCACTGGTCTTCACTGGGCAGCGCACTGTGAGGCCTTAGCTGTACTGACAGTTTAGACCTCAGTCATCTCAGACAACTCGCTGTGCCATGGGAACTCTTATTCATGACAGGTCTGCCGCTCTGACGTTTGATCTCCTTGTCCACACGGATGTACAAGTGAGTCAAATTGGTCCATGGTATTACCGGCGAAGAGGAATGGCACACGCTGAAAATTGCCGAGATTTCAGGGCTCCGTTGTAGAGTAATTACGATCCGTCCAACAGATCGCCAGCCGAAACTTTGCATATTTCGCTAACCCATGACTGCTCTTCAGGCGCTTGAACCAAGACCATCATCTGAGACAACGCTGCACATCGAGATAAGGGGTACTGTCTTGCTGCACTGTCTCCTAACAAGACCACAATCCCACAACTTGTTCTCAGCTACACCAACGTAGTATAAGTTCTGTGTAAAACAAAGCCATCAGGGTCTGTTCAGTGCTAGACAATTTCAGAGTTCGTTATCAGTATTTTGAGCCAGAGTAAACAGTTCATTCAGATAAACCTTAGTCTTTGCCAACCAGCAGCCACACAGATTGTTAACAGTTCATTGCAAATATTTGTGCTGCTATCAGATCATGTTTTATTTTTTGTCATCACTCTTAACATGTATTTTTGTCCAGTTTTTAATCAATAAACTTGTGCCATTACTTTTATAAAAGATCAGTCCCATTTTGATATATTAATCACCCATCAACAATTAACAAAAATAATGACAGGGCCACCATTTCATTTATACTGTTTCAGCATTTGAGTTCATTTAGATTCTGATAACTGCGATAACCTCTAATGCAACTTACCAACAATAGACACTGGTAAAGAGCAAAAACAGTTAAGCATACGCATGGGGCAGGTAGTCAAGTGGAACATTTACTAGTTAAAGTGATTGCTGTCAGGGAAGTAAGTCAGAGTTATCTGCCACCTTCCAAAACATACCGCAAGTCCTGTGTAGTCTTGCATTCCTTCCTCCTTAAGGCACCGGTTAACTAACATAATTTGACACTCCTGATTTCCTGCAAACTTTTACAGACTTTTTCAGCACGAATTTTGTGCTCCTGATTCATTGAAACGAATATTTACCATCCCATAACTCATGGTGAACTTTAAAATAATTAATAAACTGATCAGTTTTATTGATCACTATTCCCAAAGAGTAAATACTGACATGTATTTTTTATAAATCTATTTTGTCATTTAAAGAGTTAAAGTGCTTGTGATTATGAGTGGCACATATTCGCCGGAATTAGTTCTTGCGATGAATAAAAAGTATCACACAGTCCCTAAAAATTACTCAAATATACATTGCCAATAGACCATGAAGTCTGTAGCAAACCTCACAACAGTTGCGGTGAGTGCTATCATCCGACCAACGTTGTGGTATCTCCTGTGTGCAACGTACCATGGGAGTAGCGTACACTAATTAACACCCGTCGTGCCTACCAAACTGCCATAAGACAGAGGAAAGAACGCTACTTTCTCATAGAAGGGGCGAGTGAACAACCTAAACGTTAGCAGATGCTCGTCTATTGAGCGGAGCGGTTGCCTACCTTTGCATTTACGCCCTTATGTGCAAGTTTTACCATTAAACAAGCGGCCAATGAAATTCAGACAATGAATAAAAAGAAATATACATTAAATGCTGTATTTAGCAGATGGAATCAGGGCGATTCTGACGAATGTAAACCACGCTTTTGAAACATTTAGTTTGTTCACAATAGTTCAGATTACATACGATCATTTCAATATCACCGATACAAATATAAAATGAAAGATAAGATTTTCAGTATCAAGAAGTTGATATCTATTCAATGTTATACTAAGAACAAATTTGTCACATATAAAGCAGTGCATGTGGACCAGTATTCAGGCAAATTATATATATACAAATCCAAAAAAACGTTATGTTGCGCACAAAAGTAAACCCGCTACTGATGTCTCAGAACCACTGAAAGAAACACTCAAATGTTTCTCCATTTGAACGTTAAAACGTCGACTCTCAAAATGCCTTACTCGGCACACTGACACGAGTGGCATTGTATCAATATTAAAACAGTTAGTTACACACGAAAAAATTCTCATTTCTGTTTGTAAATGCAAAATAAATAGAAAAATTAAAATTACGTTTTGCTGTTTGCAGATGAGAAGATGTAAATTGTGTAGCAGAATATGTACCAAAATAAATGTCCAATAGTATCATGTAAGGTGTGTAAAGTACTGCATACATGCACTGTTTTTGCCAATTAAGCTATAGACAGAACTTTGACATAATGTTATAAACAACACATAGTGCATCAGGTCGTTAATACACTCCTGGAAATTGAAATAAGAACACCGTGAATTCATTGTCCCAGGAAGGGGAAACTTTATTGACACATTCCTGGGGTCAGATACATCACATGATCACACTGACAGAACCACAGGCAGATAGACACAGGCAACAGAGCATGCACAATGTCGGCACTAGTACAGTGTATATCCACCTTTCGCAGCAATGCAGGCTGCTATTCTCCCATGGAGACGATCGTAGAGATGCTGGATGTAGTCCTGTGGAACGGCTTGCCATGCCATTTCCACCTGGCGCCTCAGTTGGACCAGCGTTCGTGCTGGACGTGCAGACCGCGTGAGACGACGCTTCATCCAGTGCCAAACATGCTCAATGGGGGACAGATCCGGAGATCTTGCTGGCCAGAGTAGTTGACTTACACCTTCTAGAGCACGTTGGGTGGCTTGGGATACATGCGGACGTGCATTGTCCTGTTGGAATAGCAAGTTCCATTGCCGGTCTAGGAATGGTAGAACGATGGGTTCGATGACGGTTTGGATGTACCGTGCACTATTCAGTGTCCCTTCGACGATCACCAGTGGTGTACGGCCAGTGTAGGAGATCGCTCCCCACACCATGATGCCGGGTGTTGGCCCTGTGTGCCTCGGTCGTATGCAGTCCTGATTGTGGCGCTCACCTCACGGCGCCAAACACGCATACGACCATCATTGGCACCAAGGCAGAAGCGACTCTCATCGCTGAAGACGACACGTCTCCATTCGTCCCTCCATTCACGCCTGTCGCGACACCACTGGAGGCGGGCTGCACGATGTTGGGGCGTGAGCGGAAGACGGCCTAACGGTGTGCGGGACTGTAGCCCAGCTTCATGGAGACGGTTGCGAATGGTCCTCGCCGATACCCCAGGAGCAACAGTGTCCCTAATTTGCTGGGAAGTGGCGGTGCGGTCCCCTACGGCACTGTGTAGGATCCTACGGTCTTGGCGTGCATCCGTGCGTCGCTGCGGTCCGGTCCCTGGTCGACGGGCACGTGCACCTTCCGCCGACCACTGGCGACAACATCGATGTACTGTGGAGACCTCACGCCCCACGTGTTGAGCAATTCGGCGGTACGTCCACCCGGCCTCCCGCATGCCCACTATACGCCCTCGCTCAAAGTCCGTCAACTGCACATACGGTTCACGTCCACGCTGTCGCGGCATGCTACCAGTGTTAAAGACTGCGATGGAGCTCCGTATGTCATGGCAAACTGGCTGACACTGACGGCGGCGGTGCACAAATGCTGCGCAGCTAGCGCCATTCGACGGCCAACACCGCGGTTCCTGGTGTGTCCGCTGTGCCGTGCGTGTGATCATTGCTTGTACAGCCCTCTCGCAGTGTCCGGAGCAAGTATGGTGGGTCTGACACACCGGTGTCAATGTGTTCTTTTTTCCATTTCCAGGAGTGTACCTATCTCAACTGTGAACTATGATCAAATGATGTATAATATTACAAAACAATTCTTCATTCACAATTGAAATCATTATGTACCAAAAGTTGCGCTAAATGTTAATATGTAACATCAATTTTACAGATAACAATAAAAAAATAACCCACTGAAGATAGCACAAAAAGTGCTGAAACATGTCTTGGTGAATTAAAACAGAAAAAAGGTGTCTTGCATTAGGCGGAATTCCCCTTCCCATTTCGTAACAAGCACGGAGATAACAAGAAGAGCTGCAGCACCACTAGGTTATGTTTGCTTTGTCAAAGTAGAGTGAGAGAGTGCTAGTAGCAGCCACGTGGTAATGTACTAGGTTGCAAATGCACGGAAGCTGGCCTGCCCTAGAGTGGAGGCAGCATTATTTGGAGCAATGTTCGCAATATGATGTTTGAAGAGAGATATTAAGCAGAAGGATTACAATTTTGTACGATGAAAAACGTAACATTTAAAAGTAACTTTATTTATTG
Organism: Schistocerca serialis cubense; assembly: GCF_023864345.2. Classification (NCBI taxonomy): domain Eukaryota; kingdom Metazoa; phylum Arthropoda; class Insecta; order Orthoptera; family Acrididae; genus Schistocerca; species Schistocerca serialis. The sequence continues at coordinate 221,262,828 of NC_064646.1, read as the reverse complement.
TAACTATAATTACTTGGTATGCTGGTCGTTAGAACAGTGCCTATGGTTTAGATTATCTCTAAAAGTTTCCTGTAATAAAGTTATATAGTTTTGCCTTACACGACACTGAAAAATGTTAAAGAGACATTTTGCGAATTAGTTCATGTGTGTTAAGTGTGTGAAGTTGTACTGTTGCTATGACTTAATGAAGCTTATTGAAACTTAAAAGTGTCGACTCAGTTATATCTTTGTCTTTTCATACGAGTTCATGGTTTTATTTGGGTGCACACTCTCATTGCCCATCGTTAGCTGTGAGCTGAGGAATACTTTTGAGTACTGATGAAATAGCGTCTCGCATTACACATCGCGATTACGGAGAGTAAACCTTAATTTTTACTGTCAGATCATGGTTGCAGAGCAGATGAGCGGTCCATCGCACACAGCTAAGCCATAAACTTCATTATCATTGTACTTTATATACAGAATCAGGCACAATGATTGACAGAGTGCATTTACGAGAAGTTTACCAGTATAAGTTCAGAGGTTTAATGCGAGTGAAATGTTTTTTGAAAGTGCTCCTTTATGATTTCAAACAGATTTAACAGACAAAATCGGACACGTTTTATCCAGTGATCATTTCCTATGTGATTATAGGAACTGTTTTCTAAGCTAACAAAGATAAGCAGCATCCAAGGCCAACATGTAACACGAAGTAATTTTGTTAAATAGTCAGATAGCGTACATAAATTTTATTGAGAACCGCCTTCTTTCTCGCATACCTATTGTCCGATAGAACTGTTACTGTGAATGTCAGGCGTGAGCTACACTTAACTTCCATCTCTAATAAACTTCAGATATTTAGTCAACACTTCTCAAAACGCTTTCTTCCATCTCAAACTTCAGATATTTAGAGTCGACATTTCTCAGTTACTCAGCTTTCCATGTTTTACAACGAACTTGAATTACACGAGCATTAAAAAGTTTTTAAGATTATTTTCATATTTACTCCTGCCGCTCCACACTACGTTTCTCAAATGTCTTATTTTTCTAATACTAATTACCATCTTCTCATTCAATAGCTATACAGTCAAATATTATATGGACGAATGAAGAATCTTGACTGTTTATTTGCGGGTGACTTGTCTTGTACTTGTATTTTCAAATCAGTTTTCTCACCTCCTGTCAGAAAATTCTCGGTAAGATTTCCTAGAGTATACATGTTCAGCAGACAAAGCTGTGATATGCGTTATTATGCTACTCTGCCGCATGTTGTCTTACAGGTGTAAAGCAGGATGATTATATTATTGTCCGAATGAGAAAAGTTAGGATCTAGAAGTACCTTTATTTTTTCTAATTGTAATTGCTTGGTCCCCTGGTTGTCATACATTGAAGCCCCAAAGACACTGGTGTAGGCGTGTGTATTTAAATACAGGGATATGTACACAGGCAGTATACTGCGCTACGGTCGCAACATCTGTATAAGACAACAAGTGTCTGGCACAGCTGTTAGATTGTTTATTGCTTCTACAATGATAAATTATCAAGGTTTAAGTGACTCTGAGCGTGGTGTTATTGTCGGCCCACGAGCGATGGGACACAGCATCTCCGAGGTAGCGATGAAGTGGCGATTTTCTCCTACAACCATTTCACGAGTGTACCGTGAATATCGGGAATCCAGTAAAACATCAAATCTCCGATATCGCTGTGGCCGAAAATGATCCTGCAAGAACGGACCAACGACGACTGAAGAGGACCGTTAAAAGTGATAGAAGTGAAACCTTCCGCAAAATGCTACAGATTTCGAAGCTCGGTTATCAATTAGTGAGAGCGTGCGAACCATTCAACCAAACACCATCGATATGTTCTTTCGGAGCCAAAGGGCCACTCATGTAACCTTGCTGACTGCACAAAACAATGCTCTACGCATCGCCTGGACTCGTCAACACCGAAATTGGACTGTCAATGACTGGAAAAAAAAAATGGTTCAAATGGCTCTGAGTACTATGGGACTTAACATCTCAGGTCATCAGTGCCCTAGAACTTAGAACTTCTTAAACCTAACTAACCTAAGGACGTCACACACATCCATGCCAGAGGCAGGATTCGAACCTGCGACCGTAGCAGTCGCGCAGTTGTGGACTGAACGGCCTAGAACCGCTTGGCCACACCGTCCGGCAATGACTGGAAACATGTTGCCTGGTCGGACGAGTCTCGATGGAGGATGGAGGTGTACGGTTATGGAGACAACCTATTGAATCCATGCACCCTGTATGTCAGCAGGGGGTGATCAAGCTGATGAAAGTTCTGTGATGGTGCGGGTTGTGTGCAGTTGGAGTGATATGGGACCCCAGATACGACTAAATACGACTCTGACAATTGGCGCGTACGTAAGCATCCTGTCTTTTCACCTGCATCCATTCGTGTCCATTGTGCATTCCGACCGACTTGGAAAATTCCAGCAGTACAATGCGACGCCCCACAGGTCCAGAATTGCCACACGGGATCAAACTTGTGAGTTTAAACACTTCCACACCAATCTCTCCAGACATGATCATTACTGGGCATATCTGTGATGCCTTGCAACGTACTGTTCAGAAGAGAGGTCCATCCACTCATAGTCTTACGGATTTATTGACAGCCGTGCAGGATTCATGGTGTCAGTTCCGTCCAGCGTTACTCCAGACATTAGTCGAGTGCAAGCCGCGTCGTGTTGCGGCACTTCTGCGAGCTCGCAGGGGCCCTACGCGATATTAGGCAGGTGTATCAGTTTCTTTGGCTCTTCAGTGTAATAGACCTTATGGTTTACATTATCTGTAAGATTTATTGTAATGGAGTTACATGGTGACGTGTTTCACTGCAGTGAAAAATGCTACAGAGACATTTTCCGTATTAGTTCATGTATGAGAATAGTGGAAAGTTTACTGCTGCTATGACTTAGTGAAGCTGATTTAAAACTTGGAAGTGTCGGAGAGATTAGTACCCTGCAGAAGTCGCAAGGTGAGCGGAAAGACTAAGTGTGTGTTGTGTACATGTCCACCTGCAACACCTGCTTGAAATGTCTGTTAGAACCAGCACACATCTTCACGTTTTCGGCATTAGTGGCAACTGGTACTGTTGCTGGGTGTTGCCTATAAGAGGCACTAATCCCCTCGATGCTGCAACCTGATGGTGATGAAACGCGTGTTGTACCTCGCTGGATGTTTGTATTGGCCCGGGCGCCACTTTGGGCGCGATTTATGGCGGGATGGCGTCGGTAGTGGTGGGAGGGAGGGTGTGGCGAGGCGGAGGTGATGCCGGGCTGCGCCAGGCTCATTAGCCGGCGGCCGTAACTCACGCCAGCCCAGCCCAGAGCGCGGCCGTCGCGTGAGGCTGCCGTCTCGCCCGCTGGTCCGCTCGAGCGACCATTTATCCAGACACGGGCGCGTTCGGTCGCGGCCCCGGCGCCCATTTTTCGCCTGAGAATCCGCCAGCGCTGCCGTCCCGAGCGCCAAATAAATCGCCGCTGTTTCACATCGCGATATTTGCACGGCCACGGGTTCGGCCGGGCTACTCGGCCCGGACAGTGATGGAGCAAACAGGTGGCCAGGGGTCAAGGAACAGCTGTCTTCCACCCTGCTCGCCCGGTGAACGATGAGGCGCTAATGGGCACTCTGTGGAAACATATCGCCACTGCCCCCCTTCCCGCTCCTACTTTTTTCCTCCGCAGGATATTTGTTTTAGAGTTTTTCAGTGCTCCAAGTAGGTTACACCGTGTACATACACGGAAGTGTCTCATCACCTCTATTGACATAAATTAGATAGTCAAAGAGCGCCGAGGGGCAGCGCTCGAAGGATTAATCACTGACTCCAGCAGAAAGGTTGTGAATTTAAGCGCGCCCGAATGACGTTTCCAGTGCTTATTTCCTTACCTTTACACCTTTGACATTACAAAAGCATGAAATACATGATATAAAATTTGTGATTTTCTTCTTCTATAATACTAGTGGTTATTTACTTACCTATTTACACCTATGACCTTACAAAGCATCAAATAAGTAATATAAAGTTCGTGATCTTCTTGTTCGATGCTGCAACACTAACTACCGCAGCCCGTTCATCAGTCCGCTTGGGAAACTGACTAAGTCTGTCATGTTTCTCTCGAGTTCATCGAAGGAAATACACTCTAAAACATAAGAAAATGACGCATTTCTAAGAAATTATCCGTATTTATCCGTATGGGACGGAAATCGGTAGATTTGATGTACATGTATAGATAAAGAAATGATTCCAGTTTCAGAAAAATCGAATGATTTATCCAAGAGAAAGAGCTTTACAAATTGGGAGTAGTTATTCGGCCTGATATTGATTGATAGACTTGTTAGATATCCTCCTGAGGGATATCGTGCCAAATTCATTCCAATCGATGCTTTAGATCGTCAAAACACCGAGATGGTTGCAGGGCTCTACCCATAATGCTCCAAACACTCTCAACTGGGGAGAGATCCGGAGACGTTGCTGGCCAAGGTAAGGCTTGGCAAGCACGAAGAGAAGCAGTAGAAACTCTCACCATGTGCAGGGCGGGATTATCTTTCTGAAATGTAAGCTCTGGATGGCTTACGATGAATGGCAACAAAAAGGGCGCATAACATCGTCGACGGACCACCGTGCTGTAAGGCTATCGCGGATAGGAACCAAAGATGTCCTACTATGAAAAAAAAAAGGCCCAGACTATCACTCTTGGCTGTCGGACTGATGGTGAGCGACAATCAGGTTGATAGCCCACCCCTGTCCGAGGCGTGACTAGCCACGTCTTCGGCTTGGAATCTCATTGACAGAAGTACAATTGTCTTCATAGATGAGTGCCGCTTCGAACTGAGCCCCCATGACCTGCAAAGATATGTCTGGAGAAGCCCCAGACAGCGGTAGGATACCAAGCTGACTGTCGCTCTGCTGCTGCCAAAACGAACTCGGGCCATGCAATGTTCAGTTCAAGTGGCACAGTTAGTGCACTGCTTGAAGATCGCACATTACTTGGTCCAGCATTCTCAACCACTGTAACAGTAACCTCAACAATTTGTGGCGTCATTAGCAGTCGGCGTCTCCGAGGAGCATTTCCCAAATCGCTAGTTAACCCTGGAGCACTAAAGTGAGGGGGACGGGGGGGGGGGGGGACGGGGGGGGGGGGGGGGAATGTCACATTGCTACTATAGCATCGTACATTGTACTGTTCCAAATTTTGTTCAAAGCAAGGCGTAATTTGTAGTTATGCAATAGTTAATTACAATTAACAGATATCCAATTGTATGTTACATACAGTGTGTCCTGTTTTATACCACACAATGACAATTTTATTACTCAAAGCGTTATTGGGAACGAAGCCACAATCTACGTTGTCCACTTGTTACAAATTCTTATAGCGCCAGGAGTATTTTACACTCAGGCATTCTTCTTCCAGTTCCTCGTTATTCTCATATACCGCTTCAAAGTCGGGGTCCACATCATTATCATCTCCAAAGACAACATTATCTTCTTTAAGACTGTTTTCTACTTAACTAAACTGTCCATTTTTGTGTCTTTATTAGCTTCATGAAACAAATCAGCCAGTATGTTAGTTCAAAAATCAAACTGAGCATCATCCATACTGTGCTCGTTTCAGTCGTAAAAGACGAGATTACACCGCAGAAGGCCAATGTGATATAAACTAACACTCTTCTAATTATGACTGCTTGATATTTCACCTATGATGCCACATTAAGGTAAACTCTAAGCCATGAAACATACGTGCTGACTATGAGAACACAGGCACACCGTTACTAAACACTCGTAATACTTAGGATGAGAGCACCAGTGGCGGAAAAACGCTGGAGGCAGCCAATAAATAATTTATCCGTTGTCGACAACCATGTCTGCCATGAAGGTCCTCAAGAGCACGTGTCGTTCATGTGTCCAAACGGCGGGAACCGCGAAGAGGTACCAACTGCAATTGTAACGATAACGTGGATTTAGTAATCTTGGGTTATTTCGCACTTCCAAATCATGTACTTCAACCCCCGGAACAGTATCTCTCCGTATTCCTTCAACGAGTCGATACTCGCGTAGAGTAGCAGCATTATTACTGTTGTTTTTATGAGAGGGTGTTGCCAGTAAAGTCCTGTTGGCCTTGTCCAAACCCATGTCGACTGTCTGCAGCTGTAATGCACACTGACCGTTGTGTTTCAACCCTACGTGCCGTACCACTACCGGCGCCTAACGGCAAGTCATGACACTAACACTATTAGCAACGCAAATTCTGCAACGCACAGGTTGTACATCATTCCTATAATGTTGCGTACCTGTACTGTAGATAATTTTCCGTCTACTCTGGCTCAACTAGCGAAAGTTTAATTATAATCATCCTGTATAATGTTATTCTGCAGAATGTAGAATCCATAGTTTCGTAACATCCTTCAGTACAATAATATGTGATTTTCTGAAATATTAAAATTTCTTAACAGCAAATAGCTTAACTAGTTGCTTAGTGTAAATTCAATTTATTAATTGCATAGCAGGGGAAAAATGCTCCTGTCTGACCACAAAAAAGGTCGAATTTTAGTCTTTAATAAACACAGACACAAAAGTGGAAAAGGAACTACCTCAATCATCATTCTGCCTTCCTCACCAAAAAGTTTTTCATGCTAACGTATTCGCGCTCTTTTAACGCAGAACATTCTAAATCCGCATACCCAGTCTGTCTTTGTAGTTAAACTTTCACTTTCAGCATCTCCCTCTCACTGCCACTGTCTTCATATACTGAAGAGCCAAAGAAAATTGTACACCTGCTAAATATCATGCAGGCCCACCGCGAGCACGAGAAGTGCCGCAACACAACGTGGCATGCACTCAACTAATGTATGAAGTTGCGCTGGAGAGAACTGACACCATTAATCCCGCAAAGCAGTCCATAAATCTGTAAGAGTATGAGGGGATGGAGGTCTGTTCTGAATAGCACGTTGCAAGGCATCCCAGAAATGCTCAATAATGCTCATGTCTGTGGAGTTTGGTGGCCAGCGGAAGTGTTTAAACTCAGAAGAGTGTCCCTGGAGCCACTCTTGTTTAAACTCAGAAGAATGTTCCTGGAGCCATTCTGTAGCAATTCTAGACGTGTGAGGTGCCGCATTGTCCTGCTGGAGTTGCCCTCGTCTATCGGAATGCACAGTGGATGCTGGTGATCAGACAGGATGCTTACGTACATGTCACCTATCAGAGGCGTATCTAGATGTATCAGGGCTCCCATATAACCCCAACCGCACACCAACCACACCATTACAGAACCTCCGTCAGCTTGAAAATTCTCCTGCTGACCTGCATTGTCCACGGATTCATGTGGCTGTCTCTATACCCATACACGTCCATCCACTCGATCCAATCTGAAACGAGACTCGTCCGACCAGACAACATGTTTCCAGTCGTCCACAGTCCAATGTCGCTGTTGTCCAGTCCGCAGCTCGTGGTTGTGCGGTAGCGTTCTCGCTCCCCACGCCCGGGTTCCCGGGTTCGATTCCCGGCGGGGTCAGGGATTTTCTCTGCCTCGTGATGACTCGGTGTTGTGTGATGTCCTTAGGTTAGTTAGGTTTAAGTAGTTCTAAGTTCTAGGGGACTGATGACCTCAGATGTTAAGTCCCATAGCGCTCAGATCCACTTTTTTTGTCGCTGTTGACGGGCCCAGAGGCGGGGCGTGAAGCTTTGTGTCGTGAAATCATCAATGGCACACGAGTTGGCCTTCGGCTCCGAAAGCACATACCGGTAATGTTTCGTTGAATGGCTCGCACGCTGACACTTGTTGATGGCCCAGCACTGAAATCTGCCGCAATTTGCGGAAGAAAAATGGTTCAAATGGCTCTGAGCACTATGCGACTTAACTTCTGAGGTCATCAGTCACCTAGAACTTAGAACTAATTAAACCTAACTAACCTAAAGACATCACACACATCCATGCCCGAGGCATGGCACTGTCTCCTCTCTCTTCTACCGTCACTGTTTCTCTGATACTCCCTTTCAGTACAAAGAAAGAAAAAAAAGCAAGAATGTGTTCACATGCAAAACTTTTCGGTGGGGAAGACGGGATGTGCATTGAGGCAATTGGTTTCCCACCTTTCTTTCAGAGTTTTTTATAGAGATATATATCCGCCTTTCTTGTTCTTAGGCAAAACTATTTTTTCGCTGCTTTCCTTCGTTTCCCTAACACAGCATGGTGTGCTGCTTATATGAAACTTATTCTATAGGTCAGTAAAGTTTTGACATTTTATTTATATACTTCGACACATTTACATTCTTTGGCACAGATAAACAACAAATAAGTAAGCATAAGTTCAACAAAAAGAATCATTTACTTTACATTTTTTATTGATGCATGGTTCATAGATAGTAGTACATCGAAAGCGCCAAGATTATGATCTGTAGTACATATAGGAGCAAAAATATTATTAGGAATATATTACTGAATTTGCAATCTTTCCAGTAAAAAAATGTTGACTGCAAAAACAATCTGGTGACCACAGATCCCTTGCGATAACGCTAGAACCCTTGCCATGTGTTCACTATATCAGTTAAAACTACACTTACGCGTCAGGCCGATATAATGTGCATATTTTATGAGCGCAAGTAGGGCAATGTTGAACCTCAATGCACCTCTGGTTCTCGGTAACGGATAATGATATCAAAAACAGTTTCGATGTTCCTCGAGAACGTCATCTTAGGAACCTATGGGACATCGTTCGACGATTTGCCATGAATATAAATTATAGAAGTTGGCATCCCCACAATTGGTACATCTGGTATTGAAAAAATCATAGTTTTTGGGGAATCTCTTAATAACGAATACAGATTTTCGGAAAACGGAAAATGAAGTTTCTAGATGAATGGCTAAAGAATGTATAGTCATAATTTGAGCCATTTCCAATGATTGTTTGTTTAGACAGGCCAACGGTGCATGAACGGCTGAAAACCAGTTTTTGCGGTTTTCTGCATAATGGCGTTAACTTGGAACATCTAGATCCCGGTAACGGATAGTTTCTAAGTTTCCCTACAATATCATCTTATGGATATATGGCCAAATTTCGACGATCTGACATGAATAAGTATTATAGAAGGGGCCATCGGCACAATTGGTGCTTTTCATATGTACAAATCATTGTTTTTTGGGGTTTTCTCAGGTACCGCCCATGACCAAATGGTGCTTTAATAAGCACCCGAGACCACACCTAATGTAAAAGAAAAAATCGATCTGTTAAATTTCCCTGGGCTAGAGGAAATATACAACGTTTAAATTTTGATCTTGTATTCTAGGATAGCTACAGTATGCCCGTTCTTCCGATAAGTATACAAATCGAGGCTAGGCGCAGGGCTACCCAAAACACTTGAACTATTGCTTATGTAAGCAGTAGAATCCGAGATACGACCACCTGAAAAATCGATCTTCGCGCGCGGCTCTTTACCGTACACTGACCGATTAACTATAACGGAATCTTATTTCTGGAAACTAAACCAACCCCCAAATGTAATCACGTTATCTAAATATGTCTACGTCCACTATAACTACAAAAACTATCACCCTATTATCAAAACTCGGTATACGTCTTACGCGTCAGATCGAAACGAGCGTACCTAATGCTCCTCCCGCCACTGGCACTGCCATTGCAATTACGACTATTTTTATGTGACATGCCGTCTTCCGTGATTTCCTAAGCGGTCGCTCCTGGGTCACCATCAATGGCAGCGGCAGCACGTTCACCGGCCGTCATCTCACGTCGAGAGGATTGCTGGTTTGGATCCGAACAATGAATCTGCATCAGCAGTGGGCCAGGACTGTTGCTAGGCAACTATCTGAGAACCAAAGAGAAGCACATAGACAGTGTTATCGTTACATGAGTCGACCGTCTACTATCGCTGATCGACCATATGAAGCAATTCCTCGTTTCCCACTAATCGTGATAGAATCGACCGTAGTCGAAGTGTGATTCCCAGGGAAACGTTAATATAGGGCTGCAGTAAAAAAACGGACTGATATTCGGTCACCAAGGGATGCAGTCGAATATAACGAACATCTCCACGCTGCGTCTAGCTGTACTGGTACGTTGCAGTGCGGGGCATGCACGTGTAATTTCTCGCAGTCCCAACATGTAGCAAGCAGGAAAAAAAATCTGCGGCACATCTCAGCAGCCATGTCGTGATAGCTAACTGAAAGTCTTGAATTTTCTGAAGAAGCAACAGTGACCAATAATTAACTAATTAATTAATTAATTCACTGGTCATGCTCTGTAAATCTTATCTCGAAGAAACCGCTGTAGGTGAAACAGTTGAAATTATGCATTAACATGGCAACTGATGGCTATGTCCTTTAAGTGTACTAACAACTAGTTACTAGTACTGCACTGCTAATCCACTCACATTGTTAATCACAGGTATAGCGTCTAGACTACTATCACGTTAGCCGAAAAGTAGATACTTTGGAAAGAGTTATTGTGTATTGTCTTACACTACTCAGGGAGTTCAGAAATCACTAATGGCTGTATATACTCTGGGAAAGATAAAACCAATTTAATATGAACAGAAGTGTTATCCGGAAATGACTCTTGCAAGTCTGAACATTCTGAAATTACGGAAACAGGTACTTTTTATATGTTTCAATGATGAAGGATACCAATTTGCTGCATGATGTCCGCTGTTACCTGCTAAAGAATTTAGCAACAGGGAATAAAATTCGATTTCGAAAAATCGACTGGAACGCATACTTTATATGCAAATCAGATTTGCTTCTAGTATTGTTCGGCACGCTGGTGGGGAGGCTTGCGTGCCTCACCGATACAGATAGCCGTACCGTAAGTGCAACCACAACGGACGGGTATCTGTTGAGAGGCCAGACAAACGTGTGGTTTCTGAAGAGGTTCAAAATGGCTCTGAGCACTATGGGACTTAACATCCGTGGTCATCAGTCCCCTAGAACTTAGAACTACTTAAACCTAACTAACCTAAGGACATCACACATATCCATGCCTGAGGCAGGATTCGAATATGCGACCGTAGCGGTCACGCGGTTCCAAACTGAAGCGCTTAGAACCGAACGGCCACACTGGCCGGCTCCTGAAGAGGGGCAGCAGTCTTTTCAGTAATTGCAGCGGCAACATGTAACGTGCCGGGCTGAATCCTTGTATTAGTGCCACTTGAAGTTCACGTCACAACCGGATGTAGTGAAACATTTCCTCACCCAGTAGATAGTGCGCAGTGTTCCTGACCTACCTTGCTTTGCTTGTTCAATATTGTCTTCTCGGTAGCTGCGTCCGTCTCACCCAAATCACACTGCAATTAAGAAACCAGGATCCTAGATTATGTTTTCCAAAATCAAATGTCAAGACCGTATTCATTGTTGAACACTTATGACAACCACAGTGCGATTTACTTGTTATCACTCACACACACAATATTCATCTGGCCAGGCCTCTTACACTTAATAATCGTCACGTTAGGTAGGTCAAAAACTTCCAGTCTTTGACAATGTTCACAACACGCGTTAAATGTTCAAACATAAATAAAATTACACTTTTTTGGTACCGACCGGAAACGTTAAGCTTCTGTTTCAAGTATTATCACATCACATTCCAACACTGACTTGCCGCACTTTTTCTCCATGAGAATCTGACCGAGAACTAACTGAGAACTGCACCAGCTCTGACTTTAAATAGACGAGTGCTTGAATATTTGACTAGTCAAATTAATATATTATAGTTTACAATTTCCCAGGTCTAAAATGATCCTTTCTAATTGGTTTTGAAGTTAACTATTGGGTTTTATTACTTAAATAACATGAGTGAGCTGTATCAATTTAAATACGCAGAACTAGCTTATGCATCTGCAGTGGGAATTCCCGACTTACAACCATGGCAGCCCTCTTGAACAATAATTTTTACTTATTCAAATTTACTTAATTCTTAATTAATGCACTTACAAAGTTGAGACTGGAGTCATTTTACGTAGAAATATATAGGAAGCAAAAGTATCAAAATAGATCTCGAAATTATTCAGTAGTTTGGTCACAATTGGCACTGAAAGTCATACAGGCTACAGATTTCAAGTCTTAATATCTATTTAACTAACAGACTTTAGGTTAATTTAAACACTTTGCTGGAATCAGTAATATTTAGGCTTTCTTTTGGATGTAGTCTTACAGCTGAATTCGATATATTAGCTCACTCTAATTTTACTTAATATCTATTGCACAATATACGTCATTGTTCATAACTTTTAATAGGATGCATTTCCAATAAAACTAATTAGCTCATTACATTCAGAATAGACATTACAATGTAGTGAAATAATGGATTTTACTAGGGGAATATTATTCAAACTATTTCTGAATTCTGTGCTATGAGGCTGAAGACCACTGAATCTGTATTCATAATCTAAGACGTAAAAATGAAAAAAACATAAAAGTCCGTTGCTTAACTAAGTTACAGAAGGAGTGTAAAGCCAAAACAGGATAGCAGTGGGCAACCCTGCTTCGTTACAAACAATCTGGATGATTGACTGATCTGGCCTTGTAACACTAACCAAAGCGGCCTTGCTGTGCTGGTATTGCGAACGGCTGAAATCATGGGGAAACTAAAGCCTTAATTTTTCCCGAGGGCATGCAGCTTTACTGTATGGTTAAATGATGATGGCGTCCTCTTGAGTAAAATATTCCGGAGGTAAAATAGTCCCCCATTCAGATCTCCGGGCGGGGACTACTCAGGAGGACATTGTTATTAGGAGAAAGAAAACTGGCGTTCTACGGATCGGAGCGTGGAATGTCAGATCCCTTAATCAGGCAGGTAGGTTAGAAAATTTAAAAAGGGAAATGTATAGGTTAAAGTTAGATATAGTGAGAATTAGTGAAGTTCGGTGGCAGGAGGAACAAGACTTCTGGTCGGGTGAATACAGAGTTATAGATACAAAATCAAATAGGGGTAATGCGGGAGCAGGTTTAATAATGAATAGGAAAATAGGAGCGCGGGTAAGCTGCCGTGAATAGCATAGTGAACGAATTATTGTGGCCAAGATAGATACGAAGCCCACGCCTACCACAGTAGTACAAGTTTATATGCCAACTAGCTCCGCAGATGACTAAGAGATTGATGAAATGTATGATGAGATAAAAGAAATTATTCAGATAGTGAAGGGAGACGAAAATTTAATAGTCATTGGTGACTGGAAGTCGATAGTACGAAAAGGGAGAGAAGGAAACGTAGTAGGTGAATATGGATTGGGTGGAAGAAATGAAAGAGGGAGCCGCCTGGTAGAATTTTGCACAGAGCATAACTTAATCATAGCTAACACTTGGTTCAAGAGTCATAAAAGAAGGTTGTATACATGGAAGAACCCTAGAGATACTGACAGGTTTCAGACAGATTATATAACGGTAAAACAGAGATTCAGGAACCAGGTTTTAAATTGTAAGACTTTTCCAGGGGCAGATGTGAACTCTGAAGACAATCTATTGGTTATGAACTGTAGATTAAAACTGAAGATACTGCAAAAGGGTGGGAATTTGAGTAGATGGGACCTGGATAAACTGAAAGAATCAGAGGTTGTAGAGAACTTCAGGGAGAGCATTAGGGAACGATTGACAAGAATGGGGGAAAGAAATACAGTAGAAGAAGTATGGGTAGCTTTGAGAGACTAAATAGTGAAGGTAGCAGAGGATCAAGTAGGTAAAAAGACGAGGGCTAATAGAAATCCTTGGGTAATAGAAGAGATATTGAATTTAATTAATGAAAGGAGAAACTATAAAAATGCAGTAAATGAAGCAGGCGAAAAGGAATACAAACGACTCCAAAATGAGATCGACAGGAAGTGCAAAATTGCTAAGCAGGGATGGTTAGAGGACAAATGTAAGAATGTAGAGGTTTATCTCACTGTTCAAGTTGATGGAGCTTCTGTAATGGTATGGGACGTCTGCAGTTGAAATGATATACGAAGCCTGATACGTCTAGATACCACTCTGACAGGTGACCCGTGCGTAAGTATCCTGTCTGATCACCTACACCCATTCAAGTCCCTTGATTATTGCAACGGATTTGGGCAATTACAGTAGGACAATGCGACACCGCACATGCCCAGAATTGCTACAGAGTGGCTCCAGAAACACTCTTCCGAGTTTTAACTCTTCTGCTGACCACCAGATTCCCTAACATGAATATTATTTAGCATATCTGGGATGTCTTGCAACGTGTTGTTCAGTTGAGATCTCGACCCCCTCGTACTCTTTCGGATTTATGGACAGCCCTGCAGGATTCATGGTGTCAGTTCTGTCCGCACCACTTCAGACGGTCGTGGAGTCCATGGCACGTCGTGCTGCGGCCCTTCTGCGTGCTAGCGGGAGCCCTACACGATATTGGGCAGATGTACCAGTTTCTTCGGCTCTTCAGTGTAGTACCATTAAGGGGTAAATGTGTCTGCAAGCGAGTTAGAGATTCGCGAGTTCATTGAATATGATCCTTAATGGGTTCAGTTACTGACTTCGTGTAATTTCTCAACACTCAATTCTGCAATATGAATATTTTTTCACCTTTGCGACATTGCCACTGATGGTCATGCTACAGGTACAATCCCGATTCAATTATGGCATCCCGGTCTGCAGATCGGTGCAGTGAGGGAAATGGGATATCTCCAACAGCAAAGCAGACAGAACTGAGCTTTTTATTTTGTTTCAGCTGATTCCACCCCAGCTTCTTATCCATGTAGAGGCCAAAGTTTCATAAATTTGAATACCAGTATGTGCTTAGTGGTATCTATTTGTTGTAGCTCTAAGTGGTTTTCGATTGTTTATTGGTTTTTGTAAGTTTAAAAGTAAAGTTATTTACGGCGAATCAGTTGTAGGCTTGTTCCACGATTCTCCTCGCTGTGTTTGAGGTGGACACGTTTTGGTTGTTTACCCTAGGGTTTAACCTAGGGCTTACCGTGCGAAAGACATTAACGGGTAGCTGCCCTCACATCGTCTAGAGAATAAAACCACAATGTGATCGTCGCAATCTGAATTCAGAAAATTCACAAAATTAACGTCAATTAGATAGACGCATCAGATTTGAGAAAGACAGAACATGCAATCTATACTGACAAATAAGAAGTGCACCCGAGGTGACTTGTCGTGAAATCTCAGAAGTGTTCCGTCGTTCGTCGCTACTCTCCTTGCAACTGAAAACGTCAGGTTCCCCTGATTTCCAAACGCTTCCCCTAGCGTTGTACCTTCAGAACGTGGCGGCTAGTCGACTGCAATTTACTATAACGTGCTGATCCTGTCACTCGTGGGCTCAAAACATTATACTCAATGTTTTAAGTATGTTCAATGATCAATGTACAGCCATTACAAGCGTAGACATGCCTCTGAGGTTTGGGACTAAATCCGGAGATGGCCGACATATTCGCAATAATATGTGGCTTTTTATCTTGAGAAACGATATAGATATAATGTTTATCGAAGACAAATTACTATCAAATTTCGCGTAACTTATTCCACATCTCCCGTATATAATGTCCATACTCTATGAAACTGGCAGGCGATATGCTCCATCTCAACCACACCCCTTTTCTACTTTAGACTCAAGTTTGTCGTTCCGCAACGACAATGGCCAACTCATTCTTTGTCGTTCGGCAGCTCAGAGGCATCCACTGGTGGAAGAAAAGGTACATCGCCTCTGATACGACACTCTGTATTCGGTCGTTTACGCAATGAAAATCGTGTATAGGATTTATTCACGGCGGCTACGCGCCATCGGAGGTCCGAGTCCTCCCTCGGGCATGGGTGTGTGTGTTGCCCACAGCATAAGTTAGTTTAAGTTGGCTTAAGTAGTGTGTAAGATTAGGGACCGATGACCTAAGCAGTTTGGTCCCATATCTTACCACAAAATTTATTCACGTTACCTGCCTGAAAGTAGGGATTAAGAATCCCTGTACAAACTATACACCTCTGTTAAGTTCATTGTAGGTTGTGTCTACCTGTTATAAAGAGATAGCATTAGTACGTTTGGTGATCAATAAACACAGTTTATCAATAATTCGATATTTTAGTGTATAACAACTTCTCCTTTGTTTCATCCATCTCTGCCCCTCGAAACAGAATTACGTATTCCTCTCACCACCCCTTCTAGTTCAGATCCTGTGCAAGCTCTCCACTTTATGAATTTGTTGGCATCATTCGAAAGAAAAAGGTATAGTTTTTAAAGAGTTCTCCATCGTGCTAAGTTGAGGCTACAAGCTTAATGATCGCGTACCTCTAAACCTAGCACGTTGTAACAAGTCCGATTTACTTAGTCCGCTCGATCGGGATCTGATAGCAGCCCAAATAAATATTAATTAATGTGACCGTATACCTAATGGGGCTGTCAATCGGATTTGACTGTTACGGAGTTGTTACATTCCATTTTGTCCTTCTCAAATGCTGTAATAATGAAATGTCCGGTGACAAGAAGAAACGCCAACACAGCTTCACTAATCAAGGACCTATATTCGTCTCAAAAACAGAAAGAGAAGGAGACGCCACTGCCTTTGTCATTTTTTACATATTTAATAACGGCTAATCTCAGCACAGGCTTCCTCGCTAATCATTATCGTCACACGCAAATTCAATCACTGCAATCCAACACTGCAATCCAAATGATGCCGGCGCGGTAGACGCGGAACCACAAATATCGGCACATAAATATCGCTGATTACTCTCGTAATTATACTTCTTCACTTTCCCGTATTATTCTAACACAAAGGAGTTAAACCGCGGCGATGGCCACTCCCTTTGTAGGTAAAGCTTTGCATTACAGCAACAGGCCTCCACACGGCTCGGCCCGCAACCTGGCAACTGACTCAACTCTACACTCGCTCTCGCAACATGACACTATCGATTGTTTGCCCTATCGACCTGTGCCGAGTGCAAACTTATAGTAAGGGCCTACGGACCCCTTACATCCCAGCCCTCGAAAACTTCTTTGGAGCCACAGGTGTAAAAGAATCGGCAAGGGAATTAAACATTGCTACATTTGAACAAAACACACATTGTAAATAATTAATGAAATTACAATTCACCAAAAAATCCCTCGACTCCGGTAGTGGGCTGCCTCCACAATAATTTCTACAAAAGGTTATTACATCTCATAAACATGGCATTGTCCAAATTACAATTTTTTTTTATCAAGCAGCAATAATTCTCTATAGTCCATATTAAATGTAACATTCAACATACAATCAAAAATTATTACGTGAAAATATGACATATGAACTATTATACTACAAATTAGTTGTTACAGGTTTTTTACACCCATTCTCAGGTAATCGTCGATATGAAATATGCAATTCTGATTATAATACATCAGAAAACACAATGTAAATAAACATTTTCCTTTTTAAAATGTCTGTTCAACAACTAAATGTCCTAAATATATCTCAGTAGGTTTATTCGGGTCCTTATAGCTCCCACTCTTGGCCGGACCTCACCTGGTGTGTCATTCAGTTTTCCGGTCCCTCCACCTCTTCCTCTATAATCAGACAAATGATTAAAATGATTCCTTTGGTCACTACTTCCCTCTCGGTTTTGATCATTAGCTTGATTGTGTTCCTGTGGTCGAACAGATTCCAACTGTTCCAGTATTTCCATCAAGGCCTCCCTATCTTTAATTAGGCTCCCGGATACAGTTTCTTGCATTCTCCGGCTCATTCTTCTTTTTATCGCTGATATCATTACGTCATCACTCAGGGGTGTTCCAAGGTCTCGTTCAATTCCCACAAATGTTCGACAAACTCTTTCGACGTTCCTCTCCATGTATTAAGTGACTTGCGGTGTAGTAGGTCCTCAAGTGCTGCACACTGATGACTTTTGGACCAGTATTTCTTCAAGAATTCTCCTTCAAACTGACCATAACTAGTAGTCCCTTCCTTCTTCTTGACTCCCCAAGTGAGGGCCTCACCTTCCATTGCAACCCTCTGATTATCCTCGTCTCATTGCATGGCTATAGAATTTCTCAGATTGACAGCCAATTGGTTTTGCCTATCTCCTATCCCCTTAACCGCATCATTGCATTGTTTCTGCATCTGCATCACCTCGGCGATTCGATGATTGCAATTTGTTTCTACTTTGTTGATTCTTTCTCCCAATTCGGCTTTCGTTTCTTCAATATCATCTACTATCTTTTTTGTTAACTTTCCTTCCATCTTCTCCACGTCTCCCTGGACTTGGTCTATGCTCTTCTGTAGCTTCCTCTCTCTCTCGTCGATGTCCATCTTCAGTCGTTCTTGTAACTCCTGCATTTCCTTCTTCAGATTACATTCCATCTTCATTTGCGATGTTTTGATCTCTTGTAAACCTTTCTCTAATGATGCGTTAGTTTCTTGTAAACCCTTTAGTGATTCTCTTGTTTCTTGTAAACCCTTCCCTAATAATGCGCTAGGCTCCTTTATCAAGTCTACCAACATCGACCACTTATCTGCATCCTCTGAAACTGACTTATTTCTCGTCGTTTGTCCCGGTGTCTCGGGATAACTAGTTGAATGTGCTAATGGGCTATCTAATGACACTCCATAATCACTGATTCCTGAATCATCTCTGTCTTCCTGTTCTATCCCTTTCCTTTCAACTACTGCCTCACAAACCTGCTTATCTTCAGTAGACATGTTTGGTTTATTTTTAATCCACAGGCAAGTAATATAAAATAACCTCTGGTAACCCAAAACACTCCTAATTATCGCGAAACTAATCAAACAGTAACTGCAGTATCTTCAGTTAATCCCAAATTGATACACTACGTATGAATACTGAACATAACAACTCTCAAAAACTAATAATTTCAAATATCAATTCTCACATACACAGCTTATGTAAAATGTTCTAAATAAGATAAATCACACCACTCATAAAATCTATAAATGTAAAATCCCCAAAAACAATGAGCATATCTGTATAATTACCATTTAGACAACGCAGTATGCATAAACAAGTATGCCATATTTTGGAGTATGTTTCGCAAACTTTTCGGAAATTACTGTAATTTGGCACTTTTCCTAATGCGAAACTCAGTTTATTTACCGCGAAGACTGCACACTACAATTTAATGTTATGTCAACCAGTCATCTTCACTCACCAACTGACGTTACCACGAGTCGCGATGTTTTGACATTTGAAGTGATCGTGGCGCTGTACTGCCGCCGGAGCCGCGTGAAGTTCCGCTGAAGATCTGTGGCGAGTCGTCGTAGTTCTCCGTCGGCCGCTCCGTGGCCCTGCAGGCGGGCGTAGTTTGTAGTTCGGCCGCTAGATGCTGGGTCGGCGCTCTGTGTCTCGAAGTCGCGCTGAAGACCTTCGGTGTAGTGCGTCTGTGCTTGAACTACTCCTTGCACAGGTAGTTGGGGTGACGTGTGAAATCACCTCTCGGATCGAAGCTCTTTGGCGCAACTGTTACACGGGTCTGCGTGACGTCACTCAACAATTGCGTCGCCACATAAATTGTCGTCCGCATAACAGTTTATGGGTCCACATGAAGCTGTCCGATTTTCACTATTTAAAAAGCAATTCCAGTCACAATGTTACTATTAAACACTTCTGTAAAACTTTCGTGACGAATTCTTAGTTCGTTTTGCTGTTGTAATGTTCACACATGTCTTTCTTTAGTGTTCACTTTTCACAGTTTTTCGCGGGGATTTACGCATTTGCACATTATAACACAGTTTATCGACACTATTATTCTTATCTAATATGGTAAGAAAAACAGTTTAGTCACAATCGTAAGATGCTATTACTTCGTATTGTTCAAAAATGCACTGGTTCTTGTCGCGATTTTAAAGTTTATGCTCTGTCCCGATCCAACATTGAAAAATATTTTCTCGCGTTAAGTAAGGTAAAATTACCTATTGTTCTTTACGATTCGTCCGAAAATTTCACTTGACCTTTCACGGTAAGCCAAGGGTGGTAACAAGTCCGATTTACTTATCCCGCTCGATCGGGATCTGATAGCAGCCCAAATAAATATTAATTATTGTGACCGTGTACTTCATGGGGCTGGCAATCGGATTTGACTGTTACGGAGTTGTTACATTCCATTTTGTCCTTCCCAAATGCTGTAATAATGAAATGTCTGGTGACAAGAAGAAACGCGAACACAGCTTCACTAATCAAGGACCTATATTCGTCTCAAGAACACAAAGAGAAGGAGACAGCCACTGCCTTCGTCATACATATTTAATAATGGCTGATCTCAGCACAGGCTTCCTCGCTATTCATTATCGTCACACGCAAATTCAATCATTGCAATCCAACACTGCAATCCAAATGATGCCGGCGCGGTAGACGCGGAACCACAAATATCGGCACATAAATATCACTGATTACTCTCGTAATTATACTTCTTCACTTTCCTGTATTATCCTAACACAAAGGGGTTAAACCGCGGCGATGGCCACTCCCTTTGTCGTTAAAGCCTTGCATTACAGCAACAGGCCTCCACACGGCTCGGCCCGCAACCTGGCAACTGACTCAACTCTACACTCGCTCTCGCAACCCGGCACTATCTATTGTTTGCCCTATCGACCTGTGCCGAGTGCAAACTTATAGTAAGGGCCTACAGACCCCTTACACCGTCAACAATACTAATGTTTAATAAATCTCCATGCCCATAGACCCATCTCAAGAGTAATGTGTCATTTAAGGCTATACGGACGTGAAGACAACACAACACCCAGGCCCCCAGCGGAGAATATCTCCGATCCGGCCGGTAATCGAACCCATGACCCTCAGGTTAGCAAGTCGCAGCCCTAACCGCGCAGCTACTGACGTGGACACTTCCCAGTCATGTTGACAATCTTCATACGTTCTTCTCGCAGTCACAAGATGTTAGGAAGGTTATTAAAGCGTTCGCAATTTTTAGGACATTCTTGACGTTAGAATATATCGTTCCCTTGAGAACCCCAAGCAATTAACTATATACCGTAATGTAATTGTGTTGTAGAAAAGAAATAAATCATGTTAGAAAATAATGACTTCCGAAAGCTGTAATTAACTAGCTGTTTTATTTGATCAACATTTGCAGTGCGTCATTGCCAAATTTTCATACTCCTGCATAAATAGTCAAAATAAGCACACATGAGACAACAAATCGGATATACCGAAACTGATAATAAAACGAAGTAATTAATAAAATTACGGCTGTCAGTATTTAAGTAAAGACAGGTTTCCAATAAATCGTTGTTTTAGTGTATAACGACCTCTCCTTCGTTTCATCCATGCCTCCTCCACCAAAAAACATTTACGTATTTTCCTTCACCGCCCACTCTAGTTCAGATCCTGAGCACGCTTTTCATTTTATCAATATGTTGGTATCATTCGAAAAGAATAGGTTCCCCGTACAAACTGAACACCTCTGTTAAGCAAATTGTAGGTTGTGTGTACATGTCTTAAAGCGATAGCATTCGTACGTTCGATGATCAATAAGCTCATGTTTCCAATAATTCGTTGTTTTAGTGTATAACAACCTCTATTTCGTTTCATCCATCCCTCCTCCACCAAAAAACATTTACGTATTTCCGCTCACCATCCACTCTAGTTCAGATCCTGAGCACGCTTCTCACTTTATCAATATATTTGTGTAATTCGAAAAAAATGTATAGTTTTTCAGAGTTCTCCAGCGTGCAGAATTGAGGCTGCAAGCTTAACGATCATCTACCCCTAAACTAACACGTCAACAATACTAATGTTTATAAAAATTTGAGGCTATACGGACGTGAAATAACACAATACCCAAGCCCCTAGCGGAGAATATCTTCGACCTGGCCGGTAATCGGACCTGTGCACCTTCGGTTAGCAATTCGCTGCCCTGACCGCGCAGCTACCGACGCGTACAATTCCCAGACTTGTTGACCATCGTCATAAATCATTCTCGCAGTCAAAAGTTGTTAGGAAGGTTATTAAAACAATTCACCAGTTTCAAATGATCGTCGATAATAGGCAATATCGCTCTGTTGGGAAACTACGAACAATAAACATAGTCAAATTGACATACATTAGACAACAAATTCGATGTACTGAAATTGATAGTGAAACAGAAAGCTTATAAAATTGCGGCTGCCGGTATTTATTTTCTTCATGTTTTTGACCAGTAGCATTAGAAGTCTCTTTGCATAAGATGGAACTACAGGAACTTGATTTAGAATTATAAGTGTGAGACGGTAACTAATTTGTTAATGTTGTGTTATCCTTCTTTTGTTTAACAAAACCTGGTAAATTTTAGTAATAATTCCCGAAGGAGTATAACATTACAATTTAGTAATTTTTGAGAATAGTTCTCGTGGAGAACAGTGGTATAGCAAAAAGTACTTCAAATCGCACACAGACAGTCTCGACCGCAAGAATGCTTAATTTTGTGGTAACCGGTTTCGGTCAGTTTTTGACCATCCTCAGAATCTCATAGCATGATGGTAGGCAGT
The DNA here is from genome assembly GCF_023864345.2 of Schistocerca serialis cubense. Lineage (NCBI taxonomy): Eukaryota > Metazoa > Arthropoda > Insecta > Orthoptera > Acrididae > Schistocerca > Schistocerca serialis. Next base: position 221,240,406 of record NC_064646.1, on the reverse strand, counting down.
GGCTGTAAATGAACTCCAGCTCCGTTCACCGCCACCGCCTATCCGTTGAGTCTGTTTGTGTCCATTTACATCTACATCTACATCTACATGGGAACTCTGCAAATCACACTTAAGTGCCTGATAGACGGTTCATCGCACCACCTCCACAACAATTCTCTATTATTCCAATCACGAACACCGCGTGGGAAAACGAACACCTTTACCTATCCGTGCTATCTCTGACTTCCCTTGTTTCATTACGATGATGTATCTCCCAACAAAATATTTTCGCATTCGGAGGAGAAAGTTAGTGATACGAACTTTATGAGAAGATTCCACCGGAGTGAAAAATGCCTTTGTTTTCATGACGTTCACCCCAGATATTGTATCATGTCAGCGACAATAACTCCCCTATTTTGCGATAGTACAAAACATGCTGCTCTTCCCTCAACTTTCTCGATGTACTGCGTTAATCCTATCTGTTAAGCATACCACACTGCACTGCAGACTCCAAAAGGAAAAGGACAAGATTGGTGTAGGCAGTCACTTTGGTAGATCTGTTACATTTTCTAAGTGCTCTGCCAATAAAACGCAGTCTTTGGTTTTCCTTCGCCACAACATTATCTATGTTCTTTAAATTTACGTTATTCAGAAACGTAATACCTATGTGTTTAGTTGAATTTACGACCCTTAGATCTGACTGATTTATCGTGTAACCGAAGCTTTACAGACTTTTTTCCGCACTCGTGAGGGTGACTTCACACTTTCCATTATTTAGGGTCAATTGCCCATTTATGCAATTTGTTTTGACCTTCTGATGACTTTACTAGACGACAATCGACAGTATCATCTGCACACAACTTAAGGCGATTGCTCAGATTGTCCCTAAAAACAATTATATAGATAGGAAACAGAGGAGAGCCTGTAACACTAGCTTGGGAAACACCAGAAATCACTTCTCGTTTACTCGATGACTTTCCATTAGTTACTACGAACTGTGACCTCCCTGACAGGAAATCAAGAATTCTGTGCTTAGTGATATCTATTCGTTTTTTCGATTTTTTGTTGCTTTTTTAAGTTTTAAATTAAAGTTAATTACTGCGAATCAGTTGTAGGCCTGTTCCACGATTCTGCTCGCTGTGTTTGAGGTGGACTCGTTTTGGTTGTTTACCCTAGGGATTTAACATAGGGCGTACAGAATGAGATTTTCACTCTGCAGCGGAGTGTGCGCTGATATAAAACTTCTTTGCAAAGGTCCCGAGTTCGAGTCTCGGTCGGGCACACAGTTTTAATCTGCCAGGAAGTTTCATAGGGCGTACAGTGTGAAAGATACGACAGGGCAGCTGCCCTCACATCGTCTAGAGATTAAAACCACATTGTGATAGCCGCAAGTTTTTCCACTTTAGACCCAACTTAGTCGTTGAGCGACGACAATGGCCACCTCGCATACCGCTCAGTGTATTCGGATGTTTACGCACTGAAAATCGTGTAAAGGGTTTATTCACGTTACCTGCCTGAAAGTAGGGCAAAAGAATCGTCGTACGATCTATACACCTCTGTTAAGTACATTGTAGGTTGTGTGTACCAGTTAAGAAGCGATAGCCTAGTCGTTTGGTGATCAATAAACACAGTTTTCCAATAATTCTTAGTTTTAGTGTATAACAACTGCTCCTTCGTTTCATCGATCTTTACCCCACCAGAAAGCAATTACGTATTTCCACTCGCCACCCCCTCTAGCTCCTAACGTCAGCACCCTCTTCACTTTATCAATATGATGGTATCATTCGAAAAAATGTATAATTTTTAAAGAGTTGTCCAACGTGCTAGTTTGAGGCTATAAGCTCAACGATCGTCTACCTCTAAACCTAACACGTCAACAATACTAATGTTTATGAAATCTCCGAGCGCATACACCCATCACAAGAGTGGTATGTCATTTAAGGCTATACTGACGTGAAGACAACACAACACCCAACCCTCTAGCGGAGAATACCTCTGCCCCGGCCGATAATCGAACCCGTGCCCCTTCGTTTAGCGTGTCGCAGCCCTGACCGCGCAGCTAATAACGCGGACAATTCCCAGTCTTGTTGACTATCGTCATACGTCCTTCTCGCATTCACAAGTTGTTAGGAAAGTTACTAAAACGTTTCACTGCGTCTAGGTAGTCGTTGATATTCGGTATTGTTGTTATCTTGAGAATCTGCGAGTAATAAACAATGTTTCGTGGTGGAATCGTGTTGCTGGGGAAGAATCAAAATATGCTAGACGACCATAACTACAATCTGCCATATTGCGCTATTTGTTTTACGTTATCACCAGTGACAGAGCCTCATTGGCACTATCTTCATACTGCTGCAGAAACAGTCAAATTAAGCATACATTAGACGACAAATCTGATACACCGAAACAAAAGTAAAAAAAAAGTAATTAAGAAAATTACGGCTGTCGGTATTTATTTTGTTCATGTTTTTGGCCAGTAACATTCCAAATCTGTTTGCACAAGATGGAAATACAGGAACTTGATTTACTATTATAATTCTTACACGTTGCCTAATATCTTAATGTTGTGTTATCCTCAACCTTTTCCACTTTAGAAACAAGTTAGCTGTTCCGCGACAACAATGCCGAACTCATTCTAGTCGCTCGGCAGCTCGGAGACAACCGTTGCTGGGAGAAGAGGTACACCACCTCCGATATGCCTCAGTCCATTCGGAAGTTTACGCACTAAAAATCGTTTACAATACTTATTCACGTTACCTGCCTGAAACTAAAGAAAAAATATCCCAGTACAAATTACACACTTCTGTTAAGTACACAACTGGCCATTAAAATTGCTACACCAAGAAGAAATACAGATGATAAACGGGTATTCATTGGACACATATATTATACCAGAACTGACACGTGATTACATTTTCACGCAATTTGGGTGCATAGATCTTGAGAAATCAGTACCCAGAACAACCACCTCTGGCCGTAATAACAGCCTTTATACGCCTGCGCATTGAGTCAAGCAGAGCTTGGATGGCGTGTACAGGTACAGCTACCCATGCAGCTTCAACACGATACCACAGTTCATCAAGAGTAGTGACTGGCGTATTGTGACGAGCCAGTTGCTCGGTCACCATTGACCAGACGTTTTGAATTGGTGAGAGATCTGGAGAATGTGCTGGCCAGGACAACAGTCGCCGGCCGGAGTGGCCGAGCGGTTAAAGGCGCTACAGTCTGGAACCGCACGACCGCTACGGTCGCAGGTTCGAATCCTGCCTCGGGCATGGATGTGTGTGATGTCCTTAGGTTAGTTAGGTTTAAGTAGTTCTAAGTTCTAGGGGACTTATGACCACAGCAGTTGAGTCCCATAGTGCTCAGATCCATTTGAACCATTTGACAACAGTCGAACATTTTCTGTATTCAGAAAGGCCCGTAGAGGACCTGCAACATGCGGTCGTGCATTATCCTGCTGAAATGTAGGGTTTCGCAGGGATCGAATGAAGGGTAGAGCCACGGTCGTAACACATCTGAAATGTAATGTCCACTGTTCAAAGTGCCGTCAGTGCGAACAAGAGGTGACCAAGACGTGTAATCAATGGCACCCCATACCATCACGCCAGGTGATGCGCCAGTATGGCGATGACGAATACACGCTTCCAATGTGCGTTCACCGTGATGTCACCAAACACGGATGCGACCATCATGATGGTGTAAACAGAACCCGGATTCATCCGAAAAAATGACGTTTTGCCATTCGTGCACTCAGGTTCGTCGTTGAGTACACCATCGCAGGCGCTCCTGTCTGTGATGCAGCGTCAAGGGTAGCCGCAGCCATGGTCTCCGAGCTGATAGTCCGTGCTGCTGCAAATGTCGTCGAACTGTTCGTGCAGATGGTTGTAGTCTTGCAAACGTCCCCATTTGTTGACACAGGGATCGAGACGTGGCTGCACGATCCGTTACAGCCATGCGGATAAGATGCCTGTCATCTCGACTGCTAGTGATACGAGGCTGTTGGTTCCCAGCACGGCGTTCCGTATTACCCTCCTGAACCCACCGATTCCATATTCTGCTAACAGTCATTGGATCTCGACCAACGCGAGCAGCAATGTCGCGATACGATAAACCGCAATCGCGATAGGCTACAATCCGACCTTTATCTAAGTCGGAAACGTGATGGTACGCATTTCTCCTCCTTATCCTCCTTACACGAGGCATCACAACAACGTTTCACCAGGCAACGCCGGTCAACTGCTGTTTGTGCATGAGAAATCGGTTGGAAACTTTCCTCATGTAAGCACGTTGTATGTGTCACCACCGGCGCCAGGCTTGTGTGAATGCTCTGAAAAGCTAATCATTTGCATATGACAGCATCTTCATCCTGTGGGTTAAATTTCGCGTCTGTAGCACGTCACCTTTGGGGTGTAGCAATTTTAATGGCCAGTAATGTAGATTGTAGGTTGTGTGTACCTGTTATATAGCGACAGCATTTGTACGTTTGGTGATCAATTATTGGCAGGTTTCCAATAATTAATTGTTTTAGTGTATAACAACCTCTCCTTCGTTTCATCCATCCCTCCTCCACCAAAAAACATTTACGTATTTCTACTCACCACACACTCTAGTTCAGACCCTGAGCACGATTTTCTCTTTATCAATATGTACGTATCATTAAAAAAAAAAAAGGTATAGTTTTTAAGAATTCTCCAACGAGCAGAGTTGAGGCTACAAGCTTAACGATCGCCTACCCCTAAAATTAACACGTCAACAATACTAATGTTAATAATATCTCCGTGCCCATAGACCCATCTCAAGACTAGTACGTCATTTAAGGCTATACGGACGTGAAGATAACACAACACCAAGGCCCCTAGCGTAGAATATCTTCGACCTGGCCGGTAATCGGACCTGTGCACCTTCGGTTAGCAATACCCAGCCCTGACCGCGCAGCTATCGAAGCGGACAATTCCCAGACTTTGTTGACCATCGTCATACGTCATTCTCGCAGTCACAAGTTGTTAAGAAGGTTATTAAAACAATTCACCAGTTTCAGTTGATCGTTGACAATAGACAGTATCGCTCTGTTGAGAAACTTCGAACGATTATCAAAGTTTTGTTGGAATTGTGTCGGAGAAACGAAACAAAACATGCTCAAATGTACTAACTACATACAGCAGCAGTTATTTCAATTGTTTTATTTGATTGTAAGTTGCAGTGCCTCATTGGCATCATCTTCATACTCCTACATTAATAGTCAAATTAACATACGTTAGACAACAAATCTGATGTACCGAAACTGATAGTAAAACAGAAACTTTATAAAATAACTGCTGTCGGTATTTATTTTCTTCATGTTTTTGACTAGTAGCATTAGAAGTCTCTTTGCACAAGATGGAATTACAGAAACTTGGTTTAGTATTATAAGTCTGAGACGGTGACTAATTTGTTAATGTTGAGTTAGCCTTCTTTTGTTTAACAAAACCAAGTAACTTTTAGTAATAATCCCCCAAGGAGCAATGTTGTGATCGCCGCAGGCTTTTCTACTTTAAACCCAAGTTTGTCGTTGCGCGACGACAATGGCCACGTCGGATACCGCTCAGTGTATTCGGACGTTTACGCACTGAAAATCGTGTAAAGGTTTTATTCATGTTACCTGCCTGAAAGTAGGGAAAAAGAACAGTCGTACGATCTACACACCTCCGTTAAGTACCGAAACTGATAGTAAAACAGAAACTTTATAAAATAACTGCTGTCGGTATTTATTTTCTTCATGTTTTTGACTAGTAGCATTAGAAGTCTCTTTGCACAAGATGGAATTACAGAAACTTGGTTTAGTATTATAAGTCTGAGACGGTGACTAATTTGTTAATGTTGAGTTAGCCTTCTTTTGTTTAACAAAACCAAGGAACTTTTAGTAATAATCCCCCAAGGAGCAATGTTGTGATCGCCGCAGGCTTTTCTACTTTAAACCCAAGTTTGTCGTTGCGCGACGACAATGGCCACGTCGGATACCGCTCAGTGTATTCGGACGTTTACGCACTGAAAATCGTGTAAAGGTTTTATTCATGTTACCTGCCTGAAAGTAGGGAAAAAGAACAGTCGTACGATCTACACACCTGCGTTAAGTATAGGGTGATTCAAAAAGAATACCACAACTTTAAAAATGTGTATTTAATGAAAGAAACATAATATAACCTTCTGTTGTACGTCATTACAAAGAGTATTTAAAAAGGTTTTTTTTCACTCGAAAACAAGTTCAGAGATGTTCAATATGGCCCCCTCCAGACACTCGAGCAATATCAACCCGATACTCCAACTCGTTCCACACTCTCTGTAGCATATCAGGCGTAACAGTTTGGATAGCTGCTGTTATTTCTCGTTTCAAATCATCAATGGTGGCTGGGAGAGGTGGCCGAAACACCATATCCTTAACATACCCCCATATGAAAAAATCGCAGGTGGTAAGATCAGGGCTTCTTGGAGGCTAGTGATGAAGTGCTCTGTCACGGGCTGCCTGGCGGCCGATCCATCGCCTCGGGTAGTTGACGTTCAGGTAGTTACGGACAGATAAGTGCCAATGTGGTGGCGCTCCATCCTGCTGAAATATGAATTGTTGTGCTTCTTGTTCGAGCTGAGGGAACAGCCAATTTTCTAACATCTCCAGATACTGTAGTCCAGTTACAGTAGCACCTTCGAAGAAAAAGGGACCAAAAACTTTATTGGCTGAAATGGCACAGAAAACGTTCACCTTAGGCGAGTAACGTTCATACTGAGTTGTTTCCCGCGGATTCTCAGTGCCCCATATAGAGACATTGTGACGGTTGACTTTCCCGTTAGTGTGGAAAGTTGCTTCATCACTAAACACAATCTTTGAAACGAAAGATTCATCTGTTTCGCCTAGTCAACAGCGCCTGAAGCGAACAAATGTACAACTAAATGAAACTTTATAGCTCCATTAATTGGCCGACAGATAGTGCTTAGCTCTGCCTTTTGTCGTTGCAGAGTTTTAAATTCCTAAAGTTGTGGTATTCTTTTTGAATCACCCTGTACATTGTAGGTTGTGTGTACCTGTTAAGAAGCAATAGTCTAGTCGTTTGGTGATCAATAAACACAGTTTTCCAATAATTCTTAGTTTTAGTGTATAACAACTTCTCCTTCGTTTCATAGATCTGTACGTCACCAAAAATCAATTAGGTACTTCCGCTCGCCACCTCCACTAGCACAGAACCTGAGCGCCCTCTTCACTTTATCAATATTTTGTTATCATTCGAAAAAAATGTATAATGTTTAAAGAGTTTTCCAACGTGCTAGGTTGAGGCTACAAGCTCAACGATCGTCTACCTCTAATCCTAACACATCAACAATACTAATGTTTATGAAATCTCCGAGCCCATAGACCCATCTCAAGACTGGTATGTCATTTAAGGCTATACGGACGTGAAGACAACACAACAAATGGTTCAAATGGCTCTGAGCACTATGGGACTTAACAGCTGTGGTCATCAGTCCCCTAGAACTTAGAACTACTTAAACCTAACTAACCTAAGGACATCACACACATCCATGCCCGAGTCAGGATTCGAACCTGCGACTGTAGCAGTCGAGCGGTTCCGGACTGCGCGCCTAGAACCGCGAGACCACCGCGGCCGGCGACAACACAACACCCAGGCTCCTAGCGGAGAATATCTCCGACCCGGCCGGTAATCGAACCCATGCCCCTTTGTTTAGCAAGTCGCTGCCCTGCCCGCGCAGATAATGACACGGTCACATCCCAGTCTTGTTGACCATCGTCATACTTCCTTCTTGCAGTCACAAGTTGTTGGGAAGGTTATTAAAACGTTTATCACCTCCAAATATTCGTTTAGACCAATTAAGGATTTGACCACGTTAGGCTAAATTTTTCTGGCTGAATGATGTAGTACAGCCACCGTCAGAGGGTAATATGGGACTACAAGTCCCACCTCCACACCTCCAAAGTGAATTGCAGTGGCTAAGTCACTGCCATGTGATAAATCTACTGCCTCGCCAACACAGTTTGACCGCAATAGACCGGTAATGCTGTATTGTAACATATAACAAAAAAAAGAAAAAAATCGTTAATATTTAGGATATATCGCTCTCTTGAAGAACCACTAGCAATAGACCATATTTCGTGATAAAATCTTATTGCAGGGAAGAAACAAAACATGTTAGGAAATAATTGCTACTGATGGCCGTAATTGTACTAGTTGTTTTAGTTGATCACGAGTTGCAGTCCGTCATTGGCACAATCTTCATACTCCAGCATAAATAATCAAACTAATCAAACTAGAAAACATTACACAACAAATCTGATATACCGAAACTGATAGTAAAACAATATATATATATATATATATATATATATATATATATATATATATATATATATAATTACGACTGTCCATAAAGCTTCGTTTACACGATAAATCAGTCAGATCCAAGGGCAGTAAATTCAACTAACACCTAGGAATTGCGATTCTGAATAACTTAAATTTAAAGAACATAGAAAATGTTGTGGGAAAGGAAAACCAAAGACTGCGTTTTATTGGCAGAACACTTAGAAAATGTAACAGATCTACCGAGTGATTGCCTGCACCCATCTTATCATTCTTCTTTTGGAGTACGGCTGCGCTGTTGGATCCTTACCAGATAGGATTAACGGAGTGCATCGAGAAGGTTGACAGAAGAGCAGCATGTTTTGTATTATCACAAAATAGGGGGTTATTGTCACTGACATGATACAATATCTGGAGTGAACTTCATTAAAACAAAGGCAGTTTTCACTGCGGTGGAATCTTCCCATGAAGTTTCTATCACCAACTTTCGCCTCCGAATGCGAAAGTATTTTCTAGACACCGACCTAGTTAGGTAGAAACATCATCGTAATGAAATAGAGGAAGTCAGAGGTAGCACGGAAAGATATCCTGCCTGGAGAGCGAGGCAACTGAATGTTTATTCCTCTGCTTGCGGCTGCGTCTCTGCCTTCTGCCTTGGTTGGGGAACAGTTTTATGGCAGCCAGCTCCTCTTCAAAGGATTCTTATCTATCGCTAGCCAGCCCGTAGGCTCCCAACTGAGTAGTCCCTCCACCGTACTATAAAAGAGAAGTGAGCAGAAAGCAATAAAAGGAACAGCAATAAAAGGAACGGTGACTTCAATGCGCAAATTGGGAGGGAAAAGAAATTTAGAACTATTGTAGGTGAATATCCAGCACACTCAATAACAAACAGAAATGGTGAAATACTGATCAACAAGTGTAAAATGTTCCAGTTAAAACTCATGTCCACACTTTTCCGCAAACCGCCAAGAAAAGCCAAAATCTGGAGACATCCAAATCCACACCAAGGCGATTTTCAACTGGATCACGTAGCCATAGTGTAACCTCCCCACAGAAATATTTAAATTAAATGATGAACCATGCGTAACCTCCCCACAAAAATAATAATTAAATGAATTTTAAATATTGTAACCTCTGAACAAAATTAGTTTTAATGTAACCTCTGAACAAAATTGGCTCCCATTTATAATCTCTGTGCAGAAATGCATTCACATTTAATGTAACCACAAAATTCAATTCCTAAACCCAGAAATAATAAAAAAATTCAGTAACCTGGTAAATTTTATGACGACAGCAGCGCTGCGCCTCGGCCCTGTATTCTGAATAAAAAAAGGAAAAATTCTTACCTCAATAAAAACTGCGAATATATCTGCTCTTATGTAGAAATTTTTTGACACAGCTTCGAGCAATGCTGGCGTATATATATATTTTTTTTATTCTTGGAAGGATTGATCATGCATTGGAAATATTCTTTAACTTGAAATGATTGCTTTTCTTTAAAAAAGTTACTTTATATCATAAAAATTATTATTGCGGCATTTTTAAAAGAAGTTAATGACAGTTACATTACTAGACATGCGCAAGGCTGCTTCTTTACCTTCTACAACAATACTCATCCTCCAGAGTCCCAACCAGAGCAGACTGCCGACACGCACAGGCACGCGCCGACTGACTGTCGACTACCGCTTACTACAGCTTACTAGCATGGACTAAAGAATAAAGCCGACTGACTGACTACTACATATTACTCTCTGGTCAGAGACTCTCCTATGCCTTGCCCATCGCCGGCAACGCATACGTCTTACACTGGGGGGGGGGGGGCAAAAATTTGGCAGCGATGGTGAGTCAATTGGACTTGCCATGAGCAACAAATTTTTCCTAATTAACTAAGTTTACAATCACAGAATATATACATATATATAAGCGCAGAACATGAAATAAAATATAGTGCACATGCACTGAATACAGAACATATCAAGCAAAGACAAAATGTATACACAATGAGTACAAATCATATTAACAAATGACAAAAGTGCACACGCATTGTAGTTCAGAACATGTCAGGAAATCAAAAATGTATACAGAATGAGTACAAATCATATTAACAGATGACATAAAGTGCACACGCACTGTATAAGTCTTTAGCATTTTTGCATAACATATCATAGAGTGAAATAAAGTGCACACGCACTGTAGAAGTCCTTAGCATTTTTACATAACATATCATGGAGTGAAATAAAGTGCACACGCACTGTATAAATCTTCCTATTAACAAATGAAATGAAGTGCACACACACTATAAAAATCTTTAGTATATTACATGAACTGATTACCCTAAAAAATGAAATAAAGTGCACACGCACTGTAGAAGTCTTAAACATTTTTACAACATATCATGGAGTGAAATAAAGTGCACACGCACTGTACGAGTCTTTAGCATATTTCGGACAACTGATCTTGTTAAGAAATGAAATGAAGTGCACACGCACTGTGAAAGTCTTTATCATTTTACAACTTCAAACTTTTCATTATTTGGGGTCAATTGCCCGTTTATGCACCATTCAGGTACCTTCTCTAAATCGTTTTGCAATGTGCTTTAACCTTCTGATGACTTTACTAGACGATAAACAACAGTATCGTCTGCACACAACTTAAGGCGATTGCTCAGATTGTCTCCAAAATCGTTTATATAGATAAGAAACAGAGATGAGCCTGTAACACCATCTTGGGAAAGGCCAGAAATCACTTCTGTTTTACTCGATGACTTTCCGTCAGTTACTACGATCTGTGACCTCCCTGACAAGAAATGAAGAATCCAGTGCTTAGTGATATCTATCAATTTTTCGATTTTTAGTTGGCTTTTTAAGCTTAAAATTAAAGTTAATTACTGCGAATCAGTTGCAGGCCTGTTCCCCGATTCTGCTCGCTGTGTTTGAGCTGGACACATTTTGGTTGTTTATCCTAGGGATCTAACATAGTGCGTACCGTGTGAAAGATAGGTAAGGGCAGCTACCCTCGCATCGTCTAGAGATTAAAACCTTATTGTGATCGCTGCAAGCTTTTCTACTTTAGACCCAAGTTGGTCGTTGCGCGAGGAGAATGGCCACCTCGGATAAGCCTCAGCCTATTCGGACGTTTACGCTCTTAAAATCCTGTATAGGATTTATTCACGTTACTTGCCTGAAAGTAGAGAAAAAGTATCCTCGTACGATCTATACACCTCTGTTAAGTACATTAAAGGTTGTGTGTACCTGTTAAGAAGAGATAGCTTAGTACGTTTAGTGATCAATAAACACAGTTTTCCAATAATTCTTAGTTTTTGTGTATAACAACTTCTCCTTCGTTTCATCGATTTGTACCCCACCAAAAAACAATTACGTATTTCCGCTCGCCACCGCATCTAGCTCATAACCTGAGCACCCTCTTCACTTTATCAATATGTTGGTATAATTCGAAAAAATGTATAATTTTTGAAGAGTTGTCCAGCGTGCTAGGTTGAGGCTACAAGCTCAACGATCGTCTACCTCTAAATCTAACACGTCAACAATACCGAGCTCATAGACCCATCTCAAGAGTGGTATGTCATTTAGGACTATACGGACGTGAAGACAACACAACACCCAGGCCCCTAGCGGAGAATATCTCTGCCCCGGCCGATAATCGAATCCGTGCCCCTTCGGTTAGCATGTCGCAGCGCTGACCACGCAGCTAATAACGCGGACACTTCCCAGTCTTGTTGACAATTGTCATACGTCTTTCTCGCAGTCACAAGTTGTTTCGAAATTTACTAAAACGTTTCACTACATATAGTAGTCGTTGATATTAGGTATTATTGTTACGGAAAGCTACTAAAACGTTTCACTACATCTGGGTAGTCGTTGTTATCTTGAGAAACTGCGAGTAATAAACGATGTTTCGTGGTGGAATCGTGTTGCAGTAAAGAATCAAAATATTCTGGAAGACAATAACTACAAACAGCCGTATTGTACTATTTGTTTTACTTGATCACCAGTCACAGAGCCTCATTGGCACCATCTTCATACTGGTGCGTAACTGTCAAATTAAGCAAATATTAGACAACAAATCTGATATACCGAAACAAAAGTAAAACAAAGTAGTTAAGAATATTACGGCAGTCGGTATTTATTTTCTTCATGTTTTTGACCAGTAACATTCTATATCTGTTTGCACAAGGTACAAATACAGGAACGTGATTTACTATTATAATTCTGACACGTTGCCTAATATGTTAATGTTGCGTTATCCTCAAACTTTTCTACTTTAGACCCAAGATCACCGCTCCGCGACGACAATGGCCACCTCATTCTAGTCGTTCAGCTACTCAGAGACAACCACCGGTGGAACAAAAGGTACATCACTTCGGATAAGCCTCAGTGTATTCGGAAGTTTACGCACTGAAAATCGTGTACAGGATTTATTCACGTTCCCTACCTGAGAATAAAGAAATAGTACACCCGTACAAACTATACACCTCTGTTAAGTAAATTGTAGGTTGTGTGTACCTGTTATAAAGCGACAGCATTCGTACGTTTGGTGGTCAATAAACACAGGTTTCCAATAATTCGTTGTTTTAGTTATAGCAACTTCATCGTTTCATCCATCCCTCCTCCACCAGAAAACATTTACGTATTTCCGCTCACCATCCAATCTAGTTCAGATCCTGAGCACGCTCTTCACTTTATAAATATATTTGTGTTATTTGAAAAAAATGAATAGTTTTTCAGAGTTCTCCAACGTGCTAGGTTGAGGCCACAAGCTCAACGATCGTCTACCTGTAAACCTAACACGTCACCAATACTAATGTATATAAAATATCCGAGCCCATAGACCCTTCTCAAGAGTGGTATGTCATTTAAGGCTATACGGACATGAAGACAACACAACACCCAGGTCTCTAACGGAGAATATCTCCGACCTGGCCGGTAATCGAACCGGTGCCCCCTCGGTAAGCAAGTTTCAGTCCTGTCCTCACAGCTAATGAGACGGACAATTCCCAGTCTTGTTGACCATCGTCATACGTCCTTCTCGCAGTCACAAGTTATTGGGAAGGTTATTAAAACGTTCACCTCTTCCAAATGATTGTTGATATTAGAATATACTACTCTCTTGCAGAATCACGACCTATAGACAATATTTTTGCGTAAAATATCGTGTTGAAGAAAAGGAGCAAAACATGTTAGGAAAAAATGACAACTCATAGCTGTAATTGTACTTGTTGTTATAATTGATCGCCAGTTGCAGTGCCTCATTGACACAATCTTCATACTCCTGCATAATTAGTCAAACTAACAAATCTGATATACCGAAACTGGTAGTAAAACAAAAAAATAATAATAAAGTACGGCTGTCCGTAAAGCTTCGGTTACAAGATAAATCAGTCAGTTCTAAGCGCGGTAAATTCAACTAAATACCTAGGGATTACGATTCTGAATAACTTAAATTTAAAGTACATAGAAAATGTTGTGGGGAAGGAAAACCAATGACCGCGTTTTATTGGCAGAGCACTTAGAAAATGTAAAAGGTCTACCAAAGAGATTGCCTACACCACTCTTGTCCTTCTTCTTTTGGAGTACGGCTGCGCGGTGTGGGATCCTTACCAGATGGGATTAACGGAGTACATCGAGAAAGTTGAAAGAGAGCAGCATGTTTTATATTATCGCAAAATAGGGGAATTATTGTCACTGACGTGATACAATATCTGGAGTGAACGTCATTAAAACAAAGGCGGTGTTCACTGCGGTTGAATCTTCTCATGAAGTTTCTATCACCAACTTTCTCCTTGGAATGCGAAAATATTTTGTTGACGCCGGCCTACATAGGGAGAAACATCATCATAATGAAATAAGGGAAGTGAGAGCTAGCACAGAAAGATACAGGTGTTCGTTTCTTCAGCGTAGGATTGGAATAATAGAGAATTGTTGTGGAGGGTGGAGGTGGTTCGATGAACCCTTTGCCAGGCACTTAAGTGTGATTTGTAGAGTTCCCGTGTAGATGTAGTTGTAGATGGACACAGACAGAGTCGACGGGTAGGCGGTGACGTCGAACGGAGCAGGAGTTGTAACTCCATTCACAGCCACTGCCTACCATCATGGTATGAGAGTCTGAGTTTGGTCAAAAACCGACCACAAAATTAAGCGTTCTTTGCAGTCGAGACTGTCTGTGTGCGGTTTTGAAGTACTTTTTGCTAGACCACTGTTCTCCACAAGACATGTTGCCTGGTCGGATGAGTCTCGTTCCATCGAGCGGTTGGACGAGTACGGGTACGGAGATAACCTCATGAATCCAATGCACCCTGCACCTTCGCAGCGGACTGTTCACGCTGGTGTAGGCTCTGTAATGGTGAGGGGTTTGTACAGTTGGAGTGATATGGGACCCTTCCTATGGGACTGTGACGGGTGACACTACGGAAGCATCCTGTCTGATCACCTGCATCCATTCGTGGCCAGTGGCCATTCTGACGGACGTGGTAAGTCCAGCACGAGGATGCGATACCCTACATGTCCAGAGTTGCTACAGATTGGCTCCAGGAACACTCTTCTGAGCTTAAACATTTATGGTAGCCACCGAACTCCCCAGACATTAACATTACTGAGTATATCTGGGGTGCCTTGCAACGTGCTGTTCAGAAGAGGTCTCCACCCTCTCGTGCTTTTAAGGAGTGCATACCACGTCGTGTTGCGGCACTTCTGCATGCTCGCGTTGGCCTTACACGATATTAGCAGGTGTACCAGTTTCTTTGGCTCTTCAGTGTATAAGACAGCGGACGCACAGAGAAAGGCGAGAAGCTGCGTGCTCTACGAAAATATAACAGTAAGAATCAAGAGGGACGCTGATTAAACCGAAAGTTCTTTCGAGGCGTTAGAATGAAGATTCACACACTCCTCTGTTAGTCGACGCCTGGATAGAGATCTCTTCTCTTCCTAAAAGGCTTATGAAAGGAATTCTTTGTTTTCTCGACAGAGGGCGACCACAGAAATCCTGCCTGGAGAGTGTGGAGTGAGGCAACTGATTGTTTATTCCTCTACTTGCAGCTGCGCCTCTGCCTCCTGCCTCGGCTTGGAAACAGTTTTATGGTAGCCAGCTCCTCTTCAAAGGATTCTTATCTACCGCTAGCCAGCCCGTAGGCTCCCAGCTGAGTAGTCCCTCCTAGAGAGGGATCAGAAAGCAATAAAAGGAACAGTCAGTGGACGTATAGAAGCTCGATAGCAGTTATTATATGCACCGTCCTAATCCACTATTTGATCAAGAGAAAAGAGAATAAAATATTCCAAAATGTGTTGTGGTACAGTTTCTGAGAAGACGCCCCATCTAACAACACAGAAGTTAGTGTTTAATTTTCAGCTACTTTCGTGTCAAATTTTCTTAAATTAGCTACTTAATGTTACGTTTTCTTCATATCTGAGGTATAATTTACAGAGTTAAATAGTGTCTTATGTTGAGCTCGTAAATATAAAATTAACTAATTTTTTGTGTTTTGTCCCACTTTTTCGTATGGAAACTGAAATAACTTGTAAACTACAGAATTACAATTTTCCATTAATGATTCGCTACAGTTGTCAAGCATGACAGTTATAGCGGATCACCCAGAAGATATGGTCGGATGTCAATGTAACTTGATGGCTTCATGAATGATTGGATTTACAGTGCTCTGTTACATGCATAACAGCCTCCAAATATAATTAGTGTGACTTGTGTTTAATTCTTTTGCCAGTCCTGGTAGGATACGTGATGAACGAGAAAAGCGTCAGATGATGAGTGATCGCTGAGCACGGCACAGCATCTGCAGCGTACTCGTGTGAGATAGCTTTGTCAGAACCTGACAACGTTCGAAAGGAATCCCATTGTGGGTCTTCATTTGACCGGCTGGTGGAACCGTGCTGTATGAGTATGTATAGGGCATTCGGATGCGACAGTCTCCTACTTCGCTATAATGCAGAACGAGCTGGTGTTCTTTGATATCAATATCATACGCGAAGTATAGTAGCAATCATTAAAACAAAGACGTTTGTCTTTGCGGTCAGATCTTCTCGTGAAATACCAATCACCAACTTTCTCCTCCAAATGCGAAAATATTTAGTTGGCATCCACCTAAGTAAGGAGAAGTTATCAGCATACTAATGTAACGGCCGGCCGGTGTGGGCATGCGGTTCTAGGCGCTTCAGTCTGGAACCGCGTGACCGCTACGGTCGCAGGTTCCGATCCTGCCTCGGGCATGGATGTGTGTGATGTCCTTAGGTTAGTTAGGTTTAAGTAGTTCTAAGTTTTAGGGGACTGATGACCTCAGCAGTTAAGTCCCATAGTGCTCAGAGCCATTTGAACTAATGTAACACATATGTAGATGTGCGTGTAGACAGTGGCCCAGTGTTGCACTGCATGGGACGTACTCGTTGTTATGGCTCGGGTTAACCACGTATGACCCCAACAAGAGAGGATCGCCATGCTGTGCACCAAGCTCATCGTAAAACCTTGACATCTGCAATCCAACAACAAGTAACGGACTCGCTGCAACATTCTGCGTCATACCACACCAATGGACGGAGACTAGCACCAACCAGAGTAGGAAATTACCGTCCGGTGTACAGGCTGCCGTTAACACCGCAACGGCTGCGTCTGAAGTAGAGCCTTGACTGGCGTCGCATTGTGCTCAGCGATGAACCGCGGTTCTGCACTATCCTGGTTGACCATAGTTGGCGACCTGGAGAGTTATCGCGTATGACTTCAGGACATGGCTGGTGATGGTTAACGTCACTCTGGCATCATAACGGTACGTCACGGACTTCCTGCATCTTGGGTTCAGCCAAGACTGGAGAGCAGCATCTGCCTAGGGAAACTGGCCTCTGTATTCCAAGACGAAATTACTGCAATCAGGGCATGTGTGGAGGAGAATATGAGTAGGTGCTACAATGACCGTAGCATCTACATCTATTCAGACAGCCTGGCAGCCATGAAATCATTGGCAGCTCCTGCAACAAGATCTAAGATTGTTGCAGATTGCCACAGGGCTCTGGTGGAGCTAGGGGGAAGCAATAGGGTGTACCTAGTCTGGGTCCCTCGCCACTCAGGGATCTATGGCAATGAAGAAGCCGATAGATTGGCTAGGATGGGGGCAACAACTCCATTTATTGGACTGGAACCTGCGTTGACAATCACCAAGGCTATGATCAAATTAAAACTACGGAACCGGCTTAGGAAACAGCACATAGGATATTGGACCAAGGTCCATAAACAAAAACATGTTAAGGTAATGATGCCCAAGCCATGTTTTAAAAGAAGCTCTGTAATCCTGGGATAGAACAGGAAAGAGATCAAACTCATGACTGGACTGATGACCGGCCATGGGAACTTCAAAAAACACCTACACACAATGGGTATAATGGAAGAGGACCCTAAATGTAGGATCTGTGATGAGGGTGAAGAAACTGCATCACACCTAATCTTTGAATGCATGGCATTGGAGAGTAAAAGATACAGAATCTTCAGGACAACTAGACCTGAAGAAATTGTGTCTTAAAAAAACTGGTAGAGGGACTCTTTGCACTATTTAAGGACACTGGTTGGCTTTACTAGATGTACAGGGAGCGATACCGCACAATAAACCTAGTTTTGGTGCGGGCAGTGGCGGGTCAGACCTAAGCAATCCTGCATCTTCGTGTCGTGCCTCTCATGCAACGATAACGTGGTGTCATTTTTCAAGGTAACAGTACTCGTCCACACATGTCACATAGATCTGTCTGTTTAATGCTGAGGTACTTCTGTGCCGAGACAGATTCACAATCTGTCCCCAATACGCCACTTCGGACGCCAACTCTATCTCCGTGCCAGTACCGAGTATATCAAGGACCAGTTACAACAGATGTGCGTAACTTTCCCTCAGGAGAGGAGGCAACGCTTTTATGATGTCCTTCCAAGCCTAATCAGTACATGCATCAAAGCCTGAGGGGATACTACTCCCATATGATAAGTGGGCTCGTGCAGCCAAGCTCTTTCTGGATTTGACTCCATTTTGTAATCGCTGAAATGACATCACATACCTTATCAATACGTGAAGCTTCATTTCGTTTCCTCCTCCCCTTCTGAGTGCTCGAGGCTTTTTATTTCGGCAGTGTGAAAAAAAATAAGTAAATTATATTTTCATTCTTTCCATTCACTGTCATAACCAACAAAATTTTATTGGAGGTAGAACAGTACAATAAGTCTAGTTCTTTTTCTTTTTACTAAAAGCTTTTAAAGTAATCCACTAAATTACAGGCCCATATCGTTAACGTCGATATGTAGCAGGATTTTAGAATATATTTTGTGTTCTAAAATTATGAATTACCTCGAAGAAAACTGTCTATTGACACACAGTCAACATGGATTTAGAAAACATCGTTGCTGTGAAACACAACTAACTCTTTATTCACATGAAGTGTTGAGTCCTATTGGCAAGGGATTTCAGATCGATTACGTATTTCTGGATTTCCGGAAGGCTTTTGACACTGTACCACACAAGCTGCTCGGATTGAAATTGCTTGCTTATGGAATATCGTCTCAGTTATGTGACTGGATTTGTGATTTCCTGTCAGAGAGGTCACAGTTCGTAGTAACTGACGGAAAGTTATCGAGTAAAACAGAAGTGATTTCTGGCGTTCGCCAAGGTGGTGTTATAGGCTCTTTGCTGTTCCTTATCTATATAAACGATTTTGGAGACGATCTGAGCAGCCGTCTTCGGTTGTTTGCAGATGATGCTGTTGTTTATCGACTAATAAAGTCATCAGAAGATCAAAACAAACCGCAAAACGATTTAGAGAAAAATATTTGATTGGTGCGAAAAGTGGCAGTTGACCTTGAATAACGAAAAATGTGAGGTCATCCACATGAGTGCTGAAAAGGAACTCGTTAAACTTCGGTTACACGAAAATCAGACTAATCTAAAAGCCGTAAATTCAACTAAATACCTAGGTATTACAATTACGAACAACTTAAATTGGAAGGAACACACAGAAAATGTTGTGGGGAAGGCTAACCAAAGACTGCGCATTATTGGCAGGACACATACAAAATATAACAGACCTACTAAGGTTCTCAGTCCTCTTTTAGAATACTGCTGGTGTGGGATCCTTACCAGGTAGAACTGACGGAGTACATCGAAAAAGTTCAAAGAATGGCAGCACGTTTTGTATTATCACGAAATATGGGAGAGAGTATCACAGAACTACGCTTGTCCGTCCTCCTTTAGAATACTGCTTCGCGGTGTATGATCCTTGCCAGATAGGACTGACGGAGTACATCGAAAAAGTTCAAAGAAAGGCAGCACGTTTTGTATTATCGCGAAATATTGGAGAGAGCGTCACAGAAATGATACAGGATTTGGGCTGGAAATCGTTAAGAGAAAGGCGTTTTTCGTTGCGACGGAATCTTCTCACGAAATTCCAATCACCAACTTGCTCCTCCCAATGCGAAAATATTGTGTTGGCACCGATCTACATAGGGAGGAACGATCACCACGATAAAATAAGGGAAATCAGAGTTCGTACGGAAAGATATAGGTGTTCATTCTTTCCGCGCGCTATACGAGATTGGAGTAATAGAGAATTGTGAAGGTGGTTAGATGAACCCTCTGCCAGGCACTTAAATGTGATTTGCAGAGTATCCATGTATATGCAGAAAGTTATCAGGAAGTAATTCAAGTGAAAAAGAACTGTTTCTTCTTTTAATCTTTAGCACAGAAACAAGATGCAGAAGTTTTTTCTATTACAAAGGAATGCCTAGGTACGAGAGCGTGCTGAAAAGTAATGCTCCAGGATGTTTTATTCTGCTCTCAATATCGGCTGAGATATTACATGTCACGCATATTACTCGGTCAATTTTCAGGCTTCGCTGGCGTAGGTTATGGTGACGATACTCATGACTCCAGGGAGTACCGCCCCACAATCGATAAACTCCGCTCGAAACATGCGTAGCGCAGCAGCTGTATGGGTTGGCAGTACGAATTTACCGTGGTACACCAGGAGCCGCAGCTGCGAACCTATGGGTATCACGTGAGCTGATAGCGATTGGTCGATGCCTCGTTAAATACCGGAACACTGAGCCACGGTGGACAGTTCTCGTCAGGGCACCGAGTCGTATACAGTCTCCAGTTACCGTGGAATCTGCAAGCTGCACTGTTAGTCAGTCGTATCCGAGGGTTAAGCTTCGTAGGCATCGTGGGCCAGCTCTGGACTCTACGCAGGCGTCACTCACGGGCACAGTGACAGGACTTTAACATTTTACAGGGCTTGTAATTTCAAACAGCTGTTGTACTGGACATTTCCCAAGAAGAAACATCATTTGAGAATTTCTTCATATTTAATAAATATCACTGTATTACCAATTGTTGGTTATCTTTATAATTGCAGATAACCTACGTCGTCCTCCTGCAGCCCCAACGCAAGTTTCAACCCTCTGGCAATGGCGCCTATACCCGGGGGCAAGGAGAGCCCAAGCCCCCCCCCCCTCCAACCTACCCCTCTAGTTCTCAGGACTGGTAAAAATATAGCACTGTCAGGTGTTTTTCTTTCAAGAAAATCATTTACAAGTCGGTATTATGAGGTGTTTTTAACCGTGTTGGAAGTGGCACTATAGTATGTCTTCTTTCGTCTTCCAACCCACCAGTCTGCCCCCCCCCCCCTCCTCTACAAAATGTTGCATGGCGCCCTTGCACTCTGACGCTAAAGGGCGGAAGCATGTAAAAAGTTGGTATGTAACGTATGTATGTCAGTGCTTGATGATCAGCATGCTGTAATCGAGTTTCTGATCCGAGGAGTTAGTCCACACGTGGAGCATCTTCTTCACACATGTGCGAAAACTTAGAATATGCGGAAAATTTTAACAAAAAAGAAACTCTCAGCTATCACAGACAAAAGTTGTTCCCACATTTATTTTACGAATTTAACGTATTAATCACGAATAAGAGAGTCCTTTTCAATATGATCTTGTTACAGACAGCATATTATTTGTTTTAAAGTACTTATCAAAGGGATAACTTGTACAAAACATTGTCATTGATAATAATTGTGACCACCGGCCGGAGAGCCCGAGCGGTTCTAGGCGCTACAGTCTGGAACCGCGCGACCGCTACGGTCGCAGGTTCGGATCCTACCTCGGGCATGGATGTGTGTGATGTTCTTAGGTTAGTTAGGTTTAAGTAGTTCTAAGTTCTAGGGGACTGATCACCTCAGATGTTGAGTCCCATAGTGCACAGAGCCATTTGAACCAATAACTGTGACCTCTACGGTAGTCCATTATTTCTGCCCAGTTGACGTTTTTTAACGAACATAACTTCCAAAACGACACACGTATTTGTCATTGTCGCCTTGAATTGTCATTTACCTATTGTTACTACGGTCCAACGTGCTTAATGTAACTGAAAATGTTTGTCGAGTTAAAGTTATAGGTTATGTGGCTCTACTGACTGTCCCCGATCTCTGTCCGTCGTACAAGCTGGGACAAACATCCAGAAACACATTTCTGGACACTTTGAAATGTATATACAACCATAATCATAAATTCATGATTATTGTATTAAGTAGTTCGGTTCATTTTTAAAGAAGTTTTCATTCCCACAACTATCCTTGTCCCAACAACTACGCTCATTCTAAATAGTCATAATTTAAACTATACTACTGTGAAAGTTTCGCACATGTTCCCTGGTTTATTATTAAAGGTGTTAATGAGAGCAGAAGCAATAGCAAGTAACGTCTTTGAAAAAAAGGGGGTGGGGCGGATGTCGAACCAAATTACATGCAGCTACTAGCCCTGAGGCTACTGATGCGTAAAATACTCGAGATGCTACAAGAAAAATTTCCAGTACTGTGAAAAGTAACCCTAGTGGGAACTATGTAAATGATTGAGAATGTTGAGATAACTTTAGTGTTCAAACAACATTTATTGTTTTCTAAAGAAAACAGACACAAATAATGCTAAACAAGTTATTGAGTGAATACCATAAACAACTAACAGGTGGTTTTAGACTACACTGGACAATTATCCTGGGTTTTCAAAGACGGCATAACTCTGGCCCTAAAACTGTGGATAACGCAATCTCGGACTGATCTGACGCTGAGCCGACCTCGACTGATCAAATCTACTGAAGTTTCAATCTATAAGTTGAAAGGTGGCTACACTGAGCCATTGCGCCAGAGATTGCGCCAAAGAGTATTATTAAGCCGCCTCCACAGTGCTTGTTAAGAGCTCGTAGAGGACAGTGCCTGTTAAGAACTCGTGGTAGTCAGTGCCTGTCGAGGTCTCGTGGTAGTCTGTGTTGAGATGTGCTAGTGGGCAAGGCTTGTCGAGATGTTGTAGTAAGGAGTGCTTGTTCCATGTTTTATACAGTTATTTGATGGGAGAGATAGCAGATGGTATTCTAATGAAGATATTGTAATGATTAGAGTGCATTTCGTCAATATATATGAAGGTAAAAACCATTATGTTCTTTTATTATTTGTGTGTCTCAAATAATGCATCATTACAGGTTCAGTCAACAAAGCATCTGGCTTGTGTTCTTGTATTAGAGTGTAATTCTGGTTTTCTTGAGTAATTATAGTTTTTCTAATTTTCATTTATCACGTCAGTATAATTGGTATTTAAAATTCTTGTCTTGTTGGAGAAGAACCGTGCCAGATGTGTACGTTGAGTCACACTCCCACATACAGAACAGTTATACTTGTGCTTTGGTTTCGTAGGTTTCATAGTTGCTGGGGACTTAATTAATTAATTGTGTTAACGAAAATTTTCATTTCATTCTTTGTTGTTGTTCTTTGCAGTCAGATAGCGTAATAATAATAGTCAGGGCCAACCGTTTACGAGACACAGCGTAATCGGACAGACAGCTACTAAAAACAAAAAAATATTTGCATCTTATTTAATTAAGACCCCATGCACGTGGCGACCGCTGCTTCGGATCGTCCCTTGGAATCTTCTGATTGTAAAAATAGTAGATGGTAGTATTGTTATAGTAATTTGTAGTTAGTAATTGTAGTCTATTTTGCATGTGTAGATTTGGTAATTGTCATTCTTCTAATGGTATTTTTTCTCAGAATTTGATTTGTTGTCTTGTATAGGCGTTTGACAATCTAGTGCAATTGTGTCAATTGTTTGTTAATCGTGTTTGAGGGAAACATTTCATGTGAATGGTATTGTTGGAGATAAGGAGGCATTGTGTGTAATTTCCGTACAGTGACGAATTTTTTGTATGTTTTGTAAATGATTACGCGATCGATGAAAAAGGCAAAAATGATGGATAGTGAGAATGACGAAATTGTTAACATGGCGAACTCGCCAACAGAGGAAAACAGTATGATGGATAATGAAGTGGAAAACAATGTAATAAGTCGGGAAAATAGTCCGGAACCATTTCAAAATTTTTCTCAATCAGAAAATTCACAGAATCCGAGATTAACGACAGAAGATTCTGGAATAGTATCGAACACAGATAGCCTTATGGCTATGCAGAAGGAAGTTAGTTTTGCGGGAAATGTTAGGGGCGAAAAGAATTCTGAACAATTTAATATGGAGCAGCTGATGAGTGCTGTATTAAATTTGGGAGCACGTATGGAAACACGGTTAGACTCACGAATAGGAACAATGGAAACACGGATGGGATCTGAATTTAAAACAGAGATGGGAACTTTACGATCTGAATTTAAAACTGATATGGGAACTTTGGAAACACGGTTAGACTCACGAATAGGGACATGTTTCAAAAATATGAAAGATGAATTAAAGAAAGAAATCAGAGAAGAAGTACAACCAATTTTGAATGCTCACAATAATAGATTAATTGCAGTAGAAATCAAACAAAGGGAACAGGATAGAGAACAGGAAGAAAGAGATCGCGTGATAGTACAGAAATTTTCAGAGTTAAATTTACAACGTGCAAAACATAAGGAAGAAATATTTGAGAGAATCGAAGAATCCGTACCAAATGACAGATTAAATAATCTAAAACAACAATATGAACAGTTAACTACCAAATGTGTCAATACTGAAACCCGAGTCGCGACACTTACGGAAGACGTAAATAAACAGAAAGAACAAATAGGTGACTTATCGGAAAGAGTTGAGGAGATTTCAGATAAATTGACAAATCTTAGTTTACATGGGGACAGAGATTCAGATGATACAGCACCATTGCCATTTGCAGAAACCGAAGAATACCAGAACATAAATAAGCATGTTGAAAATCAGGGAAAATTTAATGAACACGTGAAAAGGGAATTTGAGGCATTACGAAAGCAAGTCAAAAAATTGAAGGCGAAATAGTAGGAAAGGACAGTAGAAGGAACTTAGAATCACAGATAGCAGAGGGGTTTGAAGAAAGTAATTTATTTCATTTACGAGAAGCAACAAGAGAGCGCCAGGCGCGCGAACTTTACAATAATCGACATTCGGACTGGGACAGACGCGGTAGGTCTTTGTCGCCACGAGTCGCCACGAGGCGAAAACTTTGACTATAAACACTTTTTGACGGTCCGGAAATTTAAGATCTTCCGCAATTCTAAGAATGACATACATCCATGTGCATGGTTAGATCAATTTACGTACGCACGTCCGCCAGATGTGCCACAAAGACACAAACTGGAAATTATGTGCAGCTATTAAAGTACTCAGGGGATTCACTACTCTAAGTGAATATGTGCGGTAGCGAGCATAGGGCCCCGAGCTGTAGTGGTGCTATTTCTCTTTTAGTTTTCTGCACCGCTGCCTACTCTTTTACTATTCTTTGCATCTGTCAAAAACAACTCTTCGACTATCAATCTATCTAGAGAGTAAGTAAATAATAACCTG
The DNA here is from genome assembly GCF_023864345.2 of Schistocerca serialis cubense. NCBI lineage: Eukaryota > Metazoa > Arthropoda > Insecta > Orthoptera > Acrididae > Schistocerca > Schistocerca serialis. Next base: position 221,215,255 of record NC_064646.1, on the reverse strand, counting down.
ATATGACTAATTTACCCAAAAGTGACTTCGAAAATTACCGTTTGGACTTACTGTATCTTCAGCAGCATTCATTCGTAGCTTAAATGAAATTTTACCTGTTTATCTTCGTGACAATATTACTTCGTATGTTGACGACTTTCTTATTGCTAAACGTTCTTGGAGTTGAGCATAACAAAATTTTGGATTCATCATTACGTATTTTTGCAAAAGTTGGCATTACAGTGAACTTAGAAAAATCTGAATTTGGTCGATCACAGGTGAAATTTCTCGGTCACATTATTGCTACAGAAGGTATTCTTCCTGATCCAGAGAAACTAGATGCTATTCAGTTCGCAATGACATTCTTGTTAAACGAAAATCGGTCGACAACTCTGTTTGGTTAGTTTGTATTCCTGATGAGTGGGTCAATAAATTGATTTGGTATACGCATTTCAGTTATGCACACTTTGGTCCCAGAAAATGCTTTCATAAATTACGAGAAAATTGCTACTTCAGTAATATGGAAAAACGTATTCGATCTGTTCTTGCCAAATGCAAATTATGTCAAAAGGCTAAGCCGCCAACAGTTTCTCACAGAGCACCGTTGTTTCCTATCATTAAAGGGAAATTAAAGGAGATGGCTGCAGTAGATTTGTTCGGTCCAGTGGTTCGTTCTACTAATGGTTTTGCGTACATTTTCGTAGCAGTGGAGTTGACATCAAAATATGTGTGTTTTACACCTTTACGCAAAGCAACAGCTCGTTCAGTATCTAATGCTTTCATCAAACATTTTCTTAAAGAAGTTGGTCATGTTGATAAGGTTATATCAGATAATGGATCACAGTTTCGTTCTAAAATTTGGCTTCGTACTCTACAGCGTCGTAAAATTAAACCAATTTTCATTTCACTTTTTCACCCCCAATCTAACGCTTCAGAGAGATGGATGAAGGAAATCAATAAATTGTGTCGACTTTATTGTCATCAGAATCACAGAACGTGGGATCAGTATCTTCATATTTTTCAAAACATTCTGAATGAACTCCCTAATGATTCAACTTCTTTACCGCCTATACTGGTATTAAAAAATAAAGCACCGACAAATCGCATTTCTGAAATCGTTCCTTTTCCGCCTACACGGAAACTGCGGCATTCTGAAGTTGTGAACATGGCTCTGCAAAATATTGCATCTGCGGCCGCTAGAAGAGAGAGATCAGCTAAACGTCCTGGTCGTTTAAAAATCTTGTCAGTTGGTCAGAAGGTGTTAATTAAGTCCCACCGTTTGTCTCACAAAGGAAAAGGCTTGTGTCGCAAATTTTTTCTGCTTTATAACGGTCCATATAGAATTCGCAAAATTATTCATGATAACACTGTCGAAGTAGAAACTCTTAAATCTCGACGCTCTAAAGGAATACATCATATATCTAACGTAAAAATTTTTGTGGAATGACATACTTGTGAGAAACTGACAGCTACATGTAAACATGCGGAGAGTACAAGGATACCGTGCTGTGTTTTGGCGGCGGCACATACTCAAAGCAACAGTCAAGTCTGCGTGCCGCACAAGGCAGTCGTTGACCGCGAACAATTGCTTCCTACGTCACGCGCCTACAGCTGATCGAGCGCTCAGTGCGAATGCACTGACAGCCGTAAACAAATACACAGTCTAATTTCTTCCATTAAATTCAGTATAAAGCTATAGTGACCTGATGAATTATGTTATTAACATTCAGTATTTTCCAGGATACGGTTCTATAAAATATTTAAGAACTTCAGGTAAATTCTGTGCGTGTCCGACGTTAAGACGACTTGCTATCGAGAAATTTTCAGGAAGAATGTAATTTCCAAGAAGAAACTAATGAACTAAAAAGGTAACTATTAATTGAGTTTATTTTTCAGGTAACATATTTCCACTTAGGTACGTACTTTAGACGTAATTTGCTGCTCGCGATTACGTGATTCATACTTTGTGCTACTTTCATGTTCTATGAAATTACTTGTGAAGCGACGTGCTTGCATACGTTAACTGATTTTTGTCAATGTTTTATCAATGAACAGGGTTGTTATTTGTATATATTATGCATCGATTGGCTGCTATGCTTTTTCACTGATGTCATATTTTTTTAAATTATGTGCCTGCTGTGCTTATTTATTTAAATTATAATTGTAACCTGATTTATTGTGCTGATGTGTTTAGGTATGTAAGTTATACTTTGTGATTTACCTGCTTGCGCCTTCATGTTTACTTATTAAGATGACATATGAACATTTATTTGCTTATGCTGATATGATGCTAATGACATGTTTACTGCTTTGCGTATGGATTGCATATTTATACATATCTGTTGTTGTCATAACTACTCTTTAATTTGGTGTATAGAAATGCTGATATACTGTGTACAAACAGAGAGTTTAGGTCACACTATTGGATTAATTATAGATTGTTCGCTTGGCAGAGCCTCGTTGTAGGAATTGTGCTGCATCCACTTGTTGACATTCTGTTCTCTACTGGTATATTTACTCGCTAGTGCTTGTTTTGCTTACGCTCAGTGCCTTATATTTTTAAGATAAGAAAATGAACTGCTATAATTCGACGAACGACATTAATACAAGAAACTTCATAGAAGTCACATGAGCTGGAGGTTTTATGGAAGCTGTATAACTTTATGCTAATAGGAAGGAAGCTAACGACATGACATACCATTACCAGGTTTAGACCATTAACAGTTATTACACTGCATTTTTCGTGAGCAATTGAAATAGGAAGTGACACTTGATACAAGAAATACTCCCCATGTTTGCTTCTGCCATAAGTCTTGAAGTGGTGTACACACTGTGAAATATTGTGATCATTCACATTCCGTAATCGTACTTAATTACTGAGAGTTATTCGAACTAAGTCTGTTAGAGGTCATGTATGCATTTCTTTTGTTTATAATTCGTAATGAGTAGAAGATTTGGCTCAGATGGATTACACAGAGGTTGTGTGTTGACAATGTGTCTTCGGATTGTATGGGATGATGAGGTTTGCATTAGGATTTTATCTGTACTTGTTCGAGGAGACTGACTAGAGGAAAGAGTTGTTATGGAAGTGAAATGAGATTGGTAATAAGGTTTATATGCATCGACGCATTGAAGAGGTATTATTGAGGTATTATTGAGACTGTGTGAAGTTGATGATTATTGGAGTTTTGGTGGATAAGAGGTAAAGTAAGTGAGGAGCATATATTGGCAATAAGGTTTATATGTATCGATGTATTGAAGAGGTATTATTGAGGTATTATTGAGGTATTATTGAGATTGTGTGAAGTTGATGATTATTGGAGTTTTGGTGGATAAGAGGTAAAGTAAGTGAGATGCATATTTTTTTTGTTGGTCTTATGGAACAAGTAGGATGAAGATAGCAGACTAGAACACTAAAGTAGAAGGAAGATAGTCTATACACACACTTTGTTAAATCACTAAGCAGTATATACTTTTTTTTGAAGAGAGGAAGTATTTGCATATCTTGGCTCACTGACAGTTGTTCAACAACAGTACATTTGATCTGGCTTGGCAAACATTGGTCTTGACATGATGACTATGACGTTGACTTAACTATTATTGACTGTTATACGTTGCTGCCACTACTACTTGATACACATGATGAACATCAGATTTTGACAGAATTGCATTTACACAGTTAACACTATTCAGTTACACAGTAGTACTTAATGTGGATGAAAGATGAATGAGTGTGTTTTGTGTGTTTTCCTTTCCTAATCCTACCCACCTATTTCATAATATTATTTTATTTGTTTGTTGTGGCTTGCACTGACACCCATAAATATTGTAGGGTTACTGATATTTAAGTATTTGTAATAGTTAATATGACAATTATCTGATATCATTTGTGTGTTTATTAGAATTTGTATGTTTAGTGTAAGAGCATTGTAAAAGCATTTGTATGTGTATTCAAACTATTTTTCATGCCTGAACTGTCTGATTAGTGATGGTGAATATTATGAACTGTTACCTGCACTTTTTCAACGTAATGTGTGACACTAGGACGTGTTTAATTTTTGCTGATGAACAGTGTGATTAGTATGTGTATTCAAACTATTGTTCATGATTGAACTGTGTGATCAGTGATAGTGAATATTATGGACTGTTACTTGTAGTTTTTCTACATGATTGGTGCCACTAGGACGTGTTTAATTTGTGCTTATATAGTCCAATGAACAGTGTGATCAGTGATAGTGAATATCATGGACTGCTCTCTGGACCTGCTCAACATTGCTGGGTGTAACTGATGGACCTGCTTCTACTGAAATGATGTCACTTGTTGGTGTCTGCACCTGCTCAACATTGCTGGGTGCAACTGATGGACTGCTTCTACTGAAATGATGTCACTTGTTGGTATCTGCACCAGCTCAACATTGCTGGGTGCAACTGATGGAACTGCTTCTACTGAAATGATGTCACTTGTTGGTGTCTGCACCTGCTCAACATTGCTGGGTGCAACTGATGGACTGCTTCTACTGAAATGATGTCACTTGTTGGTGTCTGCACCTGCTCAACATTGCTGGGTGCAACTGATGGACTGCTTCTACTGAAATAATGTCACTTGTTGGTGTCTGCACCTGCTCAACATTGCTGGGTGCAACTGATGGACTGCTTCTACTGAAATGATGTCACTTGTTGGTGTCTGCACCTGCTCAACATTGCTGGGTGCAACTGATGGACTGCTTCTGCTGAAACGATGTCACTTGTTGGTGTTTGCACCTGTTGACCATTGCTGGGCTGGAATTATCAACTATTTGTTTTTTTTGAATAATTAAAAGTATTTTATGTGAACATTTGTATAAATTGATTTTTTATGTATTGTGTAAACTATTATGTAAAGCCACATGTATGAAAAGAATTTGTATTGCCTACTGTATTTTATATATTAGGTTATTGAAAGGTCAGTGCAAAGCCAAAATTTTAACTAATTATGTGATATTTAGGTATTAATATTATCTTTTATTTTTGTCTGTATTTTTCTGGACGAATTTGGTGGTATTTTCACCACCAATGCTGGCAAAAATACCATCAAATTTTGGCCTGTGGAGTAGGGGCATATGAAAGGTGGCTACACTGAGCCACTGCGCCAGAGATTGCGCCAAAGAGTATTATTAAGCCGCCTCCACAGTGCTTGTTAAGAGCTCGTAGAGGACAGTGCCTGTTAAGAACTCGTGGTAGTCAGTGCCTGTCGAGGTCTCGTGGTAGTCTGTGTTGAGATGTGCTAGTGGGCAAGGCTTGTCGAGATGTTGTAGTAAGGAGTGCTTGTTCCATGTTTTATCCAGTTATTTGATGGGAGAGATAGCAGATGGTATTCTAATGAAGATATTGTAATGATTAGAGTGCATTTCGTCAATATATATGAAGGTAAAAACCATTATGTTCTTTTATTATTTGTGTGTCTCGAATAATGCATCATTACAGGTTCAGTCAACAAAGCATCTGGCTTGTGTTCTTGTATTAGAGTGTAATTCTGGTTTTCTTGAGTAATTATAGTTTTTCTAATTTTCTTTTATCACGTCAGTATAATTGGTATTTAAAATTCTTGTCTTGTTGGAGAAGAACCGTGCCAGATGTGTAAGTTGAGTCACACTCCCACATACAGAACAGTTATACTTGTGCTTTGGTTTCGTAGGTTTCATAGTTGCTGGGGACTTAATTAATTAATTGTGTTAACGAAAATTTTCATTTCATACTTTGTTGTTGTTCTTTGCAGTCAGATAGCGTAATAATAATAGTCAGGGCCAACCGTTTACGAGACACAGCGTAATCGGACATACAGCTACTAAAAACTGAAAAATATTTTCAATCATATTTAATTAAGCCTCCATGCAAAGTGCAGCTGAGAGGAAGTGACGATTAAGATCTGTACGCCCTGACAATGCCAGAGCGGCAGTACGTTACCCCGTTTGCTTCATGCGGAGATGTAAATTGCAGCTGGCGAGATGTGTGCGGCGGAGGTGAGGCGTGGAGGCGGCACCTGTGATTCGATCGCGGCCACGAAAGAAATGCAAAGAATGGTGTTTTATCTCAGACGGATCGCAATTTACTCTCTACCAGAGCCTTGAAATCACAGCAGATTTCTGTGTGTGACACATCCGTTTGCTGGTGGTACAAAGGACCAATTTTGGTCACTTATACGACAGAGCTCACAAGGATACCAAATGTCAAGACTGGTAAACCAAAAACGAATAAGTGTGCCCTCGGCAATGGAGCAGTCCGAGACGTTTGAAGCCACACTGTCAGTACAGCAAGAACTTCACCACAGGCTCCCCAGTCTAAACTACTCGCAAGTGAAGTCAGTCTTAAGACAGGTCCCAAGTACCAATCACACATGCCAGAGCTTCGACCAGAAGGTCCTTCCAGACCAAAGTTCTGCACCCAAGTGCAACGTCTCCAGAAAAAAAAATCCGTTTTCCCACGAAGTTCACGAACGACACTGCCTTCACCCCACCTTGAACCAGTCACAGGGCTCTAGAGGCGATAAATCGTCCTTCCCACATGACAGCACAAACTCATGTCAAACCAGAGGAAGAGTTAAGAAACCTGTGTGTCTGAAAAAAAGGAAACTGCCAATTACTGGCTTTTTTTAAGTTTTCGCAGAGGGTGAAGATGATTTTCTCTGAAGTCGTGTCACTTCCCATGGAAAGAAGCGAACAGATGTAATCTTAAAGAACTTTATCTAAATCGCCTTTGCCTTGGAGCTTGTTAGTCCTAGTTATGAGGTGTAATGAAGATTGTATCTCTAAACATTTCTCAGACGCCGGAGTTTTTTATTCAACCGAGATGGCCAATTGGTTCACAGGCCTATTTGCAGTATCATCGAATATGAAAACTTGTGAATTTTTACTACACATGGCTCTGCACACAATGCCTGGTTTACAATTCCACAGTGTAGACACGTTGCTTCAGACCGTTGCCCCCAGCCCAAGCTTCAACTGGCACCATAGCAGGTATCACAGCATTGTTCTGCTGGAGACCTGTCAGCACGAGGGGCTGCCCTTTCTGCCCTGTATGGCTGTCGGCATGTCCTGCTAGATTTACTAAGTAACGGGCTCCCCACCAATTGCTTTCAACTCCAAACATGCCGTTTCTACAAGCTAAGAACCATAAAAATACCTCATGCTTTTAGCACCCTACCAGGCTCCATCAACACCTGCTCAGGCCATTAACTTTCTTGAGCCTCACTCAACGTTCGTCAGGTTGTAACAAAATCTTTAATAATATACGAAAAATAGTGAGAGAGTAAATTGTCTTCTCTCAACTGGAACCAATGTGATGTAACAATGCAAGACAACACCTGTTTTTTCTCAACCATTACTAATAGTACAGGGATGCATGATGTGTCCTTGGAAAGGTTTTTTTAAAACGGATTCTGATATTGCACGTTGATTCTTTGCTAAAACTTACTTTCTGCGGAAAATTTTAATATAAAAGAGACTTTTAACGACCACAGACGAAAGGGCTTCATGTTTCACGAAGATAACTTATTAACACCAATAAGAAACTCCCTTTTCATATTATATTACAAATACCATATTATTTGTTTTAAAGTACGTGGGTTGCCCAGAAAGTAATGCACCACATTTTTTTCTTCAACAATTCTTTACTGAACATAATGAGAATTACACACACGGAAGAATGGTGTTTTATCTACACACCGTATTTTCCCACGCAATTTCCATCCCGTTCTATGGTCTTCCTCCAGCGCGAAACAAGGCGTGTATGCTCTGTTGGTATCAATCCTTGTCCTGGTGGCAGAGTCAGTGCTTCATTATGCGAACTTCCTTTGCTGATTGACAGTTGCAGCGCCAACTGTCGAGTCGCAATACGTCTGTCCTCGCGAATGACGTCAGCTCGCTGCAACACGACAGGTGGGACAGCTGTGGATGGTCTGCCCCCGACTGCTGCAAATCGTGGGGCTCTGCCAAACCGCCTTCTGATGACCTCACCCTCCGTGCCCAGCCACTAACTGTACTTCTGTCGACTGCAGATGCTCCACAGACTTTGCGCAAGCGTTTGTGAATATTCCCCACAGTTTCCTTCTCTGCAGTGAGAAATTCAATGGCGACACGTTGTTCGTAACGTACATACCTACAGACGCCATTTTGAAACAATCCTACGGCTACACTATCTGTCGGAAGTGACAGAAACTTGTCGCGCTCATTCAGGAGACTTCAAATAATACATACGTAACGTTTCGCATTCGTAACATTGTTTTCGGCTGAGAAAAAAAAATGCAGTGCATTACTTTCTGCGCAACCCTAGTACTTATGAACTGAATAGTTTGCATTATAGAAAATATCCATGTCGGCTGTTGTAGTGCACTATGTCGGCTCACCGTACAAGTTGACTATGTAAGTAGGATATTTAGGTTTTTATGTTGGTAACGCCACGTAGTGCTCTGTATGAAAATCACTGACTGATGTGGGCAATCTGTGGCTGGTTGGCATTGTTGGAATATTCGCTATTGTAGTGTTGGGCAGTTGGATGCGAACAGCGAGTAGCGTTGCGCCGTTGGAGGTGAGCTGCCAGCAGTGGTGGATGTGGAGAGAGAGAGAGATGGCAGAGTTTTGAGAGCGTGTGTCCGTCAGAAAAAGGAAATTTGTAAGACTGGATATCATGAACTAATATAATGACTTTTGAACACTATTAAGGTAAATACATTGTTTGTTCTCCATCAAAATTTTTCATTTGCTAACTATGCCTATCAGTAGTTTGTGCCTTCCGTAGTTTGAATCTTTTATTTAGCTGGCAGTATTGGCGCTCGCTGTATTGCAGTAGTTGGAGTAACGAAGATTTTTGAAGGTGATTCGTGAAAGGTATAGGTTTTTGTTAGTCAGGGCCATTCTTTTGTAGGTATTACTGTAAGTCAGATTGCGTTGCGCTAAAAATATTGTGTGTCAGTTTAGTATTGATCAGAATAAGTAAAGAGAGAAATGTCTGAGTACGTTCAGTTTTGCTCAGCTGTTTGAAAATCAAATAACATAAAGGTTTACCAGCACAGCCATTCTTAATTTTTCTAAGGGGATGTTTCAACTATTTTGAAAGAGTAGTTTCCAAAACGACAAACATGTTTGTCATTGTCGCATTGAATTGTGATTTATCCATTGGTACTACGGCCGGATGTGCTTATGGTAACTGGAATGTTTGTCGAGTTAAAATTATAGATCATGTGGCCCTACTGACAGTCCCTGATCTCTTTCCGTCGTAGAAGCCGGGACAAACATTGCGACTGCAAAACACATATGGAACTGTCTATAAAAGACGTAGCATAATTATGGTTGTTATTTCACGTCGTTCGGTTCAGTTTTAATATTGTTTTCTCTTCATTCAGTCAAGTACCCTTATCCCAACTAATACGCGTATTCCAGATACTGTCATTATTTAAAATTATGAAAGCTCCTAGCTTATTCTTAAACGTATTGCCGATTTCAGGCGTTCCCCAACGTAGTGTTATAGGCCCTTTGCTGTTCCTTAACTATATAAACGATTTGAGTTGCAGATGACGCTGTCGATTATCGACTAATAAAGTCATCAGAAGATCAAAACAAACTGCAAAACAATTTGGAAAAAATATTTGAATGGTGTTCAAAGTGGCAGTTGACCCTAAATAACGAAAAGTGTGACGTCATCCACTTGGGTGCTAAAGGGAACGCGTTAAACTTCGGTTACACGATAAATCAGTCTAATCTAAAAGCCGTAAATTCAACTAAATACCTAGGTATTACAATTACGAACAACTTAAATTGGAAAGTTCAAATCAAGTGGTTAAAATGGCTCTGAGCACTATGGAACTTAACATCTGAGGTCATCAGTCCCCTAGAACTTAGAACTACTTAAACCTAACTAACTTAAGGACATTACACACATCCAGGCCCGAGGCAGGATTCGTACATGCGACGTAGCGGTCGCGCAGTTCCAGACTGAAGCGCCTAGAACCGCTCGGCCACTCCGGCCTGCAAATTGGAAGGAACACATAGAAAATGTTGTGGGGACCAAAGACTGCGTTTTATTGGCAGGACACTTAGGAAATGTAACAGACCTCCTAAGGAGACTGCCTACGCTATGCTTGTCCGTCCTCTTTTATAATACTGCTGCGTGGTGTGTGATCCTTACCAGGTAGGACTGACGGTGTACATCGAAAAAGTTCAAAGAAAGGCAGCACGTTTTGTATTATCGCGAAATATGGCAGAGAGTGTCACAAAAATGATACAGGATTTGAGCTGGAAATCATTAAAAGAAAGAAGTTTTTCGTTGTGACGAAATCTTCTTGTGGTGTTACCTTCAGTCACCACACTTGCTAGGTGGTAGCCTTTAAATCGGCCGCGGTCCGTTAGTATATGTCGGACCCGCGTGTCGCCACTATCAGTGATTACAGACCGAGCGCCGCCACACGGCAGGTGTAGTCTAGAGAGACTCCCTAGCACTCGCCCCACTTGTACAGCCGGCTTTGCTAGCGATGGTTCACTGTCTACTTACGCTCTCATTTGCCGAGACGACAGTTTAGCATAGCCTTCAGCTCCGTCATTTGCTACGACCTAGCAAGGTGCCATATTCAGTTACTATGTCTTCTGAACAGATAATGTTGTAACTCATGTATCGTCAAGAGCGACGTACATCATTAATGGATTAAAGTTAAGTATCCAACTAATTACGTCCAGATTTCTGAATTCTAATTCCTTGCCATGTTCCAGACTTCACGTCAGTATAGTCCTTCCCTCCTAACGCCAGCCTGCGTGAGCTAAAACGCGTACATTTCGGCCTGCTCTAGTAACACGGTGTTGGCTCTTCTGCCAACACTACACTTCTCACGAAATTCCAATCACCAACTTTCTCCTCCGAAATCGAAAATATTTTGTTGACACCGCCCTACATAGGGCGGAACGATCACCACGATAAAATAAGGGAAATCAGAGCTCGTACGGACAGATGTAGGTGTTCATTCTTTCCGCGCGCTATACGAGATTGGAATAATGGAGAATTGTGAAGGTGCTTCGATGAACCTTCTACCAGGCATTTAAATGTGATTTACAGAGTATCCATGTAGATGTAGAAGAGTCTATTGGGAAAAGGAGCGAGGGTAACCATAATACGTGTAGCTCGCCCTGAGGCTACTGGTGCGTAAGACAGTCGAGATGCTACAAGAAAATCCAGGACTGTAACCAATGTGATACGACGACACAAAACAAGAAGCGTGGCGAGTACGAGAGGGAAATAATGGCCGGCGGTCTCCGCGGCGCGCTACTGGCGCGTGGTGTGCGGCCTGTGGTGGGTTGTCACGGGGACTCCTCCAGATCCGTCTCGCACGAGCATCGCGTCATTACGGGTAATTTGCAGCGCCGCGACCCGCTAACACACATGAGGCGCTCGCCTGCGCATGCGCCGCCGCAGAGCCGGCCTCTCACACACCTTTCTCCGCCCACGGCGGCCGCTGCTCCCAACACAACGCCGCCTTCCCGCGCTCCCTGAGCCCGTACGAGGGCCGCCTCCATACGTCATTGTCCGAGCGTCTCGCCCAGCCGCAGTAAAAGCAGCCGGTCGCATTCAGAGATCGTACGGTTATGTGCACGTCCTGAATTCCCTTTGGGACTTTCACTCGGCGCCACCTACAGCATATTTAGCAGAGACATGTAACGTCGTGTTGATGTTTCCTGGACACCCTGTGCCGCCTGATTAACGTGACGCGCCATTATTTACCGACGCCTTTGAAAGAGAAAACATATTGTTCTATCCTCTATTATGAAGTGTGCCCTCCCCATTTACCTAGTTTCACCAGTAAAGAGCAGTACACTAAAATGACAATAGTTAAGGGTTCCAATTCGACGTGGCATGGGCCCAATAAATTATTGGAAGGCGCCTTGAGCCATGCTGCCACTACTGCCGTCCATAATTGCGGAAGAACAGGATTTTGTGCTCGAACTGACCTCTCGATTATGTCCCATAAATGTTCGACGGGATTCATGTCGGGAGATATGTATGGCCAAGTCACTCGCTCGAATTGTCCAGAATGTCCATCAAACCAGTTGTGAACAATTGTGGCCCGATGACATGGGGCAGTGTCACCCATAAAACCTCCATCGTTCTTTCGGAATATGACGTCCACGAATAGTTGCAAATGGTCTCCAAGCAGCCGAACATCCCGGAGACCCACTTCATTCCGTGCGAACACAGCCCACCCCGTTATAGAGCCACCACTAGCTTGCGCAGTGCCTTGTTGATGAATTCGTCCTATGGCTTCGTGCGGTCTGCGCCAAGCTCGACTCCTGCCAACAGCTCCCACCAACTGAAACAGGGACCCATCTGAGGAGGTCACGGTTTTATAGTCGTCTGGGGTCCAGCTAATATTGTCTAGAGCCTAGAAGAGGCGCTCGAAATGATGTGCTACACTACTGGCCATTAAAATTGCTACACCAAGAAGTAATGCAGATGATAAACGGCTATTCATTGGACAAATATATTATACTAGAACTGACATGTGATTACATTATCACACACTTTGGGTGCATAGATTCTGAGAAATCAGTACCCAGAACAACCACCTCTGGCCTTAATAACGGCCTTGATACGCCTGGCCATTGAGTCAAACAGAGCTTGTATGGCATGTACAGGTACAGCTGACCATGCAGCTTCAACACGATACCACAGTTCATCAGCAGTAGTGCCTGGCGTATTGTGACGAGCCAGTTGCTCGGCCACCATTGACCAGACGTTTTCAATTGGTGACAGATCTGGAGATGTGCTGGCCATGACAGCAGTCGAAGATTTTCTGTATCCAGAAAGACCCGTACAGGACCTACAACATGCGGTCGTGCATTATCCTGCTGAAATGTAGGGTTTCTCAGGGATCGAATGAAGGGTAGAGCCACGGGTCGTAATACATCTGAAATGCAACGTCCACTATTCAAAGTGCCGTCAATGCGAACAAGAAGTGACGGAGACGTGTAATCAATGGCACCCCATTCCATCACGCCGGGTGATACGCCACTATGGCGATGACGAATACACGCTTCCAATATGCGTTCACCGCGATGTCGTCAAACACGGATGCGACCATCATGATGCTGTAAACAGAACCTGGATTCATCCGAAAAAATGACGTTTTGCCATTCGTGCACCCAGGTTCGTCGTTGAGTAAACCATCGCAGGCGCTCCTGTCTGTGATGTAGCGTCAAGGATAACCGCAGCCATGGTCTCCGAGCTGGTAGTCCATGCTGCTGCAAACGTCGTCGAACTCTTCGTGCAGATAGTTGTTGTCTTGCAAACGTCCCCATCTGCTGACTCAGGGATCGAGATGTGGCTGCACGATCCGTTACAGCCATGCGGTTAAGATGCCTGTCATCTCGACTGCTAACGATACGAGGCAATTGGGATCCAGCACAGCGTTCCGTATTATCCTCCTGAACACTCCAATTCCATATTCTGCTAACAGTCGTTGGATCTCGACCAACGCGAGCAGCAATGTCAAAATCCGACCTTTATCAAAGTCGGAAACAATGATGGTACGCATTTCTCCTCCTTACACGAGGCATCACAACAACGTTTCACCAGGCGACGCCGGTCAACTGCTGCTTGTGTATGAGAAATCTGTTGGAAACGTTCATCATGTCAGCATGCTGTAGGTGTCGCCACCGGCGCCGACCTTGTGTGAATGCTCTGAAAAGCTAATCATTTGCATATCACAGCATCTTCTTCCTGTCGGTTAAATTTCACGTCTGTAGCACTTCATCTTCGTGGTGTAGCAATTTTAATGGCCAGTAGTGTACTATCAAAGGCACTCATGTCGACCGTCTCCTCCCATAGCTCATTAACGCCGAATTTCGCCTCACTGTCCTAACTGATACGTACGTTTCACATTGATTTCTGCGGTTATTTCATACAGTGTTGCTCGGCGGTTAGCACTGACTGCTTTACTGAAACGCCGCTGCTCCCGGTCGTTAAGTGAAACCCATCGCCACTGCGTTGTCTGTGGTGAGAGGTAATACCTGAAATGTGGTATTCTCGGTACACTGTTGACTCGAGGATCCCAGAACACTGAATTCCCTAACGTCTTCCAAATGGAATGTCCCATGTGTCTAGCTCCAACTAACATTCCGCGTTCGTAGTCTGTTAATTCCCGTCGTACGCAATAATGGCGTCTGAAACCTTTTCGCACAAATGACCTGAGTCCAAATGATAGCTTCGCCAAAGCACTGCCCTTTTAAACCTTGTGTACGCGATAATACCGCCATCTATATGTGTGTATATGTGGCTTTCGTCGCGTCAGTGTATAGCCATAGTAGATTACCAGAGATGAATGTATTGTGGGTGTGTGTTTAGATCTGATATTGTTGATCAGAAATTACTGCTAAACAAGCCGCAATGATTATGAATAAGAGGCAGAGCTAATGATTACTTCCAGTCATACGCAACTATAAAACACAATAAGTACAGATAACACATATCTCAAATAAGACTGAACTTTTACTGAAATACTTATCAAAACCAAAACACATCAGTATAGGAGTTCCTCCTCGTACCTTGTTCCACCTGATTACTCTGCAATTCACAGTCAGCTGCGTAGCAGAGGGTTTATCGAGCTACTTTCAAGCTATTTCTCCTTTGTCTCTATCTCGAACAACACGTGAGAAAAACGAACACTTAAATTTTTCCGTACGAGCTCTGAATCCTCACATTTTATTATGATCATTTCACCCTATGCAAGTGGGCGCCAATAAGATATTTTCGCATTTGGAGGAGACATTTGGTGACTGAAATTTCACGACAAGATACTGGCGCAAAGAAAAACGTGTTAGTTTTAATGACTATCTCAACAATTAACGTATCACATCCGTGGGATTCCCTCGTCCATTTCGCGATAATACAAAACGAGCTGCCCTTCTTTGAACTTTTTCGATGTACTCCCTCAGTCCTATCTGATGTGGGTCCCAAACCGCGCAGCAGTCCTCGAAAATGGCTCTGAGCACTATGGGACTTACCATGTGAGATCATCGGTCCCCTAGACTTAGAACTACTTAAACCTAACTAACTTAAGGACATCACACACATCCACGCCCGAGGCAGGATTCGAACATGCGGCCATAGCAGCAGCACGGTTCCGGACTGAAACACATAGAACCGCTCGGCCACAGCGGTCGACTGTGTACAATAAATAGGCCAAGGAGATTAACAGAACAAACTTATTTAAAACTCAATTTAAAAGTACGTGTCAACCGATACATTCTGTACAGTGAAGGATAACTTAGACAAATCACAGCTGAGGTTTGGTGAAAAGCGTAACACAAAAAGTAATAGCAACAATGATAAACTATCTATCATTTCATTTAACACTTTTACGCTGTGTTATTTCCTTTCTACAAAACAGTGCTCCCGAAGTATGGTTCAAATGGCTCTGAGCACTATGGGACTCAACTGCTGAGGTCATTAGTCCCCTAGAACTTAGAACTAGTTAAACCTAACTAACCTAAGGACATCAGAAACATCCATGCCCGCGGCAGGATTCGAACCTGCGACCGTAGCGGTCTTGCGGTTCCAGACTGCAGCGCCTTTAACCGCACGGCCACTTCGGCCCTCCCGAAGTATCCAATATATAATAGTAACACCTTACTGTCTTCCTACCAACGACCTTGCCGCAGTGATAACAGCGGTTCCCGTCATATCACCGAATTTACGCGCTGCCGGGCTTGGCTAGAACTTGGATGAGTGACCGTCCGTGTCTGCCGAGTGCTGTTGGTAACCGGGGTGCGCTCAGTCCTTTGCGAGCCAACATGAAAAAGATGTTCGGGCTCACATGCGATTCCTCTTCATCGAAATATCTTGGCTCGAACTCGTCTAGGGGTAGTTGGTTACATTGTCTGGCTAATGGCAGGTTTGCAAAATTGTATGAAATATACAACGTTAATATAACATTTGACAAAAGTAATAATGTGATTCTTGAGTTTCTCCCGGCGTATTTGATAATCAATATATCCACGGGTATGCTGCCGGTCTATAGTGTCCAACGGGCGCAATATTTCGGCGATCATACATGTAGCCATCATCAGGTGAACTGACGGACTGAGCTCCTGTGAACGTGCCGGCACGGAGATCCGTACGCTATGGCTGCTCAGAGGGAACTGGGTTCGGTCACGACGGCGGCCGATTTAAATACCCTCCGCCCGCGGCACGCTCCCTCCGCCGTTCGCGCCCCGCGCCACGGTCGCGCGGTGGAACAGATTGCGACGGCGTCTGAGATGACGTCGATGTGATGGCTCTGTCCGCCGTGGTCCTCAAAACTATACGTTTGCTCGATTTACTCTTGATTAACCCGATCGCTGGTTCCCAAGCCTTGCTAAGATTATAGCCACAGTCACGGTTTATGATGTCGTCATTGGTGCGAATTTCGATGGCCTCTCTAACAACGCTGTCCCAGTATCTCGACGTCTGTACCAGAATCCTCGTGCGGTCATACTCCATGGAGTGATTTTCCGACAAACAATGTTCAGCGACCGCCGACTTGCTCGGATACATCAGTCGAGTGTGCCTCTGGTGTTCACGGCATCGATCCTCGACGGTACGCAGCGCCTGACCAATATACGACTTGCCACATTGACACGGAATCTGGTACACGCCTGCCTTCCTCAAACCGAGGTCATCTTTGGCGCTCCCCACCAGTGCACGAGTTTTATTTGGAGGACAAAACACAGTTCCGACCCGGTGTTTCTTCAGAATGCGGGCGATTTTCCCCGAGAGTGTGCCTGTGTATGGAATAAATGCAGTGCCTACCTCCTCCCTCGTGACTTCATCCATCTCAACAGGTTGTGCTGCAGTGGTTGGGCGGAGAGCACGTTGAATCTGCCACTCTGAGTACCCATTTTTTCGAAATACAGTTCTCAGATATTCCAATTCCTGGGGTAGACACTCTGCGTCAGAGATAGTGCGCGCCCTATGTACTAGAGTTTTAAGTACCCCATTCCTCTGTGAAGGGTGGTGGCAGCTGTCTGCGTGCAAATACAGATCAGTGTGCGTAGTCTTCCGATACACCCCATGACCTAGGGTGCCGTCAGCCCTTCTCTTGACCAAGACGTCAAGGAAAGGTAATTTACCCTCCGTTTCAGTCTCCATAGTGAATTTGATGTTGGGGTGTATGGAGTTTAGATGTGTAAGGAAGTCAAGGAGTTTATCCATACCATGTGGCCAGATGACGAACGTGTCGTCCACGTAACGGAAAAAGCAAGTAGGTTTCCATACGGATGACGACAGGGCTTCCTCCTCGAAGTTCTCCATGTACAAATTCGCTACCACTGGTGAGAGTGGGCTACCCATGGCGACTCCCTCCGTTTGTTCGTAGTATTCTCCATTAAAAAGAAAATACGTGGAAGTCAAGACATGCCTAAAAAGTTCAGTGGTCTTCTCGTCAAACTTCTGACTAATCAATTATAGTGACTCTCGCAGGAGTACCCTCGTAAACAAGGAAACGACGTCAAAACTCACCATGATATCTGACTCATCCAACCTGAAGCTATCAAGGCGTTTAACAAAACCCACGGAATTACGGATGTGATGAGGGCATTTACTCACATAAGGACTTAATATTCCCGTCAGGTATTTGGCCAACAAATACACTCCTGGAAATTGAAATAAGAACACCGTGAATTCATTGTCCCAGGAAGGGGAAACTTTATTGACACATTCCTGGGGTCAGATACATCACATGATCACACTGACAGAACCACAGACACATAGACACAGGCAACAGAGCATGCACAATGTCGGCACTAGTACAGTGTATATCCACCTTTCGCAGCAATGCAGGCTGCTATTCTCCCATGGAGACGATCGTAGAGATGCTGGATGTAGTCCTGTGGAACGGCTTGCCATGCCATTTCCACCTGGCGCCTCAGTTGGACCAGCGTTCGTGCTGGACGTGCAGACTGCGTGAGACGACGCTTCATCCAGTCCCAAACATGCTCAATGGGGGACAGATCCGGAGATCTTGCTGGCCAGGGTAGTTGACTTACACCTTCTAGAGCACGTTGGGTGGCACAGGATACATGCGGACGTGCAATGTCCTGTTGGAACAGCAAGTTCCCTTGCCGGTCTAGGAATGGTAGAACGATGGGTTCGATGACGGTTTGGATGTACCGTGCACTATTCAGTGTCCCCTCGACGATCACCAGTGGTGTACGGCCAGTGTAGGAGATCGCTCCCCACACCATGATGCCGGGTGTTGGCCCTGTATGCCTCGGTCGTATGCAGTCCTGATTGTGGCGCTCACCTGCACGGCGCCAAACACGCATACGACCATCATTGGCACCAAGGCAGAAGCGACTCTCATCGCTGAAGACGACACGTCTCCATTCGTCCCTCCATTCACGCCTGTCGCGACACCACTGGAGGCGGGCTGCACGATGTTGGGGCGTGAGCGGAAGACGGCCTAACGGTGTGCGGGACCGTAGCCCAGCTTCATGGAGACGGTTGCGAATGGTCCTCGCCGATACCCCAGGAGCAACAGTGTCCCTAATTTGCTGGGAAGTGGCGGTGCGGTCCCCTACGGCACTGCGTAGGATCCTACGGTCTTGGCGTGCATCCGTGCGTCGCTGCGGTCCGGTCCCAGGTCGACGGGCACGTGCACCTTCCGCCGACCACTGGCGACAACATCGATGTACTGTGGAGACCTCACGCCCCACGTGTTGAGCAATTCGGCGGTACGTCCACCCGGCCTCCCGCATGCCCACTACACGCCCTCGCTCAAAGTCCGTCAACTGCACATACGGTTCACGTCCACGCTGTCGCGGCATGCTACCAGTGTTAAAGACTGCGATGGAGCTCCGTATGCCACGGCAAACTGGCCGACACTGACGGCGGCGGTGCACAAATGCTGCGCAGCTAGCGCCATTCGACGGCCAACACCGCGGTTCCTGGTGTGTCCGCTGTGCCGTGCGTGTGATCATTGCTTGTACAGCCCTCTCGCAGTGTCCGGAGCAAGTATGGTGGGTCTGACACACCGGTGTCAATGCGTTCTTTTTTCCATTTCCAGGAGTGTATGTAGGTGCCCTGATGTTGCTGACAATGGGGCTTAATGGTACCCCCTCTTTGTGAACCTTCGGGAGTCCATATAGTTTAGGCGGTACCGGACCTTTGGGTAACAATTTCTTAGCGTCACCCTCCGGTAAATCTGCGTCCTTGAGAAGCGCCCTCGTCTTGTTCTCCACCTTCTTTGTATGGTCAACGCTGATCTTCCGGTAGGAATCGTCATTTAGCAGGCTCTGCACCTTATCAGTGTAGTGCTTATGGAAGACAACAACTGTAGCATTGCCTCTGTCAGCCGGTAAGACAACAATTTCAGAGCGCTCCCTCAGATCACGAATGGCCGCCCTCTCTTTACTGCTGATATTTGACTTCATCGGCTTGGATTTCGTCAACGCACGACAAGTTTCACGACGTATTTCCTCGGCTGATTCTGGCGGAAGTCGA
Organism: Schistocerca serialis cubense; assembly: GCF_023864345.2. Lineage (NCBI taxonomy): Eukaryota > Metazoa > Arthropoda > Insecta > Orthoptera > Acrididae > Schistocerca > Schistocerca serialis. The sequence goes on along the minus strand of NC_064646.1, from coordinate 221,195,782 downwards.
GCTGCAACCTGTTCAACAGCACTAACAATTTCTGCGACCGGAGTGAACTTGGGGGTGGGAGCGAAGTTGAGACCTTTCTGCAAAACCGGGACCGCATCATCACTCAACACCACGCCACTCAAATTGATGACAGTCTTGCACGGAACCTACAGAGATGGTTTGTCAAGGAGACGTGAGAACTTAGCTGTTTGACGTCCCGTAGCCTTCTTATGGGCGGAATCAGCTGACACTCAGGTGACACCATCAATCCAATCCCAGGAACAAGAAGTGAACTTACTAGCCAATTGGAAATGTGGTTTGAGTAATTCCTGTGAGATAAACTCAAGGCTCCGTGGCGCGGACGGTGGAGGGAGCGTGCCACGGGCGGAGGGTATTTAAATCGGTCGCCGTCGCGACCGAACCCAGTTCCCTCTGAGCAGCCATAGCGTACGGATCTCCTTGCCGGCACGTTCACAGGAGCTCAGTCTGTCAGTTCACCTGATGATGGCGACATGTATGATCGCCGAAATATTGTGCCCGTTGGACACTGTAGACCGGCAGCATACCCGTGGATATTTTGATAACAGTAATAATAATTATCAGGGGCTAAATTAACGACCCATAAATGATGTAGGCCACAAAATTGCGATTTGGTTACAATAATGTTTATTCAGAAAGCAAACTAATAGCTAAAGTGGTCGTATTCAGAATTACTAGTACACTCGAGGACATATCCATTTGACACAGATCGATCACTCAAAATCGCAAAGCGAATTTGATGTCCAGTATCCCACCACGTTAACTACGCGAGAAGTTAGAGTTCACACCAGGCGCACGGCTGCTCACCGCTCACAGACTAAGTCCCGCGATACCACAAAACGCGAAAATTCCAAAGTCGTTTCACTTCCTAGCTGCCGAAAGACCGTCCGTCCGCTTTCGCGTCTCTGCCAGCACTGTACCTCTGCCCGTTCCCGGCCGCGTTTCCCGCGCGCCGAACACCCTCGCTCAACTGACTAGGGCAGTTCCCTTTCGTGAATCCGTCCATATGATTGGCTACAGCTTATTCTACATTATTTTACATTTTAACATATTAAATAATCAGAGCCACTTTTCAGTTCTAAAAAAAAGTAACAATGATATCCATTACATAATGACCGTTAAATTCTTTTACATAAAACCAGTACTATTTCCTTCTTAGCTTTGAATGTGACGGTCAATAGCCTTTCACCAATGTGCTTTCTGATAAATAAATAAAGAACACAAGTAATTATTATGCACCAAACTTTACAAAAAACATTCTATTACCTAATGGTTCAATAAGCTGTCATACAGCCATCGTTCAATGTGTTTTGTGTGGAAGAAATGATGATCTGATGCTTAACTGAAAACACTGATAATTTAAATTTACTATATCTTTTAAACAAATAAAGTTACAGAGTTGATATATACAACATTTGTCATTTTAATGATGGGCTTCTATATGAAATGTCGATCGCTAAGGTCGACCAAAGCGTTCAGATTTTAGCATTCAGATCTTTGTTACAAAACTTGTTTATTTCACTCAAACAGTAAATCCTAAACTATCATAGATATGATCAGTATTCATGGCTTCACCATGAAAATTTATGAACGATGATCGATTAAAATTGCCTGAATTACTACAGAACTAAATAGTTTTCATAATGGTTTCCTTTTATGGCCTATCGTAGGTCCGCCATATTCAACACTGCTATGTCTCCATGGCTCCAAACAGCTTCTATGGGGTTTCCCTATGACGTAGGTTCTCGTCTGTCTCACCCGCACGCTACAGCACCTAGGCCTCATTCAGCATAGCAGACGCTTGTGAATTTCCCCATCTCGTGGCGAATCTGCATTCTTTGTGGCACACGCTCCTGGACGACAGGGTTCGTTTCACAATTCCTGAAGGCTGATTGTTTCAACCACATACTTAAATGAGAGCGAAATGCTCGTTAACTCACACCTTGTGATGCAAATTGAACAGCTACTTGCTTCAGAAGTCGCAGTTGTCACGCAAACTGAAAACGGCCAGGATAGCAATGTGTTGACTACATGCTCCTACATGTCTGCATCCAGTGGTGCCTATCGGTTGAGGACGACGCGGTGGTCGGTCGGCACCGTTGCTCCTTCCGACGCCTGTTCGGACTGAAAGTTTGAGTTATTCCCTTTCTAAGCATAACAGTTCACTCATCACCAGTTTTCTTCTCCGATTGCGAAAATATTCTGTTGACACTCACCTACATAGCGAGAACTGATCATCACGATAACATAAATCAGGGCTCGCACAGAAAAATTTAAGTGCCCGTTTTTCCCGCGTGCCATTCAGGAGTGGAACGGTAGAGAGACATCTTGAGGTGGTTCATTGAGCCCTCTGCCAGGCGCGTTATTGTGAATAGCAGAGTAATCACGTAGACGTAGACGTAGACGTACACTTATGAAGGCATAATTACTCAGATTTTCAGGCTAGTAAATGGGAAACTGATGATTACAACATGGAAACCAAACATAGTTACTATGGTACGGACGTCAGTTGATAGTGCGTGCAGTGTCATAGGATGAAATAATGTGTACATAGTGTGACTGGGAGTCTGGCAGTGAATCACTAGTGAAGCACTATCGTTTTACATTATTAAATATGTTATTTGCAAAACAGTGTTGTACACTAGGGATCAACTCAATAAGGTAGCACTGTTTTAAACAGACTGGCCTGTTCAATTCGTCATCCAGCCATCCAGATTAAAGTTTCCCGTGGTTCAAGCAAATGCTGGGATGGTTCAAATGGCTCTGAGCACTATGGGACTCAACATCTTAGGTCATAAGTCCCCTAAAACTTAGAACTACTTAAACCTAACTAACCTAAGGACATCACATACACCCATGCCCGAGGCAGGATTCGAACCTGCGACCGTAGCAGTGCCGCGGATTCGGACTGCAGCGCCAGAACCGCACGGCCACCGCGGCCGGCCAAATGCTGGGATGGTTCCTATTATAAGGCCATGACTGGCTACCTGTTCCATCGTTGTCAAACTAAATCTGTGAGCATGTAAGTATATACGAGTGCACGACAAGTCCAGTAGCTTTGTACAGTGACTTACAGATGAATAAAACGACATCATTCCAGCGGCCAGTAACAGGTCGTTTCGCTTCAGGCCCAATCTTAGTACAATAATCTTCGACAAACGTATTCCCAAATTTTTTTTACTCTAAATTAATTAATTTTTGGGGATGTTGGCAATGACAAGAGTAATACTTCTGGAATATAGAAATTTGTTAACAAAGAATTTAAATTTAAGCTTTATAAGGTCTTTTCGGGAGGTATTTGTCTCGAGTGCAGCCTAGTATTTAACTCAAAGTGGACGACAAACACATAAAACATGAAGACAATAGCAATTTTTTTTATGTTGTGCTGCAGCAGAATGCTGAAGATTACGTGCGCATATCAAGTAACTAATGAGGAGGCAATGAATCGAATTCGACGAAAAAAAAATTGCACAACTTGACTAAAAGAAGAGATCGGTTGACAGGTTATAATTTGAGGCATCGAGGAGCAATCATTTTGGTAGTGTAGGGAAGTGTGAGGGCTAACATTTTAAAAGGACACCAAGCTAAACTACATTCAGCAAGTTCTAATCCATGTTGGTAGCGGAAGTTATTCTGAGATGAGGAGGCTTGTACAGCGTAGACTATTATGGAGAGGTGAAGACCACAACAACAGCATATAGTATTCAGAAAATCGCTCCTACAGTGTACTACTTGAGGTTGTGAAAGACGGCCACTGCAGTGCGAGCGCCTTTTAGAAATCTCACACCCGCGCACCTCACGTTCTCTTACACTTGTTAAATCACAGACGGTCAGTCACTAATCAATTCTGTCTACGGTGATAATACGTCTTTTATTCAAGAACGGTCAGATGCCTCTTGTGGAGAAGGCAAAGCTTTGACCGGCGCTGGCCAACCAGAGAATTTGCGGCATACTTTTCATTTGGTTCAAAATGGTTCAAATGGCTCTGAGCACTATGGGACTTAACATCTGTGGTCCTCAGTCCCCTAGAACTTAGAACTACTTAAACCCAACCAACCTAAGGACATCACACACATCCATGCCCGAGGCAGGATTCGAACCTGCGACCGTAGCAGTCGCGCGGTTCCGGACTGAGCGCCTAGAACCGTGAGACCACCGCGTCCGGCCATGTGTTCATTTGGCCTCTCGTTCAGTTTTAAGCACAAATCGCCCTCTTCCTCGGGCAGCACATGGGGCAGAAGTGAGTTCCACGCTTCCCTTGTGTATCTGATATGGTGTCTTCGAACAGCAACTTGCAACACAACGGTGAGATTGCTGCAAACTTCCAGCATTCGTGTTGTACTCTCGCGATTCAAAATCATGAGTGCATTGTGTTTATCCATACACGTCCTTTCCATCAGAATTTCCATTTGGAATTGCCAACGATCCTGATATCATCAGGAAACGAATGATCGGTATGCAGTTTCTCAGTTAACTACCTGTAAATTCCAGTGGTTGACAGATTCCCTCACTCGCAAGGTCATTTTTCAGGAGTCTGTAAATTTTTTAATGATTCCTGTGACTAGATATTCGGAATGGATATTAAACGACATAATTCGACGTTTGTGCTCATCCATCACGATTAAGTATTTTTACATTACTTACTCAAAAATTATGTTGAGTTTGGTCTTCGTGAAATTGTATCTTACCTCCACGTGTGTATACTTATCATTTGAGTTATAGAAAATGCGATCCATACGCTTACATTGCAATTTACTCATGGCTACCACACTGAAGAGCCAAAGAAACTGCTAATGTCGTGCAGAGCCCCCGCGAGCACGCAGAAGCGCCGCAGCATGACGTGGCATGGACTCGACTAATGTCTGAAGTAGTGCTGGAGGGAACTGACACCATGACTCCTGCAGGGCTCTCCGTAAATCTGTAAGAGTACGAGGGGTGGAGATCTCTTCTGAACAGCACGTTGCAAGGCATCCCAGATATGCTCAATAATGTTCATGTGTGGGGAGTTTAGTGGCCAGGGGAAGTGCTTAAACTCAGAAGAGTGTTCCTGGAGCAACTCTGTAGCAATTGTGGGCGTGTGGGGTGTCGCATTGTCCTGCTGGAATTGTCCAAGTCTGACTAAACGCACAATGGATGCAGGTGATCAGACAGGATGCTTACGTTCGTGTCACATGTCAGAGTCATATCTAATTGTATCACTCCAACTGCATACGCCCCACATCATTACAAAGCCTCCACCAGCTTGAACAGTCCCCTACTGGCATGCTGGGCCCATGGATTCATGAGGTTGTCTCCATACCCTTGCACGTCCATCCGCTCTATACAATTTTAAACGAGACTCGTGCGACCAGGCAAGATGGTTTCGGTCGTCAACAGTCGAATGTCGATGTTGATGGGTCCATGCGGACGTAAAGCTTTGTGTCCCTCAGTCAGTAAGGGTGCATGAGTGGGCCTTCGGCTCCGAAAGCCCATATCGATGATGTTTCGTTGAATGGTTTGCACGCTGACATTTGTCGATAACCCAGCATTGAAATCTGCAGCAATTTGTGGTATGGTTGCACTCCTATCACGTTGAGCGATTCTCTTCTGTCATCGTTGGTCACGTTGTTGCAGGATCTTTTTCCGGCAGCAGGGATGTCGGAGATATGATGCTTCACCGGATTCCTGATATTCACGGTACACTCGTGAAATGGTCGTACGGGAAAATCCCCACTCCGTCTCCAGCTCGGAGATGCTGGGTCCCATCGCTCGTGCGCCGACTATAACGCCATTTTCCAACTCGCTTGAATCCTGATAACCTGCCATTGTAGCAGCAGTAACCGATCTAACAACTGCGCCAGACACTTGTTGTCTTATATAGGCGTTGCCGACCGCAGCGCCATATTCTGACTGTTTACGTATCTCTGTATATACAGAAGCAGCGCTTGCACTTATATTCGGGAAGAACAACAATTGAGGTAACTTGACGTGAATCGTAAGTTATTTCTTCCGCCACACAAACTCTTGGTTTTCTTGTTATTAGCTAATGTAGGCCACAAATAGCAAATACATTTGTCTTATGCAAATTGAGCAGATAAGTATTATTATTAAATTTGTCCGAAGGAACAAACATCACATATTCTTGATTCCTTGGCCATATATACATATGATGAAGTAGAATTATTGACGTTCGCTGCATAAGGCCACTGAAATAATTTCAGGGCAACAAATGAAACTTCGTGCTGGATCGGGACTCGGACCCTTATTCCCTGCTTTACACAAGCAGTCGACTTAATAGCTTCTGCTATCTGAGTACGCTTCACATTCATTCCAAATTCCCTACTTGTCGCACAGTACTTTCCTGGCGACTCTGCCCAACATTTTCATTGCTCATAGCATTTAGCATGATTCCTCCAAGAAGTCGGACTTATGGTGCGTCGACACTGAAGACATATCTTGAAATGCCATCAAAACTTTTGGGTATTACCATGATACGTGTGGTGTCTATTCCTTCGGACATATCTGGGAATTTGGGTTAGACGTGAAGCGTGCTATGGCAAAAGAAGCGATGAGGACAAGTGCTTTCGTAAATCGGGAAATCTGGGTCCCAGTCCCGCTTCGGCACACGTTTTCACTTGTCGCCATGGAACTATTTCATTGGCGTAATGCGGCTGACGTTTGTAATAATTGTATTTCATCATGAGCCTGCAAGACCCAATGTATCACACTTCGAGGCAATATGGAATGGTGTTTGCAGTCAGTACTCTAATTCAAATCTCATCTGTGTTACCTCCAAGCAAAGCACCCCTTTCGTTGTGATTTGAGTAAGTTTTGACATTTCCGGAACTTAATGATTATAGCCAGACTGCTTTCTTAATGCGTCATATTCAGTGTCTGTGGGTGTATTTCAGGGCAGAAACCAGGTTCATAGTCTCATAATGGACACCCCCTCAGGTTCAGATTCAAAAGGAGTGCCAGGCCTACAACTGTTTTCTTTCCTGCGCTGTTCCTAAATGCGCGACGAACTATGATAGCCTAATTGGGAAAGCATATTTCTTGGATAGGTGAATCGATAAAGGTAAAGCGTTTTCAGAATGAGTCTTTCACTATGCAGTGGATCGTGGGCTGTTGTGAGTCTTCCTGACACTAACTATGGCTGAGCTACACTGGGTCTCGAATCAGAAACCTTGTCCTTCCCAGTCGCTGTTCTTTTCGACTGATCTATCCAGACAAGTCTGAGACTCCGCCTCACAGTCCCATTCCTCAAACAAATCCCTAGGCTGTGGCTATGAGTAGCAGTATCCTTTCACCTAGGAATGTCAAAATGTTCAAAGGTGTGTGAATCCCTAAGGGACCACACTGCTAACGTCATCGGTCCCTAGACTTACACACTACTTAAACTAACCTATGCTAAGAACAACACACACACACCCATGGCTGAGGGAGGACTCGAACCTGCGGCGGGAGGGGCCGCGCAGTTCGTGACATGGCGCCTCAAACCGCACGGCCACTCCGCGCGGATAGGAATGTCGATCCAGTGGGGTATGCACGAGGGCATCTGCTGTATTGGAAAAGCAGGAAACCTGCCAGAATTGAAGCTGGGAGGGCGGGTACTGAGTTGTGACAGGATAGCTCAGCCGATAAAAGCATTGCCCACAAATGCAGGGTTATGGGTTGAAATTCCAATCCGGCACGCAGGTTCAGTGTGCCACGAGCTTCCAGGGTAGACCTAAACGTTATTCCCTTAATATTTGGTACACGTGAGTTCCAAAACATGTAATTAGGAAAGTTCTACAGCATAATAGACAGATGGAACGATTCTCAAGATCGCGTCAAGTGGTTTAAGCCCCCAGAACTTTTGGCTGAGTGCTCCGCAGCCATTGTCAGATGGTGACTGTCATGTAGTTGCTGCTGCTGTCTTTATTATGACAGTGCTACAGCCTGTGACGTCACTGAAGCTCAGTCTCGCATCAGAAGAAGTGACGTTTTGGTCATAAGTTCAGAAACAAGTGTAACTACACAGCCTTTTGCAGGCCACTATGAGTCGGGATGGCGGAGAGGAATGATGAGGTAGAGGGCAGATTCAAGCCGGGGAGTGCACTTGAACAGTCGTAGTACTGACAGTTGTTTACTCAAGAAGCCCTTGTACAACATTCCAGCTGGTACCAGGGCCGCACTGTGTGCGTGCAGACGCAGGCCAACTACGGAATGCGCTGAGGCTCCAATCTGTCGGTCATGTCCATTGAAGTGGGTCACGGGCGGCTGTTGCCATGTGGATTTCCAGCAGAGTCGAACAACCAGCGCGGCGCAGGCCTCCCGAGTTTCGCCAGCTACGCACCCCTGCACATAGTCGTTGTCCCAATATCGTGTGCCTGGATGCAAAAGCCGACACTAGATGTCCCGATGCCGAACAGCAACATCCCGCTCATCGTCCAGTGGTAGACCAGGATGGTGGCCGATGATGTCTAGGTAGCCAGGAAGCAGTGAGTGCGCGCCTTCCCTTCTGGATCGTAGACAGCATGCAATCCGTCGGCCGAAGTACCTCAGAGGTCGGTGACTGGACGGACACCATCTCTCCGCATCGATGAAGTTTCCTCAAGTCCCACAGACACCACGCCACACGTATGCCGTGCTTCATGGCGGAACTTTATGAGTTAATCAGCAGACAGGTAGTTAGGTGTTAGCCTTGGTTTCTCTGAAGCTCAAAAGCTCATTATTCTCTCTAGTTCCAGACACAGACAGAGTGGCGGCATCACTGAATACTTTGATCCTCTAATACCGATTATTTATACCTTGTTGCTACGCTCCTGACGTAGTCCTACAAGGCGGGGTGGGAGGTTTGGGACGAGTAGGTTTGTCATACATTTGTCCTGTCAGCTTTGTCTAGCTCGCTCTGCTCAGAGCCGGATTGCTAGGTCGGTTAAATGTCTAACGTGAGAGTTTCCTGGCAGCAAGCAAGCCTCTGGGTTACAAAGGGTTACTTCACCCTGACCACACCGTGTTGCAGCGTTAGTGGTTCTGTGCGCCTCTGCCGTGACCGGTGTCGCTAACACCGTCTCCAGAGAGTTTTGATGTTATGTCAACAATACTGCCCAGTGACTCACTTGATTAGCACATCTACCACGCTGGCCCCTGCTGCCTGGTCGTGGTTGGAAAAAAAAAACAATAAAAAACTTATAATCCACACGCAGAACTTTTTCAGTGTGCATCAAAAGTAAAAAGATCAGAAATCCCCTTCATAAAAATAAATGCGTTACTAAAGGGTGTGGCTATCTCTACGTGCTGAGCGCACTTGGCAGAGATGGTGCTCTATGAAACGGTAGTAGAGCTGGATTGTGGCGATACCGAGAAAGTGCTGTTTAGAGGTCTGGAAGAAATCTTTTAGAAGGTGTTATACTGCAGTGCGCCTTTCGAGTGCAGCCCACGTATGCCCTAAAGGATTCAAATACAGAGATCCCGCAGGTCAGAGTATAAGATGCGAAAAATACATCCGCCGGAGCAGCTCATTAAAAACGTTCACCATCTCCAATGAAGAGAACATCATGATTAGTTGCACCTCTTAAAATTTGCATGGTTTACTGCAGTCCTTATTTCTCTACTTCTTACTTTAGACAATATTTCTCTGGCTTTGCAGGAAGATGTCAAGCTCTGCACATACGTCTAACAGCTTTGCTTCCCACATCAGCAACTGCCATTATCAAACGGATGCACTTCAACACCTTTTCTGCGGTTGTAACGGCTACCACGTTACTTCCAAAAGAATATGCAGTAGAAACACCGCGCAAACGTCAGGCAAAATCATCCGCATACAGTACATTTCGCAACTGACTTATAATTCAATGTTGATGTAGCTGACCACACAATGAACGAGGTCGTGTCCACATTCCCTTGAACACAACACACTGCTGAAGTGCTAGCGTACAGACGCCATAATTTGAGACTTTATTACTCGGTTTATCGTGTGTTTGCAGTTCCAGAGGAATCTATTAGTTCTTGAGACCACTATGTTGCAGACATCGTGGGATTTCGTCGCGCTGTTAATGCCAGAAATCGATTCAGTCGTGAAGTAATTATCCTTGATCGTTCTCTCGCTGATTTATAGAGAGAAGTTCCTATTTCCAAGGTTTGTACTCTGCGAGTGCAGCTTGAATTTTTGAAAAATGTGTTCAAATGTGTGTGAAATCTTATGGGACTCAACTGCTAAGGTCATCAGTCCCTAAGCTTACACAATACTTAATCTAAATTATCCTAAGGACAAACACACACACCCATGCCCGAAGGAGGGCTCGAACCTCCGCCGGGACCAGCCGCACAGTCCATGAATGCAGCGCCATAGACCGCTCGGCTAATCCCGCGCGGCTGAATTTTTGAGACAATAAACTTTAGCTCTTAACTGTTATGCAGACACCGTTGGATTTCGTCACGCTGATAATGACAGAAATTGATTCAGTTGTCGAGTAATTACCGTTAGTCGACCTCTTGCTGATTTACAAAGTTCCCAATGGTACTTCTTTCCAACACAGAATCCATTTTGAATTTTTGAGAAAATAGCGTTCCAGACATTACAGAGTGACTGTAGTCTGTTGACTGTGGATTTGCATAATCACATGACACTCTGTGGGTCTAATCTACTGCTTTTCATTACCTGTGAGTCACTTGTCTACTCAGAGTGCTTAGTACATCTTCATTGTACAGAGAATACAATTTTGGCTGGTAAGGAATTCCTTACGGTGATTTACAGTGCTTCCTCACATTTTCTCCTCCCATTTTTCTGTCTGTCATTTATAATAATCTTTATAAAAGTAATGCATACATACAGAGTGCCAAAAATGTAACTGTGCAGCGTAGTGAGGATATAATTTTGAACTGAAATGATAGTTGGCTTTCGCACGTGATCTTGTGTTGAAGGCCGATAAGCGACTCGGTTGTCTGTAGATGAGTAGTCCCACTCGCATTTCTCAAGAATCCGGTGACAGCACTGAAGCACAAAATCAAGGTCTTTAAGTTTGCGGTACAACAATTTTGTTGACATATTGCATCATTTCAGCACCGGTAATGACAAGTTACTTTTATGCTTAGCCTCTTGAGAAATTTTTTACTTGTTGGTCGCATACTACTTTTCGTTTTTAAACTCAGCCAAATGTTACCATTGAAACAGTCTACTTTTCAAAAAAAGATCCTATGCCTGCCCTTCCAACGTCACAAAACGGCCACAACGCTCTTCCTCAATGTACTTTATTGCAGTACAATGAAGTAAGCGTAAATAACAAAGTTGTAATTGACGTTGACCATAATGACTTTAAAAATTCCTATGATATCAACCATCAAAGTCTATACAATAAATACAGCATTAGTATACACGTGGAAACAACTTTATAACATTGAAAGATTGATATACAAATTTATGTTCACTGCTCTATGGCAAATGTCGGTGAAAAAAAAGTAGTATCATATCATTATAGGTTTTAATTCCTTGTAATACTTATCAAGAACTCCCATCCTAAAAGAACTCATCCTTTTTGATATGGTGAGATTACCCACGCCCACTTTCTGTGTCTGTCTTATTCACCTTTCCTCAAGTTATACAGCGCTGTCAGTAATACTTTTTTTCAAATCTTCGTCGTCTCCCGCATTTTTCCCCTTGTGTAATTTCTGCGTCAGTGAATTACTATCTTACACACATCTGTATTTTGTTTAAGAACTTATCTCTTCTTCTTACAAAGAAATTCTATAGCCTTCCTTCATGTACTTTGTATGATCGACCTGCAGCTGGTACTTAACCTGCTATATCTACGTCTACAAACGTCCTCCAGAAGTCAGCGTATGGTCGTGGCTGTGAGCACATTGTACCACTATTGGTCATTTCTTTTCCTGTTCCCCTAATTTCTCTTACCCTATCTTATCTTTGTGCACCTCATGCAGAATGTACATTGGCAGCAAGATAATCACTCTGCAGTCACGTTCATTTGCTGGCTCTCTAAATTTTCTGAATAGTGTTCCTCGAAACGAACATTGCCTTTCCTCCAGGGATCCCTGCTTCAGTTCCTGAGGCATCTACATAATACTTGCGTGTTGATCGAAACTATCGGTAACCATTCAAGCAACCTGCCTCTGAACAGATTCGATATCTCCCTTTAATCCAAATCGGCAAGGATCCCAGACACTCGAGCAGTACTCAAGAATGGGTAGCATTACTGTTCTATATGTGGTCTCGTTTGGAAATGAAGCATACGTTCTTAAAATATTCCCAATAACAACGCAGTCCATCATTCCCCTTGCCTACTACAATTCTTACAAGCACGTCCCACTTCATACCGCTTTGCAATGTTGCGCAGATACGTAATCGGTGTGACTGCATCAAGCAGCACACTTACTAATGCTGTATTCGAACATTACCGAATGGTTTTTTTGAACTCAAGTTCATTGTTGTTGTTTTGTGGTCTTCAGTCGGAAGACCGGTGTGATGCAGCTCTGCATGCTACTCAATCCTGCGCGAGCCTCTGAGAGATTGTAGTGCAGTCTAATTTCTGATACAGTTATCCTTCTTAATGTTGTTAGGGAAGTTGATCTTTATTACTTGGTTGCTATACTGGATATGACCTGACTTCAGTCATATGATGAAATTGTTGGCAGTAGTTAACGCTCTTGCCTGTGTGCTCTAGTGAAGGAATAGCGGTAAGCTTCACTTCGTTCATAGGAAGAGGGTGCCGAGTTGAACCACTACAGTAAAAGTGCACGGCGGCTGAGGGTCGACGGCAGCGTTTTTCCTGCAGGACCTGGGTGAACACATTTGTGGACTGCCTAGACACGTAGGATGGCGCCAGTCGGTCGGCAGCCGCATCCAGGTAGGCTGACTAGCGCCGAGGAGTCGCTGCAACTGTGTGCCGACCATTGAAGACTGTGAATAAAACAGAGGATGGGCCCTTGTTAGGCAGGAAGCCGATGAGACGACAATGTGTTTCTGCGAATTTCCGCGGGACAGGTCAGTGGCGCCCAGATGTCCAGACTCTCCTACAAATACATATTTGTGAAGGAACAAGGCTTTTAGCGAGTTTATGGCCTTGTTTGGAAAGTTAGAAATGGACGCAACGGGGGAGATAACGATCTTTTTATGGACAGCTGTGGTTCCATCCAGGTCACGATTTAGCAAAGACATGCCATAAACGTGTGGGAAAGAGGCCACAAAACTGAATATTTTTTCCTTTTCTCCCAATTAGTTTTTAAAGTCGCTGATTGGTCAAATATATGAATGCAGAGCAAGAGGCACTCTCCCAGCTTCGAATGCTGTGCTTCAGCTCGTGATTGGCGTGTGCTGGTGGGAGTGGCCTAAGATGTAAATGTGCTATGCTACCGATCTGGTGAGCAAAGCTGAGAGAAAGAGAACTGGACACTTTTGTATTGGCGCTTCGCTAGTAAAGAACTGCAGGTCTTTACCTAAATGGTTAGACATGTGTCCTTTGCTAGTGTGCCACTTAGAGAGCCTGTGCCAGTCACCATATGAACTGTCAGAGGTAATGTTTCTAGCATCATGCACACAACAGGTGATGCGTCAGTATATTTGTTTGTATTGGGTCGGCTGTCTAAACATTTGACACATTCCATCATGCATAATCGTGGCACGTAGTCAAATTGGTTTGGCAGACCAGCAAATGGGTCTACCTGCACACTGGAATCCACCGGGGTTTCAGAGGCTCATGGGGAAGTAGCTGTGTTCCGAATTAGCCGAATGCGAGACTGCGTACTTGCATTTTTTCGGTTGCGCGCCATTAATAACAGACTGCTGCCATCCAAGACACCATTCGCTGAATGCCTCTTGGTGTGCCGCCCTGATCAGAAGGATGCTTCTCAGTACCCTGTTCTTTGGAACCATATTTTTCTTTATGGAGTAGTAGGGTATAGATGCTTGATTGTAGTGTAACTTTCGGGCCATATCACGGATTGACGTGTATGAAGTCAGATAAACTGATTAGTGTTCTGGTTAGTGTAGTGTATCGATCCCCAGCTCATCACTTTGTTAACATAGACTGCATATCGTTGGAAGTGTTTGTCCAAATAAAAAATAAAAAAAGTTTGTGCGCTGTTTCTTAAGTCATTTGTCTTTGATTTTGTTTTGTGATGTTAAGAAAGAATAAATCTGTTGTTATATAGTCCATAACTTCTCCCAGTGTTATGATTAATATTACCTTTGCCATTTTTACTAAAATATTGATTACAATCGAAAGTTGGAAGCTTGCACCTTTTCATCTCCAAATAACTACTGCAACCTACATCCTTCCAAATCTGCTTACTGTATTCATCTCTTGACCTCCCTCTACGATTTTTACCTGCCTCCCATCCCTCCCCCCCCCCCCCCCACACTTCCCCCCAATACCAAATTGGTGACCCCTTTGGTCGAGCGGTTCTAGGCTCTTCAGTCCGGAACCACGTGGCTGCTACAGTTACAGGTTCGAATCCTGCCTCGGGCATGGATGTGTGTGATGTCCTTAGGTTAGTTAGGTTTAAGTAGTTCTAAGTTCTAGGGGACTGCTGACCTCAGATGTTAAGTCCCATAGTGCTTAGAGCCATTTGAACCATTTGTGTCAGAATGTGTCCTATCAACCCGTCCCTTCTTTTGGTCAATTTGTGCCACAAACTTCTTGTCTCCCCAATTCTGTTCAGCACCTTCTCATTAGTTACGTGATCAACCCATCTAATATTCTTCTGTAGCATCACATTTCGACAGCTTCTATTCTGTTTTTGTCTAAACTGTTTATCGTCTACAAAAAAATGGCTCTGAGCACTACGGGACTTAACTTCTGAGGTCATCAGTCACCTAGAACTTAGAACTACTTAAACCTAACTAACCTAATGACATCACAAACATCCATGCCCGAGGCAGGATTCGAACTGGCGACCGTAGCGGTCGCGCGGTTCCAGACTGTAGCGCCTAGAACCGCTCGGCTACCGCGGCCGGCCTATCGTCTACATTTCACTTCCATAAATGGTTACACTCCAGACAAATACTTTCAGGAAAGACTTCCTAACACGCCAGTCTACATTCAATGTCAACAATTTCTCTCCTTCATAAATGCTTTTCTTGCCATTGCCAGTCTACATTTTATATTCTCTCTACTTCGGTCATCATCAGTTATTTTGCAGCTCAAATAGCAAAACTCGTCTACTAATTTTAGTACTTCACTTCCTAATCTAATTTCCCTGGCATCACCTCATTTAATTTGCCTACATTCCATTTACCTTGTTTTGCCTTTGTTGATATTCATCTTATATCCTTATTTCGAGACAACGTCTATTCCGTTCAGCTTCTCTTTCAACTACTTTGCATCTCTTACAGAACTATGATGTCATCAGCAAACCATAAGGTCTTTTTTTTCCACTGAACTTTAATTCCTACTCCAAATTTTCCTTTCATTCCTTTCACTGCTTGTTCCGTGTATAGACTGGACAACCTCAAGAATAAGCCACAACGCTGTGTCATTTTTTTCAATAATTTATATCTTCTTGAGACTGATGTTACGACATGCTCCAGCAAGTCCTTTCTTGAGAATCATTTTCCATCCTGCACTTGTAACATAGGAAACATCCTCGATTATTAATCTTAGGTCTTTTAATTTCTGTGCGCCTTACATTTTTTCTATCTATTGATTCTTCGGGTGGGAAGATGAAATTTCCTGGATCCCTTAACAGAAAACGCCCACTATTCCGGTAAAGAGGTGTAACAAGTTTCTTCCATCACTTAATCATTGTAGCAAGTATTTTTTGCTTTCATTTTTTCGCTTCTGACTTTGTATTACTCCACCTTTTACTTGAATAAAATTCCATACTCCGAACATACAGCTCCAGTAGGATTATGATAAAAGGAGCACCAAAACGTTATTTAGAAATACGTTCTTTTGTTTTCTCATCTCATCTCCCGTATTCCGTAGTTGTCTCCGAATTTACTGCTCATTTTTTTTTTAATGCTGCCTGATCGTCGGTGGCAATTTGGGCTGGTCGCTACACCCACCTCGTCGGACTGGTTCTCGCCCACAGTCTGAGATAAGTAATGACCACGGGTTCAAACAGCCACGGACGTCAGAGCATGTTTAGGAACTCAACAAGGCGCCGCAACCTCTGACAGAACGGACTGAACGTAGGCGGAATGAGCAACACCTCTCAAGAGTTCCCCAGCTCTGCTCGACTCTTTCAACTGGCTAAGGAGGAAAAATGTTTTCGAATAGCCATTGAAACTTTACAGTGCTTTTCTAAGTTGCGCTGCAGCAGATGAGCTGAACTCAGTAACCACGTATCAGATACCTAAGTGGGCAGACAAAATTAATAATAAGCTTAGACTTCTCGCAGGCCAATCTGTTATCTGTATAGGAGCACTTTCTGAAAGACTGTGCTCTAATATTTAGTCGGATCGTACAAGAGAACATTCCCAAGTATAAAGAAACGATATTGATGAAACTCGGTAGATACGTAGACGGGTCGAAATAATGCAATACATATTTTTTAGATTTTGCCCAGTTTCATTTTTGAGGGGTAAAACACACCTCAAAATTTGGAATACAAGGTTGAGAGAATAACATCTTCGAAATCATGATGTATAAAAGACGTGTTCCACATAAAAACTGAAATGTAATTAACGTTCTGGAAAACTTGCAAACCTTTTGCAACAATTCGTAATTTTTCAAAATATCCCACCATAATTAATTAATTATGAGAAATGAATACTCTTGTTACAACATAAATTAAATAAGCTTTTATGCCCCATACATATACGTGTAATAAAGGTAATTTCCTGAAATACCATTTCGGAAAATAGGCTGTACACAACGTGATGTTGGAGTTTATTCAATGCACCTTATTAAAGTATCCAAACATTTATTACTATTGTAATTATTTAATTTGCTTATTTTTGTTTTATGTTTTAAATTGTTGTATTATATTCAGGTCTTTCTTTACTTTACCATTTCATATAAGTGTATTTTGTTAATTTAAAGTAATAAGTAATTCACTATTATGATATAAAATCATTACAATAATGACACTCTGTAAAGAAAGGCTTAAAACCTTACTGCTTTACACCATGCCCATACAGTAAACTAAATTTCTTCACTTAATACACTCGACGTACAACACAATAAAGAACAAAATTCAGCAGGATTTCGAATTGTGGCTGATGATCCTCTACATATCCTCATTTTTACTGGGAGTATTTTAGTACAAGGAACTTGTTCACCTCCTGATCCCAAAAGACTCGAAGGCGCAGGTACAGCCGTGGAACGTATACGCTTTTGGTGCTGGAAGGGCTTCCTGAAAGAATTTTCAGATCTAGTTCTACTGAATGACTATGATGTCAGTCTCAACTAGAGAAACAATACAATCAAGCTGCTGTCTACTAAATAATCAGTTCTCTTCTGCAAGGTTTCCAGTATACTGAAATACGTCTGACACAAATCATGATATTTATCATTGTTATCATTTATCAGGTGGTGGTAGGGTGTTCCTCGAAACTTCACATTATTAGGAAAGTTGATTATACAGGTGTCAAGAACCTTAATTACATTTCAACTTTTGTGTGAAACATGTTTCTGTATATCATGGTTTCAAAAATATTATCCTCCAAAACTAATAAGCAAAATTACCTTTCTCTTAAAAATGAAACTAGCCAAAAAGGAAAAAATATGTATTGCATAATTTGAGCCTCTACATACCCGCCAAGTTTCATCAAGATCGTTTGTATATTCATGGGTACATTACCTTGATAGCAAGATTTCTAAGTGGTACAAAGATTGGCAAGTCCCTTTAAATGTTCAGAATTGTAATGTCGTTCACTACAAAAAATGAAAAACACAACGTTGTACCTTATGGTTCAAGTATGACTCAGTCACAATTGGAGTGTCATCTCACACGAACTTCTGAGTGTCACAATTTGTATAAAATGAAATGATAGCACGGATTCTGCAGTGGGTAAAGCAGGACTGCGATTCATCGGTAGGACAGAGGGAAAATACAATCGATTTTACACAACAGTAGTTTAGCCCATGCCTGAATGTGTGAGACCCATACCAAATAGGAAAACCGAGGGATACTGAGCGTGGGATATTAATACGTGGGAGTGGCCACGTAGATGCTAAAAACGTGAACTGGTAGATGCTCGAAAATCGTCACGTCGTCAACCATCAAGGGAAAGCCTTCGTAAAAAGTTTCAGGACGTACAATTTAGTCACCATTGTAGGAGTATACTACAATTCTACAACTCGCTACTCATCACTCCCGTAGGGGCGGCAAAGACGAGATTAGACTAATTACAGATTGAAGAGAGGCAGTTAAGCAGTCATTCTTGCTCCACTCCATATGCGAATGGAGGTGCAAGAAGCCTTAATATGTTGTACAATGAGAAGTACCCCTTACTATACACTTCATGGTAGTTTGCGGAGTACACATGTACATGAATACAATGGTGCAGTGGTTAGTATACGATATGACGCGATTGCCGTACAAGGCATTTGATGTAGCACATATAATGTACAGCAAACATGTGCTATTTCGACAGAAGAAAACAGAGACTGCTCACATTAGTAATGGACTATTCTGAGTTGACCGGTGTTAGTGTGTGACTTGTTTTAGATCTTGAACTGTCCCTTCATCCTTCTCCACATGAACTCTATCTTTTGTACATTTATGTACCCTGATTCCACTGGATCCAGTTAGCCTAACGCAAGATTTTAAATGAAAACAAGTACACTGTGTTGTGGATATCATCATGCACGAATATTTTTTTAAGGGTTTATCAGTGTAATACAAGACAGCTGGCATGATTGTTAATAGTTTTACTGAGTTCAAAAGATCATGTATATGACCCTGTATCATTTTCTTTGAATATATTACATTATGAAAACTGAAATATAAACCAGTAAAATTTGTTCAAAGACTGTCGACTGTGGTATTGACAAGTAACAAATCATGAAGCGAAAAATCATCATATTAACTTTTACAGTTGTTACACAACACTGCTACGGTCCGGCCACAGATGCTTTCTTGCATTAACAGCACGATGTCTTCTTTCTTTCTGTCATTTGAAGACGGACACAATGAACACCTCTTCTAGCGACCAACTGTGGTGTTACTCTTGTTACTGCTGTTCTGTGTTTGAGGAAGATCCAGGTGTATGGATTTCTGAAGAAAGGCATTAGATGTATCGATCATAAATGGTTGGATCAACTCCATTAATAGTTCCTTGGTGAAAAGTTTCCTCTTGCGCAAAAGCTCTTCGTGATTTGTGGGAAACCGTGTTGAGTTACGAATAAGTGCATGTATAGTTAATGGTCTTTCCCCATGAACCGTGGACCTTAGTGGGGAGGCTTGCGTGCCTCAGCGATACAGATAGCCGTATCGTAGGTGTAACCACAACGGAGGGGTGTCTTTTGAGGGGCCAGACAAACGTGTGGTTCCTGAAGAGGGGCAACAGCCTTTTTAGTAGTTTCAGGGGAAACAGTCTGACTAATCTGGCCTTGTAACATTCACCAAAACGGCCTTGCTGTGTTGGTACTTTGAACGGCTGAAAGCAAGCGGAAACTACACCCGTAATTTCTCCCGACGACATGCAGCTTTACTGTATGATGGCATCCTCTTGAGTAAAATATTCCTGAGGTAAAGTAGTCCCCCATTCGGATTTCCGGATGGGAAATACTCGGGAGAACGTCGTTATCAGCAGAGACAAACCTGGGTTCTACGGATCGGGGCGTGGAATGTCAGATCCCTCAATAGGGCAGGTAGGTTAGAAAATTTAAAAAATGGAAATGGATAGGTTAAAGCTAGATGTAGTGTGAGTTAGTGAAGTTCAGTGGCAGGAGCAGCAAGACTTTTGGTCAGTTGAATACAGGGTTATAAATACAAAATCAAATAGATGTAACGCAGCAGTAGTTTAATAATGAATAAAAAAATAGAAGCGCGGGTAAGCTACCACAAACAACATAGTAAACGCATTATTGTGGCCAAGATAGACACAAAGCCCACGTCTGCCACAGTAGTACAAGTTTATATGCCAACTAGCTCCGTAGATGATGAAGAGATTGAAGAAATGTATGATGAGATAAAAGAAATTATTCTGATAGTGAAGGGAGACGAAAATTCAATAGTCATGGGGGACTGCAATCCGATAGTAGGAAAAGGAAGAGAAGGAAAAGTCATAGCTGAATATGAACTGGGGAAAGGAATGAAAGAGGAAGTCACCTGCAAAATTTTACACAGAGCATAACTTAATCAAAGCTAACATTCGCTTTAAGAATCATGAAAGAACGTTGTGTACGTGGAAGAGTCCTGGTGACACTGGAAGGTTTCACATAGATTATATAACGGTAAGATAGAGATTTAGAAGCTAGGTTTTAAATTGTAAGACATTCCCAGGGGCAGATGTGGACTCTGATCACAATTTCTTGGTTATAAACTGTAGACTAAAACCGAAGAAACTGAAAAAGGTAAGAATTTAAGGAGATGGGACCTGGATAAACGAAAAGAACCGGAGGCTGTAGAGAGTTTCAGAGAGAGCATTAGGGAACGACTGACAGGAACAGCGGAAACGGATAGAAGAAGAATGGGAAGCTTTGAGAGATGATATAGTGAAGACAGCAGAGGATCAAGTAGATAAAAAGACGAGGGCTACTAGAAATCCTTGGATAACACAAGAGATACTGAATTTAACTGATCAAACGAGACAATATAAAAATGCAGTATATGAAGCAGGTGAAAGAGAATACAAACATCTCAAGAATTAGATCCCCAGGACGTGCAAAATGGCTAGAGGACAAATGTAAGGATGTAGAAGCATGTATCACTAGTGGTAAGATAGATACCCCTACAGGAAAATTAAGGAGACCTTTGGAGAAAAGAGAACCACCTGAATGAGTATCAAGATCTCAGATGGAAAACCATTCCTAAGCAAAAAAGGGAAAGTAGAAAGGTGGAAGGATTATATAGAGGGTCCATACACGTGCGATGTACTTGAGGGCAACATAACGAAAATTGAAGATGACGCAGATGAAGATTAAATGGGAGATATGATATTGCGTGAAGAACTTGACAGAGCACTGAAAGACCTGAGTCGAAACAAGGCCCCAGGAGTAGCAACATTGTATTTGAGCTATTGATAGGCTTCAAAGAACCAGTCATGACAAAACTCTTCCACCTGGTGTGCAAGATGTATGAGACGGGTGAAATACCCTCAGACGTCAGGAAGAATATAATAATGCCAATCCCAAAGAAAACAGGTGTTGACAGGTTTCAAAATTACCGAACTATCAGTTTAATAAGTCACAGTTACAAAATACCTGCACGAATTCTTTACAGAAGAATGATAAAAACTGGTAGAAGCTAACCTCGGGGAAGATGAGTTTGGATTCCGTAGAAATGTTTGAACACGCAAGGCAATACCGACCCTACGATTCATCTTAGAAGACAGGTTAAGGAAACACAAACCTACGTTTCTAGCATTCGTAGACTTAGAGAAAGCTTTTGACAGTGTTGACTGGAATACTCTCTTTCAAATTCTGAAGATGACGGGGGTAAATTTCAAAGTGAGAAAGGCTATTTACAGTTTGCACAGAAATCAGATGGCAGTTATCACAGTTGAGGGGCACGAAAGGGAAGCAGTGGTTGAGAGGGGAGTGAGACACGGTTGTAGCCTATCTCAAATGTTTTTTAGTCTGTATATTGAACAAACAGTAAAGGAAACAGCCGGCCGCGGTGGTCTAGCGGTTCTAGGCGCTCAGTCCGGAACCGCGCGACTGCTACGGTCGCAGGTTCGAATCCTGCCTCGGGCATGGATGTGTGTGATGTCCTTAGGTTAGTTAGGTTTAAGTAGTTCTAAGTTCTAGGGGACTGATGACCACAGATGTTAAGTCCCACAGTGCTCAGAGCCATTTGAACCATTTAGTAAAGGAAACAAAAGAAAAATTTGGAGACGGAATTAAAATCCATGGAGAAGAAGTAAAAGCTTTGAGGTTTGCCGACGACATTGCAATTCTCCCAGAGACAGCAAAGGATCTGGAAGAGCAGCTGATCGGAATGGACAGAGTCTTGAAAGGAGGATGTAAGTGAACATGCTTATCTGGTTAGCTTATGCATCTCTTGGTCTCGCTCTACTGTACTGGAGCGAAGCATGGAGAGTAAAAAATAGTAGAGCGACACCAAGAGATGCATACGCTAAGCAGATAAGCATGTTCATCTTATATCCTCCTTTCAATACACTGCCCATTCCGATCAGCTGCTCTTCCAGGTCCTTTGCTGTCTCTGACAGAATTGCAATGTCGTCGGCAAACCTCAAAGCTTTTATTTCTTCCAGAACGATTTCAGCAAGCAATTACGATGTTCTACAGACTGCCTCATCGGATTGTTTTAACCGATGCTCTTGAATTACTAAGGCTCTCACTCTGAACCGAAACCCAACAGTAACTTTGTGGTGGCCGTATCTAGACCTGCGCTAACAAAAATGTAATTAATGTGTGACTGTTTGAAGGCATTTCATGGCAGCGATTGATCCAGGAACCGACTGTATCATCAGATCGCCAGCAGGTTTTCTTTACTTTCGGTAAGACAATGCATCACCACGGGATGCAGACTAGAGAACAAAAATTAATTGCAGAAATGAACTTACATCTATTGGCAACGGGATGTCCGGGAAACCGGCTGGAATGAATGTATGATTCGAAATATCCCTCTGCTTGTTCCTTTATACCACCTCCGCTCCCTTTTACAGGCTTTTGTTTGTTCAATGCCTATTAAAGTAATGTAGCTGTAACAGTAACTATTCTTACGGATGGATGTTTCAAAGTGTAATTTACGTAAGAGTGTGACGCTATGTCCTTATATTGTGCTGGGGAGCGTTATCGTGAAATACGACCTGCATTAGTCTCAAGACCGCGATAAAGAAAATTATGTCTACGGCCAAGTAACCAGTCACCAGTTTATGACTCTGTTTATAGAGGTGCGTTGAGGAGCCGACGACTCCGGGATCTCACGTTAAATAATCTGCTTAAGAAGGATAAAGAATTTGCTAGTTATTCGCGTGTTAACTAAATAATTTTCATAAGATTCTTGTAGACTGGGCATATTCATTCGCCGGATCAATGAACTCATTTAAACTCGTTGGGCACGTTCGTGACACGAAGGCAGAGGTGATTATGCGAAGTGCAGTTTCCTGTTAAGTGAGGAAAGACGCAAACCCAGAGGAAGCATCAGTGTGGTATGATGCCACGTCTTCTAACATTCACTCGCATATCGTGGGAGACTGAGTGAAGAGATACTATTTATGAAGCCAGTGTCGCATCACTGACCGCGACTCTAGTATTTTCCGTTGCGTGGCTGTTGCTACGCACTCGGTGTCCACCTCCATCCGATAGTCGACGTCTACTTGCTGTCAGAAAACGTAACATTCAGACGGAACAGCCACACAATCACTAGTATTGACTCAGCGCTTTTTTAATTTGTTGGTCGAACTTGACAAAGACATGCGGTGACCGCCTGCACTGGAACTGCGCTACATTTACTCTCCTGTATCCGTTAGAGTGTTGCACCATGTAACACTTCCCAAACTTTCCCTGTGAGAGAAGTTTAATATATTTTCTTATTTTATTTTTAAATGATAGCTTTCAGTTTATGTATTTTGCCGTCTTTCTCTGAACGTACAAAAATTAATTTGGAAAATGCCAAAAACTATTCCAAGGTACAATGGCTCTGAGCACTATGGGACTTGACATCTACGGTCATCAGTCCCCTAGAACTTAGAACTACTTAAACCTAACTAACCTAAGGACATCACACAACACCCAGTCATCTCGAGGCAGATAAAATCCCTGACCCCGCCGCGAATCGAACCCGGGAACCCGGGCGCGGGAAGCGAGAACGCTACCGCACGACCACGAGCTGCGGACTCCAAGGTACAACATGCCCCTTTACCTAGGAGCAAATATGCTACTCAAATTTAAGTGTTGTATTCTACGAAATTTTGTCAATACCGTATTTAACATCATATGTGTTACATTTTTACTCTACTACCCATCAGTAATCATAAGCCAAATAAAATTAAGAAGTATTATCGAAAAACAGTTACAAGTTTAAAACATTTTGATACAGAAGATACTGGCGACCAACACAAATTTCCATTTACGAGAGAGGGATATTTGTCAAGACATTAAAGAAACTCAGTTCATTTGCAAATATCATGTGTTCCTTGGTAGAAAGACCTCTCGTTTCAAGGATCAAGATGGTACGCGATTAACAAATCACGGTTTAAACATGCACACGGTACGTAACTAGTTTTGAAAGTATACATAATATTATTCGCGATAAAACTCGTCATGGACTGTGCGGCTGGTCCCGGCAGAGGTTGGAGTCCTCTCTCGGGCATGGGTGTGTGTGTTTGTCCTTAGGATAATTTAGGTTAAGTAGTGTGTAGGCTTAGGGACTGATGACCTTAGCAGTTAAGTCCCATAAGATTTCACACACATTTTTTTTGTTTGTTGATAAAACTCTGTAACTGAAGTTAACAATGACCTCGAAAAAGCTTGTATACATTACAAGTTGCTTAGATATGCATAACTCGTAATATTTAAAAACGCTACACGCAACACAATCTGAAGTCTCACAACAACAGAAACAGTATAAAATGCTGGAAAGTGCTTATGGAAATCTGTCCTGTGCGTTTCTTCACGTGATTTTAAAGTCACTAGATTGTAACACTGACCAAGAAATCTCACGTGTCCCTAGCTACAGAATTCTCCAACTCAACTCTCCGCCTTAACAGTTGCAACTTAATAAAGGTACTTTCTTTCTGTGCAACCGATGACGTAAGATTGTTGCGTAGCTGATTTGCACAGCTTACTGAATTCTAACTTACATTTGTAATTGGTTTCGTAAATAAAAATTGAGAATTCACTGATGAGCCAAAACATTATGATCACTGTCCACCGTGAGGTTGTATGGTGCCTAGTGGAGCTGAGACCACGTGACGCGGTAAGAGAAGTATATCAGCGCAGCAAAGACGAATAAGGGAATCTTTCTAGTGGCGATAAGTGGCACAAAAGCGGAAATCCGCCGACTTAAGCGATTTTCATCTACATCTACGTGATAACTCTGCTGTTCACAATTAAGTGCCTGGCAGAGGGTTCAATGAACCACCAAAAAGCCAGATTGTTGTGGCCCAGTGCGTGGGAGCGAGCATCTCGGAAACGGCGAAGCTGGTGGGCTGTTCACGTACGACTGTCGCGAGCGTCTATGGAAAATGGTTGAAGAACGCTGAAGCCACGAGTAGACGACAAGATGTTGGAGGTCCATACCTCATCGCAGAACATAGGTATCGGAGGCTTGCCCGCTCTTTAAGAAGGGCAGGAGGCTTTCTGTGGCAGATCTGACGACAGAGTCCAGTGCTGGGGTAGGAACAAGTGTTTTGGAGCACACCATTCAGTGCACAGCGCTGAACATGGCGTTCCGCAGCAGAGGACTAGTACGTGTTCCCATGTTGACGCGACAACGTCGTCAACTGTGATCACAGTGGGCTCGGGATCATCGAGACTGTACCGAGGATCAATGGAATCGTGTCACCTGGTCGTATTAATCCCGTTTATTGTTAAAATAGGTCGATGGTTGTGACCAGATACTCCGTCATCCAGACGAACAGCCTCTCACAACTTGTAGTGCGCCATGGACGCAAGCCTGTGGGAGCAGTATCATGTTATGGGGGACATTCATCTGGCCTTCCATCGGCTCTGCAGTAGTAATCCACCACGACAGATTTTGGACTATCTGAACAAATTAGGGACCACCAGTAACCCCTTACGCTTGATGTCTTCCTCAACAGCGGTGGCATCTTCCAGCAGGATAACTGTCAGTGTCACAAGGCCAGAATCATGCTGTAATGGGTTGAGGAGGTTGGTAGTGAACTCATGTTGAGGTCTTGGCCATCAAATTCTGCTTCTCTGAATCCGATGAAACCCTGTTGGGACGCTATCGGGCGCCAGCTCTGCTTGCACAAACCAACCTCTCGTACATTACGGGAAGTGTGTGACTCGTGCGTAGGCACCTGGTGCCACAAATCTCTGGAAACCTATCAAGTACTTGTCGAATCCATGACACGCAGAATCACTGCTGAACTGCGTTCCAGAGGTGGGCCAACACGCTTTTAAGTAGGTGGTCATAATGTTATAGCTCATCAGTTCAAATGGTTCGAATGGCTCTGAGCACTATGGGACTTAACATCTGAGGTAATCAGCCCCCTAGACTTAGAACTACTTAAAACTAACCAACCTAAGGACATCACACACATCCATGCCCGAGGCAGGATTCGACCCTGCGACCGTAGCAGCAGCGCGGTTCCGGACTGAAGCGCCTAGAACCGCTAGGCCACAGCGGCCGTCTGGCTCATCAGTCTATCTGTTCCACTGCAGAAGAAAGAACAATTAATTGTAAAAAAAATGCGAACCACGAATTTGAGGAGCTACTGCACCATTTAACCCGTATTAAGTTGAGTGATATAAATTGTAGTCTCCGATGCAGGATATTTGCGGTAGACAATATTGCGAGCTCTGTCTATCTGTATATACTGGTGTGCAAAACGTAAGGACGCAACTAACCTTAGCATGATGTGTCTTTGCCAAGTAACATAGCTGGATGAAACTTGGACCATACGCAGAAAGAACTGCTACAGTATAGTTCAGAAAGTATGTGACAGAAATGCACAATGAAAAGAACAGAAATGTCTCTTTTATTCAAAGACAATAGTTACACTGGGGTCACCACGGTTCGTGGTGGCCCCTGGGAATTAAGAAAGACGGCATTCTGTTTTTAATAGTGCTTGTGATCACAGTGGACAGCAATGCATCACGCTCCCATGCTGGTCACAACGTTGGTTAGGAGTTCTTCTCATAGGGCGTTCCATTTCCCCATCAGTGCAGTTCACAACAGCTGGAAGGTCGTGGCGCATGTGGACATCGTACGTTTATGTTGTTTCTGTAGCCATTGCCTGTCATGCGGATGGAATTCTTTAGTTGGAATGTTTAATTCAATTGATTAATTTGAGCCAGTAATATCTGGCACGAGTAAAACATCCCCCATCACATCAACGTTAAAGGAATTCATCTGACTACCAAATTAAACAAAGGTCTCATTAAACTCAGTTTACTATACGTACATAAGCAAATTCCCAAGAAACAGTTTTAACGATCTAGAAATCAATAAGCTAGTGCCTTGGCAAACTCGCATAGGTGGTGTGGAAATACACTGCTGGCCACCGTAAATGCAACACCAAGAAAGACAAGAGGTAGCACAACAAGATTTATTTTGTAGATAACATGTTGACCAAGTATCAAATGATTACGTTTACAGACGTCTGTGACATGTGGTTCCTGCCAGAATCAGTAGCCAGAGTAGCCGCCATTGTTGGAGATCACCGCTCCCACACGTCTCGGCATTGAGTCAAAGAGACGTTGGATGTGTTCCTGGGGTACAGCAGCCCAAGCAGCTTCCACACGTTGCCAAAGATCATCTGGTGTGGCAGCTGGGGATGTAATCTGGGTCACTCGTTGAGCAACCATGGCGAAAGATCCGGAGAGCGAGCAGGCCAGGGAAGCAATTCAATATGGTTATTGACGAAGAACCTTTGGACAATGCGTGCCACGTGTGGTCGCGCATTATCCTGTTGAAATATGGCTGTGGCCGAGCCCTGAGGGTAAGAAAGGACAACTGGCTCCAGCATCTCGGATACGTAGCGCCGGCTATTTAAAGTACCGGCAATGCGTACTAGAGGCGTGCGAGAGTAATATCCAATACCGCCCCATACCATAATACCCGGTGCAAGACCAGTGTGGCGGTGCATAATGCAGCTGTCCAGCATCCTCTCTCCACGGTGTCTCCACGCTCGAATCCGACCATCGTGGTGCTGCAGACAGAAGCGTGCCTCGTCAGTAAAGACAACGTCATTCCATTCTGCCGTCCACATCCGTCTGTCATCACACCATTGGCGACGGAGACGTCTGTGGTTCTGCGTCAATGGTAGACGAAGCAATGGACGTCTTGCGGACAGACCACTCTGCTGTAAACGGCGTCGAATGGTACGCGCAGACACTGGATGATGCGTTACAGACGCAATGTGCTGTGCTGAGCGATCCGTCACTGCCATGCGCACGATTTTCCTATCAGCACGTGCAGTGGTGCACCGAGGTGAATGCGATCGACCACGTCGGTCCGTCGTACCCTCCTGCATCCAACGGTCACATATCCGCATTACAGTTGTTTGGTTTCATCCAACACGACTAGCGATTTCTCTGTATGATAATCCACAATCTCGGTAAGCCACTATACTTCCTCTGTCGAACTCGGATACTTGATCAAAAGATGTTCGCTATTGTCTACGAGGCATAACTGATCGTCTTGTGAAACAACCACAAGGTAAACACACGTGCCGAACGTACACTCGTCGAAATCGCCAAGCCTTAAATGGCGCTATGAGGTGGCGCCACAGGCGCGCGTGATGTGCGTCCGCGCTGAAATTCTAATCAGTCGCATATCTCATCGCTGCAAACCCATAGTGTAAATTTCACTTGATTCGGATGCTTCCTTCAGGGTGTTGCATTTACGGTGGCCAGCAGTGTATAATTCAAGTGGACCCGTGTCTGCACTAAAAATTTAAAGTCGTGGGAGTCATACCACAATTGCAGTATGTTAGTGCATCATCATCATCATCATCATCATCATCATCTGCAGAAGTCGGTGTGCTCATTGCTGAGCGTCGTGTCCCCATGAGCCAACCGTATCCATCCTGGACGGTGAGATGTGGTGCTTGTTAGCACGTTGCTGTGATTGTAACGTGCTGGCGGTTGGCGGTGGAAAGTGCTACCTGCCTGCCACACTTACCTGCTCTACACTCAACCGATATGCAGGTTGATATAAGCCATACACTGGTTTTACCCAGCTAACCACAGTAATTTAAAATCCTCTGTGTTTACACAACTGTTGCATATACTCGTAAATGAGAGCAGTTATCATCAATCATTTGTCACCTAAAATTAATTAAATCTCCTACAACACATATATTGTTCCGTGTAGGGACATCTTCTTTACAAAAGAACGCCACCACAGTAAGTAAATTATTTAGTTACGTAGAAGAAATCGGTCAAATTTATTGTTTGTGGGTCACCTTTCCTAATTTGTTGTAGGACTAAAGAAAAGCGAATTAAGATTTATGTTTTTAAATCTCGTGTTTATTTTCTTCAAATTTTATGTCAATTAGATAAACATTTTCTCAGAATGACTCAGTTGATATTTACTTATTTTATGCTTAAATAAGAAACAAATCGTCTCTGCAAAGAAATCTAACAAATCAAATTTCTCAACGGAAAATCTGTGTTAAATCTTATGGGACTTAACTGCTAAGTTCATCAGTCCCTAAGCTTACACACTACGTAACCTAAATTATCCTAGGGACAGACACACACACCCATGCCCGCGGGAGGACTCGAAAGGATTCGAACCTCCGCCGGGACCAGCCGCACAGTCCATGACTGCAGCGCCTGAGACCGCTCGGCTAATCCCGCGCGGCTTTTCTCAACGGACTGCATGCTGATGTGCTCAAAAGTACAACGGATGATGGCTACAGTAAAGGTCACTTGGTGAAGACTGTTCTGTAAACAGGTGGTAGATACCTCTAATTGAACAGAAGGTTGCCATGGAACCACGACTGGCTCTTGAAAATCTGTGCAGCTCGAATATGCAAGTTAAAAACGGATCCGAGATCCAAATAAGTAAAGACACTGAAATCGCAACTTGTGAGCTTCTCAGAGCAAAAGCGGCACTTACTCCATTGATCCAGGGACAAAATGCGACAGGCCGCAACCAGGCGCCTCTCTGTCTCTCTCTCTCTCAGAGCGACACACAGCTGCGACTGACTTGTGTTTCTCCGCGATCACAGAAAACTATGGCTAGGTGTGGAGTATTCACAATTTTAGCCACAGCGACGATCGAGAATTCATCTCAGCACGCTGAAATGCAGGGCAAAATTTCTGCACTATCACTTACAGCTGGCGAGAGGTTGGTATACTGTATATTTGGTGTCGAGACTCACTGGTTCAGATATCCTTGTTACAGCGCCTATGATGACCCTTCTGATTGGCTGACATCATCCAGACAAGTAGATTTTGGGATTTCACCACACTGAACACGGCACAGATTTGGTGTCGTGAATTAGCAACTTCTAACAGGAAATGCAGATTCGTCACACAAAAATGCTGTAACTTCCAGGACCTGTGCTGCCTCGTGGACAACAGAAAATGGCCAGGTTGTGACCAACACATCTGCGAACCAGCAGTCCAGCAGGAGGGAGTTGGGTGAGGAGGGGAGGGCGCTGTATTCATAGTGGTTGTGACCAACCAGGTCTGTCACCACAGTCTCACAGACCTGCTTCAGTCAAGGGGAATTAACGAATCTTACTCCAGAACTCAGTAATCATGGACCCCCACCTGCAGCAAAAGAGATATATGTGACGATAGCTCCACATCATCCTATCACCGCCTGTTTTTGAAAGAATAGAATCACCTTTATTCTGATCTTCGATAAAAAAAAACTGCCAAATGGCTCCACATCAGAAAAGAATTCTTTTCCAGATTAACCATTGGAAGTTAAAAAGTCCCAAAATTCCCAGCAGTCTTCCATCCAGTGATAAGACAGAATGTAAAATACAAGCTATGGAATACCACATTCCTGAATTGATGAAAAATTAATACAACTGCATCTTTAGCCTGGATTTTACATAACAGGCTTTTAACGACATTTAAAAGGATTTAGTAACATTATCTAACTATATCCACCAAAACAGTGTTCCAGATTATTTGAACATGTGTACCTTTATAAAGAGTAAACTAATACTTACCCAATTAATCATTAATGAAATAAGCTTGTAGTGGCTGCTGCATTCGGACAGACACAAGCGTAAAGCCAATAAAAGCAATATTTAAGCTATAAATTACTTGAGCATGATCAGCTCCAAAAAGTGTTGGCTTGCGCGTTACATATTACTCTAAAGTCTCAGTGTGTAGTGTTGTGGATGCTCAGTGGTTAATAAAACAATAAAAAGATATATTTACGCATAAGTGTTTCTACAAATATTTGCAGCTCAGTGTGGCTACATTACTCGCCCAAGGCGAGAATGGCGGAGGGGCATCACTGATGGTGTGCAGACCGCGTTTACTGAAGCATTCTCAGCTGGCTGAGGCACGCCGGGAAGGAGGATCGCGGCCTGCTGCCTTTTGAGGAATTTCTGTCAGGTAGGCACCGTGCCAGTCCCGTTTCTCTGTTCTTCTCAACGTTAGCCTCTTTAGACGGCTATTGCTTTAATCACGGGCAGTACCGCCATTTCTGAAATATTCAGAAATTCCTGTGAGCCCAACAAATCTTGCTTTTATTTTTCTTTACAATCCTGTGGGTCGATCCCATCATTTACTATTAAGTGAAAGAGGAACTGTGTTGTAGCTTTTACTATCTGAAATGATCTCCATTCCACAAAACAAACATTGTTTACACTGTAACTTCCTGGCAGATTAAAACTGAGTGCCGGACCGAGACTCGAAATCGGGACCCACGCCTTTCGCAGGCAAGTGCTCTACGAACTGAGCTACCCAAGCACGACTCACGCCCCGTTCTCACAGCTTTACTTCTGCCAGTACCTCGTCTCCTACCTTCCAAACTTAACAGAAGCTCTCCTGCAAACCTTGCAGAACTAGCACTCCTGAAGGAAAGGATATTGCGGACGCATGGCTTAGCCACAGCCTAGAGGGTGTTTCCAGAATGAGATATCAGCGCGCACTCCGCTGCAGAGTGAAAATCTCATTCTGGAAACACCCCCTAGGCTATGGCTAAGCCATGTCTCCTCAGTATCCTTTCTTTGAGGAGTGCTAGTTCTGTCAGGTTCACAGGGGAGCTTCTGTAAAGTTTGGAAGGTTCGCGACGACGTACTGGCAGAAGTAAAGCTGTGAAGGCGGGGCATAAGTCGTGATTGGGTAGCTCAGTTCGTAGAGCACTTGCCCACGAAAGGCAAAGGTCTCGAGTTCGAGTCTCGGTCCGGCACACAGATTTAATCTGCCAGGAAGTTTCATATCAGTGCATACTCCGCTGCAGAGTGAAAATCTCGTTCTGGATTGTTTCCATTGCCAGCAACAATGTGCAAAAAGAGAATGTCAAATTACTTTGTGTAATGAAAGCTAGAAGAATAATTGATTGTTCCCTCCCCCCCCCCCCCCCCTTCGCGAAAAGAAAACCATCTTACATCTGAACATGCAACTGATACTCTCAGTCTAAATGAGTCTTGGTAATAGGCAACTATGAGTTGGTGCTTCTACATGGTCAGATCGGCAAGAGTGACTAAACCTATTACCTGCATTTACGAAACAATTCGTGTGGGTGACAGCGAGAGTCTACACACACATTATACCAACATAAACGTCTCGTCTAGAACACTCAGCGCCCTCTTGGTTTGGACTAGCGGCTGACTAGAAATATCATTAAGAAACACAGATGGCAATTTCCTTGCGTCATACACAAGCAACCGGTGGTAAGCCCAAATACGCTGTGTGATCAAAAGTCTCCGGAAACCTGGCTGAAAATGACTTACAAGTTCGTGGCGCCTTCCATCGGTAATTCTGAAATTCAATATGGTGTTAATCCACCGTTAACCTTGGCGACAGCTTCCACTCTTGCAGGCATACGTTGAATCATGTGGTGGAAGGTTTCTTGGGGAATGGCAGCCCATTCTTCACGGAGTGCTGCACTGAGGAGAGATATCGATGTCGGTAGGTGAAGCCTGGCACGACGTCGGAGTTCCAAAACATTCCGAACGTGATCTATAGGATTCAGGTCAGGATTCTGTGCAGGCCAATCCATTACACGGACGCAATTGTCGTGTAACCATTCCGCCACAGGCCGTGCATTATGAACAGGTGCTCGATCGTGTTGAAAGATGCAGTCGCCATCCAATTGCTCTTCAACAGTGTGAAGCAAGAATGTACTTAAAAGATTAAAGTAGGCCTGTGCTGTGATGGTGCACGCAAAACAACAAGGGGTGCAAGCCCTCTCCATGAAAAACACAACCACACCAAAAAATCCCCGCCTCCGAATTTTTACTGTTGGCACTACACACGCTGACAGATGATGTTCACCGGGCATTCGCCATACTCACATCCTGCCTATTACACTTTACGACCCCTCTTCAATTGTCGGCGTCTGGCAGTCAATAGACGAGGTCGGCCTGTACGCTTTTGTGCTGTACGTGACCGCATGGAACACGCCTATCTCACCACTGACTGCTAGTGTTAGACACATACGGTTACTGTCAACAAGTATGAGCCTGAAGATGGAGTTGCAACAACATCGAAACTAGTTGCCAGTGAAACCAACACCTTAATACAGCTGGAGGAATTTTTAACATATCCCATAGTCGAAGCTCCTGGAAACGAAGTTCATGTGAGATCTGTCAGCGAACAATACAGACGGTTCCAGTAGCTCGCCGCTGCACTACTTCACCTATAACAGTCTAAAATATGTATTTGCTTCCAAGCAATGATAGTATCACACGGGCATAAAGAATTAACGCAACAATGTGTGTGTCAAGGACACACACAGATTCTCGTAAACCACAGGCGAATGAAGCAAAATATTCCTCCAGAAACGCAAACGCATGTCTTAACCTGTTGTTGTTGTGGTTTTCAGTCCTGAGACTGGTTTGATGCAGCTCTCCATGCTACTCTATCCTGTGCAAGCTTCTTCATCTCCCAGTACCAACTGCAGCCTACATCCTTCTGAATCTGCTTAGTGGATACATCTCCTGGTCTCCCTCTACGATTTTTACGCTCCACGCTGCCCCCCAATACTAAATTGGTGATCCCTCGATGTCTCAGAACATGTCCTACCAACCGATACCTTCTTCTAGTCAAATTGTGCAACAAGCTCTCTTCTCCCCAATACTATTCAATACCTCCTCATTAGTTATGTGATCCACCCATCTAATCTTCGGCATTCTTCTGTAGCACCACATTTCGAAAGCTTCTATTCTCTTCTTGTCTAAACTATTTATCGTCCATGTTTCACTTCCATACATGGCTACACTCCATAAAAATACTTTCAGAAACGACTTCCTGACACTTAAATCTATACTCGATGTTAACAAAATTTTCTTCTTCAGAAACGCTTTCCCATTGCCCAGTCTACATTTGATATCCTCTCTACTTCGACCATCATCAGTTATTTTGATCCCCAAATAACAAAACTCCTTTACTACTTTAAGTGTCTCATTTCCTAATCTAATTCCCTCAGCATCACCCGACTTAATTTGACCACATTCCATTATCCTCGTTTTGCTTTTGTTGATGTTCATCTTTTATCCTTCTTTCAATACACTGTCCATTCCGTTTAACTGCTCTTCCAAGTCCTTTGACGTCTCTGACAGAATTACAATGTCATCGGCGAACCTCAAAGTTTTTATTTCTTCTCCATGTATTTTATACCTACTCCGAACTTTTCTTTTGTTTCCTTTATTGCTTGCTCAATACACAGATTGAATAACATAGTGGATAGGCCACAACCCTGTCTCACTCCCTTCCCAATCATTGCTTCCCTTTCATACCCCTCGACTCTTATAACTGCCATCTGGTTTCTGTACAAATTGTAAATAGCCTTTCGCTCCCTGTATTTTACCCCTGCCACCTTCAGAATTTGAAAGTGAGTATTCCAATCAACATTGTCAAAAGCTTTCTCTAAGTCTACAAATGCTAGAAACGTAGGTTTTCCTTTCCTTAATCTTTCTTCTAAGATACGTCGTAGGGTCAGTACTGCCTCACGTGTTCCAACATTTCTACGGAATCCAAACAGATCTCGCCCGAGGTCGGCGTCTGTCAGTTTTTCCATTCGTATGTAAAGTATTCGCGTTAGTATTTTGCAGCTGTGACTTATTAAACTGATTGTTCGGTAATTTTCACATCTGTCAACACCTGCTTTCTTTGGATTGGAATTATTATATTCTTCTTGAAGTCTGGTGGTATTTCGCCTGTCTCATACATCTTGCTCACCAGATGGATTTCAGTAGTTCTAATGGAATGTTGTCTACTGCGGGGGCCTTGTTTCGACTCAGGTCTTTCAGTGCTCTGTCAAACTCTTCACGCGGTATCATATCTCCCATTTCATCTTCATCTACATACTCTTCCATTTCCATAATACTGTCCTCAAATACATTGCCCTTGTGTAGACCCTCTATATACTACTTCCACCTTTCTGCTTTCCCTTCTTTGCTGAGAACTGGATTTCCATCAAAGCTCTTGATATTCATGCAAGTGGTTCTCCTTTCTCCAAAGGTCTCTTTAATTTTCCTGCAGGCAGTATTTATCTTACCCCTAGTGAGATAAGCCTCTACATCCTTACATTTGTCCTCTAGCCATCCCTGCTTAGCCATTTTGCACCTCCTGTCGATCTCATTTTTGAGACGTTTGTATTCCTTTCTGCCTGCTTCAGTTACTGCATTTCTATATTTCCTCCTTTCATCAATTAAATTCAATATTTCTTCTGTTACCCAAGGGTTTCTACTAACCCTTGTCTTTTTACCTATTTGATCCTCTGCTGCCTTCACTATTTCATCTCACAAAGCTACCCATTCTTCTTCTTCTGTATTTCTTTCCCCCATTTCTGTCAATTGTCCCCTTATGCTCTCCTAAATCTCTGTCTTACCGTTATATAATCTATCTGATACCTTTTAGTATCTCCAAGCTTCTTCCATGTATACAGCCTTCTTTCATGATTCTTGAACCAAGTGTTAGCTATGATTAAGTTATGCTCTGCGCAAAATTCTACCAGGCGACTTCCTCTTTAATTTCTTGCCGCCAATCCATATGCACGTACTACGTTTCCTTCTCTCCTTTTTCCTACTCTCGAATTCCAGTCACCCATGACTATTAAATTTTCGTCTCCCTTCACTACCTGAATAATTTCTTTTATCTCATCGTACATTTCATCAATTTCTTCGTCATCTGCAGAGCCAGTTGGCATATAAACATGTACTACTTTAGTAGGCGTGGCCTTCGTGTCCATCTTGGCCACAATAATGCGTTCACTATGCTGTTGGTAGTAGCTTACCCATACTCCTATTTTTTTATTCATTATTAAACCTACTCCTGCATTACCCCTATTTGATTTTGTATTTATAACCCTGTATTCACATGACCAAAACTCTTGTTCCTCCTGCCACCGAACACCTGCCCGATTAAGGGATCTGACATTCCACGCTCCGATCCGTACCAAAGACAAAAAAAGGAATGCTACATACAGAACATGTTAAAATAAACGCCTATTTCTAGGACTGGATACACTACTCTCAGGAGGGCTACAAAGTCATCAATCCTGTTTTAAGATGTTTAGAATGCAAACCCTTGTCTACATCCATTATCTGCTCTGTTATCAAATCAGTGCTGCTCGCTACTGCCTGAAGCAGGATACAGTAATTGTGTCATTCAAAAAGCTCCGTTTTTCTCGCTCCCACAGCGCCACCAACGCTCCCTGATTTTGAGAATTTTCTTCTGCATCTACCCTGGCTTTTTGCCACGCCTCTTCGGCTTAGAAGCATGGCTACTGCTACCTTTATACTATTTTCCTCTACGTTAGTGTTCGCATGCTCTCTGTTCCAACCGTTCCCGTGTTGGCACGTGTTATACGCTACACCGTCTCTCTTATCCTCATGTTCGAAACCAGCAAGGTCAAATAGAGATAATTTGGAAACCTCCACGCCGTTCTTTTGCACAACAATGAGTGCTCGTTATTGCTCTGTTGCCATCGAGTTTAATAATATCTGGTTCTGCTCAACACTGGTAAGCAGATGATTCAGACTTCGATTCTTTTTAAGAATTTTGTCCAAATATATGTCGTGGAACTGGAAACGCTTCACTGCAATTGTAAGAGCTTTAATAATACTCAAGTTTACCACAATCTTTTCCACCGGCGACCAATGTAACTACATGGCTTAGGACTCAAAGTCCTCGGTCGTTGCCAGTCTTGTATTACTGAAAACTCCCAACCAATAACGTGGCCACTCAAGTGGTTACTAATAAATTTTAGTTGTACTGGGATAAATCAGTTGCTTGTTAGGCTAATTTTAAATTGGGCCATCCGAGTTTCGAAACTTAGATCCTCGCCTACAATGCACATCAAAATTTTGTGTAAGGAGGTGTGTCTTTTATCAAATGACTTCTCGTATCCATAGACATACCCTGAAAGCGTCTGCGAATACAACAAGTCATTTGATAAAAGACACTCCTCCTTACACAAAATTTTGATGTCCACTGCACGCGAGGATCTAAGTTTCGAAACTTGGATGGTCCAATTTAAAATTAGCCTAACAAGCTACTGATCTATCCGAGTGCAACTAAAATTTATTAGTAACCACTTGAGTAGCCAAGTTATTGCTTGGGTGTTCTCAGTAGACAGACCCTGAAGCCGTTTACGCCTTCTTAGCTGAGTGATAACGTGCTTGCCTCCCATGCAGTGGGCGCCGGTTCGATTCGCTGCCGAGTTGGAGATTTTCTCCGCTTGAGGACTGGGTGTTGTCCTCATCGTCATTTCCTCTTGATCGCCAGCACGCGAGTCGCCCAATGTGGCGTCGACTGAAATAAGACTTGCACTCGACGACCGAACTTCCCCATATGATGCCTCACGGCCAACAATTCCGTATGCTCACTTTATTTCATTTTCCTGGAGCCATACTCGCTTCTCTAATAGAGCCTCCCTCTGTACCGGATGTACTGCACTTCTCGCACACAGTGTTCACATTCTCAGCTACCTTTAAAACCAGCCCCGCCTCTTGCGGCGTTTCGATTCCACTTTCCAAATTTTCTATTTCGTGTTCCATGAAACTATTTTACGAGGGCTACCCAAAAAGTAATGTCCGTTTTTTTTTCTCAGCCGAAAACAATGCTAAAAATGCGAAACGTTACGTATGTGTTACTTGAAGTCTCCTGAGTGAGCGTGCCAAGTTTCCTTCACTTCCGACAGATAGCGTAACTGCAGGACAGTTTCAAAATTGTGTCTGTAGGTGATGTACATTACAAGCAACGTGCCGTCGTTGTATTTTTCTTTGCAGAGAAAGAAAGTGTGTGGAATATTCACAAACGCTTGTGCAATGTCTAGGGAGCATCTGCTGTCGACAGAAGTACAGTTAGTTGCTGGGCACAGAGGGTGAGGTCATCAGAAGGCGCTTCGGTGGAGCTGCAAGATTTGCAGCGGTCGGAGACACCATTCACGGCTGTCACATCTAACATGCTGCAGCGACCTAATGTTGTCATTCGCGAGGGCAGACACATAACGACTCGGCATTTTGAGGACGATGAGGAGGTGAGTCACACAGTGAAGCACTGGCTCCGCCACCGGACAAGGACTGGAACCGACAGGGCATACACGCCTTGTTTCACGCTGCAGGAAGGCCATAGAATGGGATGTAGATTGCGTGGGAAATTAGGGTGTGTAGATAAAACACCATTCTTTCGTATGTGTAATTCTCATTAGGTTCAGTAAAGAATTTTTGAAGATCAAATATGCGATGCATTACTTTTTGGGCATTTCAATGAAATGCACTATATCGGTCATTTCCAAAACTGGTCATTCATCCAGATTTTGCACTCCTTGTGCAAGCTCTTCATTTGTGTTTTTTTGTATTTCCACACCTGATACTGATGCTCTATTAAACTGTGAATCCTTGCCCACAATATTCCCACTATCTGATATACGAGGGCCGTTCAGGAAGTAACCTCCGGTTGATTTAAAAAAATACACCAAGTTAAATAAAAATATTTTAATATATACATCTTACAACTACATCTTTGCACTATTTTTCTACATAGTCTCCATAGCGATTGAGGCACTTATCGTATCTCTTCACAAGCTTTGAAATTCCTTCTGCATAAAAATCACCCGCTTGTGCCTGGAGCCAGCCTGTGACCGCATCTTTGAGCTCTTCGTCGTCATCAAACCGCTGTGACCCGAGCCATTTCTTCAAATGCATGAAGAGGTGATAATCACTTGGCGCCAGGTCTGGGCTGTAAGGTGGATGGTTGATAACGTCCCACTTGAAGGACTCAAGAAGGGCCGTTGTTCTGCGAGCAGAGTGAGGACGGGCGTTATCGTGCAAAAAAACGATACCAGAAGTCAGCATACCACGGCGTTTGTTCTGTATAGCCCGTCGTAACTTTTTTATTGTTTCACAGTACACGTCTTGATTAATGGTCGTACCACGTTCCATGAATTCAACCAACAACACCCCTTTGGCATCCCAAAACACCGTTGCCATCAGTTTTCTGGCAGAAAAATCTTGCGAGGCTTTTCTTGGTTTGGTAGGCGAATTTGAATGTGCCCACTCTTTGATTGTTCTTTTGTCTCAGGGTTCACGTACTTAATCCAGGTTTCGTCACCGGTCACGATTCTGTTTAACAATGGTTCTCCTTCGTCCTCATAACGTGACAGAAAGTCTAATGCAGAGGCCATTCTTTGAGTTTTGTGGTGGTCGGTAAGAATTTTGGGCACGCATCGTGCACAGAACTTACGGTAACCCAATCTTGCTGTCACTATCTCGTACAAGAGAGTCTTAGAAATCTGTGGAAAACCAGTAGACAACTCCGACATTGAGAAACGTCGATTTTCACGAACTTTTGCATCAACTGTCTGAACGAGTTCGTCAGTCACCAATGATGGTCTACCACTCCTCTCTTCATCATGAACGTTTTCTCGTCCACTTTTAAATAAACGTACCCATTCACGGACAACTCCTTCACTCATAACTCTTGGTCCGTACACGGCACAAAGCTCACGATGAATAGCTGCTGCAGAATATCCTTTGGCTGTAAGAAACCTTATGACAGCACGCACTTCACATTTGGCGGGGTTTTCTATTGCAGCACACATTTCAAACTGCCACAAAAACAAACTAGCGCAGGTACGACGTTCACTCGACCACGGCTTGATGCCGACTGACCTGTTGAGTGCGTGAACGCACAGATGGCGTCGCTACTCCCCCCACAACCTGCACTGTGACCAATCGGAGGTTACTTTCTGAACCGCCCTCGTATTTAAATGTGGCTCCGCCACTTCTGGTGGCTCAATTTCTCTTTTCCGATTTTACGTATCGTGTTTAATCGAAAGGAACTCAAAGAATCGCACTGACTCAGTCGCATCTGAAACTGGCCATTCCTTCGGATTTTGCAAAAAATGGTTCAAATGGCTCTAAACACTATGGGACTTATCATCTGAGATCATCAGTCCTCTATACTTACAACTAACCTAACTAACCTAAGGACATCACACACACCCATGCCCGTGGCAGGATTCGAAAGTGCGACCGTAGCAGCTGCGCGGGTCCGGACTGAAGCGCCTAGAACCATTCGGTCACAGCGGCCGGCCAGATTTTGCACTCTTCGTGCAAGAGCTTCTTTAGTGCCTTCTGACGTTTACACATCTTCTCTTTCGGCCTGGAGTAACCTGTCAACACTGCTTTTCACTCTTTTCAAGCGTTTCTCGCTTTGCTCTTTAGCAATCTTGAGATGAGATTTGCTCCTGTTTCCTATTTCGGCTATCACCTCTCATAACCGGTCTCTTCACCTTCCTCCATTTCCTTTAAGTACTGTTTAACCCTTAGCGGCTTCTCTCCTATAGCTCTAGAAATCGAACTGCTCTGCGCAAATTTCGTTTTTCTTTTGCCAACCTGTTCACGGCCACACAGCTCGTAATCCTGTTCGCTTCCCTGGGTTCCAGACATGCCAACTGTTGGTACTGGCTGTCCCTCAGGAAGTTCAACAATAGTTTATTCCATCCACACTTTTGTCCTACATATTTTGTACAGTCTCTCTAAAATTAGCGCTATTTGCTCTTTCAATACCTTAGAAAGATGCAAACCTTATTGGTCAACAAACAAATAACACATAAAATACAATAAGCAAATGAACGCCCTATACACATTAAATATCTTCACACACACTATCTTTACAGACAGAATCGTTAAGAAAACAAAAACCCCAAATTACAAATAAAACACATATTTCTCGATAGCAAAGCTGTCGCTGCAGAAAAACATTCCAAATGAGTGAATCGGTGACTCCAAAATAGTTGTTACAACAGTATTCCGCTCATTAAATTGAGTTTCACTGTGCCATTTCTGACTGCAGTTGTCAGACCATACCAGAGGTAGGAAGCTTGGAAGGGTCGCCTTAAGAATCGATGCTTCAGAAAAGCTTTATAAGCTGCAACATTTCGAATAAAACGGTTTCGATAACTGTCTCCACCATCATCAGGAGTTAAAATCACCGACTACTGGGGCTGACACGGTGTTCTGCTTAGTACTATCTGCCTACCAAGCTTATCTGCTCAATACACAGGAGATGAGCAGATTAGTGTAATCCTTATATTGGCTTAACATAGGAGATTGCTGATCACTGTAAATGAAAATCCTCTGTGATTCCAAACCTGTACATGCTGGTATAGATAATCTAAAGTGTAAATAGTATAACAGTATATGGTAGTATAGATACTATCCTTTCCTACCCTAAAGTTTCGCACGTATTTTTCCAAAAATTTTAAAATTTTGGATCATTTCAAACTGTCAGACGGTTTCTCTAGTCGCCTAACCCTATCAAGTTGTCATAATTTTGGTTAAGCCTTGCCTTCACTGTGGAACGGAACGAAAGATCTGCCACTCTGGTGCTTTTGTTTGATGTGTACCTGGAAACAAGTTCTGTGCTCAGAATCTTATCTGCATCACACCTTTGTGGGGTCTCGATTTCGATCTGTGAGCACCGGTGAGTGTTGAGAACTTGTGCTGTGAGAGAGAAAGCCACGCACCCTCCCTTCCCCCTTGTTCCTGCGGCCGCCGCTGTCGTGTGGCGCTCACCTCGCGCGCCCCAGACGAAGCGCGGCCCGTCTCTCTAGCACCCGCTTTGTTTGAGCGCGATAAATTAGCGCGGCGGCCGCCAGGCAGCGCTGGCATCGCCGTTTAATCGGTTTCGCACGGTCGTCTCCATTCGTTCCGCTCCCTCGCCTCTTGAGTTGTCTCGCTACGCCTCGCCGTGTGTGGACGTGTGTGTGTGTGTGTGTTTGCGCAGCTGGAGAAAGCTGCAGCGTACTCGCAGTGCCTGGACGCGGGAAGCGCAACCCACTGACACGGCAATCGCTCGCTGTTGAGGCCACTGAACTTCACAGAACGCGCCTCGGCGTGAGGGCTGCCGTGAGAACCAGGGAAGGTGTGCGAATCAGAAGTCTCTCCAGAACAAATGAGCGGTGGGAGCAGAAAAAAATAGCAAATCAAGAAATTTAATTTCTACATTGCAATGAGGAATTTCAAAAAAAAAAAAAAAAAAAAAAATTAAAAAGTGCGAGAGGGAGAGATAACAGTTTCTCCGTGGTTGTTATCATTAATGCTTAAAAGAATAGCTCAGCTAATGCGACGGCATACTTTTTACATTAGGTAGCTACGGACTAGAGCAGCTAGGCTGAAAAAAATGGACTGTAGAAAAAATAATGGAGACTGCTTACTTTTCTGATTATTTTTGTTCTTTGTGATTAGGTGCAAGGGAACCTAGAACGTGAAGACTAAGGCTCCAATGTGTTTCCTGCAAAACCTCTTCCATTTCCCACAGACTCCAGGTCTTTGCAGTTCTTCTTTTATTCCCTCTACTCACTGTTCCTCAGCTCTTAACACGGACGTTCCACCATCAGTACGACACGAATGGCAGTATGTCGCCATTGATGGTACCAAGCGAGAAGGCACAGTGGTAACAAACTAGACTAGTAACTGGAAGGGCGATACTTCAAATTACAGTCTGGCCATGCAGAATTACGTGTTCCATGATATCCCTAAATCGATTAAAGCAGATGCCTCGATGATTCTTTCGAAAAGGTACTGCCAATTTCTGTCCTCATTCTTCTCAAACGCTGCAATAGTCT
Organism: Schistocerca serialis cubense; assembly: GCF_023864345.2. NCBI lineage: Eukaryota > Metazoa > Arthropoda > Insecta > Orthoptera > Acrididae > Schistocerca > Schistocerca serialis. Next base: position 221,152,804 of record NC_064646.1, on the reverse strand, counting down.
GGAAACAGAGGCATCAGGACGTTTTGTTAGTGTGGATTGCCTACATTCAGGGGCAAACCTATTGTTCTCTTCTGACTGGCAGGTGCTAACCTATTGTTCTGTTAAGAGGATGATGACCCCCTGGGGATAATTCGACCTTTTGACTGACAAGTCCTTAACCTCTTGTCCAGTTAAGTGGTTTTCTATCTCACCCTTTCCTCTCCTTCTAATTTTTCTCCTGTCCCCCCCCCTCCTCTCCACCACCTGAAAACTATGGAATATTGTTTAAACAATTTAGAGAATATGAGGAATATTGTTTATTTACACAATTTATGGTATATGAAAAGGTGTATAGAGTACAGTTTATTTACTTATATAAAGAATTTAGTAGGAAATCGATTCTGACATACGGAAAATTGTTTAAACAATTTAGACAGTGTGAGACCTTAACTTTTCCCGACTAATTGAATGTTCAAATAATTTACGGGTTTGCTGCCGAGTGACATCGTTGACCACCGCCGATATTTCGACAGGAGCACACCCTGCCATTCTCAAGGCACAACTGCAACGAGGAAGCAATGTGCCTTCCTGGCGCACTTTCTTGCGGTTCATTTCACAAAGTGCTACTGTAGGGTACAGAATGTCACATCTTGAAGATGTCACAAATGTTGCTGCAGAAGATGTGCAACAATTTGCTTCACACAGTTTAAAACTACCCAAAATAAAAAAAAAATAAAAAATCAGCAGTGTGTCCATAAACAACAGTGTTATGTTTTTGGTGAGAAATTACAATCAATAATCCAAACCTATTATTATCTGACATCATGACTGAAAGCGATGATGTATGAAATGACAGCTGGAATTTCAAATTTTGATGTGAATTTATACCGTCACGGTTGTAGAGTACCTGAGCACTACAGGTCTGCTAAGTGTACTTTCCTTTTTAAAGTGCTATAGAATTCCTAAATTGATTGGTTTTCTCTGCTATATCAGGACAAAGAAGGAGGGAGGAAAGGCACTACCACATGATGGGATAGTAACAGCAATAACATCAAATGCCTCTGCAAGACAGAGTCTACTGCAATGTATTGAGAAGCACTAAACACGAAACACTTAAATCACGATCCAGTCATAGCAGAAATTGCCATGGCTAGGTATTGGAGATCGCTGAAACACCCACACATCCCGTGCGCTTATGTACCTAGATCCAAATGCCATCTGCCTCAATGCTCAGAGGTTTGTGAAAGCTAAGAAGATGGCCATTGGTCGACCCCAGAAGGCAACATATGTAAAGACAACAAAGCGGAGGGCTCGGATTGGCCCAAAACATAAGGAGTCACTTATGTCAAGGTAACAAAGCGCCAATAGGGAAGGGACGGCGGAGGTGAGCAGTTGCCTGTCGGACGTAGGTCCTACTGATCATGTCAATATATGCCTCATAAGTTAAATTGTGGCACTATTTAGAGTTTGTTAAATGTGGCAATCATTGTTTTGGTGCGATATGCAAGTGTAAGACCATTGAAATCTGCGTGCAGCGCATGTAAATGATAACTGATTGTGTAAACGTGTTTTGTAAACTACCACCAAGGAAAAATACTAGAATTAAAAATGGCATCCCTTTAAACAACGTGCGTGCTATTATTCGATCAGTAAATCCTGTTAAACTTTACATCATCTATACCTTTATAGTCGTTCATCCGGATCCTGTGTCCAACGAATTCAAAACTAGTGCTTCTACTGGTCATAGGGGACATTATAATCTGAAAGACATAGTTCAATGTATTTCAGGTACCTACAGCGAGACACGACGAACGTGCATGTCTCCACCAGTAACTTCACCGAGTTCATACGAAATATCACCAAGTGATTCTGTGAAGATCTTGCTAAAGTAAGGGAAATACTGTAACCTGGTGACATTACCGGAGCATGCCAAGAAGAAGAAGCATCACAGGAAGCTGCCCAGCTGTCCAGCTGTCCAGCTCAATCGGCACATGACGTAGTCACATGTGCTGCTTCTTCAGTCTGTTAAATATTGCCTCCCCCCCCCCCCCCCCCTCCATTTTCCTGACATGTTACCTGGTGATTTCTTTCCCTTTCCTTGTGTGAACAAACTATTGTGTGACAGATATTTCCAGAATAACGATGAGGTCATTTTAGAGATGGAATGTTTCAAAACACACAGAATGCAGATGTTAAAATCAATGTCTCTCCCAAGTCATCATCACTGGGAAAAATGCCAAGTCTATCCAGATTCCGTCAGCGAGGAGTCGATTGGACAACCATACAATTTAGCACACAGCGAGCACGACAGAAGTTATATCGCAAGAAGCAGAGTGAAGGATTATTACACATATCGCAAGAAGCAAGGTGAAGGATAATTACAGTGACGGGGTTGATGGAACACACCCACTGATCCAGTGATAAAGGTCAGCATACCTGACGCCAAATGGAAATTAGAATTTCCTCACAAATTCTAGAATATGGTTGCAATCGATCAAGTTCTGCGGCATCGTATCGTGTCCTGATGGGTAGGGAATGAAGCACTCATGTTCAGTCAGAAGACTAGTTTGATAGAGCTCTCCCTGCTAAGTTATCCTGTGCAAACCTCTTCATCTCTGCGTACCTAATGCAACTATATTCCTGTCACCCTTTTTAACTTTCTTTCTGTTGTCGGTCGTTGGCCTCTTTCAATAATTTTTACCTCCTTCCCCTAGTAACAAAATTTACAAACTCTCGTTTCCCTCTACAGCTCCTCCTGCCCTTGTCCTGCCCCTGCACTACACACAGCACCTTCCATTAGCAGTTTTACAGTTGCTTTATAATATGTTTTATTTCGAGGCATATTTTCGCGAATTCCACGTCTTTGACTGTCGCTCAAGTTAGACTCTAGTGACGCTTGTACATGTAACTCAGTCTTCGCTATAGTCGTTTTCGTTTTACTGTCTGACTATCAGAAAATTCAAGAGGCTCAACTGTCATTTCAGGAACCCGTCTTCTGTGATACGTTTTGCTTAGGCCTTACTTCAAGATTAGAGCTTATTTAGTCAATCAGTTAAAAATTATCTTCAATAATATTTCCTGGTGAAACTTCAATTTTTCATTGTCAGTGCATCTCTGTGGAATGCGTCCTAACTCAAGGTAAGTTCCATTGAATAAAACCAATAGATAATGTGCTATTAATAACTGAATTATTTAAGAAAGGAAAACGATTATAATCTTAAAAAGTGAATTTGAATCACTTACATATCCCATCACTGAATTATTTTAGAAATGAAAACGATTATAATCTAAAAAGGTTATTAAATTAAAACATAAAATGTAAGTCTTCGTAATCTTATCAGGAGATAGTATTTCAGAGTCAAAATTCAGGATATTTTATTATGTTATTTCATTAACCTGCTGCACATATTAGTTTTAAAGATTCAGATTATTCAGTTTCAAGACTACAATAAACAGAACGTTTACTCAAGCCAGCTGTCACCGGATAAGATCAGTGTGATTATGTCATATTGAATACAGCACTTGCTACTCACCTGATATTATAAACTGGCGACCATGACCGGACGAATATTTTGTGTTATTATCTGATGTTTGATCACATATGTCTGTATTTTCTGTTCAGTGTTCAAAAACTATTAATAGTACAGCCGGAAACCAAGAGGAGAAAGGAATTCGCCAGTGGAGAACAAAAACTGCAAGCTTAAACCTAAACGCTTCATATAGACTTAACTTGCCACTGGATAAATACTTAGGATAACTAAAGTTTCAGCTCTGTGGGTGTTTGTAAGAAGCGTTTAACGTTTCATCCAGTGCCGAAATTCCTGTAATTTTTGATGAAAATTTATGGACTTTGACAACAGTAGTTCACATGTGATCAGAAAAGCTAGCTAAGGAACCAAACGAGAACAGTACTGACAACTGGAAACTGCTGTGGAGGAATCCACGTGGCAAGGTCATCAGTCAGCTGATGTGATCACAGTAATCATGAAAAAGTGAGAAGCTGTGTCATTCATGATGATAAAGTGCCACAAAATTCGGGTATAGTGTCACAGCACCAACAGAACATGTCATCTGATTTGACAAAATTGCCCAAAATCAGAAGACAAAGGCCCTAGAACAGGACAGTATTGCGTGCAAAATCGAAGAACTTGCAGGAAAGGAAGTTGCGAAATTAATTGGACACAGGCAGACTGATTTGTCCAGAACTATTTGCAGATTTTCCACAAAGAAGAATAACACAGAAACGGAAAAGGAGTAATCTCTGCATGAACAATATAAACTATTTGCAGATTTTCCACAAAGAAGAATAACACAGAAACGGAAAAGGAGTAATCTCTGCATGAACAATATAAACAGCAAGGGAAACAATTTTAGAGAAATGCCTGGATATACAAAAGAATACGCAGATAGAGCAAGTCATAGAAGCTAAAGTTCGAGAGGTAGTTGGTAAAATTACGGACAACATAGTGGAACATGACTTCATGGAGAATCAAATCGAGACTGAGTTGTGTAACACGAAGAAATGGCTAGACTAAGATTTTTCAGTGTTCCAGGAAGCTGCCCAAGAACAAGTCGGTGATGTAATAAGAGAACTAGCCAAAGTAAAAGATATCATACAAGGTAATCAATGGTAGGACAAAGATCAGAAGATAGGCATATTTCTGAACCTGTGTTAAGTCAGCAATAATGCAGATAGTAAGAGTCATCCACAGCATTGTTGCATAAGATATAATATAGTGCAGCAGTACGACACTGATATTATGAAAATGTTAGAAGAAACCTTGGTACGCGACAGGAAATTTCAAATTTTTGCACCAGATGAAAGAACAATACACTTACATCTACATGGATACTTTGCAAATCACATTTAAGTGCCTGGCAAAGGGTTCATCGAATCACCTTACAATAACACTCAACGACAACACCATCTGCCAACAACCTAAGATAGTTGCTCAGATCGTGTCCTACATCGTTCATATGGGTAAGGAACAGCAAAGGGCCTATAGCACAACTTTGGGAACTCCAGAAATCACATGTTTTACTCGATGCCTTCCCGTCAGTTACTACGGACTGTGACCTTTCTGACAGGACGTTTCTGAGGCGATATTCCAAAAACATGCAATTTCACTACAAGCCACTTGTGCGGTACAGTGTCACTCCATGTGAGTAAAGAGCTAGTTGTGTTTCACAAGAACGATGTTTTCTAAATCCATGTTGACTGTGTGTCAACAAAGCGGTCTCTTCGAGGTACCGTAATTCATAATGTTCGAGCACAATGTGTGGTGTCACCGCCAGACACCACACTTGCTAGGTGGTAGCTTTAAATCGGCCGCGGTCCATTAGTACATGTCGGACCCGCGTGTCGCCACTGTGTGATCGCAGACCAAGCGCCACCACAAGGCAGGTCTCGAGATACGGACGAACACTCGCCCCAGTTGTACGGACGACATTGCTAGCGACTAGACTGACGAAGCATCGCTCATTAGCCGAGCAGATAGTTAGAATAGCCTTCAGCTAAGTCCATGGCTACGACCCAGCAAGGCGCCATTAGCCTTACATAGTTTGATAGTTATCGTATGAAATGTCTCATCAAGAATGCTGTATACAAATAGTGGATTAAAGTTAAGTATTCCAGCAGCTACGTACTTTTCTTTATAGCATTTATGCAGTCTCCTGTTTCAGACCATCAAGTCCGCCTGCTTGCTTAATGGCCGCCTCCCTTAAATAATGTGCGTAGTGTTGGCAATCTGTCAACACTACACAATGTATGTTCGAAAATCCTGCTGCATATCGACGTTAATGATATGGGCCTGTTATTTAGTGGATTACTCCTACTACTTTTCTTGAATATTTCGTGAGCTGTGCAACCTGCAAGACTTTGGGTACGGAGCTTTCGTCAAGCGAACAGTTGTATATGATTGTTAAGTATGGAACTATTGTATTGGCATACTCTGGAAGGAACCTAACTGGTATACAATCTGGAACGGAAGACTTGCTCTTGTTATGTGATTTAAGTTACTTCACTAGTTCGAGGATATCTACTTCTAAGTTTCTCATGTTGACAGCTTTTCGTGATTCGAATTCTGGAATATTGACTTCGTCTTCTTTGGCGAAGGAATTTCGGAAGGGTATGTTTAGTAACTCTGTTTTGCAGCACTGTCGTCTATAGCATTTCCAGTGCAATCGCGCATAGAAGGCATTGATTGTGTCTTCCCGCTATCATACTTCACATACGATCAGAATCTCTTTGCGTTTTCTGCCAGGTTTTGAGACAAAGTTTCGTTGTGGAAACTATTATAAGCATTTTGAAGTCCGTGCTATATTTCAGCTCTGTAAAAGATCGCCAATCTTAGAGATTTGCGTCCGTTTAAATTTGACATATGTTTTTCGTTGTTTCTGCAACAGTGCTCTGACCCGTTTTGTGTACTAGGGAGGAACAGATCCGTCATTTGTTAATTTATTTGTTATAAATCTCTAAATTCCTGAAAATACTATTTCTTTGAATTCAAGACACATTTGGTTTAAGCTTGCATTGTTAATTTGGAAGAAGTGGAGATTACCTCTCAGGAAGGAAACAAGTGAATTTTTATCTGCTTTATTGAATAGGTATATTTTTAGTTTATTTTTGGAGGTTACAATATTCAGTCTCACTACAACAATCCCGTTTTCACTAATCCCTGAATCGGTTTTGATGCTTATTATTAGCTCAGGATTATTTTTTACTAAGAGGTCAAGTGTGTTTTCACATCCGTATACTATTCGCGTGGGCTCATGAACTAACTGCTCCAAATAATTTTCAGAGAATTCATGTAGCACAGTTTCGGATGATGTTTTATGCATACCCCCGCATTTAAACATGTATGTACTCGAACATATTGAGGGTAAATTAAAGTCAACACCCACTATAATTGTGTGAGTCAGGTAAATGTTTGAAATTAAAGTCAAGTTTTCTTTGAACCATTCAGCAATTGTATCATCTGAATTTGGGGGTCGGTAAAAGCTCTATTTGCGAGTGGACCTGGAGGGGACCCTCCAGCAAGCACCTAAAGGTGGCATTGTTCTTGGTACAATTTGTTGTAATTAAATGTCAGTTAATAACATATAGGATTTCGATTAAGGATGGTAGCTCGTTGAGTATGAGCAACGAACATTCTGGGTCGGTGTAGCTCAATAACTGGTATTGCAACCAGTCATTTGTTACTGATTCGCATCCCACTGAATTCAAATAGTTTTTTTTACTAACCTTCGCGTTTCCTCATAGATTCCAACACTTTCTTATTAGTTTAATGTAAGTATATTCTGTAATATTCGGTCTCGTGTAATTATAAAGGCGGTCTTTCTGAGAATTGTATTTCTTTGATGCAAGACAGGGTACACAACTTGCACTAAGATATTTTGCACTTTCTTGTGTCATGTTTTGTATTTCACAAGTTACAAAGATTATGCTACTGTAGAGAAACACTCATGAAGTGAAAATGACCTTTGGGTTTTATTAAAAAATGGGAATGATGGAATAATTTTTGTCTTATGTGGAGAACTGTAAATCTGTATCGCATTATTTGTAATGCAAATTTGACAAGCCTATGTCTTTACTGACTAGACATGGTACTTCCCTTTTTGCTTTACAGAACAGCCATAGGTATTGAAGTTTCTATTTATGTATACTGCAAACAGAAGAACAAGACTAGCATATGGACAAGGGAGGAAATGTGCGTTTTAATAGAGGTAAGGTAGGAATTTTACGCCCGTTAATTTCGTAAACAGTGTGATTTGCAAGCCAGAGACAGCCGACAGTTGCCGTTGCAGAGCGCCGCGATCGCGTATACCAAGTTGAGGGCACTTATCGTACGCACAAGTCGCCTCGTTTCTAAACGTTCAGCATCACTTTGAACTCGGCGCTCTCAACGTTGACGTTCGAAAGCGAGACCCGTGTGCCGACGATTTAGCGGCTGCTTCAGCGTGAATCACTTTTACGCCTTGGCTCGCGTTCTTACTGCTGGCACCTCCCCAACAGGCGGCCGTTAGCGGGCCAGACGCCCCCAGCCGCCCGCGGATGCGCGCCCATGTTGCCGACCCCCTCTGAATGGAGGCGTGCATTAAAAGCTAGCAGGCGAGCGCCGCGCGACCGCAAGGTAGCCGCGCATTATGATAAGAAATACTGGCCTGCTCAGACATTTCGCAGGTGTCAGAGCGCACTGCCGACGAAACACTGCCTTTCTAATACACTTCAGATGCGCACAAACGTCTACTTTTATCTTTACACTTTAATGCTGTCTGACTGTGATACCACACGGGTCAGCCTAATCCGCTCTTAGAGCGGGAAGTCATTTGCTAATGGGCCGTATAAATCGTACCAGAACCCTTCGCCGTGTTGTTCTGTTTTACGGGAGGTGCGTCTCAGGCGGAAGAGATAAAGCGGTTGAGTAGATGGCTGGATGGAAATGTGAAGATGCGATTCTCCCGTTTTGTCCCGTTCTTTCTTGCTGAATAAATTATGTCTATTCGCACCGGTACTTTGCGTGGACACCATTCTAAGAGTTACACTGGCAACAACGCTGTGCATTAACTTTATTATTACTATAGGAATAAAAAAAGGGAAGGCTGGAAGAGAAGGCAACCAAAGAACTGCAATCACATAAGAGCGACCATCGTCTCCACAACATGTATTTAAAATGAAGATATATGTTTCTAGTTGGGCTCTACCAATTCTACGGATCGGTTGTATTGGTACAATGTATAAATGACTTAATATAAGGTGGCACTACCGGCAGTATTGGTAACATTGGCAGGGAAAAACGTAAAAGAGTATGAAGAAAACTGGAATTTTATACCCTTTCAAATATAAATTTGACTTTATAACTAATAAAAATTAGTTAATCACGTAACTTCAGCGTTTTCATGTAACCAAACTAGTTACTTTTGATGTAAGTACAGTTTAGACGCACAAATATAAAAAGTTTATATTATTATTATTGTTTTTTGCTCTCAATGGAACGTTCTTCACCATTTTAAAAGGGAAAAAGTTGCTGTTATTACTCATATGCGCGAAAATTATTTATGAATAACAGAAGCATGTTGTATATAACCTAGGTTAAGTATTGAAGCAATGTTTGGTGTGTTTTTGTTTTGTGATTTCTTATTTAATTTTACCTTTTTTGAGGAATCTGTGTTTGCTACTGCAACATGAAAAATATTTATTGTTTTTTTTTTCTTTTATTTTCAGTATCAAGTCGTTCTGTTTCACGTTACAAATCAACAATTTTCGAGTAAAATCTGAATAAATTATTGGCAGTTCCAAATTTGCTGTAAATACTGTTTATTTTTAAGTAAGAGACAGCAAGATAAATATGTAGAACAAAAATGTTTGGTAAGTCATGCAGACCTTTATATATCTTCAGCTCCTAGACTGTTCACTTTTCCTGGTTTCTAGATGAATCTAGTAAGACAGTGATCGTATACGCAAATATAGTGATCGAAATGACATAACGCCCGATAGGTACGCAACACACCTAACAACAGGTAACGCCACTATGATCTTAATTGTTCAACGATAGTACGAAAATTATCGTAGTCTACAGTACATGTGATAGCCTTTTGTAGTTTTAGAACTCTACGTATGGTATTGTTGGCTAGGTAGACTTGTGTGTATTCACGGTCTACATCGGGGACCTTTCCTCTGGAAATTATCTTTGCGTTGTATTCTGTCAGTGAGTAGAATGCGCGGATGTGTTGTGGAATACTGACGAAGTAAATGGGAAGGGAGAGTGTGAAATCTGGAGCAAGGACGTAGACTCTTCCTTCCAAACGAAATTTATCACATCTCCTAACGTAAGGCACACATCGAGCACATCAGCACATCCATCACCATCTATAGTGTCGCATACATCCCTCCTCCTTTTCCTATGCGACCATGACACATTGAAGAGAGATTTAGCCTTTAACGTAAGATTCTGCGAAAAGTTGGGGGTGAAAAACAGTACGCCACGGCATGTCCCTTGGCTAGACTCATGCCCGTGAGGAAAATTTCTCCATTTCTAGGATTTGAACAAGATACCATCGCGCATACTCAGAAACAATAAATACAAATGGTTTGAGATAAAAGTAATAATAAAAATGAAAAAATTTTGTTATTCTCCATAGTTAAGTATCTCTCGTCCAAGTGCCACCATCTTATGCAACAGGTACAAGGAATATCTCTATCAAGAAAGTAACTAAGAGGCACGAAAGACCAAGTTCAGAAACATGACAGTTTTACATCAATATTATAAAACCAAACCCATGTCAACACGCCAGCTAATTCATGATTACCAAAACCCATCTTTTTACGCGGTTACAGACAGAAACTGGAAACGATTGTTTGAATACAGACCACGTGGAAAACATACTGGAATTTTGAATTTTCATGAAACACCATCTACATCTCTGACTATAGAAGGAAATGTTTGCGTTCTTTATCAGTCTTACCCATTTCTGCTATTAATAGGTTCAAGAATTAACGTACAAGCCAGAAAATAAAATGTAGGTGGCACACATACATTTAACTGATACACATTAATGACACCAGAAAAATGTAGATATTTGATAGAACATACTAAGCTATAGCATTGATGTCTGAATGAACACAACATCTCATAGGTAAGACGGAGAAGACGGGAAGGAGGTGATGGTCAACATCGTGAACTACAAAGATACAGGGGTTGTACAAAAATGTGGAAAGACTGCCAGAAATCAATGCTTGAACATAAATACAAATGGTTCAAATGCCTCTGAGCACTATGCGACTTAACTTCTGTGGTCATCAGTCGCCTGGAACTTAGAACTAATTAAACCTAACTAACCTAAGGACATCACACACATCCATGCCCGAGGTAGGATTCGAACCTGCGAACGTAGCGGTCGCTCGGTTCCAGACTGTAGCGCCTAGAACCGCACGACCAGAACATAAATACAGATGCTAGCCAAGCCTTCAGGTTGTGCTGTAGTATCCGACCACGTGCGGCACCTGTGCAGTATCCTCAAAAACGGTGCAACTGTCAGTCACGGTCAGAACAGAGTTCTGCGTAGTTGTGAGTGAATTATGTCGGAGCTAAATGATTTCGAATATGGGCAATTTGTTGGTGCTCGTATGGTATGTGATTCCGAAGCCAAGGCAGCCGAAGTGTTTGGTGTTTCAAGAGGCAGTGTACCGAAGACTAATACCGCTTACAGCGAAAGCGAAAAATCATCACCCGCTAAGTTACAGTGCGGAGGAAAAGGTGTGCTGAGTAATCGTGACGGACGAGACTTATGGCGAAAGATAAGAGGACTACAGCTACAAAAGTCACTGCAGAACTAAATGTCGCCCTCGTGAATCCTCTTAGCACAAAAACAACACGAACAGTGCTTCATCAACTGGTACTACAGGGCGAGCTGGAATTTTAACACCACTCATCAGTGATGCAAATGCCCGTAACAGGAAAACATGGTGTCTAGGCCATGGACTATGAAGCAATGGAAGAATGTAATTTGGTCAGATTAGTCTTGTTCACGATGTTTCCAGCTTCTGAACGAGTTTACGATCCATGAAAAAAACATGGCGGAAGGTCGTTGATGATTTGGGCAGACATATTGTGGTATTCCATGGCCACCTTAGTTACTTCAGAAGGTCGTATTGAGGTCTGTCCAACCTTTGTATCTGCACAGTGAGTGTACTAATGTGTGCAAACTTAGATTACCACTTAGCGCGCAAATGGGCAAAACATCTGAACTGTCTTCTCAAGCCCAGGCTGTCAAACAGGCATTCTAAATAAATGTGACCCTGGTCCTGTAAGGCAGCTAATATCAAGTGTGGATCGTAACAAAAATCATTAGAAAAGCTGCTGCCACGTACCTAGAATGCATGAATTAATAAAAGTGAAAAGTTTGGGATCTATTCTAGAAAGATAACACAGCTATTCCCTTTTTTATTCTACATATAATTTATCAACTGTTGCTTTCAGGGGTCAAGTGACAAACAACAATCATGTTCAATTACTTTTGACACTAAATAACAAAATATTTAAGTCTTGGACATATTGAAATGACGATTATTATAATCGTTATCTGTACACACGAAAATTTTTATCACAGGAAAGAATGATTATTAAAAATCCTCATTAGCTCGTTTAAATCTACATTGTCATAGTTGGTCAATGCACTGAGTTGGTGGAGGATAAATTTACTTTCTGAACCAATGAAACAAACTCTCATGTTCTCAATGTAATGGTAGGTTAGTATCCTAGCTTTTGATATTCAGTGGTCAAAGCGTATGCAAGCTGGAGTGAGCAAAATCTGGACTCGACATTTACTGTGTGGCCTAATGCACTATGGTAGTTAACCACGCAGCATCTGCAACGGCGTTGTCCCCGTGCTGGGTCTGAAACGCTAATTCACTACTCTTGGCCTTGACTGAATTCACTCAGTCACAACTATCCTGCTTTCTGTAGAACTTTAATCTTTCCCTAGTCGAAATAATGGCTATTGAACCTGCGCTATGGGTTGGAGTGATGTGCACAATTTCTTTGCCCACAAAAATTCCCAGAGTAATAATTAACTACCGCTTTGCTATCTGTCGCCACGATACGTGAAGCGTATCGCCCTCACTTCACAGAAAGTAAAGCTCTCAACTCCCTCACTTATTTTCACACGCTTCTGCAGACCGCCGCAAGACGAGAGAGAGAGAGAGAGAGACAGAGAGAGAGAGAGCCTTAATTTTAGGTCTCAAAATGCTTTTATCTAATGGGGATCTCCCCACTGTGTGACCTCTGCATCGCCAAGTATGGCTTCAACCAATCACCGTGATCCTACTGGTGAATAAAAATTTTATTTTTCTTCCTGGGTCCCAGCCTAGCCCTGTTAATATCATGCAGTCACTTACCCTCGGTCTCAGCCTTATTTATGTTAAAAGGAATAATGTATTGTTCTGGCTTTATCCCTATCTGTACTGAAGCTCGCCGTTCTCTTGCTAAATGGGAGTTTTCAAATGTTTAAATGTATGTGAAATCTTATGGGACTTAACTGCTAAGGTCATCAGTCACTAAGCTTACACACTACTTAACCTAATTTATCCTTAGGACAAATACAAACACCCATGCCCGAGGCAGGATTCGGACCTCCGCCGGGACCAGACGCACAGTCCATGACTGCAGCGCCCTAGACCGCTCGGATAATCCCGTGCTGCAAATGGGAGTTTTACATCATTAACCACCTGCTCGGTTCGTCTCGAAAATGCTTTTCACTTCAAGTTGTTTGTTCATGCCAGTCCATATATTGGTAGAGATCGTTTTGTTAGTTTTTGTTACATGAGATTAACTGTAATTGCCATTTGTTGATATAATTATTATTTTCTGAGGATCTCATGCTGTATCGTCCTGCCGTTATGGATCAAGCTCATGTCAGGTCCGAAAAATCCGGACGCCTTACAGTAATACTGCCAAGGACTACATGACGGTTCTGGCTGATCAGAAGCATTCCACGGTATAATATGTGTTCTCCAATGGTGAAGCTGTGTTCTGAGACGACTACGTCCTTGATCAGTCAGCTCTCATTTTCCAGGACTGGTTTTGTGAGCACGAGGATGAATTTTCGCATCTCCCTTGGTCACCAGAGTCATCGGATCTTATTACTAGTCCGCAGCTCGTGGTCGTGCGGTAGCGTTCTCGCCTTCCACGCCCGGGTTCCCGGGTTCGATTCCCGGCGGGGTCAGGGATTTTCTCTGCCTCGTGATGACTGGGTGTTGTGTGATGTCCTTAGGTTAGTTAGGTTTAAGTAGTTCTAAGTTCTAGGGGACTGATGACCATAGATGTTAAGTCCCATAGTGCTCAGAGCCATTTGAACCGTCTTATTACTAATGAGCCGTTATGATCTACTTTGGAGAGAAGGGTGAGTGACAGTTATTCTCTTCCGTCATCGTTATCTGAACTTTCCACTACTTTGAAGGAAAAATGGTGTCAGATTCCCTTGAAAAACATACCCGACTATTATTTATCCATTTCATGAAGTCTGGAAACCGTTTTGAATGTCAACAGTTTTCCTGCACCCTACAAGGCATGGTAATGTGTTCTGTTTTTGGTGTTTCCATATTTTTGTCCATCCCTTGCACATTACCATCCAAAATAAAAAATCTTTACCTCCTTTGTCGATCCTAATCATATTTGCTTTTCACAGGTTCGGAAATTAATGTAAATGTAAACTCCTTCCACAGGCCCTGGTGGGCCAATAGATGCCGACGGACCATGGTATCACCCTCCACCAATGGGATCACTGATATTTGGTGCTTGAGGGTTGGAGACACAACACCGTTGTTAGAAACATTGTCTCGAAATTTGGTAGAAAATCCGAATAAATTCTGGTCGTATGTAAAGTACACAAGCGGCAAGACGCAGTCAATACCTTCGCTGCGCAGTGCCGATGGTACTGTTACCGACGACTGTGCCGCTAAAGCGGAGTTATTGAACGCAGTTTTCCGAAATTCCTTCACCAGGGAAGACGAATGGAATATTCCAGAATTTGAAACATGAACAGCTGCTAGCATGAGTTTCTTAGAAGTAGATACCTTAGGGGTTGCGAAGCAACTCAAATCGCTTGATACGGGCAAGTCTTCAGGTCCAGATTGTATACCGATTAGGTTCCTTTCAGATTACGCTCATACAATAGCTCCCTACTTAGCAATCATATACAACCGCTCGCTCACCGATAGATCTGTACCTACAAATTAGAAAATTGCGCAGGTCGCACCAGTGTTTAAGAAGGGTAGTAGGAGTAATCAATCGAACTACAGACCAATATCATTGACGTCGGTTTGCAGTAGAGTTTTGGAGCATATATTGTAGTCAAACATTATGAATCAACTCGAAGGGAACGATCTATTGATACGTAATCAGCATGGTTTCAGAAAACATCGTTCTTGTGCAACGCAGCTAGCTCTTTATTCGCACGAAGTAATGGCCGCTATCGACAGGGGATCTCAAGTTGATTCCGTATTTCTAGACTTTCGGAAAGCTTTTGACACCGTTCCTCACAAGCGACTTCCAATCAAGCTGCGGGCCTATGGGGTATCGTCTCAGTTGTGCGACTGGATTCGTGATTTCCTGTCAGGAAGGTCGCAGTTCGTAGTAATAGACGGCAAATCATCGAGTAAAACTGAAGTGATATCATATGTTCCCTAGGGAAGCGTCCTGGGACCTCTGCTGTTCCTGATCTATATAAATGACCTGGGTGACAATCTGATCAGTTCTCTTAGGTTGTTCGCAGATTATGCTGTAATTTACCGTCTAGTAAGGTCATCCGAAGGCCAGTATCATTTGCAAAACGATTTAGAAAAGATTGCTGTATGGTTTGGCAGGTGGCAGTTGACGCTAAATAACGAAAAGTGTGAGGTGATCCACATGAGTTCCAAAAGAAATCCGTTGGAATTCGATTACTCGATAGATAGTACAATTCTCAAGGCTGTCAATTCAACTAAGCACCTGGGTGTTAAAATTACGAATAACTTCAGTTGAAAAGACCACATAGATAATATTGTGGGGTAGGCGAGCCAAAGGTTGCGTTTCATTGGCAGGACACTTCGAAGATCCAACAAGTCCACTAAAGAGAGCTTACACTACACTCGTTCGTCCTCTGTTAGAATATTGCTGCGCGGTGTGGAATCCTTACCAGGTGGGATTGACGGAGGACATCGAAAGGGTGCAAAAAAGGGCAGCTCGTTTTGTATTATCACGTAATAGGGGAGAGAGTGTGGCAGATATGATACGCGAGTTGGGATGGAAGTCATTAAAGCGGCGAGATCCATTTACGAAATTTCAGTCACCAACTTTCTCTTCCGAATGCGAAAATATTTTGTTGAGCCCAACCTACATAGGTAGGAATGATCATCAAAATAAAATAAGAGAAATCAGAGCTCGAACAGAAAGGTTTAGGTATTCGTTTTTCCCGCGCGCTGTTCGGGAGTGGAATGGTAGAGAGATAGTATGATTGTGGTTCGATGAACCCTCTGCCAAGCACTTAAATGTGAATTGCAGAGTAGTCATGTAGATGTAGATGTAGAAGTAGTCTGCGAAACCCAGTTATAGATGTTGGCCACTGATTAATCGAGTATACGACTGGAGTTAACCCCCTCAGCGTCAGTTAAGGACCGAAGATGGTGTACTGAAGCACCGAAACTGGTAGCCATATAATAATTAACGTCGTAAGGACGGCTGTAGTTGTTCTATTTTATTACAGTGGCGTCACTGGATGCTGTATTGAACAGTGTGGGGTCAGAACACCGCTACGTCAGCAGTTGTCAAATTCCTTGACATGGAGATGCTGCTGCTCGATCAAACAGCTCCTCAGCTGGCATCATGAGGCTGAGTGCACCCCGTTCCACTCGCCCCATCACAGAAAAGTACCTGCCAGTACGGGAAATCGAAACCATGGCTTCCGCACGGCAGTCAGCCACGCTGACAATTCACCCACAGAGAAAGAACAGAAAGTAATGTACATACAAGAAAAAATCTGGGTCACATACATGAAACGATACCTGTTAAGTGAAAATCGCCACCAGAAATGAAATACATTTGTAGGATAGAACTTCCTCAGGCAACGAATGGGAATTGCAGTGGGTACGCGTTGTTGGCTAGTACACGGGAAAGACGGAAGGAGATGATCAAACTGTGAGTTGTAACCGCTATCTTGAATGCTGGAGATGATGCAAGGAAGACAGAGAATGTAAAGAATACAGTCGTAATCACATTCCATTTCACCGCAGGAAGTCAACTCAGCAATGGTAATTGAAATTAGATGGCCAGTGCCTTCTAATTCATGCTGTAATTTTTTATTACCGCATATTAGTATTTGAAAATACGGACGTGGCCCAACGTAATTTTAAATAGGAGAGTGCATAAGGCGATCAGTCAGATACGTTATTCTGTACTGTTAGTTGAGTGTCAAACTTTGCTTACGGGAGACGGTAGGTTCATTGGCGCACGATGTAAGATTTGATAATTTAATATTTGGATCACGCCATTAGCGGACGAGATCCTTGTCATCACTTGTGTTTTTCTTTCAGCACTAGCTACAAACGAAGCTGATAAGCCCAACAAATTAATGCATAGGGACATGTTTCGGTTGTTAAGTAAATAAATCTGAAGGATATTAATTTAAACACACGTAAATATATTAATGCTTCTTAAAACCTAACAAGACGGATGCTTACATGGCGAAAGCTGAAGCATCAAAGACGATACGAATCAGCAAGGCATATCCTTGCTGCCTGCAGAAAAAAATGTGAGGGCTTCGCCTTCCTTTATCATCACAGAAAGTCTTACAAGTATTTATTAACATTTGTGGACTCTTCAGTTCATATATTTCATATTTCATAAACATGAAGAAAGAATATAAGCGTAGGCTTTCGTGGCCATTGCCACAGTCTTTTGCCGGCCGGGGTGGCCGAGCGGTTCTCGGTGCAACAGTCTGGAACCGGCCGACCGCTACAGTCGCAGGTTCGAATCCTGCCTCGGGCATGGATGTGTGTGATGTCCTTGGGTTAGTTAGGTTTAAGTAGTTCTAAGTTCTAGGGGACTGATGACCTCAGAAGTTAAGTCCCATAGTTCTCAGAGCCATTTGAACCATTTTGAACCACAGTCTTTAAACTTGTTCCGGGTGTGTGACCGCATTTTCAGTGTGTAAAATTTTTACACATTTTTACCCACTGACGTTCCGGTCACACACGCAGAAGAATTTTATTGATTGATAGAGAAATAAAAATTTCTTGGGGGTCTTACAGATTGACTGACGTCGCCAACGAATGAGATACTTGGGAACAAATAGGATAAACTTGGAGAGTGCTTCGCCTAACTGTATACGGGGAGTATGCGTTGGTCGCGAGGGATTAGCCGAGCGGTCTGAGACGCTGCAGTCATGGACTGTGCAGCTGGTCCCGGCGGAGGTTCGAGTCCTCCCTCGGGCATGGGTGTGTGTGTTTGTCCTTAGGATAATTTAGGTTAAGTAGTGTGTAAGGTCAGGACTGATGACCTTAGCAGTTAAGTCCTGTAAGATTTCACACACATTTGAACATAGTATGCGTTGTCGGAAGACTCCTAGGAGAGTCCAATTAGCCCACAAAAGAATTAGCTGGTTTCGAAGAGTTCGTGATACTTTTTCGTTCATCTGTGGCACTTATCAGCCTGTAGCAAAAGATTATCAGCTGCTCGCCTTGTCACGGATTTATTAATCCGTGGCAGAGCGTCGTAGAAATTCTCAACACTCAGTAGTTGGAGTAGGAACAAGAGAGGCTCAACACGTCGCTGAGATCTTTACACTTAAAATACAGAAAGTCTAGGTTCCAGAATAGCTTACGAAAAGTATTATTTCCTTCAATATACATTTCCGGTAATTAGGTGTTCCCTCTTGAACCCCCTAATCCTTGATTACATTAACATATTTGAAATTACGTTAAAATATTGCGCGCTATATTCATGCCAATTCATGTGCAACATTTGATCAGTTCTCTTACCTAGATAAAAGACTAAAAAAATAGCAAATACATACTAAATAAAAATAATTAAATAAATTCTCACAACTATAATATGAGGGGCGTTCAGTAAGTAATGCAAAACTTTTCTTCTGAAAGCAGTTTGACTTTATTCAGGATTCCGATATACCACATTGTTCCCCATATCTTTGCCTACGAAACCATATATTTTTAACAGAATCTCTGTTCAGTGTGAGGGCCGTACATCACCTTACGTGGACAGCCTGTTTGGCCGCATGGTACCACTCGCTAGTCGACGTCGGAGCCAACGTTTTGCGGCATGAATAACCTCCACATCATCCACACACTGCTTCTGACGGAGTGCGTCCTTCATTGGGCCAAACAGACGGCAGCTCTTTGTAGTCTTCTGTTAGACGGCAAGGAACCCAGTACGCACACACCTTTCAGTACCTCAACTGGTGGACGAGTATGTCAGCACTACCAACAGAGATGTCCAGTTGTGCAGCGAGGTGTTTGACTGTGATTCTTCGATCACTTCTAGTGAGAGTGTCCGCACGTCCCAATACTGCAGGAGTGGCAGCTGTGTGCGGCCGACCGGCACGAGGGGGACCGGACAGGCCTTCGCTAATTTTGCTGCGATGATGCTGGGTGCCTCACCCAATGACTCGCCGTGCTTTTGTTCACTGCCAGGTCTCCGTAGACATTCTGCAAGCATCTATGAATATCTGCGATGCCCTGGTTTTCCGCCGAAAGAAACACAGTGACAGTTATCTGCTTGGAATGGACTTCCGTTACAGACGCCATTCTGTAGACTACTTTTAGCGTCTCCACCAATCGGAAGCTCATTAACGCATAGGGGCCGAAGCGTGAAGCTCATTAACGCGAACTCGCAACCCGAACTCGCTATCCGAACTGCGACCAAATAACTTACAACAGACAACGAGCGGGAAATAATAGCATTCGCGCAAAGATACTATGAGAGGGGATACATCGATACGCGCTGCTAACGCCACTCACGGTCAGGCAAAGCAGCCACTTAGTGACAGTAGTAAATTAAATTAACGTAATGAGGTGGAAGTACGTTAAAAACAGGGTGTAAAATACATGATGGAGGGAACACGAGCCACGCGCGGCTCAAGGGACATCTACTTAAATTCCTCGTAGAGAGCCACAGGTTTTCAGTTTTGTTTGAAAAGGCAGAATAAATGGCTACGCGTAGTTCCTGATCTACAGACGAGCGCTGTATTCTTGGTCACATTCCAGCACTCTTCTATGTGCGTTGGTCCTCCAATGCTTCTTGAGAGAAGCAGGTGAAAAGTACGTGTATATACGCCACAACGTTCATCCACATGTTAAGAATAAGTCATTGTGAATCTCATGTCGGAGCAGCTGACAACGTGTTTCTTTCAGTGGCTATTAATATCATGATCAAGCTGAGAAACACTGCGTTGCACATGCGTTTATTTATCACAGTTTTCTATTAGCCCATCTCCTCCCCTCTCTACCCAACTCCTGCCAGCTCTCTGTGTGCCCACTCCTCCCCCATTCTCTGTCCATCACTACGTTAACACCCCTACATCATTGGGTGCTTTTTACTCCGCAACCCAGACCTGACTGCCTTTCTTCCCAGATGGTAATTAATATGTGTGCCAAATTTGGTTGAAATCGATGGAGGAGCTTAGGAGGGCATGCTGAGCACAAGTGTGTCTGACATATGTTGCACACATTCCGGTGCCCCCCCCCCCCTAAGAGTTGTCAGGGGCTTTTCTGAGCTGCTTCGGTAGATATTTGCAATTACGTTTTCGTAATGTATAGCTGGAGTCACCCCACACATATACTGCTCATCAGGTTTCTCATGCAGTGCCCATTGTCGACTAGAAGGGTCAGTTTGTTTGCCATTACAACAAAAGTTACTTTAAAGCGAAATTTTATGTAGCAGCCCCAGATTACTGCGAGATCCATTTTATTGATGTGTACTAACAGGGCCACTAATTCACGAAGAATAAAGAGTACTGCAGCAGCAACTGAGCAGCGCTGCTGTATGCCATGAGCAGTCACTGCGGATAAGGATGTTTCAGTGACTTAACCTTGTTTTAGCAGCTAACTGAGTCAAGATATGAAAGCAGGAATTCTTGGACATTCATGTAATAGTGAACTGTTAATTTTAATTTCATAAAAATTTTGATTCTTAATTTATGTTTACATGTCCTTATTAGTAGTGCTTGTTTAAAAATTGGAAATTTGTGGGAAGTTCGATGGGACCAAACTACTGAGGTCACTGGTCCCTAAGCTTACACTCTTCTTAATCTAACTTACGTTAAGGACAACACAAACACCCATAACCAAGGGAGGACTCGAACCTCCGACGGGGGGAGGCGCATGAACTGCAGCAAGGTACCTTAGACCGCACAGCTACAACATGCAGCTTTGACATGTTTTCAGGTATTTTGTGTTGCCACTCTAATGCAATGTGTTCTGTAATGTTTCTGTATGGCAAATGTAAGTAAACGGAAGAGTTATTTATTTATTTGTTGTTCAATTAATACGATTCATTGTTGAACATTTGCCTACTTGGATATCGATATAGTTCGGTGATCCATTGAACGTGTGCTGGATATCTGGGAGTTGTCAGACTGGCCTGATGAGTCAGTCAGTGAATTACCTTTGGCTCAAGGGGTCAAAATTTTATAGTGTGCATGGTGACCCAATTATTTCCATTTTTCAGCCTTATGGGGAGGGGGGGGGGGTTAGTATAAGGGACTGTCAAATCAAATCCCAGTGAAACCCAACGAAAGTTCTGAAGCGTAGTCGACACAACATTGGCAATACGTGGACCTGTCTCAATCCGCCGCGCAGTACCGATCTCTCCCTTGTGCGATTTCCATGTTTTTGGACAGCTGAAGAAAGACATTCGTGGCCTTCTATTTACGTCGGATGAAGAGGTGTACGCCTGGATACAATTATGCTTCAATAGGCAACCGCAAACAGTTTTCTATGAAAGCACTGACCGTCTTGCCTCCCGGTGGGCTAAATGTATCAAATGTTATGGAGATTACTTTTAAATAATAAACCGTTTACATACTATGGTAGAGAGTAAATTGCGATCCATCTGATTGATCGCTAGACTATGAGATTTTTGCATTTCTTTCGTGGCCACTATCGATTCACAGGTCCCGCCATGCGTCTCACCTCCACCGCACCAATCTCGGCAGCTGCAAGTTACATCGCCACACGAAGCAAACATGGTAACGTACTGCTGCTCCAGAATTGTCAGATCTCAATCGTCACTTGCTCTCATCTGCACCTATATTGTGAAAAAACAGCAGATTTAATCAATCAAAGACTGCTCGGCGTCATATCATTTCAGATTGCTTTATCCACATTTTTTGTGCCACAGTACTTGACTGACTTCTGCTACCCAGGATCCTTGTCCATTGTGGTCTTAAACCACCTATTAATTGTTTATGGTACTCAATCATAACTTACTTAGCATAATTTATGTCTGTCTTTGTTTTGGGAAAATAAATGTTGTCAGTAAATTAAAATCTGCATGCATCCTCAATCTTTTTTATATAGTCCCCACGGGGTTAACTTTCAATACCTTTTTCTCACTTATTTCCTTTTCATCTGACTGTCCCTTATATCAAAGGCAGACACAAGCAAACAGATTTATTTAGGTACAGAAGCTTAAGGTGAAAGGCTGCGACGTCACTTTACCTTAATTTATCTACATTTAAGGAGATCTGCCTTATTAGACCAAGAGAAAATTTTGCTCTTGTCTTTCTGTAGTTCCTTCGTGTCGTCGAACGACAGTGCTTTTCTGTACACAACAGCACTCTCAATGAGCAAACATTTAGTGCTGCTGTTCATGTTTGATTAATTGTGTGTGTTCATTGAGAATATCGGAGTTGTCATTTCGCTTTCTTCGAGCACACCGTATGTTACAGCAGAACATTCGCGGTCCAGTGTAACGTACAGGGTTGTGTGAGTAAAATATTTATCGGCTAGTTACGTACGCTGTCCAGTCACATTATGTAACCATCTTTAGAAGACTGTATAACCATCTTTTACACCACAAGACATGAAGGAATACGGTCCCTCAGGTTCTGGAGGGAACCAAAAGGTATTCAGAGACATGACAACTCCAGGGCTGTGGCCATCCGCACTAGTTTTCTCGGCTGAGAATTCATAGCGCGACCGGCGCGATTGATGTGGCCTCACTGTTTCTCGACTAGATTTAACCCCGAGGACTTTGGTTGCCAGGGGAGTAAGGTAAACCCATCCTGGTGTTCTTCGAACCACTCACGTACACTGCGAGCTGTGTGATATGTTGCATTCCCCTGCTGGTAGATTCCATCGTGCCGAGGTAAGACAAACTGCATGTAGGGGTGGACATAGTCCCCAAGGATACATGCACACATATGTTGGTCCATTCTACCATCCAGAATGACGTTTCATGCCGTACACGCCAGTGTCTGGTGCAGCATAAGATTTGACTCATCTGAAAATGTTGCCTGTCGCCACGTCCAGTTATTGTATTGATGAGCAAATTCCAGCCTTCGTCGCTGATGGACAGCAGTCATCATGGGTGCATGAACCAGGTGCCTACTGCAGAAGCTCATATGCAGCAATGTTGGCTGAACCTTTGTTGGGGAGACACTGTTGGTATCTCCTTGGTTCGTCTGGGTAGTCAGTTCTCTACAGTCGCACGTCTCTTAGCTCATACACATCTCCGCAGCCGTAGTTCACCCCTGTTAGCACCCGTGGTGCATCAGAGTCGTCTCGGTGCTGGTTTTCTACATCTACATCCACATTTATACTCCGCAAGCCACCCAAAGGTGGGTGGCGGAGGGCACTTTACGTGCCACTGTCATTACCTTCCATTCCTGTTCCAGTCGCGTATGGTTCGCGGGAAGAACGACTGCCGGAAAGCCTCTGTGCGCGCTCGAATCTCTCTAATTTTACATTCGTGATTTCCTCGGGAGGTATAAGTAGGGGGAAGCAATATATTCGATACCTCATCCAGAAAAGCACCCTCTCGAAACCTGGACAGCAAGCTACACCGCGATGCAGAACGCCTCTCTTGCAGAATCTGTCACTTGAGTTTGCTAAACATCTCCGTAACGCTATCACGCCTACTAAATAACCCTGTGACGAAACGCCCCGTTCTTCTTTGGATCTTCTCTATCTCCTCTGTCAACCCGACCTGGTACGGATGCCACACTGATGAGCAATGCTCAAGTATAGGTCGAACGAGTGTTTTGTAAGCCACCTCCTTTGTTGATGGACTACATTTTCTAAGGACTCTCCCAATGATTCTCAACCTGGTGCCCGCCTTACCAACAATTAATTTTATATGATCATTCCACTTCAAATCGTTCCGTACGCATACTCCCAGACTATCATATAGTCATACAATAAAGGATCCTTCTTTCTATGCATTCGCAATACATTACATTTGTCTATGTTAAGGGTCAGTTGCCACTCCCTGCACCAAGTGCCTATCCGCTGCAGATGTTCCTGCATTTTGCTGCAAGTTTCTAATGCTGCAACTTCTCTGTATACTACAGCATCATCCGCGGAAAGCCGCATGGAACTTCCGACACTATCTACTAGGCCATTTATATATATTGTGAAAAGCAATGGTCCCATAACACCCCCCTGTGGCACGCCAGAGGTTACTTTAACGTCTGTAGACGTCTCTCCATTGAGAACAAGATGCTGTGTTCTGTTTGCTAAAAACTCTGCAATCCACACAGATGGTCTGATATTCCGTAGGCTCTTACTTCGTTTATCAGGCGACAATGCAGAACTGTATTGAACGCCTTCCGGAAGTCAAGGAAAATGGCATCTGCCTGGGAGCCTGTATCTAATATTTTCTGGGTCAAATGAACAAATAAAGCGAGTTGGGTCTCACACGATCGCTGTTTCCGGAATCCATGTTGATTCCTACAGAGTAGATTCTGGGTTTCCAGAAATGAAAGCGCCATTTTGCCATTCACGGTATGCTTTAACCACGGCGGCATGCGAATAGTTTAAAACTTACCCGTTTCGCAAATGCTTCACCCTTGGCCTGGAAACCATTGATAATGGCCTTTTGGATGACATTCCTTATATACCCTCCACTGCTGGTGCTCCCACCTTCGTCTGTGAGAGGTTATTGCGCGTTGACGTGACTACACGTTGATGTGAGTGGACCGTGTATCTGGGAAAATACTTCGTATGAGTAAGTACAGGTGCCAATACACTCGAAAAAATCTGAGTCGCAGCCATTAATGCCATTACTTAGGTTTCTACTGTGTCAGAGCTGTTGCTGACACGTAATGCGGCCCAGAGAACTGCAGTGGCCTCCTGTCTTGTCGGGGCCTGCGAAGTGCCGGCCAGCGGCAACAGTCCGGCCTACACTGGCAGGCGGAGCCGCCGACAAACGTTATTCAAATCACCGGCACTGCCACCCGCTACTGCCACTCAGGCGCGGCGGCGCCGTTAGTGGAGATGTTAATTATTAAAACAACGGCGCGGGCCTGTAATTAGAGCCTAATTGGTGGCAGGTAAGTGAGAGGCTAAGCGCGTATGGAGAGAAGGAGCGCTCTCTCGTGCAAAGGAATCACAGGAGAGCCTGCCTGCTGGAGGTCTACGTGTCCACATTAACCGGCGGTCGCGTTTAATGCTGCGCCGACCACTTCTGACTTGTCTGCTGCATCCGACCAGGATACCCGAGCAGAAAGAGCGTCGGATGCTGCGACAAATGTTACGAAAATTATGCATATACCAATAGGGACAAACAAAAGGCAATTCCTGCGGGCTTGGTACGTAATAAAACAGAAACATGAATTCCGCGAGGCACATGTTCAAGCCTATATTGAAGAAATGGTATCTTACAACTGACGAACAGTACTACGCAGTCCAGTCACATTAACGTGACCATCGTCCAAATCCTGAATAACCACCTTTTGCAGCGCAGACCTCTGCGATGCCTGCATGAAGTGAGCCAGTGAGGCTCTGAAAGGTACAGACAAGTCCATACCGACGACAGTGCCACGGACAGCTGCAGTACGTTTCTCGGTTGAGGATCCATGGCGCGAACAGCCCGATCGAGGTGGTCCAATAGGTTCTCGATTGGGTTTAAATCCGATGAGTTTTATTGCCCGACGAGCGCGCTAAACTTATCCTGGTGCTCTTTGAATCACTCACGCGCATTGCGAGCTGTATGACACGTTTCATTGTCTTTCTGGTAGGTCTCATCGTGCCGAGGAAAAAGTAACGGCATGTAGGGAGTGAAAGTGGTCCCCAAGGATAGAGGAATACTTGGCTTCACCCACAGTGTCTTCCAGAATGACGATATCACCCACATAATGCCACAAAAACATACCCAAGAGCACAAAGCTCCTTTCTCCAACGATTGTCGCTTGTGTTTGTGCTTGCTTTCTATCCTATGAAGTATAAATGGTGATCCATCTGAAAAGGCCACTTGTCGACATTCAGTGGATGTCCAGTTGTGTTATTGGCGAGAAAATTCTAGCCCTCGTCGCCGATGAACTGCAGCCATTATAAGTGCATGAACCAGACACCTGCTGCGGAGGCTCATATGCAGCAACGTTCGATGAACGGTCGTTGAGGAAACCCTGTTGGTTCATCCCGACGATCAGTTACTCAACTGTTCGTCCGTACACGTCTCCGCAGTCGTTGATCACTCCTGTCACCTATAGCTTGTGGCACACAACTACTGCACTGTTTTTCCTTGTCCCACAGATGCACTTCATACCTTCCAGTGTTAGTTGTGTCACCAGCCGTCTGTGAGTGGTTGTTGCATGTTGATGTCGAACATGGGAGGTGTTCACTTTAATGTGATTGGACCTTGTACTCGTAAGATCTACGGTGCAGTAACTAAAGTAAAATCAGCAATAAACATTGATACTCAAGGTGAAGTTAATAAACATGCAGGATTGATTCGTATTCAGGGATATGACAGGAACGATCATTCAAAGCAAAGAAAAAAATCAAACAAGGTCTCTAAAACGCACGTCTTAAGAACCATGAGTACTTCGTCATCTGCGATACTGTGATCTCTTCCACACCACGCTCTTTGTTTCCCATATTTTAAAAGGTGGTAGTACGGACCGAAACAAGATAAAATACGAATACAAATGGGCTTTAAGGAGCATACCTTAAGATAAATGAGCAGGTGTTCTTCTCCACTACTGTGAAATACATCTCCTCTAATGAACAAGTGCTCTTAGCTTTTAAGGTATGCATGTTTACTAGATTATTCATTCTTGATTAGGTCCATATCATCACTTCCCAAAATATTGAAAGCAAAGAGCTTGCAGTAGAATAAATTTGCTGTGCAGCTGAAAACTGCCCTTTTCTGTTAAGGTACGAACTTTAGGATTTATGTTTACTTGACTATTTTGCTTCAAATGATCGTTCCTCGCACCCTGTATATTTACAATCAAAATATTTTTTCATCTTTATTGTATTTCGATTCCCCTCCCCCAGAAGGGGGGGGGGCTGACAACAGTGTAATAAGCCGCTCTTCACCCAAGTTAAAAGAACATAATGAGGAGATATAACAATAAAAAGAGGGATAAAACGGTGACTATTTAAAACTGGTACATGGCGAAAAAGTTGTGAAGGAAACATAAAAACAAAGAGGTCAGTGATGCTGATAAAAAACAATTAGGAAACAGACAGGCACAATTGGAAAACATGGCGACAGTCTGGTTTCTGTTCACAGCACTGTAAAAAGGGGACGCACAACACTGAACAATCATGGAAAACAATGCGCTATAGAGGACAAAGGCATATAGGTCGGGAGGCGGGAGGACATGGACAGACGAGGGGGGAAAAGCGGGGAGCCGATGGAGGGAGAGGACACAGAAAAATGGACGGAGCAGGGTGGATGCGAGAAAGTATTGTGGAAGACAGTGGAGGGGACAGAAAAAGGATCCAGGGGGAGAGAATGGAGTCAAGGAGTGGGTAGGTGGAGAAAAAACAGGATAGAAGAGTGGGTGAGAGGGAGCCCAGGGAAAGGACAGAGGTAGGGAGGGGGAGGTGAAGATCATAGTTTATAGGAGGGATAAATGGAGGGAGAGAGAGCATCATCTGGGATGGGGAGTTGATGGAGGTTACCTCAGGAAAGGAGATGAAGAGTGTGAAACGTCCCCTCAGAAAATTTAGTAAATTACTGTGCTGGTAAATCCCTTACGTTATCTGATTTTCAATCAGCTGAGCAGAACTGAACGTACTGAGACATTTTGCTCTTTACCTATTCTGATCAACACTAAACTAACACACAACATTTTTAGCGCAACGCGATCTGGCTTTCAAAAATCCCTACAAAAGAATGGCCCTGACTAACATTAACCTATACCTTTCACAAATCACTTACCTCACAAAATCTTCGTTACTCGGACTACTGCAATACAGCGAGCGCCACTACTGCCAGCTAAATAAATGATTCAAACTACTAAAGGCACTAACTACTGATAGGCATACTTAGCAAATGAAAGATTTTGATAGAGAACAAACAATGTATTTACCTTAATAGTGTTCAAAAGTCATAATATATATAGCAGTTCATGACATCCATTCTTACAAATGTACTGTTTCTGACGGACACACGTCCAGATCATCCGCTCTCAAAAATCCGCTATCTCACTTCCCCACAGCCACCACTGCTTGCAGCTCGTCTTCAACTGTGCAACGCTACGTGCTGTTAACAGCCAACTGCCCAACACTACAATAGCCACCAACAATGCAAACCAGCCACAGACTGCACACAGCACAGCCAGTGATTTTCATACAGAGCGCTACATAGCGTTACCAATAAAAAAACCTATACAGCCTACTTACATAGCCCCCATGCTTCCCACAAAAAATTTTACAAATTGTTTTGGGCAGTGGCCAATACAGAGTTGAAAAAATTTTTCATAATTACAATAATAAAGATATAAAATGCACACACTTATTGATACAGTGTCGGTCAAAAGCTAAAATTTTCTCACAGTCCATAAAGACAGTGCTGATCATCCACCATAGTAAAATTGCAGGTTTTTATTCTCAAAGTCTGGGCAGTAAAAGAAAATGCACACGGAAGTAGTGGATTTCCATGCAGTCTTGAAGTAGTAGTGTTGTCCTTACAACGGAAAGACAGTGCTGACTCTTGACATGCAGACAGGTAATGGGCCACAACAGAGCAAACCCACAGCAGAGTCAGTCGAAGTTTTGAAGAATACTGGTAGGTAGGTCATCACAGAGCAGACCCACTGTATTCCTGGTAGAGATTATGATATTGGTTGGCCACCAGAGGTGCAGACCCACTGCAGTCCTTGTAGAAATAATGGTATTGGTGAGTCATCAAAGGTGTAGACCCACTGTAGTCCTTGTAGAGATGGCTAGCAGCCATCTGTTGCGACTGTGCAGGTGCACAATCACTATCGAAGAGTCTTGCAGAGAATATAGCAAGTCCATAAACCACCACTTGTGCACTCCTTAGAAACAGCAATGCTGTTAACCAGTCCCTTGCTGAATTATTAACACATGTGCAAACACTATCAGTCCCTACTTCTCACATATTGCCCATATACTATGACCAACAGAAACGTGTGCAGTGAAATGTAACTTACAAGTTACTTAATTTGATGAACTTGTGTCAGTTACAATTTTATAACATAAGAATACAATAACAAGGGTACATAAACATCATTAAAGAACATAACAATACAGATAAAATTTGTAGTAAAACAGACTTTACAAAGGAATAGAAATAAACATGTACATCAGTGTTACAAGAATTATGACATAAGTACATACATAAAAGATCAGAATAACTTTCGAAACATCAACTTCACATGTGAGCATTAAAACAAAACAGAATAAATAATGTCTAAACATCTTTACAAAGTAAACAACATATTATAAATGCAAATTACATTTGAGGATAACAGTATTCCTCATCACAGTGAATGTAGCTGAGTATTAAAAAAATTCTACAACGTAAGTTTTATCAGATAAACACATAGAGACAGGAAGAAAACAAATACAAAAGGGTACACAAACACATAGTGCAATAATACAGAAGGAAAGGACAGGGTTTGTTTTACTGCAGTATTTTGCAAACAAGACTTTCTTTACTTCTTGGAGATCTCCCTTCGTTCTTCATTATTTCAAAAAGTGCTATCTATACCTGCTTTCTGCACATTTTTCGTAAAACTTCTAAATGCAATTCTTCCAATTCATCGCAACTCATTCTCTTATGTACTCTACCCCCTCTTAAGCTAACTTAAATCTACTGAACTCAGATGCATAAACTAAGGGACGAGGCAATGCAGCAACACATAACAAATTAACACGAACAGCAATGACAAAAAAATACAAATTGGCAAAGCTAGCAGCAATTAGCAAAGTAAATGCAACATTAAAACTAATATGAGCCAATGTGCAGCAACAAGAAAAATAAATCAATAGTAAAACTGGCTTAACAGAGTAATACAAAGTGATATTTAGTAGTGCAATGCCTGGCAAACAGCAGCAGCAAGTGCAATAATTAATATCTAAACATGACAAAGCTCAAGCAGAAAAAATAATACTCTAAAGACAACAATGCAGACAAGGGAAATGTATATTCACATCTTAATGTCTATGTAATTAAAGTGGTGCACCACAACTTATTCTACAAAAATATTACCAAGTACTTGAAAAGAAAATTATGTATGCAATTACTGTTATTAGTCCCTTCTTATTGTTCATTCCTTTCCAAGTGCTCCTTTTTCGAAGAATGTGGATCATAAAATTATTATTTAATAGATCTGTTGACAGAAAGTTTTCAACTTAGCAAATGCATTTAATTTTATTTTATGAAACCAATGCTGTAACACAGCTGGAAACCAGATTCCAAATGAAATAAGCAACTATCTAAAGCGAAGCATAAAAATATCATTCAATAGTCATGTGGCATTTCATAAATTAGCAGAAATTCTCTCAACTCTCGTAGAAAGACACTTGCCATAATCAGGTGTGCAGATGTAAGAATATTTCCCATCAATTCATAAGCATTTCAGTAAGTAGCACAAAGTACAATATGTTTCCAAGTAATGAGTGTGTCGTATTTGCGATGCTTTCTACAAAGGAATGTCAATAGCGAGGATAATGGCCTCTTTTTTTTCTCCACCTGTGCCTCTGAAAGGCACACACTAATGGCTTTTTTCCAGGCGACTGTTGCACAGCTGGGTGCTAACAGTGCATTATGTCAGGGTGACCTACCTTCCTTACCGAAATATTTACATCAGTTTCCGCTACAGGGACAGTTTGATACAAATAAAATTTCACAGGTCGAAATATTTGCGTTACAAATCTGTAGAAACAAAATCCTATAAATATAACAGTGTCCAAAAAATTTTCGCCGGCATTGTGATACATTTACGCATTGACACACATTTGATAACTATTAAAGTACGATTCTTGGTTTCCAACATTCTTTTTCACAAGTCAGAGTCCCTAAACACAACTCATTATTCCTTACCTTATTACACATATACATATTTGTCGACACTTCTTCAATATTTCATCATAATAAATACATAGCATAATCAAATTCTTCATATAGCATCAGCTTATTGATCATAAACATACCTCAACAGCATAATACACATTCTCATCATAATAATGACATCATAAAAACTCAGCCAAATCTCAAAAACGTCATAGCTTTCTGCAATAATTTCAAAACCTAAAGAAAATTCTCTGCTCATTTCAATAATGTCATCTACCTCAATCGTACTTTAAAAAACATGATCCCGTACCAAATACATCATTCAAAGCTCTCATAGTATCACAATGGTTCCAAAAAAAAAAAAATGAACAGTTCACAAAGTACAGACAAAATAAATTTCATAAGTGTGAAGCTATCCAGCTGTGTAATTGCGTAAACATGTGTCACTGATGTAGAAAAAAATTTTTGTTTCTCTGTTAAATAATCAGATAGCTGTGTAATTCTGTGTTAGAGAAATATGGTACCGATGGGTAAAGTTGTATAAGCAAATACCATATTAGCTAGGGCTCCTTGTGCTTGCCAAACACATGGTACACAATGTAGGCGTGTACCCCCTGAGGATTAATGTAATTATACCCTCAGGTGTTACAAATTACAGCAATCGAATGAAACATATCACCAAAAACTTTCTTCGTATCTTTGTGATTCAAAAATCTTTAAAAATATATGTTTTAAGTACAAAATTAATCACTCAAATGCGTGTCCTGTAGAGCTAAATGTGCGTCCTGCTGTAAGATAATTCTGTGGCAGTGTCGTAGTTATCGTCCTCTGTAAGCAAAGTTCTTCTGAAGTCAATGTACTCACCTCATCATAAACGAAAGTGAAATGCTTTGCGTATAAATATCGTAGTTATTATGCTTCTTGCCATGATGAAGAAAGTACTCTACTGTAACGTATTGTTGTGCTACGGAAAAGGCTGTCTCATTGTAGCTATACCACAAAAGTTACAACTAAAACATGTTTTACTTTCCAGAATAATACATAAAAACTGTGCAGATATAAAACAGATACACCGCAAAAGCAACAATGTAAATTGTGTCACACATTAGTAGCTCATGATATAATCGTGTAGCTGTCAAAGAAACCAAATTCTAAGTCATCTTTAATCTCACAGAAAGTACTTCAAATAAAGAATGTCTTTTCAACTAAACCAAAATGCTGCAATAAAATCTCATTAGCAGTATATGTTCTAAGTATGTAAGCATTATAGTCGTTATGTAATCATGCAATTAACAAACAAGAATCTACACACACAATAACACCGTGTCCCCTGTTCACTATAACAATGCATTCGTAATTTCTGTTTAAATAAGTTCTCTTGGCTCTTGACTGGATATTTAACTTCAAACATTGTTGCATGTTAACAGATTCTAAGTTTGACAAAGCATACTAGTAAAGTAAAGTGAAAAATTTTATAGCAAAGACTAAGTTAAAACAGATTATCTCTCAATAAACGGTTTTACATGTGAAATGTGGTGCAATCCTTTACTCTTCCTGCTACGCAGAGTTTCAACGTCAACGCAATTATCATGTGGTATACGTCGGATACTGTAAGGTCTATTGTAAATCAGAAAGGATTTGTGACTCAAGTGCTTATTCTTATGTGACAAAGAATGAGCTTTAATGAGAACTTTCTGACCAATATATAATTTCTTTGCATTTGCTTTACCGCATAGTTTTCTCCTTTTGTCTGCTGCAGAGTTTATATTTTTAATAGCCAAATCAATTATGTCTTTGTGTCGAAGTTTACATGTATTCGAAAAAGGTACAAGCTCTCTGATTCTGTTCGGAGGTTCTTCATTCTTCAGTACAAGAATAGGTGGTAAAGCTGTACAGTCATGAGGCATTTCATTCAGCACGTTTTGAAATAAGTGTAAATGTCTGTCCCAATGCTGATGCTTTCTGTGACAATAAAGTCTGCAAAGCTTATTTCTTTCTTTCTTAATCCGTTCAGACGGGTTACAATGTGGTGAGTACAATGAAATAAAAACATGTTTGATTTTATGGTTCCGAAGCATGCGTGACCAAACAGCAGACCTGAATTGTGGTCCGTTATCTGAAATGACTTTACTAACGTGTCCAACTTCACGTAAGAAATTTTTTACAAAGGCGTTGGATACAGACCGTCCAGTGGCTTTACGTAACGGAGTGAAAGAATCAAATTTTGAAGTAAGTTCAACAGCGACTAGAACGTACGAAAATCAATTCGATTGTCTGACAAGGGGTCCCAAGAGATCAACAGGAGCAAATTCTTTTAATTTAGAAAGAATGATAAGAAACAATGGAGCACGATGTGATATAGTAGATGGTTTCGCCTTTTGACAAAGTTTACAAATAGACAAGACTCTTCGAATTCTCTTTTCCATATTGTTAAAATAACAAGTCGTTCGAAGAATATGATAACATTTTCGTGGACCAAAATGTGCGTAGCTGAAATGAATGTACCAAATGAGCTTATTAACAGAACCGTCTGGATTGCAAAGTACCCATAGCTTGTCATCAACAGTGCAGCGTTTGAAGAGTATGTTGTTTCTAACCAGATAATAATGCCGAATCTGTGTGTGTGTCTTTTCATGCAATTTACTTTTGATGTCGTTCCAAATCGGATCTTTATCTTGTTCATGAGCAATGTCCTTTAAAGATGTGGAGATGAAGTTTTCAAAGGCGACTTTCTGAATGTAAAGAATACTGAAATTTTTCTCTAGGTTGCCTTCTGTGTTACTTTTCTCAAGCCCAGCCGGTGCGCGTGTCAGTGCGTCCGCAACAATGTTCTCTTTGCCGGGAATGTAGACTATTGTGAAGTGGAATTCTTGCAGAAAGAATGCCCAACGTTTTAACCTGTCATGATTTAATTTTGATGACATAAGAAATTGTAATGCACGATGATCACTGTATACTTTTACGTGCTAACCAGAAAGAAAGAAACGGAATTTGTTAAATGCACAAACGATAGCTAAAAATTCTAATTCAGTAACGGAATAATTTTTTTCAGGTTTTGTTAGCACTCGGCTAGCAAAATCAATGGTTCTCTGAACAGTAGTGTCATTTTCTGTGGCTTCTTGAAATAAATGGGCACCAAGACCGACTTTAGAAGAATCCATGCTAAGGCAGAAATCTCGTGACAGATCTGGATGAGCTAGTAAAGCGCATTAAGTAGCGATTCTTTCCAAGTATTGAATTCCAACTGTGTTTGTTCGTCCCAGTTCCAAATAGTATTTTTTCCAGTGAGAGAACAAAGTTTTGGTGTAACTAGAATTTGCATATTCAGAAAACGACGGTAAAAATTTACAAGACCTAGAAAACTGCGGATTTGTTTTTTTGTGGATGGAACTGGAATGGCTCTGATTGCTTCTAACTTTGCAGGATCCGGCTGAATGCCTTCAGAAGAAATAATATGCCCCAAAAACTTCACCTTTGTCCTACCGAATTCAGACTTTTCCAAGTTAACTGTAATTCCAGATTCTGCAGAAATATGTAACGCGCTGTTGAGGATGCGATTATGTTGTTCCCATGAGGCTTCTGCTCTCAGAATATCGTCCACATACAAGGTGATGTGACGTTTTAAGAACTCAGGTAATATGGAATTTAGCTCGCGAATGAACGCTGCCAAAGAAATGTTCAAACCAAAGGAAGTTTCCGAAACTGATAACAAACGCCGAAACAAAGGAAAGCTGTGTATTTTCTACATTCTGGATGAAGTTCGATCTGATGAAAGCTGGATCTGATGTCAATAGAAGACAACACTTTTACACCATTAAAATTTTGAAGAAGTTCTTCCAACGTTTGCGGCCTGTCTGTTTCAGGAATGATGATAGTATTGATTTGTCTCGAATCTAAGACAAGCCTGATCGATCCATTTTTCTTCTCAACAACATGTAATGGATTGTTGTATGAGCTTACTGCAGGCTCAATAATGCCTTCGTCAAGCATAGATTGTATTTCTGTTCTAACATGGTCCCTATAGTGCCGGAATTATGTATGGTCTAACACAAAATTTAGTATGCTCACGAACACGAAATTGGTATTGAAATCCCTTGATTGTTCCTGTTTTGTGAGTAAAAACTGTGGAATGTGCTTGTAAGATCTCAAAAAGGTCCTGCCTATCAGTGTCATTCCAATTCTCAATTGTCTGAATTTTATTCCGAATTAACTCTTTAGTATCAAATACGCCGTCGATATCATCCCTGTCAGTACTTGCAGAGTGATTGCTAGTGTCAAGTTCCGTCGAAAATTCCGAACTGTTGTCTAACTTTTGAAGATTTTGTTCCATTGTGTCTCACTTTCGAAGATTTTGTTCCATTGTGTCTAACTTTTGAAGCTTTTGCTGTGTTTGTCCCATTTGTTGTATTAACTGTAATAACAATGCACTGGTGTCTGAAACATGTTCCTCAGTGCTTTTCGGCAGTGAATTTGCACCGGCAACATTCACATTTTGACAAGCAGAAAATGTGTCTTGATTTATTCGAGAAAACGGTGAGGACCAAAACCTGAATCTACAGTATTTTCGAGATTGTGTCCTGTCATTTCGGATTCCTGAGGCGAGCTGTTGCCGACCGATCGATCGATAATGCTTCCCTGTCCACTAATTGTTTCACTGTCTACGCCATTATTTGCCGCCCGTTCCATTTCCCTATGCACAATTACCAAGTTACCACTTTGAATGTCTGTTAATTCATTACACAGTGGTGCTGTTAAGCTATGCTCATCGTCACTATTATTTCTCAGTTTACTTTGGAGCCTAGTGTTACGTTTTTCACACGCCATTATTGTCACAATATTTCACACGATAACACAGAAAAGCACAATTTGAAGAGCAAAAATAAGAGAACACATTAACATAGCACTGAAAATAATATCTCGTTAATTGCTAGTGCAGCTGCGAAATACTTGATGCAAATCTACCTGCGTGCCACAACTGTTTTACTGTACAACAATGAAAGACTGCAACTACAAAGGAGATTCTCTCTACAATTACGTGCTAGCAATAAACAATAGCTACACTAATTACACAAACTACAAGAAAAAATCAGAAGATTCCAGTGAGATATCCTCGGCTAAGGGGTCGACATATGAAACGTCCCCTTACAAAAATTATACATGACTGTTCTTAAACTGACACACAATATTTTTTAGCGCAACGAAATCTGACTTTCAATAATCCCTACTAGAGAATGGCCCTGTCTAAATTAACCTATACGTTTCACAAATCACTTACCTCACAAAAATCTTCGTTACTCAAACTACTGCAATACAGCGAGCGCCACTACTGCCAGCTAAATAAAAGATTCAAACTACTGAAGGCACTAACTACTGATAGGCATAGTTAGCATATGAAAGATTTTGATAGAGAACAATCAATGTATTTACCTTAATAGTGTTCAAAAGTCATATTATATATATCACTTCATGGCATCCAGTCTTACAGATTTACTGTCTCTCTCTCCGCCATCTCACTCCCCACATCCACAACTGCTGGCGGCTCACCTCCAGCGCTACGCGCTGTTCACAGCCAACTGCCCAACACTACAATAGCCAACAACAATGCAAACCAGCCACAGACTGCACACAGCACAGCCAGTGATTTTCATACAGAGCGCTACGTGGCGTTACCAATAAAAAAACCTAAACAGCCTACTTACAAGTTGTTCAATCCGACATGCCAACACACACCTGAAATATTTTTATACAGGAAAAATACACCTGAGAAAGACTCCGTCAAAATTTTAGCTGCAGAGGCAGTCTGCAAGTATTTGAAAAAATCTTGAAGAT
The DNA here is from genome assembly GCF_023864345.2 of Schistocerca serialis cubense. Classification (NCBI taxonomy): domain Eukaryota; kingdom Metazoa; phylum Arthropoda; class Insecta; order Orthoptera; family Acrididae; genus Schistocerca; species Schistocerca serialis. The sequence continues at coordinate 221,116,013 of NC_064646.1, read as the reverse complement.
TGAAAAATTCGTAGCTCGCCAGGCCACTAGAACCATGCACACCCTACTGGAGCAGTAGCGAACTGCGCATGTGCAACATGGAAGGCGCCATATCCTCGGTTGACAGCGCTTTGGGAAACAGACCACACAACTCGGTGCAATCGTAATTTGTAAAGCGACTTTCAGTTTTTGTTGACAGTTTCTCTGAACCAATTGTGTACGGTTACATTTCACTCAGAGTTGCACCTCACGTAGTACCCATAATAATTACCAACCGATTTTGCAGTAGCATGGATGTTAGCACTGGTAGAAAAGCTGAATTAATATTCATTGAGTTAAACGCTTAATATTAACCAGGGTGCAAACCCCTTTTGCATCGTAAAATGTGACTGTAAAAAGCAGAAATGGCGGGAAGACTTAGACATAAGTAAACCATGTGTTGTTGTTGTGGTCTTCAGTATTGAGACTGGTTTGATGCAGCTGTCCATGCTACTCTATCCTGTGCAAGTTTCTTCATCTCCCAGTACTTACTGCAACCTACATCCTTCTGAATCTGCTTAGTGTATTCATCTCTTGGTCTCCCTCTACAATTTTTACCCTGCACGCTGCCCTCCAATACTAAATTGGTGATCCCTTGATGCCTCAGAACATGTCCTACCAACCGATCCCTTCTTCTAGTCAAGTTGTGCCAGAAACTCCTCTTCTCTCCAATTCCATTCAATAAATATTCGCTACATTAGTTATCTGATCTACCCATCTAATCTTCAGCATTCTTCTGTAGCACCACATTTCGAAAGCTTCTATTCTCGTCTTGTCCAAACTATTTATCGTCTATGTTTCACTCCCATACATCTACTACAAGTTGACACTTAAATCTATAATTGATGTTCACAAGTTTCTCTTCTTCAGAAACGCTTTCCTTGCCATTGCCAGTCGACATTTTATATCCTCTCTACTTCGAGCACCATCAGTTATTTTGCTCCCCAAATAGCAAAACTCCTTTACTACTTTAAGTGTCTCATTTCCTAATCCGATTCCCACAGCATCACCCGACTTAATTCGACTGCATTCCATTATCCACGTGTTGCTTTTGTTGATGTTCATCTTATATCCTCCTTTCAAGACACTGTCCATTCCGTTCAACTGCTCTTCCAAGTCCTTTGCTGTCTCTGACAGAATTACAATGTCATCGGCGAACCTCAAAGTTTTTATTTCTTCTCCATGGATTTTAATACCTACTCCGAATTTTTCTTTTGTTTCCTTTACTGCTTGCTCAATACACAGATTGAATAACATCGGGGAGAGGCTACAATCCTGTCTCACTCCCTTCCCAACCACTGCTTCCCTTTCGTGCTCGTCGACTCTTATAACTACCATCTGGTTTCTGTACAAATTGTAAATAGCCTTTCGCTCCCTGTATTTTACCCCTGCCAACTTCAGAATTTTAAAGAGAGTACTCCAGTCAAAAGTAAACCATACTAGTCATAATAAAAGTCTCATTACCTCATTAATAAGCAACATAAACCTATAAATTTGAATAAATAACAAGAACAACAGCTATATCGAGGAGTTTTCTTGGAATTGGAACTATGTAGAACTGCTCGTGAGAGGCAATGCACCGTAACAGATGCTGACCTACGAGACTGGGCCCTTATAATCGCAACTGAAATGAACATTGCTAATTTCAAGTCTTTTTCTTCTTGTTTAATTAAGTTCAAGAAATCATAAAATACAGGAAGTGGCAAAACAACGAAGTTTACTTAAAGTTAAACTGTAGAGGAGATGCCATCAATTCGTAGCTGACGTGAAAAAGAAGCTTGCTATTATCCCTAGATCTGCTGTGTCTGAAGCCTATCATTCAGGTTTCCTGAAAGAACTGCGAGCTATCCTCAGAGGTTACCATTTCGAGACGAAGAAGGAGAGTCTATTGTGCAACCGAACAATGCTGTGATACATTCATATTCAACAATGACAGTCATCAGTATCTGTCGATCACTGCTCTGCAGCTTCACATCTGTCTTCAAAAATCTCAAAGCATATTAGGACCAAATATAAAAAAGGCCAGTTTAGTGGCAAAAGCTTATCTCGACCCGTCAAAATCTGAAAAAAAAATAGAAAAGAATAATTTTCAACATTTCGTTCAATGCAGTCTCTAACCAGTTACAGAAATAATTCATTGCTTTTGTTCGACTTTTCGGGTAAACATGACGAGCTCACTTTCTTTCAGGAGGACGACGAAAAGGCTATTGATGTAACTCAGATTCCGAACGGAACAACCAATATGACTGTCGGTAGAGAATTTTGACTGTGAAAAATATCTTTAAGAAAACTGTTGGACAACATAATTTCCCGTAACTCCAATGTCATTTGAGGTATATCAGAACAGTATTCTTATAGTTCAGTCACTTGAGCATTATCAGTTTGCTTCGGCACGTTTAACGTATTGCATCCCGGTATGCAACACAATAAGAAGCGCAAGGGCCAGGACCATTTCTTATCTCACCGCAGTTCTTTCAAAAAAAAGTTAGTAATTATTGTGAAGCGCCTGAAAGCATTTAATTTTTATTTTCCTTTATCTACGATAATGATCGAAGCAGACGAAATGAATTACAATTTGTGCTGCGGCCGGGACTCGAACCCGGGTCTTCTTGCCACAGCACAAATTTTAATTCTTTTCGTCAGCTTCGATCATTATCGTAGATAATAAAAAGAGACTTAAATGTCTCAGGGAAACATTTAATTATAATTTTTCTTTTGTCAGGTATTTATGGTGTTATGAAATTGTTTGTTTTCGCCTTTCAGATGACACTTCGCATCCTTGTGACTACACGAACTGATTGTTATTAAAATATACTTCATTCATAAATTATCATAAGAACAGTACTACAAGAATTGTCATTAAATGATATATGTGTAAGAAATACACTGATCAGCTTGAACATTATGGCCACCTACCTAATAGCATGTATGTTCGCCTTTGGAACGGATAACAGCAGCAACAGGTAGTGGCATGGAAGCAGTGAGTCTTGGCATGTCGCTGGAGGGAGCTGGCACCACATCTGCACCCACAATCCACCTAATTCCCTTAAATTCCGGGGAGGAGGGGGATGAGCTCTGACGCCACGTTGATTCACATCCCAGATGTGTTAAATCGGGTTCAGATCTGGCCAGCTGTGGGCCAGCACATCAATTGGCACTCGACACTGTTCCTTGAAACACTCCATCACACTCCTCGCCTTGTGACACGGCGCATTATCTTGTTGAAAAATGCCATGCCGTCTGGGAGCACGATCGACGTGAAGGGGTATACGTGGTATGCAACCACCGTATGATATTTCTTGGCCGGCATTGTGCCTTGCACGAGCTCCATTGGACCCATCGTTGACCAAGTGAATGTTTCCCAGAGCATAATGGAGCCTTGTCTCCGTTCCACAGTACAGGTGTCAAGGAGCTGTTCCCGTGGAAGACCACGGATTCACAGCCTCCCATCGGCATGATGAAGGAGTTATCGGAATTCATCAGACCACGCAGCGCTCTACCACTGCACCAACGTCAATCGTGGATGGTCGCGTGCCCATTACAGTTGTAGTTGCCGATGTCGTGGTGTCAACATGGACACATCCAAAGGTCGTCTGCTGCGAAGGACCATCAGACACACTTGTACTCTGCCCAGCATTAAAGTCTGATGTTAGTTCCGCCACAGTTCGCCATCTGTCTTGTTTTACCAGTCTGTCAAGCCTACGATGTCCGACATCTGTAACGAGTGGTTGTTGTCCAGCCCCGCGATGTCTAGACGTGGTCTCAACTTGATTTCGCCACGTATTGAAGACACTCATCACAGAACTCCTCTAACATCCAACAAATAGTGCAGTTTCCAAAATGCTCGTGCAGGGCCTCCGGGCCATCACAATCTGCCCTTGGTCAAAGTCAGATAGGTCGCGCGCCTTCCCCATTACATACACGGACAGCACGCTCACTGATAATACAGACATCAAAAAAATTTTTGCATCATCCCGGTTCTCAGATCTCCTGAAGACATGGTTTACTGTGGATATTGCACCACACATACAGTCCCTTTGACAGTTCAGACACGTTACTAAACTCGCCCAAAGATATAAACAAACATGCCTGAGCAGCGCCTATTAGATGGGGAGGGGGGGGGGGGGGGGGGAGTCCGACAGACGATCAGTTCCAGTCGTTCCACCACGAAGGAGGTACACGGCTCGTGTTGTCTGTAGTTCAACCATGCCTACACGGCCAATACCGCGGTTCGATCGCGTCCGCGTTGTTACTTTGTATCAGAAAGGGCTCTCAATAACGGAAGTGTCCTGGCGTCTCGGGGTGAACCAAAGCGATGTTGTTCAGACATGCAGGAGATACAGAGAGACAGGAACTGTCGATAACATGCTTCGCTCAGGGCGCCCAAGGGCTACCAGTGTTGTAGATGACCAACACCTACGGATTATGGTTCGGAGGCACACTGACAGGAACGCCACCAAGTAGAATAATGCTTTTCGTGCAGCCACAGTACGTCGTGTTACGACTCAAACTGTGCGCAACAGGCTGCATGATGCTGAACTTCACACCTTCCGTGCATGGCGACGTCCATCTTTTCAACCACGATACCATGCAGCGCGGTACGGATGGGTCCAACAACATGCCGAAAAGACCGCTCAGGCTTGGCATCACGTTATCTTCACCCATTGGTGTCTCATATGCCTTCAACTAAACAAGCGTCGGAGACGTGATTGGAGGCAACCCGATCAGGCTAACGCCTTAGACACACTGTCCAGCAAGTGCAACAAGGTGGAGGTTTCCTGCTGTTTTGGGCTGTCATTTTGTGGGGCCGACGTACTCCGCTAGTGGATATGGAATACGCCGTAACGGCTGTACGATACGTAAATGCCATCCTCCGACCGATAGTGCAACCATATCGGTAGCATGGACGACAATACGCGCCCCCATCGTGCACATATTGTGAATGACTTCCTTCAGGATAACGACATCGCTCGAATAGAGCGGCCAGCATGTTCTCCAGACATGAACCCCATCGAACATGCCTGGGATAGATTGAAAAGGACTGTTTATGGACGACGTGACCCACCAACCACTCGGAGGGATCTAAGTGTGACAATCTGGACCAACAGTGCCTTGATGAACTTGCGGATAGTATGCCATGACGAAAATAGGCATGCATGAATGCAAGACGACGTGCTGGGTATTGAAGGTACCGGTGTGTACAGAAGTCTGGAACACAGCCTCTGAAGGTCTGCTATATGGTGGTAAATCATGCAATGTGTGGTTTCCGTGAGCAATAAAAGGGGCAGAAGTGATGTTTATGTTGATCTCTATTCCAATTTTCTGTATAGGTTCCATAACTCTCGGAACCGAGGTGACACAAAACTTTTGTTTGATGTGTGTGCATGCACTGTGCATGTGTAGGACTAGGAGTCATTCCTAGCCAGGTGACGCTGCTTGCCTTCAGATAAATAGAAGTCGTAATTAATGGAGGTCATCTTCTCTTACCCCGACGAGGGAGTATCACGTGGGCGGGCGCAGGAGTCCAGTCTGGAAAGTATGTAAAAGCTAGAAGGTTTTTCAGAAACAAATAACTCGGTGCAATTCTCAAGAAACCTCAGGGGCACTAAACTCAGAATAATTTAGTTTCAATGGAAGTATATTCCTGGCACTACTAACTGGAGTTATTCTAACTCACTGAACGCTATCACTGTCTTTGGCTTTTGCATCACTACTAGTCAGCTGTCTCCAACCTCACCAACCCGTATGTGTTTTCTCAGTAATGATTCTCTGCCGACATTCTTCCTCTATAGTAAGTAGGCAATCTGGCGACGACCGTCACAGGGGTAGTGCATGCCTTATCTATTGTCTTATCTTGGTTTCATGAAAATTAATTCTTGCATCGCTGTTTATTCACTCTCACATGTATGTTAGCGCCACTTTATAATAACAAGCTTTTTATTTCACATAATTTTCATTTTATAGTGTACTTTGGGACCAGCCAAGTTGACATGTATTGGCGCACATCTATCGCTTTAACGTTTTATATTTCCATCCCTGTAAATTAATATAATAACATTAACGTACCCTAACGAAGTTAAGACCTGTATAGCCTTTTATCATCAGATTACTAGCGACACGATGTCGTATATGTATTCAAGTTTTCTAGAAGCCCGTGCCCTGAAAACCTCCACGCAGAGCTGCCATTCTGCCACTATGGCACCTTGATAACAGCAGTTGCTCTAGTGGATGATGTGTCATCAATGGCGCTGGAGAATACTAAGTAATTTTCCTACAGCGTTTATTTAACAGTTGTCAGTTCAAACGTCTTTGATGATATCGACCTCAATCGATACCCTGATCGTAGTCAGCGTCCACAGGTATACTTCTTTGGTTTCTCAACTGCCACTTCGGCCTTTACGTTACCATGACAACAGCGTCCTTACATACATTCACACATACATACATACATTAAACCTTGTTCCACAGATCATGAATACGACATTTCGTAATGATGTGGAACTTGTCACTTTAACATAAGTTTTCTTTACGCAACATAATTAATTTTTTTTTTCGGTAACACCTCTATGATATCATGGCGGCCATCTTAAACTCCACGTTGCCTAGGCAACGGCGTTGTTTTGAATTCTTAGCGAGTAAGTATACAACGGCGTGGGTACATTGTAATGGTTGTATCTTTTAATGTAATTTTACCTTTTGCTGTATCTTTATGTAGTATCTGTATGTGCACATAATTACGACAGTCTAGTTTATTCGTTTATCGACAAAACAGTAATAAGAACGATGTGATTGCCTTTTACACCAGTGTCAATAGATTACACTGGTTCTTCTGTTGTTTTGTAAGTTCGTTTATTTTATTTTGACATAAATGACAACTTGCCTGATGCTTTATAATGTTTTAACTTCTTATGCACGTGGTCTACGTGAATTACTATGCAAATTTCATACAGTAACGACATTTCAGTTGTGAAGCGTTTGACAATGGCTGGTGACGACGTAATCCATAGTCGTCTCTCGCGAATTGCCCACTATTTAACCCGTGGCTCCACAGCCATCAGTCACAGTGCAGGATGGTGGTGTCACCAGAAAACCGAAGAACCGTCAGCACCAGCCATAGGGGTAAACACTATAACCTTACAAACAGTACTATTACATGTGAGTTAGAAGAAAATATCTAACTCATATGTAACAGTACTGTTTGTAATTTTTGCTACAGCTTTTCTGTAATTTATTTTAAGGTCATATGTGTTATTATTGTTTGTAACTTTGCCGTTTCTAATCTTGCAGGGCCAAAAATTCTGAAGATGGCCTCAACACAAGCCGAAACCGATAAATAAACAAATATTATTGCGATCTCGACTGTTGATTTTAACCAAAATATATAATCACGTCATAGTGCTCTATAGATAATGTTCTCTACATTTACGTCGCTGGTGTGCTTTGAATCACATCAAATGCAGCTACAATTCAGGTAACTAATTCCGTTTCCGTATTCACGGGGGTCTCATACACAAGAGACTATACCGGAATAGGAAATAATCAAGGGAATCAGGTCAGATGACCTCGCAGGCTATAGGTTAGGACCTCCCCTTCCATCCAGCGACCAGGAAATACAGTACTGAGATGGATGCGGACATCTACACTGAAGTGAGCGGTGCACCGTCATGGTGTACCGACGTCCTCTCAAGAACAGCCAAGGGCACGTTTTCCCACAACTCCAATCGAGCTCTTTGCACGAATCTCAAATACAGATGGGCATAGAGACGGCTAAGTAGAAGACATGGCCCAATGAGATTGTCACCTTAAATGCAGGCCCAGATATTCACAGCAAAACGTACTTGGTGGTGTCACTCTAGCGTAAGGATTTTCATCATCCTACACATGACTATTGCTGCTGTTCAAAATACCATCACGGTCAAATGAGGTCTCGTCAGAAAACAGCACGATTTGGAGGAAATCTGGTCGATCAATCCATTGTTGGATCAACCCTGACACAATGTGACCCTCGGTGCGAAGTAGGCTAGAAGCGTTGCATGGACTTTTTGTTGGTGATACGGGTGTAATTGTTGTTCGTGGAGTATTTGCCACACGCTAGAATTTGCAGCGCCCATTTTACGTGCAATACGACGAGTACTTGTAGTGGAGTCTTCTTCAAAATCGGTTGTGTGGGTGGTCCTCATGTTGCCAGGTCTCTCGTTTCTTCTTTCCAGTGAAACAGTCTCTCACATTCGTCGATCCAGAGAAATAAATACTCGTCGTGACGGATAATGCCTGTTAGGAAGTCGTTCCCTGTACAGCCTTTGAGCAGCTAGAGCATTTGCAACTCACTTCCCTGTTCACAAGGTGTATGTCAGTGAGTTCTGCAAACTGTACCGCTACTATTCCATCGTATTATACTGTACGTCTCTGAGCAGCACTAAGTAACGAATGAGTCTTTCTGTGATTCATAGTACGTTCTGTCATGGGACAATGTAAACACGATACAACAGAGCCACCTTATGGACAAGCAAGTAACGTAAACAAAACCTACATCATGAATTCCTAGTAATCAGGCACGTCCTTCTGGTTTCCCTGCAGCTAATAAAGAATGTACGTGTAAATAAACAGCACAGTTCTTGTAAGTTTGTACGCATGCTAGTTGTAAATAAGCTGGCAAACAGTAATGCTAGACAAAGCTGTAAACAAGTTTACTTCTATATCTCCTAAGTTGGCTTCTCCGATCCCAAGTTCTCTACCTCAAATTCTTCAGTGAGGCATTCTCTATGTCCTGTTACGTTTTTGCACGCTCTTACTGGAACACCCTGCTATCAGCTGAATTGACACGCTCACGTCTCGAAGTTGCTGTGTTGTACTCTGCTCTAAGTTTCATGGTTTATGCGTCACGTTTAGAAATGTGTACAAAGCTTAGAGAGCATTGTGTGAGCGGCAGTAACAGACGTGACGTAGCATCCTGACTTCAGCGCGACTCTGATAGAAGCAAGTGTTTCGGCGAGTTCCCGCCTGTTCAAGCATGAGAACGGCGCAGCTCAAGCGACAGGCCGTGGATCGGTACACACACTAGCAGCCCCGCCCAGCCGAAACAAAACCACCACTGATCTCTTTACTGTCTGTAGTGTTACAATTTCTGTGTCCTTCACAATGATCACTCAACTTCTCACGCCTTTCGTGCCTCTTGTATACCCTGCCAGGCCTGGAAAACCATTCTGGTGGCCGTTAAATCTGTCACAGAGAATTGCGGCTCTAATTATTTGCACACCTGTCTATTGTGTGTATGTGTACGAAGATACAGTCACGTCTCACCATGTCTTCTGCATGATTCGCTTCGTTATCATCATAAACGTGCTTGGTTCTGACAGGTCGGGAACCGCAACAGGTGCTACATTCAAACCTGACGACTGGTGTACGCGTGCTTGGGACTATTTTTGTTTACAATATCTTCCTGAGCCTAGATTTTGTAAATGAAAAGTTTATATTAATTATCAGTGCTTTGTTCTGGGACGAAGTAAGACTAACATACTTCATTCTATTTTTTTACCAATTTGCCAAAATATTAGGACACGTATGATACATCACAACTCAAGTATAATTGTTTGCCTACTAATGACGTTTTCAGGGGTTTCTTCGATGGATTTTATATGTAAACCGACAAATGAAATACATAGATGTATTTATACTTGGTGGTCCACTGATCATGACCGGGCCAAATATCTCACGAAATAAGCGTCAAACGAAAAAACTACAAAGAACGAAACTTGTCTAGCTTGAAGGCGGAAACCAATTGGCGCTATGGTTGGCCCACTAGATGGCGCTGTCATAGGTCAGACGGATATCAACGGCGTTTTCTTTTTAATAGGAAACCCCATTTTTTATTACATATTCGTGTAGTACGTAAAGAAATATGGACCACTTTTTTCGCTTTGTGACAGATGGCGCTGTAATAGTCACAAACATACGGCTCACAATTTTAGACGAACAGTTGGTAACAGGTAGGTTTTTAAAATTAAAATACAGAACGTAGGTACGTTTGAAATTTTATTTCGGTTGTTCCAATGTGATACATGTACCTTTGTGAACTTATCATTTCTGAGAACGCATGCTGTTACAGCGTGATTACCTGTAAATACTACATTAATGCAATAAATGCTCAAAATGATGTCCGTCAACCTCAATGCAATTGGCAATACGTGTAACGACGTTCCTCTCAACAGCGAGTAGCCGGCCGAAGTGGCCGTGCGGTTCTAGGCGCTGCAGTCTGGAACCGCGAGACCGCTACGGTCGCAGGTTCGAATCCTGCCTCGGGCATGGATGTGTGTGATGTCCTTAGTTTAGTTAGGTTTAACTAGTTCTAAGTTCTAGGGGACTAATGACCTGAGAAGTTGAGTCCCATAGTGCTCAGAGCCATTTGAACCATTTGAACAGCGAGTAGTTCGCCTTCCGTAATGTTCGCACATGCATTGACAAGGTCACTGATGTTCCACTTGTCACAGCCATCGTGGATTTTCCGTTGCCCAATAGTGCATATTATGCCAGTTTCCGTCCCGTAATTTCTCTTGTGCCTAGTGGCAGAACTGTGCACGACGTTCAAAGTCGTCGCCATGCAATTCCTGGTGCATATAAATATGGTACGGGTGCAATCAATGTTGATGTAGCATTCTCAACACCGACGTATATGAGATTCCCGATTCTCGCGCAGTTTGTCTGCTACTGATGTGCAAATTAGGCGCGACAGCAGGTAAAACACCTACTTGGGCGTCATCATTTGTTACAGGTCGTGGTTGACGTTTCAAATGCTGCTGAACACTTCCTGTTTCCTTAAATAACGTAACTGTCCGGCGAACGGTCCGGACACGTGAATGATGTCGTCCAGGATACCGAGCAGCATACATAGCACACGCCCGTTGGGCATTTTGATCACAATAGCCACACATCAACACGATATCGACATTTTCCGCGATTGGTAAACGGTACATTTTAACACGGGTAATGTATCACGAAGCAAATACCGTCCGCACTGGCGGAATGTTACGTGATACCACGCACTTATACGTTTGCGACTATTACAGCGCCATCTGTCACAAAGCGAAAAAAGTGGTCCAACTAAAACATTCATATTTCTTTACGTACTACTCGAATATGTAATAAAAAATGGGGGTTCCTATTTAAAAAAACGCAGTTGATATCCTTTTGACCTATGGCAGTGCCATCTAGCGGGCCAACTGCAGCGCCATCCGGTTTCCCCCTTCAAGCTAGTCAAGTTTCGTTATTTGTAGTTTTTTCGTTTGATGCTTATTTCGTGAGAGATTTGGCCCGGTCACTATCAATGGACCACCCTGTATAAACAATGGTCGGAATGTTTGAATCAACTCGAGAACCACTGTGTCAACGTCTTCGTCGTCGAAAAATCTGCGACTGCTGCCAATCAGTTCCTTGATGGGCAGGACATAGACATCTATGGTCGACGTAAATGTAGACGAGCTTCCTTCCAGAACATCAAAAAAATGGTTCAAATGGCTCTTAGCACTATGGGACTTAACATCTGAGGTTATCAGTCCCCTAGAACTTAGAACTACTTAAACCTAACTAACCTAAGGACATCACACACATCCATGCCCGAGGCAGGATTCGAACCTGCGACCGTAGCGGTCACGCGGTTCCGGACTGTAGCGCCTAGAACCGCTCGCCCACCGCGGCCGGCTCCCGAACATCACCAACTACGTCTGTGTGGCTTTGGTCAAACTGTTAGTAACATTTTACTACTTCCGGACGCAACATTCCGTTTGGTCCATATACCGCCAGAATTACACGGTGAATATCTTGCGACGTGGTCGTTTTGCGCACAAGAACTCTACTGCTCCATTAAGTTTCGGGAATGCAGCCGCATAAATTCTGCTTCTTCTTATATTTCGGCTGTATATCTTTCAGCCATCTTCAGAGAGAGCCGTACGACTGACGCTCCAGCGCTCGCTCCATCCTTTTAAATTTGCGGACCGCGCCACTGCGCATGCGGCCACAGATGAACAAGGCGCCAGTGATGTTGATCGGCGGCAAAGACGTAACATATGCATGAGTTACGTCTGTGGCTGCGCATTCGATCCATGCTGGGAGATCGATGTATTACTGGGAGCTGAACTGTAGCGACGTCTTTGTAAGTTCAATATTGAAACTGCCGGATTCCATGATTTATCTAACGTGAAACCGCTGTCTCTATTAATTAAATTCTTCGCCAAGCGGATTTCAATGGCCTCTTTTACTACGGAGTCCCAGAAAGATGAAACAGAAGTCAGAATTTCGACATTTTCATATTCCATAGAGTGACCAGAATCAATACAATGCTCTGCCACAGCCGATTTACTGGATTGTAAGAGCCGAGTGTACCTGCGATGTTCCGTACACCTCTCTTGGACTGTACGATTCGTTTGTACGATATATGAAAGGCCACATTCACATGGTATCTTGTAAACTCCAGGCTTGCGGAGTAGTAAGTCATCTTTAACGGAACCCAGGAGTGCAGCCGTCTTCGCCGGTGGACGAAAAATCATTTTTACTTTATGTTTAGTGAGGATCCGTCCTATTTTGGATGAAAGGCTTCCCACATACGGCAGGACAGCCATGGATTTAAATGTTTCCTCGTCATCTTCTGCATTCCTTACGGACACCTTAGGTTTTATTTGTAGTGCCTTACGTATCTGTTGTGGAGAATACCCGTTGTCCTCAAAAACTCTAAAAAATGGTTCAAATGGCTCTGAGCACTATGGGACTCAACTGCTGTAGTCATCGGTCCCCTAGAACTTAGAACTACTTAAACCTAACTAACCTAAGGACATTACACACATCCATGCCCGAGGCAGGATTCGAACCTGCGACCGTAGCAGTCGCACGGTTCCGGACTGCGCGCCTAGAACTGCGAGACCACCGCGGCCGGCTCAAAAACTCTCTTCATACGTAAAAGTTCGTCCTTTAAAAGATACCATGTGAATGTGGCCTTTCATATATCGGACAAACGAATCGTACAGTCCAAGAGAGGTGTACGGAACATCGCAGGTACACTCGGCTCTTACAACCCAGTAAATCGGCTGTGGCAGAGCATTGTATTGATTCTGGTCACTCTATGGTATATGAAAATGTCGAAATTCTGACTTCTGTTTCATCTTTCTGGGACTCCGTAGTAAAAGAGGCCATTGAAATCCGCTTGGCGAAGAATTTAATTAATAGAGACAGCGGTTTCACGTTAGATAAATCATGGAATCCGGTACTTTCAATATTGAACTTACAAAGACGTCGCTACAGTTCAGCTCCCAGTAATACATCGATCTCCCAGCTTGGATCGAATGCGCAGCCACAGACGTAACTCATGCATATGTTACGTCTTTGCCGCCGATCAATATCACTGGCGCCTTGTTCATCTGTAGCCGCATGCACAGTGGCGCGGTCCGCAAATTTAAAAGGATGGAGCGAGCGCTGGAGCGTCAGTCGTACGGCTCTCTCTGAAGATGGCTGAAAGATATACAGCCGAAATATTAGAAGAAGAAGCAGAATTTATGCGGCTGCATTCCTGAAACTTAATGGAGCAGTCTTTGCGCCGCGAAAACCTGAAGATTCACATCAAGTACCTCTTCGGGGAGGAGATGGTTTTATGTGTTCGACGACTGGACAAGCTACGACACTTGAGAGCGAGATTATTGAGCTCTTTAAGTTTTTTACTGAGGTGCCGTGACCATGGCATAATTCCGAAGTTTGCCAGGTTAGTACATTTTATAAAATCGACTTCCATGAATAAGATTTTATTTAAAGTTGGTTCTGCTGTCGTTAAGAAGAGGATCCGATTTACACGAAGGAAGCTGGATCTTGTTTCTCAAGAACTTTATCGTCTGCACCTAAAGATGTCTGTGGAGTTACCCAGCAACTCTTGGAACTGGATGGAGGGTACAACATGGGCCAAATCAGACTGGGTTCGTGAGGTAGCAACATCAAGACAGACTGCAAAGTTCAGCCGACTTGAGCCATCTCCACAGCAAGAAAGTATCATTCGACGTTCCGTCATTAATGTGACGGGTAGAGATTTGGACGATGCTACGATGATGATCTTAAGCAAAGGACTGAATTTTGCACCCACGCCAAAGGTTTTGCCTATACCTGCATTCATCAGTGCCGTTGAAGAAGCTGTTCGACCACTCTCTACGGATTCTGCAATTGAAATAAGACGCGAAACTTGTCGAGCTGTTATGAAGGCTCGCCCACAAAGAAGCAATATATCTGTGGCAGAGAGGACTGCACTACCTATGCTCCGCCAAGATACAGAAACGGTGGTTCTCCCTGCTGATAAAGGTAATGCCACTGTTTTAATGTCACGTGACGACTACCATGATAAGATATACAGCTTACTGAATGATAGTATGTACCGGAAGATCAGTAAGGACCCCACCAATAAGGTGGTAAGGAAGACGGCGTCGCTTTTGAATGCCTCCCCATTTCCACCGGAAGTCCTACGAAGACTGAAACCAAGTGGTGCAGTGCCTCCAAGGCTTTATGGACTCCCAAAGATCCATAAGGAAGACGTTCCTCTACGTCCTATCGTGAGCAATATTGGTTCTCCCAACTATGATTGTGCCAAGCACCTGGCGTCACTATTGAGGCCGCTTGTGGGAAAATGTGATCATCATATAAGGAACTCTGCAGATTTCATTGGCAAATTAAAATCTTTGAAACTGAACACCTCTGATCTATTAGTCAGCTTTGATGTAGTGTCGCTATTTACTAAGGTACCTCTCTCTGAATCTTTAGATCTCATTGGAAAAAGTTTTGATAAGGAGATTTTAGCTTTGTTTCACCATGTGATGACCTCCACATACTTTTTATTTAATAACGACTTTTTTGAACAGACTGACGGTGTTGCCATGGGTAGTCCTTTGTCACCCTTGGTGGCCAATTTATTTATGGAGGATTTCGAGAACAAGGCCCTGAAGTCTGCTAGTTTGAAGCCTACAGTTTTTTGGAGGTACGTTGACGACACCTTTGTAGTGTGGCCCCATGGCGAGGACAAATTGCAGGACTTCTTAAACCATCTGAATTCCATCCATGGACAAATTCAGTTTACAATGGAAGTGGAAAAGGAGGGATGTCTTCCACTTTTGGACGTCTTGGTTCGGCGCAAAGAAGACGGCACTCTGGGTCATGCAGTATATCGAAAACCGACCCATACGGACTTATATTTACATGCAAATAGCTGTCACCATCCTTCGCAGACGAGTAGTGTTCTAAGAACTTTGGTACACCGAGCACACGTCATATCTGATGTAAGTAGTTTAAAAGACGAACTTTTACGTCTGAAGAGAGTTTTTGAGGACAACGGGTATTCTCCACAACAGATACGTAAGGCACTACAAATAAAACCTAAGGTGTCCGTAAGGAATGCAGAAGATGACGAGGAAACATTTAAATCCATGGCTGTCCTGCCGTATGTGGGAAGCCTTTCATCCAAAATAGGGCGGATCCTCACTAAACATAAAGTAAAAGTGATTTTTCGTCCACCGGCGAAGACGGCTGCACTCCTGGGTTCCGTTAAAGATGACTTACTACTCCGCAAGCCTGGAGTTTACAAGATACCATGTGAATGTGGCCTTTCATATATCGGACAAACGAATCGTACAGTCCAAGAGAGGTGTACGGAACATCACAGGTACACTCGGCTCTTACAACCCAGTAAATCGGCTGTGGCAGAGCATTGTATTGATTCTGGTCACTCTATGGTATATGAAAATGTCGAAATTCTGACTTCTGTTTCATCTTTCTGGGACTCCGTAGTAAAAGAGGCCATTGAAATCCGTTTGGCGAAGAATTTAATTAATAGAGACAGCGGTTTCACGTTAGATAAATCATGGAATCCGGCAGTTTCAATATTGAACTTACAAAGACGTCGCTACAGTTCAGCTCCCAGTAATACATCGATCTCCCAGCATGGATCGAATGCGCAGCCACAGACGTAACTCATGCATATGTTACGTCTTTGCCGCCGATCAACATCACTGGCGCCTTGTTCATCTGTGGCCGCATGCGCAGTGGCGCGGTCCGCAAATTTAAAAGGATGGAGCGAGCGCTGGAGCGTCAGTCGTACGGCTCTCTCTGAAGATGGCTGAAAGATATACAGCCGAAATATAAGAAGAAGCAGAATTTATGCGGCTGCATTCCCGAAACTTAATGGAGCAGTCTTTGCGCCGCGAAAACCTGAAGATTCACAAGAACTCTACTGTCCTGTGTATTTCGACTGTGGAGTACTTCTCCAGTTGCCAAGACATTTTGTAAGGTGTCAGGCAAATCCAACACCTTCCATGAAAACCCTGACATGATAAGCAAATCCAGTAGTATGTCACATAGCTCCGAATGAATCGTGACATTAAATTAACCAAAGTAATACGAGTAACGAGTGAGCAAATGGAATACCACAGACTAACACAAGAATGCCTAAATGCATGTCATACCTTCCCACCGTGAGACAGACGCAGTTCCGAGGGGAGAAACGAGAACAGAAGCCGAGAGCAGAACCGTGTTAAGCTGGAAGGCCCTACGATAAGGGACGGACACCCACATGGCCAGCTAACCGCTAGGACCACCCCAGCCACAAGTTTTAGCGTGAGACCTTTTCGCATGTCTGTTACGTCAGGACCACCCCCCAGCCCATGTTAAAAGCTAGAGCCCCCCAGAAGAACAGTATAGATCTTACGATAACACAAAAAGGACGACCCCAGACGTAAGTTTTAGCGTGAGACTTTTTCGCGTCTCTGTTACGTCAGGACCACCCCCTAGCCCATGTTAAAAGATAGAGCCCTCCAGAAGAACAGTATAGATCTTACGATAACACTAAAAGGACCACACCAGCTGCAAGTTTTAGCGTGAGACTTTTTCGCGTCTCTGTTACGTTGCAAACTTTAAAAACATTGCCCCACCACGAAAAGTATAACGTTTCTCATTGGAAAGACAGAATTTTTGTAGGCGGAGCTTAAGGTTAACATTGAGACCCTGATTGGTCAGATGAAAACACAGCCAGATAGTTTTTTTTAAACCATCTTCGGTAAATTGTAGTAAGGAGAAGTTAGGAGAGAGTTGCTTCCGAGACGGCGATATGAGCGGAGCTGTGCTGCCCGCCGCCCCCTGACTAACACCGACAAGGTAATGAATGCACGCGATGCCGCATAACAGCGCATAAAGCTTCACTCAGAACTGCAGAAGTCTCATCTGTTACACCCCCTTTTTGCGTAATACTAGTGTCGATTGTCAATTAAAGCTCATGGTGTTCACATTTGCCACTTAAAGTAAAAATCTGAAACGCGATGATTTTTCTGTTATATAGTTATTGAGAAGCCACATCAGCCACTGTAATTTACGACAAGTTAGATAAGTAATTAAAGATAATTGAGGGTCACTGTAGACCATTTTGATAGTTTTCTGTTTTGTGAAACTTAATTTAAACCTATATTATAGATGTGATATGGCATAGGTCATCCTTCGATCCATTGTAAAACTTGGAAACCCATTCAGGAAATATTCGTTCACATTTTTGTTGAACGCAGTTGGTTTTTACCATCCTGTATTAAAACATTTCCTTTTATCAATAATGCAATTTATAAACAATGTTTTGTGAGTAGAATAAAATTTCCAGTGGTAAACTTAACTGCTATTTCGACGTTATTTTACCAGCTAACTAAAAATAGGAAATCCTTGAACCCCTTCCACTAAATTTAGTTAGTATTAAGATTCTTTTACAGGGAGTGCAGTGGAGCTGACGCTGAGATCATTAAGTATTTGGTTATATCATCGCTAGTCTCACTGAACTCTTCTGAACTCTACATGTCATTTGTGGTCTGACGTCTCCTTACCAGCAACAGGTCCCAGGTTCAAACTAGTCAATTCCCTAAAAAACACACTCAGAGCGTCGTTGCGTGAAAGTGGTAAGGAGACACGATATAGAACAAACAGACACCACGCAGAATGTTAGAATTTCACTCGCGCATTATGACGTACCTGTTATGTATACCGCAGCAGAGCTGTGTGTGCCGGAAACCCGGAACATGTAAACTGTTCTGAAAATATGCCACTCTTTTTGCGCAATGCGTTCGTGACTTATTTCTTCAGTCCTGTACATATATGGTCCATTGTGCTATATTTTTTGGAATATGCAAAATCAGTTTTTTCTGTAAAACAAAGATGTATTTTGTATTTAGTTCACTGCACGAATGTGAAACCCTTACATCCAGGCAACCCAAATCTGAAAGAACTTTTCGGAGTTTTATTCCTCATACAAGGTAGGTGCGTGGCAAGGAATGTACTCACTGTTGGTGATTGCGCAGGATTTGGTGTTTTGGGAAATTACCTCATTGGAACTATATTCTTTTTGTCATCAAATTTCTCCTCTTCCTTTCCCTGTCTTGTTTCTCTTGTATTGTCTCTTGTTAATGTGAATGTGTAGGTCGTTGCCGAATGTAGATCCAGTGCTACATTGAAAAACAATATATCACCGTACTATTGTGAGGAAACAAACACTCACTTATTCGATGGCGCAGGCTATATTAACGCATTACAGCATATTCGGAACACGTTCTAGTTCAAGGTTACCATAAACAATGAGAAACTACCTTTATTTCTCGAATCCATGCCAACACTGCGATAAACAGCTTTTCTTCACTGAGAGACGGGTACCTACTAGAAGCTTGCAAAAACAAAAATACGTACTGAACAGAAACACTTGATCTGAAGCGTACGCTACAATCAGGCACAACTTGTTTATTTAATTGCCTGACATCGAAAAGAAAGAACAAAAGTTGGATGAAACATGTACGCTATAAGAGTATTGAGGAGGTTAATACATGAGCTATAGAGCATGGGGGCATCAGTGTGTTGCGAGTAACTGAGTACATTTCTGTGTTCATACGTATTTTTTATTCGACGACATTGGTACTACACACTTTTTGGAATTATATTTAATGTCAGAGAATGATAATTTCTTAATTCTCTTGATCCTATTTTTGAATGGTTAAGTACCTGGTGAATACATGAATAGAATTTTATTGATTTTGAGTTGTATAGTAAATTTAATTTCATTCTTTTACCACAGAATTTCACACATGCAATTAATCATTCTTGACTAGCACATATTCAGTTGAATCTAGCGAGGTTATATCATCAGTTGATTACACGGCCATTTACATATTTAAATTTTGGTCGTTTATCCTGTTGTGTTATAATAAAAGATTTAGCAGGTTTACGTACTCAGAACGGAGAGGCCAGAGTACTAATTCACCCCTTCTAATCCATCCGTACCGAAACTGTTCCTTTGAAGCCCACGGGCATTAAAATTGAAAAATAAAGGATCTCTGTCGTGCATATGTATACGTTTCGTTACACTGATACAGACACATCTTCTAGCGGAACGTTTAATCTGCACAAGAAGCATTGCAAGTTCGTCTGTTGTGATTGGGTGGCAAAACATAGAACCATCAGTAACACATAGTCAAGAGGGTATTTTAAGCATTTGATGTAACATCTATCTTTCTCTCGATCTCGTAAGTTTCTGCAGCTTTACACTTCGCATCTAGGCATTTATACCATCTCGTTTTGTTTCCAATTACGAGTCATTAAACCCTTAGTGAACGGCTTGTAGAATTTAACATTAACTGAGAAGTTCCGTTTCATATTATCTGTGTTTCCAATTAATGTCAACCCGTCAGAAACTTGCAGCCTCTAAACTAACCACTTGTACGCAATTACAGTCCGTTATTCAAGTTGAAAGTGCTATGCTCAAAATGAATACTGAATTTAAGAGAAGCTTTGCAGGTTAGACCCTGATATGAATTCTACCAAATCTACGGTGTTTTCCAATGAAAATTCTTAACTCTGACATGACAAAAATATCTGTGAATTATTTCCTGAAGCATGGACCACTTAAATCCGTGTCCTGTAATTATGAGCAACGAGTATTCTCTGAATCCGTCCCATATCTCGGGGACTCGTATAGCTACGAACCTACTCCAATCTCTGTAAGAAAATACATTTGTGTATCAGGGCGCGCAATGTATTTAGTTTTACGAAGTACAAGGCGAGACTGTGACCAAGGGAAAGATAGTTCTGGAGGTACGGAAAATTATGTTTGTGGTTTGAAAGAAATATTACTGTACACAGTACTGCCTATGTGCATAAAAAGCGAAAACGAATAGCAAAAAGAATGTTGATCAAATTTCAAGCATAAATGGGAGTATATGTTCCCAATATTTGAAGGAATGCAATACGTGCCCACGTGTTGCTGAACTACAAGCCACACAGAATTGTTATAGAAAGCACCGAGAAATGACGTGGTAAGAGAAGGTTTAGGCTTTCCAAAAAAGAACACGAGAACCAATATTGTCCACATAGTCTTGAACAAACATTAAAAGTTACGATCCAAGCTATATTCACTGAGAATAAACCTGCAATTATAATTCGGTCAATTGTGCCTTTAGACCCATTCGAATAGTAGAAAAAAGAATAACGACGATAAAGTAAGATAATGGGCCCATTAAACACACCCTAATTCCACAATATGGCCCTATGTGCTTCTCAAGAAGCGACTACAGTAAATCTTTAGTGATTGCAAGTCCGTGTCATCAGAAAACCATTAACATTCACTCGCAACATGACAAGTAGGCCGAAATCCTTTCACAACATGCGTAAGAATAATAAGTTTCGGTACCAACTACGCAGTTCGGTATAAAATATTCGTACCAAACGACAGGAAAGTTGCACAGATAGCACCACTACACAAGAAAGGACTAATCGGGTGATTTATTCACCCATATCACTGACATCGATTTGTAGTAGTATTTTGGGACATATACTGTTTTCTAAGAAAGGAGGAAGGGCAGCATCGGTCGTAAATTTTGAACACGGTTTACGCATTTCAATTTCAGTTACTATGTAACTATCTGCAGTGCTATTATAACCAAGTTATGAAGACTTTCACTTCAGCTTGCACCTGCACTTGCACTGAAGGTAGCTACTCAGCAGCTGAAATCGATTTGTATTAAACAGATTAAAAATTTACGATCGATGCTGCCGTTCCTCGTACCTTGGATATCATTAATACAGTTGTTGAGTACATAGTTCCTGATGGAAACAAACCTGATATACGTTGTTCAAACGTTATGAATTACCTCGAAGTAAACTATTTATTGACACATGGTCCTCATGGATTTAGAAAATATATTTTTCTTGAAACGCAAATCGCTGTTTATCCACACAGAACAGTGAGCGCTGTCGATAAGGGATCTCAAATTGATTTCATGTTTCTAGATTTTCTAAAGGCTACTGATACCCTTCCCCACAAGTGGCTTCTAATCAAACTGCGTGGTCATAAAATGTCGCAATTGTGCGACTGGATTGATGATTTGTTGTCAGAAAGGTCACAGTTCGTAGTGATTGGCGGAAAGTCGTCGAGCAGAACAGAAGTGTTATCTATCGTTCCTCAAGGAAGTGATATAGGCCCTCTACTGTTCCTAATATATACAGGGTATTCAAAAAAGTGTCGTTTGCGTTGAGGGGTTCTAGTAATCATCGGAACAAGAAAAATAAGTCCAATAAACATGGGTCCGGAGATGCATACTTTCTGATATAAGTTCTGCAACAAACAAGTGTTTATAGGAACTGTTCAATGTGGCGTCCATTCATGACAATGCATCTCTCTGTCCTCCGATGTAAGGAATAACGCACACTTTGAAGTATACCCATTTGTTGTTGTACCTCCTGGTACCCATTGAAGACTCGACTCTGTAGTGTTTGCGCAACGTTGACTGGCTTGGTGTAGACCAATTCCTTCAAGTGTACCTATAACCAAAAGTCTAGGAGATTGAGCTCTCGGAAACGACCAGGGCAATGTCTGCCCCCCCCCCCCCCCTCCCCCAAAACCGATCAGTCCAGCTGTCCTGAAACATCTGCGTCAGATGTTAGCGCACATTGGCACATTGTGAAGAAAGTGTGCTGATGCGCCACCATGCATATTCGTTGCTGCAATGGCACAGACACCAAGGTAGGTTGTGGTAGTACATATGGCCATATTAATCTATTGCGAAGTAAGCCTGGCCACACATTGACCGAGAAACGGTGTTGATGCTCTCTGTCTTGAACTGCTCGTGGATTTAAATCTGAACATATATACTGGTTGTGGAAACTCACAACACCACCTCTTGTGAACCCTGCCCCTGCGGCACACTTCTCCAACAGTCATTGGCAGAACTGCCATCTGCCATGATGATCCTGTGGCCTTAGAATTTGAGCGCAGTAACAGTAAACACATAAATGAATCCACCTTTGGAAGAAGGTAAAACACCATGAAATGTATACAGGGTTGACAGTTTTGTGATATAAGGCACAAAGACACGACGAAAACTAATATAGCCTACAACGCGACTCGAACCACACAACTGACTGCAGACCACCTAATGGTAGAGTGCTGTGGATAAGACATCATAGTACCCTGCCGACACATTTGACGAAGCCCCAATACAGCGACTGTGCTGATATCCGCAACCAAGCCCGAACCTTCTTATAAACACTTGTTTATCTCGGGAAGTATGCGTTTTCGGACATATGTCTATTGGACTTATTTTTCTTGTTGCGATGACCACTGCTTCTTCTCAAAGCATTCGAATTCTTTTTGAACACTCTGTATAAATAATTTAGGAGACGGCCTGAGCAGTCCTCTTACACTATTTACAAATAAGGCTTGCCGTACGGGGTAGCCGTGCGTTCTTAGGCGCCTTGTCAGGGTTCGAGCGGCTCGCCCCGACGGAGGTTCGAGTCCTCCCTTGGGCATGGGTGTGTGTATGTTGTCCTTAGCGTAAGTTAGTTTTACTTAGATTAAGTAGTGTGTAAACCAAGGGACCGATGACCTTAACAGTTTGGTGCCATAGAACTTATAACAAATTTCCAAAGTAATGTTGTCGTTTACCCTGCAAAAATTCACGAGAAGATCAAAACAATTGCTAAATGATGTACACAAGCTATCTCTGTGTTTCGAATAGAGGCAACTGACTCTAAACAATTAACTCTTTGAGTTTATCCACATGAGTATTAAAACGAATCAGGTTAACATCGATCAGACGATAAAACACACACAGTTCAAGGCTGTCAGTTCAAGGAATACCAAGGAATTATATTCACGAATAATTTAAATTCGAACAATCACACAGAAAAAGTTGTGGGGAAGACGAACAGGAGACTGCTTTTTATTGGCAAAACACTTAGAAGATACAACAAATCTATTAAAGGGACTACTCTTCTGGAGCATTACTGCGCGGTGTGAGATCTTTAGCAGACGGAGAACATCGAAAAACTTCAAAGAATGGCAGCTGGTTTTGTATTATCGCGAAAAATGGAAAACCGCATCATAGATCTGATACGCGAGTTCGGGTGGCAATACTTAAAACAACGGCGTTTTTCGTTGCTACGAGAGCTCTTCGCAATACTTCATTCACGAACTTTCTCGTCTGAATGTGAAAAATATTTTGTTGACTCCCATCTACACAGGGAGAAATGACCATCGAAGTGAAGTAAGAGAAATCTGAGCTGTTAGGGGAACATTTAAGTGTTCGTTTTCCCATGTGCTATTCGTGAGTGGAACGGTAGAGAAACAGTCTGAAAGTATACGTATATGGATATGGTGTCTGTTCTTCCGTTGATATATATCAACGAGGACAGGTGAAGATCTGAGCCCCGGCAGGGACTCGAACCCGGCGTCTCCTGCTTACATGGCAGACGCTCTATCCATCTGAGCCACCGAGGGCACAGAGGACGGCGTGACTGCATGAACTATCTCGCGCACACCTCCCGCGAGACCCACATTCTAACCTTGTATGTCCACACACTACTTTCGTAGTGTTCCACCCCAACACACTCATTACTCGTGGAAGACATTCTTACCAAGTCCCGTAAGAATTCGGGGAATATGTGTGCATCCGGACAGAAGAAGTAGGTCATGGGCGGTATTGCCAGAACTATATACTTACATGGATATAGTGTCTGTTCTTTCGGATATGTCCGAAAGAACAGACACCATTGATACATATAAACGCCCGTTAACAGCTGAAGGTATTAATATAATTCTAATTTCAGTCTGAAAGTGGTTCGACGAACCCTCTGCAAAGCACTTCAGTGTGAACTTAAGTGATGTAGGTCCACCATAAAAGTGTCCACTGACACAAGAGTTCTTACCTACGTTTCCGTCAGCTAAGTTGAAGTCACATCGCCTGACCAAGTTCACCGCAGAAAAAAAGTCCAACGATCGCGTAACCATGATCGTAAACTTTCCTACTTTAGGTCCACTGAAAAGTATAGGAATATCTGTTTTAACAAACTTCGTCTACTGGCGTAGTAAGAGCATAATGATGAAAGTCTGTTGTCATTTATACAGTAACCTTCTAGATCTACATCTGTAGTCCGCGAGCCACCTTGCAGTGCGTGGCGGAGTGTGCTTTGCGTACCACTTTTATTGTTCGAACCCTAATGGTTTGCGAGCAGATCGATTGATGGTAAGGCTCCGTGTGGGCTCGATTCTCTCTAATTTTATCGACATGGTCTTTTCACGTTAGATACTGGATGCAATTTATGGGTTAACTTTTTTAGG
Organism: Schistocerca serialis cubense; assembly: GCF_023864345.2. Lineage (NCBI taxonomy): Eukaryota > Metazoa > Arthropoda > Insecta > Orthoptera > Acrididae > Schistocerca > Schistocerca serialis. The sequence continues at coordinate 221,091,352 of NC_064646.1, read as the reverse complement.
AAAGTACGCACTCGTAACTCGGACAGTAAACTAATACCGTGATACAGTACGGCTCTATTGCAGCGTCTGCCACTGGAGTAACCTGAGCAACTCCGGAATGCTTTCGCGCTTACTAAATGAACTTGCGAGGAGAAGCGCTGCTCTTCTCTGGATCTTCTCTATTTCCTCTATCAATCCTAGATGAACGTATGACAGACTGGCGAGCAGTATTCACTTACTGGTCGAACGAGTGTTTTGTAAATTATCTCCTTTGCTGACAGACTACATTTCCTGAGAATTCTTCCAATGTATCTCAGTCTGGCGTCTGCTTTACCTGTGATTAATTTGATGTTGTCGTTCCACTTCACATCGGCCGCGCGTGGTAGCCGCGCGGCCTAAGGGGGCGTCTCGTCACTATCCGTGCGGCTACCCCCGTCGGAGGTTCGAGTCCTCCCTCGGGCATGGGTGTGTGTGTTGTTCTTAGGATAAGTTAGTTTAAGTTATTTTAAGTCAGATTAAGTAGTGAGTAGGCTTAGGGACCGATGACCTGAGCAGTTTGGTTCCATAAGACCGTACCACAAATTTCCAAAATTTCCACTTCACATCGCTCTGTACGCTTACTCCTAGCTATTTACTCGTAATAGATGCAACGGCTTCCAGTAAATATTCTGCAGTTGTATAATCATAAAATAATTTGCCTTTCTGTCAATGCATTCGCAGTACTTTGCATTTGTTTATGTTGAGGCGAAATTGCCACTCCGTGCATTGAGCGTCGATTCTCTGCCTCTCTTCCTGTATTTCGCTACAATTTTCTAGCTTTGCGACTTCTCTGTATACAATATCATCCGCGAAACGCCTCTTGGAATTTCCAACGTTATCTACTGGGTCATTTATACATATTATGAAAAGTAATTGCCCTATAACACTCCCTCGGGGTATTCTCGAAGTTACTTTTACGTCTGAAGACTCCTCTCCGATGAGAAGGACGTGTTTCTGTTCTCTTTGCTGGAAACTCGTCAATGCAATCACACAGTTGTTCTGATATACGGTACGCTAGCACCGTTTATTATTCAGCAGTGCGAAACTGTTTCGAACATGACATCTACACGAGCGCCTATGTCTACTGTTTTCTTGGTTTCGTCGACGAAGTGAGCGAGATGGGTATCATACTATCGTTGTTTTCGGAACTCAAATTGATTTCTACACAGGAGATATCCAGTCCCCAGAAATGTCATAATATGTAAGCATAAAACATGTTTCAAAATTCTAAAACAGACCAACGTGAGGTACACAAGCCTCTAGTTCTGTGCGTCTGTTCGACGACCCTTTGACCTTTGCTTTTTTTACAATCATTAGCCGCGCTTCGCTACTCCAGAGGCCTTAGGGTACTCTGTTGTCAAAAGATGGGCTCGTTTTTTCGCATTTCTATGTAGACACGTATTGGCATCCCGGCGGGCCCAGTGGCTTTTTCTCGAGTGACAGTTGCTTTTCTATCACGCCTGGTCACTTTTTTCGATATCCATCATTGTGAAGCTGGTGCGACGCTTTAAAGGAGAAAATACAGTGCGATCGTCTTCTATGAACAATTTGGGAAAAAACTGTTAGTACTTCGACCTTTTCTGTGTCTTTCTCCGATTTATTGCCTTTATGACCACAGAATGTCTGGACGGATGGCATCGATCAGTTTACTGATTTAACACAACACCAAAACGTCTGACGATTTTCTGTGAAATCGTCAGATATAAATCTAGTTTCAAATTCGTTGAACGTTTCAGTGTGGTTCCCAATACGCTAATTTTGGCTTCGTTTCAAACTGCAAATTTTACATCTGTACCATCACTGCTGTACCTTGACAATGACTTTATTCTACAACACGACTAGTTTCGGCGGCACATTACCGCCGTTCTCATGCCCCTCCATTGCCTAAAGAGTATTTGATGTCCTTGGGCCATTTACTGTGGGATCCTTGTTACTGGTACACATGGACTAGCTATCATCAGGAGTCTCTATTCCACATGTGAGGTGCCAAAAGCTAACGCTCTTCCCGAGAGGTGGACACACTCGGCAAATGACGCCTTAGCTTACAGTGTCGAGTATAGTCTCGTGTTGAAGGCCAGCCCATGTGTGCTAGTATCAAGGGTACTACAGTAAATGCGCCACGGACATCAAATGCTCTCTTGCCGTTGGCGGCTACCGCCGAAACTAGTCGCGTGATAAATAAATGTCGTGTGCCTAGGGCCTCCCGTCGGGTAGAGCGTTTGCCGGGTACATGTTTTTCGATTTCACGCCACTTCGGCGTGTTGCGCGTCTATGGCGATGAAATGATGATGACTGGGACAACACCCAGTCCCTGAGCGGAGAAAATCTCCGACCGAGCCGGGAATCGAACACGGACCATTAGGATTGACATTCTGTCACGCTGACCACTCAGCTAGCGGGGGCGGACAGTCCCATGACAGAATAAAGACATTCTCAAGATACAGCTGTGGTGATACTCTTTCTCACATATATATCATCAGCTGAAGTCCCCCGTCCATATAGTAAGATGGACATCCATGAATTTCTGCATCTACATCTAAATCTGCAGTTTGTGGACTACTGTGACGTGCACGTAAAAGGGCACGTCCCATTTTACCAATTACTATGTCATCTTTCTATTCCATTCACGTACGAGCAGCGGGATGACTAATTGTATAAATGCGTCCGTGCATGCTGTAATTAATGTAATCTTGTCCTCAAAAATGTGTGTGAAATCGTATGGGACTTAGCTGCTAAGGTCATCAGTGCCTAAGCTTACACACTACTTAACCTAAATTATCATAAGGACAAACACACATACCCATGCCCGAGGGAGGCCTCGAACCTCCGCCGGGACCAGCCGCACAGCCCATGACTGCAACGCCTCAGACCGCTCGGCTAATCCCGCGCTGCTAATCTTGTCCTCACGATCCTTTTCGGAGCGATCTGTACGGATTTTTAGTATACTCCTAGAAGCGTCATTTAAAACCGATTCTTGAAACTTCGCACGTAGACTTTCTGCCGATGGTTTACGCCTATCTTTAAAAGTCTACCAGTTCAGTTGTTTCGTCGTTTCTGTGACACTCTCCCGTGAGGCAAACAAACCTGTGACAATTTGTGCATACGTCCAAAATGCGGTACAGATAAGACACACATGAGTATCATTGTAAGAGAGGTTACCACGAGTACTTTGAAAGCATTATGCTTTGTTGACTGATGAAATTTCCCCGGTATTCTGCCAAGAAACCAAAGTCTGTCACTGCAGATCCTATTGCATCTTTCCCTTCGGAGAGTTACGCTTGAGTAGAGCGTTCCAATCGGAACGATACTCGGAGGAAGCCGCCAGTGCCAGGGAAAGGCGGCCGAACGGCTGCGCCGGCGGCGGCAGATGCTCCGCTGTGGCTTGGCCAGAGGTAACGGGAGACTCTGCAGGGGACGGGCGGTCCGCGCCGCCGCCTATCTCGGCCGGTAAATCAGCCGGCGCGTCCTTACCCTTTAAAGGCCAAACCGCATGGCCTGTGCGGGGCGGCGCGGCGTGGTGCGCGATGCTCCCAGTGGAGAAGAAGAGCCGCACCCACGCCGGCCAAGGACGGCTGCAGCGCGGGAGCGGCGTGAGGCGCCGAAAGCTGACGCTCTGCCCAGGCGCCGACACTCTGGACAGGAGGCGCCGCGGCTTACTTACAAGTACTTCGTCTCGATACTAACCGACACCTCTACACCTACATACGGGGTGACAATCATTGAGCTACACTACTGGTCATTAAAATTGCTACACCAAGAAGAAATGCAGATGATAAAAGGGTATTCATTGAACAAATATATTATACTGGAACTGACATGTGATTACATTTTCACGCAATTTGGGTGCATAGATCCTGAAAAATCAGTACCCAGAACAACCACCTCTGGCCGTAATAACGGCCTTGATATGCCTGGGCATTGAGTCAAACAGAGCTTTGAGGGCGTGTACAGGTACAGCTGCCCAGGCAGCTTCAACACGATACCACAGTTCATCAAGAGTAGTGACTGGCGTATTGTGACAAGCCAGGTGAGAGATCTGGAGAATGTGCAGGCCAGGGCAGTAGTCGAACATTTTCCGTATCCAGAAAGGCCCGTACAGGGCCTGCAACATGCGGTCGTGCATTATCCTGCTGAAATGTAGGGTTTCGCAGGGATCGAATGAAGGGTAGAGCCACGGGTCATAACTCATCTGAAATGTAACGTCCACTGTTCAAAGTGCCGTCAGTGCAAACAAGAGGTGACCGAGACGTGGCTCCCCACACCATCACGCCGGGTGATACGCCAGTAAGGCGATGACGAATACAAGCTTCCAATGTCCGTTCACCGCGATGTCGCGAAACACGGATGCGACCATCATGATGCTGTAAACAGATCCTGGATTCATCCGAAAAATTACGTTTTGCCATTCGTGCACCCATGTTCGTCGTTGAGTACACCATCGCAGGCACCCCTGTCTGCGATGCAGCGTCAGGGGTAACCGCAGCCACTGTCTCCGAGCTGATAGTCCATGCTGCTGCAAACGTCGTCGAACTGTTCGTGCAGATGGTTGTTGTCTTGCAAATGTCCCCATCTGTTGACTCAGGCATCGAGACGTGGCTGCACGATCCGTTACAGCCATGTGGAGAAGATGCCTGTCATCTCGACTGCTAGTGATACGAGGCCGTTGGGATCCAGCACGGCGTTCCGTATACCCTCCTGAACCCACCGATTCCATATTCTGCTAACAGTCATTGGATCTCGACCAACGCGAGCAGCAATGTCGCGATACGATAAACCGCAATCGCGATAGGCTACAATCCGATCTTTATCAAATTCGGAAACGTGATGGTACGCATTTCTTCTCCTTACACGAGGCATCATAACAACGTTTCACCAGGCAACGCCGGTCAACTGCTGTTCGTATGTGAGAAATCAGTTGTAAACTTTCCTTGTGTCAGCACGTTGAAGGTGTCGCCACCGGCGCCAACCTTGTGTGAATGCTCTGAAAAACTAATCATTTACATATGTCGGCATCTTCTTCCTGTCGGTTAAATTCCGCGTCTGTAGCACGTCATCTTCGTGGTGTAGCAATTTTAATGGCCAGTAGTGTACATGAAATAAAATCGTCATAACGTCTGAATAATTTGCGTTAGGACGTTCAAACTGCACTCTAGGGCGCCGGTCATGACGGGATTAGTATGCGCATGCTCATAGTTTGGTTTAGCGACGAAGCCCACTCTCATTTGGATCGGTTCGTTGACAAGCAAAATTGGCACTTTTGGGGGATTGAGAATCTGCATTTCACGATCGAGAAGTCTCGTCACCCCCAACGGGTGACTCTCTGGTGTGCAGTGTCCAGTCACGGAATAATCCGTGCGATATTCCTTGAGGGCACGGTGACTACCGAACGGTATGTGAAGGTTTTAGAAGATGATTTCTTTCCCATTATCCAAAGCGACCCTGATTTCGCCAAGATGTGGTTCATGCTAGACGGATGACGACCCCATCGAAGCAGGAGAGGGTTCTATGTCCTGGAGGAGCGCTTTGGGGACAGCATTCTGGCTCTGGGGTACCCAGAGGCCACTTTGAAAGGGCTTCGATTAGCCGCCATATTCTCCGGGTCTGAACACATGCTATTCCGTTTCCTGGAGCTGTGTTAAAGACAAGGTGTACATCAATAACCCCAAAACCACTGTTGAGCTGAAAACAGCCATTCAAGAGGTCATCGACAGCATCGATGTTCCGACACTTCAGCGTGTCATACAGAATTTCACTGTTCGTCTATGCCACATCATCGCCAGTGATGTCAGGCATATGGAACATGTCACAATCTAAATCCGAATATTTGTTGTGACGTTTACATGGTGAATAAAGTGTGTGCACGCTGTAGTTTGTAACTAATTTAGGTTTTTTTAAATATATAATTCAATAATTTTCACCCTGTACGTACTGCTCAAGCCACCGTACTGTGCCTAGTGTGTGGCATTCTTTACCACTACAGGATGTTTCCTCCCCTGTTCCACTCGAAGGTACAGGAGGGAAAACGACTAGCTATAGGCCTTGGTATGAACCCTAATTTCTCGTACCTCATCTTCGTGGACCTTATGCGCAATGTATGTTGATAGAGTAGAATCGTAACACAGTCAGCTTCAGATGTCGGTTCTCTAAATTTTCTCAGTGTTTTTCCTAGAAAGGAAAATCGCCTTCGCTCTAGGGATTCCCTACTGAGTTCCCGTAACACACAAATGTTGTTGGAAGCTACCGGTAACAAATCTAGAAGACCGCCTCTGAACTGCGTCGATGTCTTACTTTAATCCGACCTGGTACGGATCCCGAACACTCGAACAGTACTCAAGAACTGGTCGTACTAGCGTCCTGTGTGCGGTCTCCTTTACAGATGAACCACACTTGCCTAAAATTCCTCCAATAAACCCAAGTAGACCATTCTGCTCTCCTGTTACAATCCTTACATGCACATTCCATTTCGCATCGCTTTGCAACGTTGCGCTCAGATATTTAAACGACCTGGCTGTGTCAAGCGGGACACTACTAATGCTGTATCGGAACATTACGAGCTTGATTCTCCTACTCGTCCGCATTAAATTATATTTTTCTACATTCAGAGCCAGCTGCCATTCATCACACCAACTAGAAACTTCGTCTACGTCATCTTGTATCACGCTTCACTCACTCTTCTTCGGCACCTTCCCCTACATCATAACATTATCAGCAAACAACCGCAGAGTCTCCCGACTCTGTTCGCCAGATCGTTTATATATACAGAAAATAATAGTGGTCCTGTCACACCTCTCTGGAGTACTCTTGACGAAACCCTTGTCTGTGATGGACGCTCACCATCGAGGACAACACACTGGGTTCTATTACTTAAGAAGTTTTCGAGCCGCTCACACATCTGGGAAATTATTCTACATGCTCATTCCTTCGTTAACAGTCTGCAGTGGGGCACCGTGCCAAATGCTTTTCGAAATCTAGAAATATGAAAACTGCCTGTTGTCCTCCATCCATGGTTCGCAGTACATCATGTTAGAAAAGGGCAAGCTCAGTCTCGCGCGAGTGCTGATTCGTTGACATAAGTTTTTCGGTCTCTAGGAAATGTATGGTATTGGAACTCGCAATATTTTCTAGAATTCTGAAGCAAACCGATGTTAAGCGCATTGGTCTGTAATTTTGCGGGTTCGTTCGTTTACCGTTCTGAGATACAGGAGTCACCTGCACTTTTTTTCCAGTTGCTTGGGACTTGGTGATGGCGATAAATTCTCGCTAAGTGCAAGCTAAGTAAGGGGCCAATGCCATACAGTATCCTTTGTAAAAAGGAAATGGGATTCCATCCGGACCTGGTGACTTATTTGTTATCAACTCTTTCAGTTGTTTCTCTAGGCCAGGGATGCTTATTACTGTTACTTAACTATGAAAATTGGCTGTTAAATCGCCAGCTTCAATGGTTAATTTTATATTTTCTACATTTCCATTACGTCCCGAAATAGTTACCGCAAAATGACAATAAAGATGGTCCTGTACACAGCATCGGCTACAAACGCTGATATCTTTTGAGATTTATGCTACGGTGGTTGAAACGATAGTGTGGGCCAGAAAGAGGGCTGACCACTCAGAGCCCGTGGAGTCTTTATTTGGTGTCCAGTGCGACTTGCCGCAGCGTTGCTGTTCGGTAGGGTGGATTATTTAATTGGGATTGTCTCTAGGCACTGGCTATCTGAAAAGTTATTTCGTTAATTATTCGTGTAGTGCTGGCATTCTATAATTATACCACAAAATGTCGTGACTGGCAATACTGGATAAAATTTATAGCGCCATTCAATTAACACTGTTTTGCAGTATAAAAATAGCCAATTGAATGGAAGTTATATGAAAAGTTAATGTCTACTTAGCTTGTAGACTGCTGCAATAATACAGGGGCGGAATACGTAATCCATACCGGCTGGAGTTTCCCAATTAATTGCGACTGAGACGCGTTTTTCATTTTTTATCTCGGTGATTTACTGTACAAACAGACTCTTGTGAAAACAGTCATTTCTTCTCAAACAGAATAATCACAAAAACAATCTTCACTCTCGAAAAACTTTCGACTGTTGCAATTCTGAACACTCAGAGTTCATTACCTCTGACTCCTTCAATCACAGAAAACCAACTTCATGTACGACAGATTACAGAGTTACAAGAATGCCATTTTGTCACGATCACGAGTTCAAAGATAACGTTACACCAAAGATACATATTTTAATATTTAGGTCGAAATAAATGTTCTTTTTGTATTACAAAGGTCTCCCGCGAAACTTGTGTTCGTGTAATTATTCGTTTCATACAACTATTTTTAGTTTAAAAAACGGATTCCTTCATTTATTTTTTAATTAAAGTCAGTGCAAATAGTGTCAGAAAGACTAGCTTTCTGTAGTGCCTCATTATCGCGTAAAAAACATACCAAATGTTCTTATAAACTTCAAAACGGGTAAAGAACCAGTAATATCGGATAAATTCAATTACTGTACAACCAAGCTGCTCTGTAAAAATCACGAACCATGCAAATACGACCAAAAATGATGTCAGACGTTTCATACGTAGAGAGATCATTTCAGCCTGAAAAAAATCTCAGCCTAGGACTACTATAATTCCATGGTAAAATTTCACTGATTGATGTTGCGGATTTACTATGAACAAAGCGAGTGGACTTAGGTTCCACATGCCGTTGCTAATCCATGTCTTCCCTTCAGTTTACCTCCTTAAACGCTTTATATCGTCTATGGGAACTTTGTTCAGATGATGGGTATGTACTTCCACTTTCCTAACACGTGTTGCTTGTGTACTGAGATGGCATACTTTATTCCGTTCATTTGGTTGGACATTTCAGTTATATGTAGTGGTGCATAAACATTCTTTCTTTATTTTACTTTCCCTAGACATCAAGTTGTTTCTTAACTGCATTAACGTTATCCAAAGTCTTCAGCTACTAGACAATAGCAGAATGCAATATACAGGGTGGTCCATTGATCGTAACCGGGCCAAATATCTCAAGAAATAAGCGTCAAGCGAAAATTGTCTAGCTTGAAGGGAGAAACCAGATGGCGCTATGGTTGGACCGCTAGATGGCGCTGCCATAGGTCAAACGGATATCAGCTGCGTTTTTTTTTTAAATAGGAACCCCCATTTTTTATTACGTATTCGTGTAGTACGTAAAGAAATACGAATGTTTTAGTTGGACCACTTTTTTCGCTTTGTGATAGATGGCGCTATAATAGTCACAAACATATGGCTCACAATTTTAGACGAACATTTGCTAACAGGTAGGTTTTTTAAATTAAAATACAGAACGTAGGTACGTTTGAACATTTTATTTCGGTTGTTCCAATGCGATACATGTACCTTTGTGAACTTATCATTTCTGAGAACGCATGCTGTTACAGCGTGATTACCTGTAAATACCACATTAATGCAACAAATACTCAAAATGATGTCCGTCAACCTCAATGCATTTGGCAATACGTGTAACGACATTCCTCTCAACAGTGAGTAGTCCGGTTTCCGTAATGTTCGCACATGCAATGACAATGCGCTGACGCATGTTGTCAGGCGTTGTCGGTGGATCACGATACCAACTATCCTTCAACTTTCCCCACAGAAAGAAATCCGGGGACGTCAGATCCGGTGAATGTGCGGGCATGGTATGGTGCTTCGATGACCAATCCACCAGTCATGAAATATGCTATTCAATATCGCTTCAGCCGCACGCGAACTATGTGCCGGACATCCATCATGTTGGAAGTACATAGCCATTCAGTCATACATTGAAACATCTTGTAGTAACATCGGTAGAATATTACATAGGAAAACAGCATACATTGCACCATTTCGATTGCCATCGATAAAATGGGGGCCAATTATCCTTCCTACCATAATGCTCCACCATCCATTAACACACCAAGGTCGCTGATGCTCTACTTGTCGCAGCCATCGTGGATTTACCGTTGCCCAGTAGTGCATATTATGCCGGTTTACGTTACCGCTGTTGGTGAATGACCCTTCGTCGCTAAGTAGAACGAGTGCAAAAAATCTGTCATCGTCCCGTAATTTCTCTTGTGCCCAGTGGCAGAACTGTACACGACGTTCAATGTCGTCGCCATGCAATTCCTGGTGCATAGAAATATGGTACGGGTGCAATCAATGTTGATGTAGCATTCTCAACACCGACGTTTTTGAGAATCCTGATTCTCGCGCAGTTCGTCTGCTACTGATGTGCGGATTAGCGGCGACAGCAGCTAAAACAACTACTTGGGTATCATCATTTGTTGCAGGTCGTGGTTGACGTTTCACATTTGGCTGAACACTTCCTGTTTCCTTAAATAACGTAGCTATCCGGCGAACGGTCCGGACACTTGTATGATGTGGCCCAGGACACCGAGCAGTAAACAGGGCAGACGCCCGTTGGGCATTTTGATCACAATAGCCATACATCAACACGATATCGACCTTTTCCGCAATTGGTAAACGGTCCATTTTAACACGGGTAATGTATCACGAACCAAATACCGACCGCACTGGTGGAATGTTACGTGATACCACGTACATATACATTTGTGACTATTACAGCGCCATCTATCACAAAGCGAAAAAGTGGTCCAACTAAAACATTCATATTTCTTTACGTACTACACGAATAAGTAATAAAAAATGGGGGTTCCTTTTTTTAAAAAAACGCAGTTAATATCCGTTTTACCTATGACAGCGCCATCTAGCGGGCCAACGATAGCGCCATCTGTTTTCCCCCTTCAAGCTAGACAAGTTTCGTTCTGTGTAGTTTTTTCGTTTGACGCTTATTTCGTGAGATATTTGGCCCGGTAACTATCAATGGACCACCCTATATAGACTTTGGCTAGACTGATTGATTCATTCTACGATTACCACAATGTAGTTTCATACGAAAAATATCTGCTAATCTGAAGGTCATAAATCCCTTTCTAAGCACGTATTTGCTGTAAATAAAGGGAGTGCGAGATCGAGCAACTTGCCGAGACACTATAGTTGCTTCTACACAAGCGTATGCGTTAAATATTTCATATTTGACTGTCATATTCACAAGTCGTGGTTTTATCCCCATTGCACTATGACCGATTTGAATTAGCATTGTAACTGAATGCATACTGAAAACATTTATTATTGTTGTAATTTTAAAGATTTTTCTTCGTGTTCTTTTGTGTTTAGTTTTTTGTTGCTAAGCCCGCCGATTATCGTTGCATTGCTAACCCAAGTGTGAATTGCTGAGATACTAAGTTCAATTTCTTCTGCTGTAGCCAGACTGCATCCGTTAATTACGTGTCTCATAAGTTTATGATGGGGAATAGCTGTCACAAATCAGGGCGTATTAGGAATTACTTGCACTAGTAATCTAGTTCTATAGAGAGCAAACCACTTAACAATCGTAAGTAAGAAGAGAGCATTTCTCAAGAACGGGGTGTCGTAAGGGTAAAGCACAATAACAAGACATTTAACATACAGGATGACAATTACTGGTCTATATGAAAAAGAACGTAAATTAGTTACAATCTACGGCATGCACACACTTTATTCAAAATGCAAACGTCACTACAGATATTCGGGTTTAGATTGTGACATGTCCGACATGCCTGACATCATTGACGATGATGTGGCGCAGACGAATACCGAAATTCTGCACGACCCCCTGAAGTGTCGGAACATCGATGCTGTCGATGACCTCCTGAATGGCTGTTTCGGCTCTGCAATGGTTTTGGGGCTATTGCTGTATACCCTGTCTTTAATATAGCCCCACAACAAGAAGGCGCATGTGTTCAGATCCGAGGAATATGGCGGCCAATCGAGGCCCATACCAGTGGGCTCTTGGTACCCCACAGCGAGAGTGGGGTCCCCAAAATGCTTCTCCAGGACATCAAAACATCGGCTGCTTCGATAGGATCGAGCTCCATCTAGCATAAACCACATCTTGTCGAAATCAGGGTCACGTGGAATAATGGGGATGAACTCATCTTCCAAAACCTTCATGTACTGTTCGGAAGTCAGCGTGCCATAAAGGAATATCGCAGCGATTATTCCTTGCTTGGACAATGCACTCCACACAGTGACCCGTTGGGGATGACGAGACTTCTCGATCGTGAAATGCGGATTCTCAGTCCCCCAAATGCGCCAACTTTGCTTATTGGTTTGTTGGTTTATTGATTTGGAGGAAGAGACCAAACAGCGAGGCCATCAATCTCATTGGATTAGGGAAGGCAGTCGGCCGTGCCTTTCAGAGGAACCATCCCGGCATTTGCCTGAAGCGATTTTAGGAAAATCACGGAAAACCTAAATCAGAATGGCCGGACGGGGGATTGAACCGTCGTCCTCCCGAATGCGAGCCCAGTGTGCTAAGCACTGAGCCACCTCGCTCGATTTTGATTGTTGACGAACCCATCCAAATGAAAGTGGGCTTCCTCGCAAAACCATGCATACTAATTCCCATCATGCCCCGCTGCCAACCGTGCAGTCTGACGTCCTAACGCAAACCGATCAGAAGCTATGACGATTTTATTTCAAATAGTTTAATAATTGTCACCGTGTACATATTAGTGTCTAAAATATGTAGTTAGTTTTCTGAAACTCAGTACCCACTTTTAAAATAAATATGCAACATATTCGGGACGCCCCTTCCACAACATCTACATCTACATTCATATTCAGCAAGCCAATGTACAGAGCATGACAGAAGGAACTCCTCTCATTCTCTTCCCTGTTCCACTTTCTAATAGAGCGAGGGGAAAATGACGGCCTCCTATATTTGTCCTCACTTCGAAGACTGGTCTGATGTAGCTCTCCGCTGTAGTATATCCTGTAGATGTCCCTTCATCTCTGCGTGACTACAGCAGCCTACATCTATTTTAACCTGCTTTTTTATATTCGAGCCTGCGCCTCCCTCTATAGTTCTTAGACCTCACTATATTCCTCCATTCCCAAACTGCCAAATCCTTGATACCTCAAAAAGTGTTCTATCCACATATTCTTTCTTTCACCAGTTTGTGCCATAAATTTCTCTCTCCCCCCTTCCCCCTCCAGTTCGATTCAGTACCTTCTCATTTGTCACTCGATCAATACATCTAATCTTCGCCATTCTTCGACACCACCGTGTTTCGACAGATTCTAAAAAATGGTTCAAATGGCTCTGAGCACTATGGGACTTAACATCTATGGTCATCAGTCCCCTAGAACTTAGAACTACTGAAACCTAACTAACCTAAGGACAGCACACAACACCCAGCCATCACGAGGCAGAGAAAATCCCTGACCCCGCCGTGAATCGAACCCGGGAACCCGGGCGTGGGAAGCGAGAACGCTACCGCACGACCACGAGATGCGGGCGACAGATTCTATTTGGTTCTTGTATGAACTGCTGCACATACTACACACCGGAGAGATACCTTCATAAAAGTTTTCCCAACACTTCATTTTACATTCAGTGTTAACAAATTCCTGGTTTTAAGAAATTACTTTCTTGCTATTGCCTGTCTGCAGTTCACTTCCTCTCTACTTCGTCCATTATCAGTGATTTTGCTCTTCAAATAGAAAAACTAGTCTACTACTTCTGCCGGCCGGTGTGGCCGAGCAGTTCTAGGCGCTACAGTCTGGAACCGCGCAACCACTGCGGTCGCAGGTTCGAATCCTGCCTCGGGCATGGATGTGTGTGATGTCCTTAGGTTAGTTAGGTTTAAGTAGTTCTAAGTTCTAGGGGACTGATGACCTCAGCAGTTAAGTCCCATGGTGCTCAGAGCCATTTTTTCTACTACTTCTAGTGATTTCCGTCGTAAGGAACTCCAGTTTGCATGGAGACACACTAACCTTTCCTTAACTTTTATGTTTATCTTTCATATCATTAGGAAATTTCCCACGAACTAAAATGTTGGTAAGCCCAAGTGACTTACCTCACAACGCCAGGATGCGTGTAGGTTTCATGACATGTGTTTCGATGTACTGTTGTCTACAACTAAGAAGTTACGTTTTACGAATAAATAGTCAGTAGTAAACGTCAAACAACATCAGACGTTTCAACAAATCCAGCTAAATATTTATCCAATTTGCTGTTGAGGTTTTCCCTCATAAATACTTTTTATTATAGTTTGTTTGTTTCTTCCTAAAACTGGAATTTTCCCCCTATATTCAGTGTCTACGACTGCTTTTTTACTCTAAATAAGAAGAACGTTTAATGTAAGAAGTTCCTAATGAATAGCAGTTTTACAACTTCTTTTGAAAAGTCATGTTTATTGATTTTACGTATGTTTCTATTATTCGCTTGTACTGCGACATAGTAAGTCACTAGTAACCCAGAAAGTTTTAAAACACAAACACTGCCACTAGCTAATGATGTAACACCAAATTCTGTATACACCGACTCCAACAGTACATACTTTTGCATTAGCCAAATAACTTGAAAAAGAATGGAATTTTTTGGATTACATTTTAGCTGTGGATGGGGAACACGTTCGAGTGGATTTCCTCTGAGACTGTGACTCCCACGTTTAACCACAAAAATTTCTGCTATGACGGCGTAGTTGCTTTTGTCGATGCTGGTTGTTATCGGCAATAAGGGGCCAGTGGCATCACCGAAAAATTGAATTCGGAATACCTAATTAAAACTGATTACTTTTGGCTTCCTCAAAGGTCTCAGTAGGTTAGAACGTCTCCAAAAATCTTTCTGCTCTCCTAAGTTATGATTAACCAGTACTGTTAATCCATAATTGATAAAATGTTTAATAATGGCGCCATGCTGCCTTCATAATGTGCGCTGAGAGAGAAAAGCATTTAAGCAATTCATTTTTTTTCGACTGGGCTTAGGAAAGCGTCCAATAAAAAATCTGATACTTTCCTCGCTAAGGGTGCTTTTTTTTAAATTGAAAACTGTAGTGTAAATAAAGGTTTTACCTCTGGCTCATCAGCATGACAAGGGAAAAGAGTAACCGGAAAAGACTGAGAGAGATGAAAACAAAAGGTGCTTATTGTTGTTTTCCTTTTCTATATGTTTTAGCATGAGCTCACACAATTGGTATCATTATCGATTTCAGTTGATTACCAAGGCGTCATCTGACGATCTTTCTAAAAACAAAGAAAAGGCTGATAACAAAATACCAGGACACTAAATTACAAATCAAACTAACTTGTATACCCAGCTATATGTATTTGAATGTGTTGCATAGTAACTCTTTCACTGAAGAGGCTTTGACACGCACTCTGAATGATAACATAACTAGAGCTGAAAGCTACTGTTAACTATGTAATACTATAGAGCTCCTAGCTGTTAAATCGCATATACGATACATATTAAGAATATTGTCAATGTAAAATTGATTGAGAGAGGGAGCGGTCTCAAAACGAAAACTAGAAAAAGCCAGTTACTAGATGTGTGTTAGGTTAGGCTAGTGTTGTTTAACGTCCCGTCGACAACGAGGTCATGAGAGACGGAGCGCAGGCTCGGGTTAGGGAAGGATGGGGAAGGAAATCGGCCGTGCCCTTTCAAAGGAACCATCCCGGCATTTGCCTGAAACGATTTAGGGAAATCACGGAAAACCTAAATCAGGATGGCTGGAGACGGGAATGAACCGTCGTCCTCCCGAATGCGAGTCCAGTGTATTGTGTGTTAGAAGCACGATATATGGCGTCAACCTGTCGCATGCACTGTCTACGCAAAATTTGCTAATTGTTTATTTTTTCAGGGCAGTAAACCTATATTAAATTACTGTGATAAATAATGCTCATTGTATGGTAGCTTTAGTGTCTTTGTACCTTAAATCCACACATTATACCTGACGTTGGCATTTATGTACTGAGTTGTTTAGCAGCAGTCAACCATTTAACGCTGAATACTGCCAACGAATGAGGCAATCTACAAGGACAATGATTCCGATTGTCCACAGCGGTTAAGACTGCACTGTTGGCAGCGTTTTTGGAGTCCTTCTGTCGCGCAGCTATAGACGTGTCAGCGCAAATTCTTGTATTCAGTTACAGCTGGTGCAAAATAACGTGACACCGGAGCAGAAAGACTTGTCGCGTGAGCGGTGGTCGAGTCAGTACTATTGTTCCATAGGAATGGCTGCCACAGTTGACTATCTGCTGACGAGTTGCACCCTACGCGATTTTTCATTGCTGTCACTTTATTACATAGCATGGCACTGCAGTCATTACAAACTGTAGATGCAGCATAAATTCTTCATAATCAGACACCTGTGATTATATGCAGTGCCTTTAAATTTTTGCCAGGTGAGGCAAATGGGGAACAAAAATTTTCATAAGAAAAGTATGCCTGACAGGGTTGCAGGAACTGCTAGCTTTTCAATTGGCTCAAAAAGCAGAAAAAAGGAAGAAGGGGAGATACGTAGGTACAATCATTTCCCAAGACTTCAGTGCTTCGGAAAGACGTGGAAGAAGAAGAAGCAAATTTATTTTGAGATAATATTCTTAAACAGGAATTAAGGGGCCTATTATTTAATTTGCAAGTGACATGTTGTTTATTTGACATTGTCAGTGTTGTAGCAAGATACGTTGTCCACTATGCTGCACTTTTTACCTATTCTTGTTTTACTCCTTCTGGCAGCACATTATCGACCTTGTTTTGTTTCGGTTGATCCTTTCTTAATGCGACTCTGGTACTCTAGCGAGAAGCTATTGACTTTGAAAGTCTATATTTGTCGAACTGTTCGTTTTAGTGACAGAAGCAGTTTATACGATCATTTCCCCGCTCTGTAGCTGTCCCTTACAGGTTATGAGACATAAGCGATTGTGCAATGGCTTCAGCTGTCGAACTGCACATCCCTATCACGCAGCGGCCTTTTAAAACGGAGTCCCCACCGCTACCGTTGTCCCCTATGGGCGAAGATGTTTTGTGCATTTTTTTGCACTGAAGGGGTCACAGACAGTCACAAAGTCACAACTGGTCGTCTGCGTGAAGTACTTTGTAATCACACGTCAGAATATTTTGAAGTAACATACAAGTAAACAATATGTAAACATGCGACATTGGCAGATTGAGCTTTCGACTGATATTGGTAAATTAAAGTTACAAGTCAGGCCGCAAAGTGGATTCGGATATCTAAATTGACTAGAATATTCCCCTTGCAAGGTAAAGATTAAAGTTCAATCCCTATCCGACATAAATAAAAATGAAATGTCGTGTGGCTAGGGCCTCCCGTCGGGTATACCGTTCGCCTGGTGCAAGTCTTTCGATTTGACGCCACGTCGGCGACTTGCGCGTCGATGGGGATGAAATGATGATGATTAGGACAACACAACACCCAGTCCCTGTGCGTAGAAAATCTACGACCCAGCCGGGAATCGAACCCGGGCCCTTAGGATTGACAGTCCGTCACAATGACCACATTTTTTTTTTTTTTGTCTCATTTTGTTCGTTTTCGTTCGTTGTATCTGCTCGGTGCGGACGTCGCAAGACACCCGTTTCAATTCGTAGTTGATCCATTATCTCAGTTTTTTTATTACAGAGGGCAACTAACCCTCTGACCGAACACGCTGAGTTACCGTGCCGGCATCACTCAGCTACCGGGGGCGGACTCGACATAAATAGATAATCTATGAGGCCGTCCGTTACAGCATACACTGCACTGTGCGGTGGAAAACTAATCCTGAGATAATCGAATTTTCCCGTTGTAAATCACCGCGCAATAGACGGATTGGCTGGTTTGAAAATGACCCGAATGGTTTGATGCACAAGCTTGCTTCAGACGTAAGGAATTTCAGTCCATAGTTATTGAAGAAACATCAGGAGGCGAGTACAGTGCGGACCGATGTGCTAAATGGGGGAAGATATTATTGAAGGTACTTTAATTCTGTCTTTGTAGCAACAAGAAAATGAGAGTTTTTGTCACCAAAAGCATTTCATTTTGTTGAAATAAAACACAATCAGTGGACTATAATGAAAGATATTTAAAATTTGGCTTGTTTTCTAGATCTAAAACAGTTGTTTAGATGCTGATTTTACTTACGGTACTTTATGCCTAGTTTTCGCTCACACCAGGGAACGCCGTCTGCTTGCACGTTTTTTATGTATTCCTTCTTTTGCACTGTTGATTCTGGCCTAATGCCACACTGCTTTGCAGAATTATGCTTTCCCTGACGTCAAACATGCCACAACGTAGCACCGCAACTGCATCTTCGTATCGTTCTGGTGAAATACGTGTCGTGTGTTTTGTGTAGTGCTAGCAACCTCACTACTAGTTTTCCTTACATAAAAATGTTCTCTTCCTCTAAGATTCGTCATAGGTGTCTTATGTCGTTTAACTATATTACTACGCATTTATTTAATGTATAAAACAAATGGAGGTTTGGTGAAGGAGCTGAATATGTAAAAACTGCTGAGAAGGTGGTGGTGGTGTGGGAGGAGACATAGGAGGTAGGGAAGGGGCAGAATCAGTGACAGTGAGTGCAAGTAGAGGAATGCAGTGTATTGGAAGGAAATGGGGGAGGAGCAAGAGGAGAAATGAAACGGGAGGACAGGTAGAGAGAGAGGGAAAATATTCCTTTTCTTTCAGATAGTTCATATCGTGCCACTAAAGTGCTGCTCGGGTGTCATTTTCCATTAAATGTAAAGTTATCGATTCGAGAGTAGTATCCTGTTTTAAAATGTCAGGAAGTTGTTCATTTCCATTTCACATTCTGGTGCTGTCATACCTAAAAGAAAATGTTTTTCCTAACGCGGAGGCCGGTCTTCGTGCTAGCCTTTCATGAGATTAAGAGTGGTATCTTGAGTTTCAGAAATCCATTGACACATACATCATACAAACCGAATATGCGCTCACGGGATATTAGACCATATATGAGGCTGCACCCAACTCTTATTAAGAGATACAACCCAATAAGTTGTACACAGCGTGAAAACATTGCCATCAGCGAAAATATCGACGGGCGTACCTCATAAAAATGTAGTGGCACCATTACTATTCTCGGTATACACATGGGTATTTGATGTAATGACGACTTAATATTAATATTGATACACATTATTAGCCTCGTAATAGTGACAACAAAAACTCAACATTCATCAACTGTACGGGGATTGAATTTTTTATATATATTTTCAAAAATTTCCTTGTCTTACGGTACAGAAGGAACTGAACCTCATGTCGTTACCTAAAGCCAACATTTGGAGAAATGACTGACTATGAGAAAGGAATTTTTCTGAGGTCCTTGCAGTCTGACCGCTACATATATCCGCAAATCCGAATTTGTATTCGATTTGTAAGGACCTCATCGTCGACGGGACGTGACCATAACGAGCCTCAGCCCTGCAACAGTCTGCAGCCGACTTCTCGCAGACAGCTGATTTCGCAAATAATGAGCAAGAACCGTGCGCGGGGGAGTCGCCGTTTCACGACGCATTGCTTAACCATTGTCCGCCACCGTGTGTCGTCGTATGTAGCACTATACAGTTGCCAAAGAAGTAAGCTACTGTTTACTAATCAGTGTTTAGCTGTTAGGCGAATTTCATAGTCGCTGGTGAATATGAAGTTAACGCAGAGAAAACGAAACTCGAGCAAGGAAATATTGGAAGTACACTCATTTCAGCATACAAGCGAACTTCAAAAAGTAAGTTACACGTTATTATAGGCCACGTAATTTCTTTATGAATGCTGCACTAAAAGCGAAAGTGTCATAGGTACATCACACTATTTTTCAAAAAAGTCCCCGAGACTCTGTAGACAGCGGTCGAAAAGTTATATAAATCGTTCAACTCCACGACCATGGAAATACGCGTCTTGGTGACGGATCCATTCTAAAACCACTGTAAGAAAGTCTTCAGGAGGAGTCGGGCAGCATATTACTTCAACCCACATCCAACTCACGTATTGACCACGAGAAGAAAATTCGAGAAATTAGAGCCAATACAGAGGCTTACCAACAATCATTCTTCCCACGCGCTATTAGTGAGTGGAACAGGTTGGAGGGATCAGATAGTGGTACCGAAAGTACCTTCCGCCACACACCACTATGTGGCTTGCGGAGTATGATGTAGATGTAGACGTAGATGCTGCATTGAACGGCGCACCCTCTTAAAGATACCTGGTGTATCTTGAAGACATCTTGTTGCAGCAACAATCTTGCCCACTAGGTCCTCTTGCGATGTAGCAGATGTTTCATACACAAGGCCCTCCAAATGCCCCCCCCCCCCAGGGAAAAATCGATTGGCGAAAGATCGGGTGATCGGGTGATCTGGTAGCCATGAGACTGTGAGACTGGCCCACTGGGACCAATCAAGCGGCTGGGAAGGGTTGCCTGCAGATATGCCCTCACTTTTTTGCTAAAAACCGTGGTAACTTTGTCGTGCTGAAATCGAATGCGGCGACGAATAGGCATGGGAACGCCATTCACCATGTCCAGAAGAACCTCTTAAAGGAATACGAGATACGTGCGATCATTAATTCGGTTCGGGAGAATGTAAGGCCCAATTAAACAGCATCCGATGACGCCAACCCACACGTGACCTTAAGGCCCTCTTGTGGTGTTTGCGACGCCCGGTTCGTATGTGATTACTAATTCTTGGTTCAAATGGCTCTAAGCACTATGGGACTTAACATCTGAGGTCATCAGTCCCCTAGAACTTAGAACTACTTAAACCTAACTAACCTAAGGACATCACACACATCCATGCCCGAGGCAGGATTCGAACCTGCGACCGTAGAGGTTGCGCGGTTCCAGACTGAAGCGCCTGGAACCGCTCGGCCACATCGGCCGGCACAAATTCTTGTTTTATGCCCGACTTGCAATGTCAGTTTGTTAACTATTTTTTTAATCACTATGTACATAACTATACGATTATCACAACTTTGCTAATTTAGTTTGGAAGTCAGCCCTGCAACCTGGCTGCTTGGAGACAACGTTTAATAAACAGACATGTGGGAGTACAGCGATGAGCCATAAGGGGGGAATTTCTAGATTTAATCGTTTTAAAAAAG
The DNA here is from genome assembly GCF_023864345.2 of Schistocerca serialis cubense. Taxonomy (NCBI): domain Eukaryota; kingdom Metazoa; phylum Arthropoda; class Insecta; order Orthoptera; family Acrididae; genus Schistocerca; species Schistocerca serialis. The sequence goes on along the minus strand of NC_064646.1, from coordinate 221,070,365 downwards.
AATATGTTGCAGAAAGCACGATTTGTATCTCTGGATTTGCTGCGAGTATCACGAACGGCGACTGAGCATCCATCTACCAACAGCGGAAATCCGACGGCCAGGCGAGAACGTGGCAGGCACAGACCACATAATAGTCACTTCCTAAGACTGTACTTACAAAAAATAGTAAAAAATAAAAAGACCGTGTTATGTTCGATTTGGTCATGTACTAATCTACACAGTTCCAATCTGTTGTTGTGGTCTTCAGTCCTGAGACTGGTTTGATACAGCTCTCTATGCTACTCTATCCTGTGCAACCTGTTTCATCTCCCAGTACGTACTGCAGCCTACATCCTTCTGAATCTGCTTAGTATATTCATCTCTTGGTCTCCCTCTACGATTTTTACCCTCCACACTGCCCTCCAATACTAAATTGGTGATCCCTTGATGCCTCAGAACATGTCATACCAACCGCTCCCTTCTTCTAGTCAAGTTGTGCCACAAACTCCTCTTGTCCCCAATACTATTCAATACCTCCTCATTAGTTACGTGATCTACCCATCTGATCTTCAGCATTCTTCTGTAGCACCACATTTCGAAAGCTTCTATTCTCTTTTTGTCCAAACTATTTATCGTCCATGTTTCACTTCCATACATGGCTACACTCCATACAAATTCTTTCAGAAACGACTTCCTGACACTTAAATCTATACCCGATGTTAACAAATTTCTCTTGTTCAGAAACGCTTTCCTTGCCATTGCCAGTCTTCATTTTATATCCTCTCTACTTCGACCATCATCAGTTATTTTGCTCCCCAAATAGCAAAACTCCTTTACTACTTTAAGTGTCTCATTTCCTAATCTAATTCCCTCAGCATCACCCGAGTTAACTCGACTAAATTCCATTATCCTTTAGAATTGTGAATTTTTCTCGAATGTTGTATTGAAACCGAGATCTAGTTGAGGACCGTAAATGGTGCATTGATGTATTCGTTACCAGGAAATATAGCGATTTTGATTCTAAATTAAAGAGAGTGAACGTTGTGTAGCTTGGACCTAAATGCAGCATGTTTCTGTGTGGTGGGATGGCACGATCTGTTATCCAGTGTTATGTCTGTGTGTGTGTATTTTCTGTGTATGCTGAACTTTTTTTGTGGTTGGTGATTTTAAGATCGAGGAAATTTATGCTTTTGTTGTTCTCATGTTCTATTATGAATTTTATGTTTTTGTGGAAAGAACTGAGTATCGTTAGTAGTTCTTCGATCTCATCTTTTGTTCCATCAAATAGCAGCAAGGTATCATCAACATATCTCTAGTAAATATATTATTTTAGTTCTGAGTCTACTGTTTTCATTAAAGAACTACTTTCCAGATGATTGAGAAATATGTCTGCCAGAAAACTTGATATGCTACTGCCCATGGCAAGACCCTCATTCTGTTGGTAAACTTTCCCACTAAATGTAAAACAATTGTGAGACATTATTCTCGACTAATAACAAGTTAGGAAACTTACTTGTCCGTAAAATAGAATAAAATACGCAAACGTACAACAACAGCGGAGTGTACAAAGTATGATGCCCCATTTGTCCTGCCTACTATGTAGGGAAAACAGGCAGGAACTACAAAACCCTTTTCAAGAACACGTAAATGCTATCAGGCTCAACTACTTCGAAAAATCAGTCGTTACACAAGATATGTTGGAACCGAAACATGTTATCAAGAGTCTAGAAAACAAATTGGTAGTACTACATAATGAAGCCAATGATATGACCCTAAAATTGTTAGAACAACTGGAATGTACCTCCACAAAATCAAACAACCAGAATCTATGTTAAATGAACAAACAGATTTTGCAAGCCACAGTTACTTCAGTAATTTTAAAGACCTATTCTGAAGTTATTTCCTGTATACGTCAATTGTTTAGTAATCATAGCTTTAGTACTACGAGTCTTTTACCATACAATGTACAAAAACATTTGTGAAGTGTTTACAGACAAGAGTATTTAAATGTACCTCTTGAATGAAGTAACATGTACGAAAACGATGGAGAAAAGAATGTTTGCTGGTTTATAAACATTAAAAACGCTTTTCTTGGATTATGTGGTAAGTTTACACTATTTCGCACGTATTTTTCACGTTTGACCTGCGAAATTCATAACCTAACATCAAACCTTTTCGTGACAGAAATATGCATATCACCTCATTCAAGAGAAAAAATAAAGCATATATTAACACAAATTACACCTGATGATGGACCCACAAGATACGAAATGCATCGTGTACTTAATAAAACACGAGAAGTTGTGACTGAACGCATTTTTAATTCATACCTCCAGTGTACTGAATTCATTGACGCTTCAAGCTGCGAAACATGGATAAAATTAAAAAAAAAAAGAGATGTGTTGGAGGCCGGACTTAAAACACGTAGGGATGACCTAATTATCTTTTGTAATTATACTTAGAAATAAAATGGTGACGAAAGTCATGGGAAACCTTGTAATATAGTGGCGGACGCCCTTTTGAACGGCGCAATGAGAGAAGAAAATACACATTCTCGCAATACATTCTTCATCTGTCCAAAAAGTTTCGAGACAGGGCTATTAAAAAATGGAGAAAAATATAGATGGAGGTTTTAAGGCTTCAGGTGATCTAATGAGTATCTCCACACTTGAGTATATCGAGAGAACTTTCATGCAACCACATGAAACTGTCAGAAAAGTCCATCTTTGGGATGTTGTTCAACTGGCACGTCACAATATTTTGAAAATCGGTTATGTCGTGAAATCGATGACCCTTTACACTGAGGTGACGGAAGTCAGGGAATACCTCCTAATATGGTGCCTAATCTCCTTTTTCACTCCATAGTGTCACAACTCGATTTAGCATGGACTCAACAAGTCGCTGGAAGTCCCCTGAAGAAACATTGAGTCATGCTGCCTCTACACCCGCCATTAATGCCAAAATGTAGCTAGCGCAGGATTTTGTGCACGAATTGACCTCTCGGTTACGTCCTATAACTATTCGATGGCATTCATGTCTTGCGATCTGAGTGGCCAAATGATGCTGTAAAATTGCCCAGAATGTTCTTCAAACGAATCACGATCAATTGTGGTCCGGTGATATGGCACATTATCATACATAAAAATTTCATAGTCGTATGGGAACATGGAATCCGTGAATGGGTACAAATGGTCTCTAAGTCGTCGAACATTACCATTTCCTCTCAATGATTAGTTCTGTTGGACCAGAGGACCCAGTCAATTCCAGGTAAACACACGTTACAGCATTGTGAAACCGCCACGACCACCTTGTACAGTACCTTCCTGACAACGTGGATCCATGGCTTCATGGGGTCTAAGCCACACTCTGTGCGTACCATCAGCTCTTACCGACTGAAATAGGGACCCATCTGACAATGCTACGATTTTCCAGAGGGTCCAGGCGATATTGACACGAACCCAGGAGAGATGCTTCAGGAGATGTGCTGTCCACGCAGTGTTCTTTGGCTGTTAACACTGACAACTCCAAGCAAAGACTGCTGCTCTCGGTCGTTAAGTGAAGGCCGTCCGCCACCGTGGTGAGATGTAATGCATGAAATTTGTTGCTCTCGGCACACACTTGACACTGTGGATCTCGGGATACTGAATTCCCTAACGATTTCCAGAATGGGGTCTCCCATGCGTCTAGTTCCAACTACCACACCGCGTTCAAAGTATGTTAATTCCCTCCGTGCGTCAACAATCACGTCGGAAAACTTTCAGTATGAATCACCTGAATACAAATGACAGCTCGGTCAACACGCTATCCTTTTATACCTTGTGTACGCAGTACTACTGCCATCTGTATATGTGCTCCGACAACGAGGTGAAAGTAGAGGTTCATAAATTTCTGAACAGCATGGCAGAGAGCTGGTATGACATGGGCATACAAAAACTGCCACAGCAGCTACAAAAATGCATCGACAGAAATGGTGATTATGTCGAAAAATAGCTAAATGTTCAATCTGTAAACTGATGTAAACCATCGTAGAAATAAACTGGTGTATGTACTTATAAAAAAAATTGGAGACCTTACTTTTGGGATTACCCTCGTACTTTCATGTGTTATTTAGTTCAGAAGCCGTGTAAGTATTTTGCATTAGAGCTCAAGATTCTGAGATTATTCACCCATGATAGGTACATAAGGAATTGTTGTAATGTTCATAACAATGCGCGGATGTACTTTAGACGCAGAATCCTTATATGCAATCAAATTAAAGGTTACATACAGTCACGAATCAGCTTAAAGCTGTTTGACGTACACAGTCAGATTAAAGTGTTAAGTTTTCATTGAGTTGCAAACGTAAAAACTCACTTTTGAAAAGTCAAAACAGTTGACAAGTCAGGCTGTTAATTATAATAGAGGCGAAAAGTAAATCTTACACATTCACACAGACAAGAAGTAAAAAAGCATAACACTTACAGATGAAAGTGAAAACCTGTACCTGGAAAGAATCACATAAAACAAACGTAGACGTTTCAGTTGGCCGTTTGGCCGGTCGCTGTGGCCGAGTGTTTCTAGACGCTTCAGACCGGAACCACGCGACTGCTACGGTCTATAACGATATGTTTACGTAATGTGTATACATAAACAGACAGTTATAAATGTCCCCGTTCGTAGTCGCTAATTATAACAATATGTTTACTTTTGTGCTGTAACATATAGCTATAATCAGCGGTGGAAATATATTTGCGAACGCCGACCGTGTGCGGCTGTTTCTTGTTGGATCGTCTGATCAGTCGGAGTTGCATTGCAGAGGAGAGTAAATGCCTATTCAAAACATAATTATTTTTGGATAACTCAACATGAATTTCCTAAGGGACCGTAGTTTATCATGTATTTACCAGTAGAATATGGCGCGGGGAAAATATTTCGCCGCATGCAACTTCCGTCCGATTTCGACGAAAGAATTCGTGACTGTGAACTCTCTATTTGGCAGAAACATAAAGAAAATTAAATAACTTGGTGAAGGAGTGAGACATAGATTCTGTATTAAATATATATATACACCAGTTCCATTTAACTCTGAATTTATGGCAATTAATAGATGAACTTACACTGCAATGAAGGATTTAACATGGATGCCGTTTTGACTGGCACTTCTCTTCTCGAAATGAAAATAATTCCTTTGACGTTTTCACATACACGTCACACAATAAATCTACTGCTATGCAGTATTGCACTTTCAGTATTGCACTTTTACTTTACACTAAAATAATATTATTTTTAACGATAATAATACCTCGGCAAGACATGCGCGTCCGACATGAGTTACAAGAGACAAGAGAAAAAATGAGTAACTGTTCATCGAGAATATTTCGTACATCAAGAAAAGTGTTCTTCCTGTGCCGTTTTTCGCGCCGCGGTTTTCAAAGTCAATAACTCACTGCATCTCTGACGGCGCTTCGACAATAAACAAGTTACGTCACAGGTCGCTCACCTTTTAGATTCTCGCAACATTATTCGCTAACTGTAGCTGTTGCCGAGAGACTGCTCGATTAATGAATGATTTAAAATGATAAGGCAATCACATAATGTTACATTGCCTTCCATGGGAATCTTGGAAATCAAGGAGATTACCAAGATTCACATGTCGCCGTTAACATTATGGGATTGAGTACTTTACAGATTTACATTTATCAAACACAGTATTCCTGTCATTTGATTATTAGGATTACTCAAATATGGTGATCTCTCATTCAGAGACTAAGACAATTCGTAAGGTAAAGATACACAAAAAAATTTAAAAACTAAGACAGTAAATCTAGAAAGTTTACAATGGAGATTATACATTATGCTCATTACAGTCTTTTTTTACAGAGTTCATAACGACCATCTTTGTAGCCTCAAGTTATTGTCCAGAGCTCATAGGCTCTTTGCTCCTGAAAGAAAACACATAGGATTCATCTTTTTACACACACATAATGCTCACACATGGAATTTCTCACACGTGTCCATTTTTATACACATATAATTCTCAAACATGGAATTTCTCACACGTGTCCATTTTCCATTGCTCACTAGTTATCGTGATTTTTACGCTTTCATTGTTTGTGTATTTGACAGGTAAGTTAAAATTTGATTCTTCTCCAGGTGAAGCTTATCCCTTGAGAAGTTGGATCGCTACTTTGCGTTCTCCGAGTAGAAAACTTTTCATCATCTCTGGTCGGCGAGTCTCGCTCGCACGTTAGGTACACACGTTACATGTAACAAAAAATATAAATACCCATTAGTCTAAGAACTAAGCTTAAATCTAATTTTAGGACTTGGAATTCATAGGAATTTGACTTTGTCACTATTCGCGTGTGGTTTGGCTGTTTGCATTTCATTCTCGGGATATAACATTAGCATAGTATGTGATATGTTGTGAAGTCATATAAGAGTCTTTTATTTTGGGAGCGGCTTTCATGGAAAGTCCATGTCGTCGAACTGCAGCGGGAGTGCTGTGCTAGTACATCACTTTAAATTTAACGCGTTTGTTGCGTCGATGGACGTTGGCACAGGCTGATTGTTAGAGCTGAATCGCAATTCTAGGCGCTCACTAGCCTCCACGCGGTATTTCAGCTTTTCCTCACACGGTTCAGTGAACTCGTTGCGTCGATGGTGTTGTGGTATTTTGTGGTTTGCTGAGCTGGTGTGGAGGAACGAGGATTACCAGGGACAGAGATTCCATTGAAACCATCCCTGCCGCCACATTTTCCAGCCGATTTTGAAGATTTTAAGGTAGGCTAGCACTCGCGCTTTGCAAAGCAGCTAACACACTTGGTTTCCGATGCACTGCACGTAATCACATTACCGCCTTCGGTTACACAACCGGACTATCACTGTCCGTCGGCGTATCTGCACGTTTAACACTTTTTATCTTCATTGTGAATGAAATTATCACTTACTTATAACAACGAAGCATTGCTTCGTGTCTGTGGCAGACTTCCAGAGCATTTTAAGCCTTCACTTATACACTACTATGTACACAAATTTTTTACAGTTTATACTCAAATAGTTTGTCTCACTTTGTAGCTTGCTAATTTAGAGCTTCGATTATAATGTCCATTTCAATTTCTGTTGCTTTGTTGGTAACTACCTTAGCATTTCGCTTTACATTGTTCATCATCTTTCTCTAAGACTAATTATGCTTTTAGTTCACAGTCACAATACGTTAGTTTCTCCGATCTGTTAGCAATTATTATTATTATTATTATTTTAATTCATTTGAATCGTTCTTTCTATTCATTAGATTCATTAAAGTTATCACTGTCATTTCAACAAAAAATTCCTTTTTACTAGATGTGAGGATCAATCAATCAGTCACATTTGATCGCCCTCTCCCATGAGAACAGAACACCATTCAAGGAAATATTCAAATTCCTTATCGCGATCTCGGTTTGCGTCTCGGATTGACTTTAAAAGGAAAAATAAAGACATTTCAAAAGTAGCTTATCCCGATTTCGTTCACGCGTTTCCTTTTGAAAATCGTATGCCAAACCTACCTTCCACGTCCACAGCATTTCTCAATCTGTGACTTCAAGTCTACGGGACGGGTTTAGTCGGGTTAGAACATTTACACAAATTCAGAAGAAAGACATAGATATAATAGTACATAGAAGAAGAAATCTAGCAAACAACTTCTTGTTCCTTATGACTTAGAAACTAATTTTCCTTTGCGTCGTACGTCTGCGTACACGCTCCAATTAAGAACTAGCTGCTTTGTTTTGCCGGCTGTTGCATTGTCATTTTATTCTCGCGTTGACGCCTGCTTGCACTACACTGCATTGACCTCGATATATGACCTTAAGTCATCATTGCTTTGTCCTTGCCACTTACGCTCTTATACTTGGTATTTATTTCAATTAGGCTTTGAATGTATCTGACCTGCGTATTGCAATTACAATTAATGCTACTTTGCTTATCTAGCTGAAGGATAGCGCTTTCGTGGTCATGTTGGTACTTACAAGTAACTCACATGCTTCGTAAACATTACGTTATTTTAATGCAGAGATGAACCTGTTCCAGATTTCTATGTACATTAGAAATTAATCTAGACATAGCTGACTTAGAAACTAGTTACTTGTTTTCCTTTTTAGTGGGATCAGGAACCAATAATTGTCAAGCGACCCTTGTCCTTGACGAAAATAAATTTCGTTTCTCGATCACTGCTCCTTGAAATAAAAAAAAAAACATTTCTTACATATTATATTTTATTTCCACTTCTTTACCATTTCATATCGCAGAAGCCGGCTTGTTAGGCACATCCTTCGCTTTATATTTCATTTTTCTCTCTTAAATATTATCTCCTTAAAACTAAATCTTAAAACTAGAGTTCTTGGAGTTGATCACTTTCTTTGTTAAACAAGATTTTTATTTTCATTTATCAACTTGTCTGTACTTAAATTATGGCTCAAGGTTACATATTTTAAATTCTTTGCGTTATAGCAATATAGACTCACTGTCATGTAATTTGTTCTAAGCATTTTTTTTAACGAAGTCAGTTGTCACTTAGTCACTAGCGGCTAACCTTCTCTTGTCATTACAAAGCTTTCATTTTGACTTATTCTGTAGCATGATACTTTTTAAGATCAGAGTGATGGTATAACCCTTTTATTTTTCCATTTGCGGGATCAGAAATTAGATAACAACCTGTGTGCGGTATACGAAGGATCTCGTAAGGTCCCTCAAAAAGACTTTGCCATTTTCGATTTTTGCGTAAGAGCAACGATGGTTTAGTGTTTTTAGCACGACCTTTTCGCCTACTTTATAATTTAACACCTTATTAATATGTTTGTCATACGCCTTCTTGCGTAAATTAGCTTGGGTGGTCAACGTTGTTAGAGCTTGTCTTATTCTGGCGTCTAAACTAGCGCTTGTGATGTTACACTTAGGAATTGAATTGACCCATTCATTTTTCTCTTGGTCAGAAGACATCAACTCACTCGGAGTGAAACCAGTAGACAGGTGTGGTAGATTATTCACAATTTCCTCGAAAAGTGACACAAAGTCAACCCAGCGAGTCTGCTGATTTGGTATATACGTACGAATAAAACGATTAAACTCCTTGAACACCCGCACAGTCGGGTTCGACCGCGGTCTAAACTTGGAGATAAGGATTTGCCTAATTTGATGACTAGCAAGGACAAGTCTCCATCTTTTGCAGACAAAGTTAGACCCATTGTCTGAGAGAATTGATTCAGGTTTTCCGAATCTAGGAAAGTAGTCACGTTCTAAACGATTGATGAATAGTTGAGTATTTGCATATCTCATAGCGTACAATCTCAAATGTTTGGTAAATATATCAATGACAGCTACAAGGTACCTTAGTCCTCCACGACCTCGTGGGAGGGGTCCTGCCAAATCTATGCCTAGGATTTGTCTAGGTTCCTCTGTGATACTAGGATTCAAAGGCAGTATATTCGAAAGATTAAAAGGTTTTGCCTTTTGACAAATGATACAGTGTTTCAAGAGTTTGTGAATTCTGCGATGAAGGTTAGGGATGTAGCAGTACTTTGCAATTTCACGCTTACACTTTTATGGACCAAAGTGTCCCCACGAAATATGTGTATACCACAGTAAGTGTTCTACATATTCCTGCGGAATGCATACTAGCCTATTTTCTGATGACAATGATGTTCGGTGGAAAAGAACTTGATTACGCAATTTGTAATATTTGCACATGCGATGGGTAGGATTAGTTTCGAGGATCTGTTTCACACCTCTCCATTTTGGATCAGTTTCCTGCAATTGGACAATCTGGTTACAAAGATCAAGAATATATTTTCGATGTATTGGATCCTTCATCAAAAGAATTCTGTAATTTGACATTTGTTCCAAAAGTTCAGTACTGTCCGAAGAGCCTTCAGGCATGCGAGATAGAGCATCCGCAATAGTGTTATCTTTGCCTTTTATATAGATTATTTCGAAGTCATATTCCTGTAAGAAAAGACACCACCTCGTTAAGCAAGGATGTAGGAGTTTACACGTCAGAAGAAAACTAAGAGCCTGATGATCAGAATGGACTTTGATTTTCTTGCCATTGATGTAGTAGTTGAATCTCTTGAAAGCCCAAACTACTGCAAGAGCTTCCAACTCAGTAACAGAATAGGATCGTTCAGTTTCTGTAAGAACCCTACCAGCAAAACTAATTACTCTGATGTCTGGTTTTCCATTGGCTTCATGGATCTGGAAGAGACATGCGTATAACCCCTGAAAACTTGCGTCAGATGACACACAAAATTCCTTTTCCATATCTGGATGATAAAGAATGTTGCTATTTAACAAAGCTTCTTTGATATCGAGGAATGCCTTTTGACAGTCGTCAGTCCAATTCCACTGAGTATTTCTCTTTAACAGTATCAAAAATCAGCGTTGTTCATTACTTGCTTTGGTAAAAATCTTGTGAAGAATGAAGCGAGTCCAAGATAACCTTTAAGTTGTCGTTTTGAAGATGGGAAAGGAAAATTTTAATTGCACGTAGCTTAGCCGGATCAGGACGGATTCCGTCAGATGAAATGACGTGTCCTAAGAACTTGATTTCGGCTCGGCCGAAGTGTGACTTTTGCAAGTTGACAGTGACTCCGTATTCCAGGAATCTCTGAAACACTTTCTGTATTAGTTGAACGTGGCCTTCCCAGGTTTTAGTGGCAATTAAAAGATCATCAACGTAGAGAGTGACTTCATCAATAAGATATGGGCCAAGAACATGATCTAGGGCAGAGATGAATACTCCAGAACTAACATTCAATCCAAAAGGCATGACCTGAAATTGATGGATCTGCCGGCGAAGATAAATGCTGTATACTTTCGTGAGTTAGGACTTAGTCTCACTTGCCAAAATGACATTTTCAGATCTATGCTACTCAGATATTTAATTCCATAAAATCTCGGGAGGTGTTCTTCAATTGCTTCAGGTCTCGTTCGTACTGGCACAACAATTTTATTTATGTTTCGTGCGTCAAGTAAGAGTCGTACGGTGTTATCCTGTTTCAAAATCGTCAACAATGGGATACTATACGGCGAATTAGAATACTCTATGACTTTCCAGTTCAGCATTTTCTTAATTTCGTTCGGAACTGCTTCTCTTCTTGCATACGGTATGGGATATGTCGTGCGACAGAAAGTTTGGTGCGGCACCACTTCCATAGTATATTCATAGTCTTTTATAATACCGGGTCGTTTTGAAAACACGCTGATACAGTGTGACAACAAACTGAATAATTCCTGTCGCTGAGGTTCGGATAACTCTGTTGATTCTGTAGTCTTATTGGTTATTTCCTGCTGAGAGGGTAAGTCACTGACTGTTACTGTATAATTAAATGTATCACAGTTACCATAAAACAAATTGAAATGATTACGACAAGGAGGTTTTCTGCCTATCCTTTGTAATAAACACGTGCCAAAGTTTTTTACTCTTTCTTTCACTAACTCCAGTGCAATTTCTGTTTGCTGTACTAACAGTGTGCAAATGCCTGTATAAAGAACTCTTCGGGCTCTATGTCGTCGTAGAAAATCCATTCCCAAGAGACATGGCACTGCCAAATTCTTGACAACGAGGAAAATACATTTTATGGGTATTGATTGAATCTCCAGTGGTACCCAAGCTTGTATACTGACCTTTTGTGTCTGCGAGCCGATGGCTCCTGTTATTGAACATCCTTGGACGGGTAATGTTGGAATTTTAATTAATGTACTAATTTGCTTATAGAAACATAAGAACATAGCATCAATATTTGCACCCGTATCTAGAATTACTGTCGTCAAAATTCCGGCTATAGGAAGTTTTGTCATAGCTTGCACTTGGTCATCTATCGGTTCATCACCGTCAGTCGTCTCTTTCTCTTGTAATAATTCTTGTCTCATGTCAATCCCGTCATTGTATCTCCGTACAAGTACGTCATGGTTAGTCTCTCCGTCGAAGTGGTCGCCCCATTCTGTCTCACAGCATCGCTTAGGGAGCTTTCAGATGCTGAACTTAGTTTTCCTGTTTGTGTGGTTTTGATTGTGAAATGTCCCCTTAGAAAAATTGTACAAGACCGTGCTTAAACTGACACCCAATATTTTTGGCGCAACGCAATCTGACTTTCAGTAATCCCTACAAAAGAATGGCCCTGACTAACATTAACCTATACGTTTCACAAATCTCTTACCTCACAAAAATCTTCGTTACTCGAACTACTGCAATACAGCGAGCGCCACTACTGCCAGCTAAATAAAAGATTCTAACTACTGAAGGCACTAACTACTGATAGGCATAGTTAGCATATGAAAGATTTTGATAGAGAACAAACAATGTATTTAACTTAATAGTGTTCAAAAATGATAATATATATACAGCAGTTCATGACATCCATTCTTACAAATGTACTGTTTCTGATGGACACACGTCCAGATCACCGCTCTCAAAATTCCGCCATCTCACTTCCCCACATCCACCACTGCTGGCGGCTCACCTCCAACTATGCAACGCTACGCGCTGTTAACAGCCAACTGCCCAACACTACAATGGCAAATTCCAACAATGCCACCCAGCCACAGACTGCACACAGCACAGACAGTGATTTTCATACAGAGCGCTACGTGGCGTTACCATTAAAAAAACCTAGTGATTTTCATACAGAGCGCTACGTGGCATTACCATTAAAAAAACCGAAACAGCCTACTTACATAGCCCCCACGCTCCCCACAAAAAATTTTACAAATTGTTTTGGGCAGTGGCCAATACAGATTTGAAAAAATTTTTCATAATTACAATAACAAAGAAATCAAATGCACACACTTATCGATACAATGTTGGTCAAAAGCTAAAATTTTCTCACAGTCCACAAAGACAGTCCTGATCGTTCATCACAGTAAAATTGCAGTGTTTTCTCAAAGTCTGAGCAGTAAAAGAAAATGCACACAGAAGTAGTGGATTTCCATGCAGTCGTAAAGAAGTAGTGTGGTCATTCCAACGGAAAGACAGTGCTGACTCTTGACATGCAGACAGGTAATGGGCCACAGCAGAGCAAACCCACAGCGGAGTCAGTCGAAGTTTTGAAGAATATTGATAAGTAGGTTATCACAGAGCAGACCCACTGTAGTCCTGGTAGAGAGTATGGTATTGGTGGGCCACCAGAGGTGCAGACCCACTGCAGTCCTTGTAGAAATAATGGTATTGGTGGGTCATCAAAGGTGCAGACCCACTGTAGTCCCTGTAGAGATGGCCAGCAGCCATCTGTTGCGACTGTGCAGGTGCACAATCACCATCGAAGAGTCTTGCGGAGAATATAGCAAGTCCATAAACCACCACTTGTGCACTCTCAAAGTTTTTGAATTGTCCTTAGAACCAGCAATGGGGTTGACCAGTCCCTTGCTGAATTATCAACACACGTCCAAACACTAACAGTCCTCTTTTTTTCACATATTGTGCATATACTATGACCAACAGAAATGTGTGCAGTGAAATGAATGCTTACAAGTTGCTTAATTTGATGAACTGGTGTCAATTACAATATTATAACATGAGAATACAATAACAAAGGTATAAAATACATCATTAAAGAACTTAACAATACAGATAACATTTGTAGTAATACAGGCTTTACAAAAGAATAGAAATATACATATACATTAGTGTTACAGGAATTATGACGTAAGTTCATACATAAAAGATCAGAATAACTTTTGAAACATCAACTTCACACATGAGCATTAAAACAAAACAGAATAAATAATGTCTAAACATCTTTACAAAGTAAATAACATATTATTAATGCAAATTATATTTGAGGATAACAGTATTCCTCATCATAGTGAATGCAGCTTAGTATTAGAAGAGAAAAAATTCTATGAAACAGTACACAGAGACAGGAAGAAAACAAATAAACAAGGGTACACAAACACATAGTGGGATAACACAAAAGGAAAGGACAGGGTTTGTTTTCAGTGTAACATTTGGTACTGCAGTTCAACCCAAAACTTCATTCTTCGATCGTCCCTCTTATTTCAACATTTTCTCCAGCCAAAAAAAATCCTATCCAAGCATGCTTTCTATATTCTGTTCACATAGTTTTTCCCCACTGTATACTACTTTTTTTTGGCCAAACCATTTTCTTATAGCTTCTCAGTGCATTTCTTCCAATTCATCATAGTTAGTTTCTTATATAGTCTACCCCCTCTTAAGCTAACTTAAATCTACTGAGCTCAGATGCTAAACTAAGGGACGAGGCAATGCAGCAGCACAAAACAATTAACGCAAACAGCAATGACAAAAAATGCAAATTGGCAAAGCAAAAATAAATTAGCAAAGAAATTGCAATATTACAACTAATATAAGGCAAAGTGCAGCAAACAAGAAAAATAAATCAGTAGTAAAACTGGCTTAACAGAGTAATACAAAGTGAAATTTAGTAGCACTATGCCTGACAAACAGCAGCAGCAAATGCAATAACTAATATCTAAACATGACAAAGCTCAAGCAGAAAGAATATTACAGTAAATATGGCCATGTTTAATACCTATGTCACAACTTAATACTAGAGTGATGCATCACAGACCGCAACGAGGCATTACCATTAGAAAAACCTAAACAGCCTACTTACAATAGGCCTTCATCATTAGCAAGTTCGACCCATCTGACATTATGAGAACACTGAGGAACAAAATTACTGTTATGCACAAACCTTGTATCAAAATGTTCCTGCGTTTGTTCTGGTGTCCAATACGTGTTACTGTCTTCCGCGTTTGTGAAAAATACGGGGGGATTGTACTGCCTTCGCTGGGTCTGATGATTTTTATTACTCTTATTATTTCCGGAATTGTTACTGTATAATCCACCTTCACACTGTGATTTGCCGTTAAACTGTGTGTTTCTGTACATTCCCTGCGGTTGATTTTAACTGAGCGCGGAGTTGTGTTGGTATGAGTGGGCGTTATCAACTGTTTGTTGCTGCCCGTAATCTGAGTGTTGGCTGCGCGAATACGGTGCATTCCATTGCGATCCGCTCTGCTGTTGCCAACCTTTTTGACTGAAACCATTTCCAAACTTCTGCTTGTACGGTTGATTTCCGTACTGGTTACCAGTCGTGTTATACACGGGATTGAATCGGTTGTGTTGATTATGTCTATTCCTTTTGTGCGGATACCCATTGCCTTTATTTCCGTTTTGCCAATCGTTACTATTTTTGTAACCGTTCCCTGGATTTTCATAGCCGTTACTCTCGTAATGTTGTGGCCAAGAACTGTGCGGAGTATTGCGCAGTTTGTTAGATCTCATGTCCTCATAGATCAGGTCTAGGGAATCTAATATCGACAGAAAGGTATCTGGATCATCATCTGGTATGGCTATCAGCTTTTCACGAATCAATATGGGTAATTTAGACTTGAGAATCATAATTACATCTTTACTATTAATAGGGTTATCCCAATACCTGATTTTGCCAAGATATTTTTCGAAGTACTTTCTCAGGCTACTATTCCAGGGGACAAATTGTTCTGCATTATAGACTTCTTTACGAAGGCGCTTCTGAACACCTTCGCTCCAAAATTTGCTAAGGAAACAGTGCTCAAACTCCTCATAAGTTCGACACTTATCAACCATTTCGGTTCCCCATATTGCCGATTCGCCACCTATATATCCGGTAACAAAGTCCATACACCAGTTCCATTTAACTCTGAATTTATGGCAATTAATAGATGAACTTACACTGCAATGAAGGATTTAACATGGATGCCGTTTTGACTGGCACTTCTCTCCTCGTAATGAAAATAAATCCTTTGACGTTTTCACATATACGTCGCACAATAAATCTACTGCTATGCAGTATTTCACTTTCAGTATTGCACTTTTACTTTACACTAAAATAATATTATTTTTAACTATAATAATACGGCGGCAAGACTTGCGCGTCCGACACCAGTTACAAGAGACAAGAGAAAAAAATGAGTAACTGTTCATCGAGAATATCTCGTATATAAAAAAAAAAAAATGTGTAAAAGTGTTCTTCTTCTTTCCGTTTTTCGCGCCGCGGTTTTCAAAGTCAATAACTCACTGCATCTCTGACGGCGCTTCGACAATAAACAAGTTACGTCACAGGTCGTTCACCTTTTACATTCTCGCAACATTATTCGCTAACTGTAGCTGTTGCCGAGCGACTGCTCGATTAGTGAATGATTTAAAATGATAAGGCAATCACATAATTTTACAGGTCGCAGTTTCGAATCCTGCCTCAGGCATGGATCTGTGGGATGTCCTTAGGTTAGTTAGGTTGAAGTAGTTTTAAGTTCCAGAGGGCTGATGACCTCAGATGTTAAGTCCCATAGTGCTCAGAGCCATTTGAACCCAGTTGGCCGCCGGCTGCGGTGGTCTCGCCGTTCTAGGCGCGCAGTCCGGACCCGTGCGGCTGCTACGGTCGCAGGTTCGAATCCTGCCTCGGGCATGGACGTGTGTGATGTCCTTAGGTTAGTTAGGTTTAAGTAGTTCTAAGTTCTAGGGGACTGATGACCACAGCTGTTAAGTCCCATAGTGCTCAGAGCCATTTGAACCATTTGAACCCAGTTGGCCGTTTACTGCTCCCACTATTTGTCAGCTCTCCAAAGCACTCCTCCCTGCCAGTACTTTCAGAAATTTAAAGGTGTCTGTGCCTTGCAAACCTAACATGGCTCTTTACGGTTCCCGTCCATTTACTGATGCTTAGAGATGAAAAATATCTTTATCCCTTTCGCAGTTCTACTCAGTAGAGCCGAGACGTTTATGTGACATGAGCTGGGACACGTGACCCCCTTCTCTATGCCTGCAAGCCGGGAAGGTGATTTCAACTTTCGGTGTCACAAACTCAGATAATCGACTTCTGAGTTGAAGGCCTCTGGTTGCCGCCGTCGTGATGGAGGACCTACCAGCCTGATTAGACGGACTGCGCTGTCCCGTCCACGCTGCACACACTGGAGGTGTAACCTTAAGCTTTCACTATTATCACGTGTACCACGTAAGTCCGTCAGCTAATCTCTCGTTTTAAAAGGGGCGTATAAATGATGCGTTTTCTAGCGATACAAATTAGAAGCCACTAGAGATTTAGTCAAGCTACTTTCCGAGCTGTAATTGGGGCTATGCTGCGGAGCTATTACGTGTTTCGTGGACCACATATCTTCCGTAGTTATCTTCATTTCTCATGTCAAACTAAGGTAACAGTTTGGTCGAGATACTGTTGTGGATTTGTATTTAATTGGCGATCGCAGGTTCTGCACTTGCGTCGTAACCTGTTTAAAAAAAAAATGGCTTGGAGCACTATGGGACTTAACATCTATGGTCATCAGTCCCCTAGAACTTAGAACTACTTAAACCTAGCTAACCTAAGGACATCACACCTGTTTAAAGACCGGCTGATAATTCACCGCATGTACAGGCCCATATAGACATCCTTGTCTCTCGTATTCGCACTTCATATTTTCTTCTATTTTCTCTTAATGTGCTTTCTCGAGGCTTGCCGCAATTCCAGTTGATGCAAAGTTTTGTGTCAGTAACATATGGTTACGCAATATGAGCTTTCACTCGTCGGCTACGTAGGATAACAAAGTTTCTATAGTTGAAACCCTATTATCTATGGTATTTTTTCTTTAAAATATCTACATATGTATTCAATAGAATTGGAAGTAAATTTTTCCGCACACTGAACTCCGAAGGACACAATGAAAACCTATCGCACCTGTCAAGCTTAGTATTATGGCCATGTTGTTGTTGTTGTGGTCTTCAGTCCTGAGACTGGTTTGATGCAGCTCTCCATGCTACTCTATCCTGTGCAAGCTTCTTCATCTCCCAGTACCTACTGCAACCTACATCCTTCTGAATCTGCTTAGTGTATTGATCTCTTGGTCTCCCCCTACGATTTTTACCCTCCACGCTGCCCTCCAATGCTAAATTTGTGATCCCTTGATGCCTCAAAACATGTCCTACCAACCGATCCCTTCTTCTAGTCAAGTTGTGCCACAAACTTCTCTTCTCCCCAATCCTATTCAATACCTCCTCATTAGTTACGTGATCTACCCACCTTATCTTCAGCATTCTTCTGTAGCACCACATTTCGAAAGCTTCTATTCTCTTCTTGTCCAAACTGGTTATCGTCCATGTTTCACTTCCATACATGGCTACACTCCATACAAATACTTTCAGAAACGACTTCCTGACACTTAAATCTATACTCGACGTTAACAAATTTCTCTTGTTCAGAAACGATTTCCTTGCCATTGCCAGTCTACATTTTATATCCTCTCTACTTCGACCATCATCAGTTATTTTACTCCCTAAATAGCAAAACTCCTTTACTACTTTAAGTGTCACATTTCCTAATCTAATCCCCTCAGCATCACCCGATTTAATTTGACTACATTCCATTATCCTCGTTTTGTTTTTGTTGATGTTCATCTTATATCCTCCTTTCAAGACACTGTCCATTCCGTTCAACTGCTCTTCCAAGTCCTTTGCTGTCTCTGACAGAATTACAATGTCATCGGCGAACCTCAAAGTTTTTACTTCTTCTCCATGAATTTTAATACCTACTCCGAATTTTTCTTTTGTTTCCTTTAATGCTTGCTCAATATACAGATTGAATAACATCGGGGAGAGGCTACAACCCTGTCTCACTCATTTCCCAACCACTGCTTCCCTTTCATGCCCCTCGACTCTTATAACTGCCATCTGGTTTCTGTACAAATTGTAAATAGCCTTTCGCTCCCTGTATTTTACCCCTGCCACCTTCAGAATTTGAAAGAGAGTATTCCAGTTAACGTTGTCAAAAGCTTTCTCTAAGTCTACAAATGCTAGAAACGTAGGTTTGCCTTTTCTTAATCTTTCTTCGAAGATAAGTCGTAAGGTTAGTATTGCCTCACGTGTTCCAACATTTCTACGGAATCCAAACTGATCTTCCCCGAGGTCGGCTTCTACCAGTTTTTCCATTCGTCTGTAAAGAATTCGCGTTAGTATTTTGCAGCTGTGACTTATTAAACTGATAGTTATGGCCATAGAAACATATATAAATGTAGGCCTATCATATTTTAACTCATAAGGTGAATTCAGCGCTGTACGAGTCCACAAGATGCAGGGTGGGCATGCAGAGAATTTCCTTTGCAGTTCAACTTTTTGAAAGAATAAGCTCACTGCACTTTGATAAATCTTGTTACAATTCAGACTAAAAGCTAGTTACTTTCATTACTAAATTTCAAAGAGTTAACGCAACACGACTTTCCGAATTTATTTCCTACACGTGTTGGAAGACATCAGCCTTCGTGGAAAACTCACTAGCCCTTAAGCTTGCATAGTTAACGCCGATAACATCTCACTTGGACGAATTAAAAAAGTCCAACGCATCGTCTGTAAGGTGGACAAAGGTTCATTGACACTGGATACCGGAAACGTTCGCTGTCATGAATGATAAGTTACAATCTTTATATGTGTCAATTTATTTCACGTAAGAAGTAAGACAATTGTGATACGACGAGAGACATGAGTCCCAACAGGGGACGTGTAAGCACATTCTCAACGAATAACCGTTGTACTACTGCTACGTGAGTACTCACAGGGAGTTGTTCAACCTATTTTTAAAAGTTCTTCAAGATGCTATAGAGCTGATAGTTGGATGCTATCCTGCAAGTGTTCACACCTTTGTAAGTCAAACCTTTGTTCCATATTGAGTAGTTGCTTCCTTGTAGCGGTTTTCTGTTTTTCGCTGTACGTATTTGGTTGACGATCGACTTACGTTGACTCTAACCTCTGTTTCCTGACATAACGCAATAAGTGAGGTGTAAATATGCCGGAGTAGTCTTGTGTACACCTACCGAGGATGTGGTTCGGAATGGCACGGATGTATGCTGTACTGCGCCTCGTATTTCGGCTGTTATAATCCGCAATTCCTATTACCAGCACAAACTAGTAATAGGAAACTAGTAATCGTACTCTGAAGAATGAAACGCTGTGTCAAAACTGTGATACTGGCAACAGATATTACTGTATTTCCGTTTGAAAAATCAAAGTTGACACCGCTGTCTCTGTGATTATTACAGCTACTAAAAGAGACTGTACATTATTTAGTGAGAGCTTTCTCACGAATCATTTGAATTACAGCATCTTAAGAGTTTCAAGAATTATTTGACGTGAACAGCTTAGCTGAATCACTCTGTATATAACTGGTGGAATAGATAAAATCAGAATCTTCATGAGGTTTACCTTTGTAGCAGTGGTTCCTAACCTTTCTTAGACAATTACCCCTAAGTGCAATCAGACATTAACTAGTACACTCGCTTTACGCCTCATCTCTTCCCTGCCATCTGTTGCCGCCCCCTCCCCCACAATATCATCAAATTTAGCACCTAACTAAACTGTCGAATGGAATACTCTAATTGTTAAACGGCGATCTTGTCGAACAAGTTTACCGATTTTTTCAATGTTTGCATCAGTTTTGCTGACAATGGTCTGCCAGTGCGAGTTTCATCACTGGTGTCTTCGTTGCCATCTTTAAATCGTTTAAACCACTGAAACACTTGTGTTCGCGATAAACAATCATCCCCGTGCACTTGTTGTAACATTACAAACGTTTCACTTGCAGATTTTCCTAGTTTGAAACAAAATTTGATGTTAACACGCTGTTCTTTCTGTACATTCAACATTTTCCGACGCACAGACAAAACGTCAACTACTTAAAACAGACGCCACGGGCAGACTGAGTGCAGGAGGCAGATGAAACTCGAGCAGTAGGCGGAGCGAGAGTCACGTGACAGGCCACGCGACTTTCAGCCTTATTGCATTCGCTTTATTGTTTCACCAGTACTAGTCCGTTTTTTTTCTAGCGACACCTCATATATATATATATATATATATATATATATATATATATATATATATATTTGTGTGTGTGTGTGTGTGTGTGTGTGTGATATAATATGGCCGGTGTGGCCATGCGGTTCTAGGCGCTTCAGTCTGGAACCGCGCGACCGCTACGGTCGCAGGTTCGAATCCTGCCTCGGGCATGGATGTGTGTGATGTCCTTAGGTTAGTTAGGTTTAAGTAGTTCAAGTTCTAGGGGACTGATGACCGCAGATGTTGAGTCCCATAGTGCTCAGAGCCATTTGAACCATAAAATCAATACCGAAGGAATTCATGGTGCATGGCAAGTGCTACCCTCAGTTCATTCTCAGAAAAGAAAGCTAGCTATGCACAGAGATGGTACACACTTGTTACTGAACATTCTTCCCCCCACATTACTCCTCTCCATTGCGGCACTTGCATGACTTGCACACTGAAATCCCTTTTAAAATCAAATAAGTTCAGATGTGTCCACTACACTTACTGTTCGTTAATTACTTTACTGCTGCACTCCTTACTTCTGAACTGGCCGAAATTGGACGACTTCAGGCTGTAAGTGCTTTGTGTCTAACCACTCTAATAACAATAAGATAGTTACGTACAGCACTATACTAGCCCTAACATACACTAAGTGATGAAAAGTATCCGAACATAAAAAAAACATACGTTTATGATATTAGGTGCATTGTGCTGCCACCTACTGTAAGGTAGTCCATATCAACGACCTCAGTAGTCATTATACATCGTGACAGAGTAGAATGGGGCGCTCCGCGGAACTCATGGACTTCGAAAGTGGTCAAGTGAGTGGGTGTCACCAGTGTCATACGTCCGTATGCGAGATTTCCACTCTCCTGAACATCCCTAGGTCCACCGTTTCCTATGTGATAGTGAAGTGGAAACGTGAAGGGACACGTACAGCACAAAATCGTACAGGCCGACCTCGTCTGTGGACTGACAGAAACCGCCGACAGTTCAAGAGGACTGTAATGTGTAATAGGGGCGTCTATCCGGAGCATCACACAGGAGTTCCAAACTGCATCAGGATCCACTGCATGTACTATGACATTTAGGTGGGAGGAGAGAAAACTTGGATTTCATGGTCGAGCGGCTACTCATAAGCCACACATCACGCCGGTAAATGCCAAACGACACCACGCTTGGTGTAAGGAGGGTATACATTTTACGATTGAATAGAGGAAAGACGTTGTGTGGAGTGACGAATCACGGTACACAATGTGGCGATTCGATGGCAAGGTGTGGGTATGGCGAATTCCCCATGAACCCGATGAACGACATCTGGCAGCGTGTATAGTGCCAACATTAAAATTCGGAGGCGGTGGTGTTATTGCGTGTTCGTGTTCGTGTTCTTCATGGAGAGGGCTTGCACCCCTTGTTGTTTTTCATGGTACTATCACAGCACAGGCCTACATTGATGTTTTAAGTACCTTGTTACTTCCCACTGTTGAACAGCAATTCTGGGATGGCGACTGCATCTTTCAACACGATCGAGCACCTGTTCATAATGCACAGCCTGTGGCGGAGTGGTTACACGACAGTAACATCCCTGTAATGGACTAGCCTGCAGAGAGTCCTGACCTGAATCCTATAGAACATCTTTGGGGTGTTTTGAAACGCCGACTCCGTGCCTGCCCTCACCGTCCGACATCGATACCTCTCCTCAGTGCAACACTCCGTGAAGAATGTGCTGCCATTCCCCAAGAAACCTTCCGATACCTGATTGAACGTATGTCTGCCGAGAGTTGAAGCTGTCATCGAAGCTAAGGGTGGGCCAACACCATATTGAATTCTAGCATTACTGATGGAGAGTGCCACGAATTTGTAAGTCATTTTCAGTCAGATGCCCGAATAATTTTGGTCACATAGTGTAGTTATTGCTGTGTTATGCTGTCAATTAATTCACTTATCTGTTTCGAAACGAGTAATGAAGCTATTTCTGCACTACTGCAGGTACTTCCACCAACTTGGAGAAGATATTTTCTTGAGATATTTGGCATTTGTTACGTATCTGTCTCACTTTTATCATTAGTGAAGTACGGCACAAGGTACAACGTAGGTGTATAGACGCTGGACTAAATGAGGAACCTGCAACCTCCACCATATTAATGCTACTAATTGAGAAAAATAATTATTGATAACTTATATAAGCAATATGAATCTCTTACAAAAATTGTGATAATCGGAATGATCTTTTGAAAGTAATTTAGCCTAGTGACTGAAACAGAATCGAATCGTTTATTTCTTCCTCAGAGGCTGGGAACCACTGGTCTATAGGAAAGTTGCAACGCCAGAAGCGTGCAGTGAAATTCAGGAAGAGCTGCAGAGGATCGATGATTGGTACTAAGACTGGCAGGTGACCCAAAACGTAACTGTAACGTATCGCGTATAAGCGGTCGAAGAGTCACATTACTATTCGACTGCACTTCGCCTATAAACCACAGGAAACAGTAAAAGCCGTAAGATGCGTAGGTGTAACGTAATGTCGGATGACCAAATAAAACGAATTGTAGGAAAAGCAGATGTCAGGTTGAGATTCATTGGAAGAATCTTAAGGAAATACATTTCATCCGCTTATGAACAATTCGTTTCAACATTTCTTGAGTACTTTTTACCAACTTGGTAGCGTTACGTAGTAGGATTATCAGATGAGGTAGAGAAGATACAACAAAGATGCTAACGTTCCGTGATGAGATCATTTAGTAAGAGCTCGAGCGTTACCAAGATGCCTAACGAACTCCAGTGGCAATTACTACAGGAGAGGTGTCGAATATAATAGAAGATTTTACTGCTGAAATTCCGAGAGCATGCGTTCTAAGAGAAGTCGGAATGAACAAAACGAGAAATTTATAGTTCTCTCTGTGTCCTGGAACGGACAAAAATATAAGGGCAGCAGCAATATCTTCCGCCATACCGAAAAGTGACTTTTGGAGCTTAGATGTAGTTGCAGAAACTTATATTTCTCTAGTATGTTGATCGACCCATTGCTTTCTGAGGCGCAGTGGAAAGTGCTGAAGACTGGTAATAGTTTGCAATGATGGTCTTATGCAATCCAACGGCATTAATGTTACCACCTGTTAGAAGCCTGAACAAACACTTTTTGCAGAGCGGATAGCTGCGAGACGTGCAGGTAGAGAGTCAGTGAGGTTCTGGAAGGTACCGGCTGTGATGTGGACCCATCCAGAGTCCAGAGCCGCGCTCGCCTACGCTAGGTCTCTCGCTTGAGTATCCACGGTGCTAACAGCCCGATCGAGACGGCCCCACAGATTCTCTATTGGTTTTAAATCTGGGGAGTTTGGAGGCCAAGGGAGTACGGTAAACTAATCGTGGTGCTCTTTGAACCACACAGGTACTCTGCGAGCTGTGTGACACGTTGAACTGTCGTGCTGATAGAAGCCACCATATATATATATATATATATATATATATATATATATATATATATATAAGACTCAGCGGTTGTTTGACCATCTTCTGCGCGGATGCTCAGTGTCCGAACTTAAGCAACAAGCCGCGAGTAATGAGTATAAGGGGCAGGGGCACTATGAATATAGTGCGCAACAATAAATTGGGAATGTGGGTTTCACGGGAGGCGTGGCAGAGATAAGTCCCTGCAGTTGCACTATCCTCTGTGTCCTCGGTGGCTCAGACGGATAGAGTCTCGGCCATGCAAGCAGGAGATCCCGGGTTCGCGTCCCAGTCGGGGCACACATTTTCAACTGCCTCCGTTGATTTATATCAATACCTCTATCCAGTTAGGGGTATTCATTTCACTGTAAGAAGCCATCATGCCGAGGAAAAACAAACGGCATGGAGGGGTGTAAATGGTCACCACATATAGGTGCATACTTGTATTGACCCAATGTGCCTTCCAGAATGACGAGATCATCCAGGAATGCCCCAGTTGTTGTTTGCTGTCAAACGTTTCGCACCACATACTCCAGCTACCTCATGTCCGACGGAATACAAAATGCTGTTCATCTGAAAACGCCACCTGTCGCCAGTAATTGTCCAGTTGCGGTACTGGCTTCCAAAGTCCAGCTTTCATCCTCGACGAATAGCACTCAGCAAAGAGCAATTTACCAGGCGCCTGCCGCACAAGAGCGCTTACTCAACAACGTTCGCTGACCTGTGGTTGAGGAGACACTTTTATTAGCCCCTTGGTTCATCTGGCCTGTCAGTTACTCAAAAGTTGCACGTCTGTTAGCCCTAACATATCTCACAGCCCTCGTTCACCCCTGTCATCTACGGCCCGTGCTGCATCAAAATGGTTCAAATTGCTCTGAGCACTATGGGACTTAACATCTGAGGTCATCTGTCCCCTAGACTTAGAACTACTTAAACCTAACTAACCCAGGGACATCACACACATCCATGCCCGAGGCAGGAATCGAACCTGCGACCGTGGCAGCAGCGCGGTTCTCCACTGAAGCATCTAGAACCGCTCCGCCACAGCGGTCGGCCCGTACTGCATCACATTTGCCTCGGCACCGATTTTTTGGATAGCGTCGTTTTGCCATGCAGGATATACATTAACCGCGGCGCCATACGAACTGTTTACAAATTTAGCCGTTTCGTAAATGTTTGCACTCTTGAGCCGAAAGACAATGATCGTGCCCTTTTGGACGTCTGATAAATCGCTCCGTTTCTGCATTACGATAACGACTGCAATGTTTATCCGCGTTCCCCCTACACCTTTTATATACCCACCACTGCTAGTGCTGCTACCTGCCACCTGTGAGTGGTTATTGCAAGCAGAAATCGAACATAGGAGGTGGGCGCATTGGTCTGACTGGCTCGTGTTTTTGCAATCAAGATCTTAATTTCTTCTGCAAAATTTTTACGTGGATGTCGTTTGATTGGCGCCCCTACAGAAATGGCCCGAGTGTGCCTGTATGTGGCAGTTATTAAAGTGATGACGGCAAGAACGTCAGCACGTAACGCAGGTGGCAGGGACCCAGCAGTGGTGGGCGGCTCGCTGAACAGGCTGAACAGAGAGGCTCGCCCGGCTCACTCAGGAGTCCGCCCAGTGACGCCGTGATTGACGGGCCAATGCCAACAGCTGACAGCGTTGTCTCCACGTAAGGCGTGCAGCGAAATGTATTGGTTGAATTCCATAAAGAAGGCGAAAATAAACCACAGTTACGGCACCGCGTCGCGGGTGGGATGGCAGCAGTGGCCAACGTGCCAGGCTCCCGGGAAGCCCCGTGCCGCGCACCAACTGGCTTCAGAACGTGGACAGAACAGAAACAGAAAAAGGTGCTTGTTCCGGCTTCAGCCCTGCGAAATCTTATATAGATGGCACTTGCTGCGACAGTATTCTACTCTCAAGCCGATATAATACGTGCTGTGACTGTTGCATGTCAACAGTGAACTGGACAAGGACACATTTTTCGGGTATTGACAGCGATCCTGCCCAGGTGTCAGCATAAAATGAGACGGTTAAAATTCCAGAAGGTATTTTTACGATGAGTAACCAGTGTAATGACGTGCTCCGGCCAGTGTGGCCGTGCGGTTCTAGGCGCGTCAGTCTGGAACTGCGAGACTGCTACGGTCGCAGGTTCGAATTCTGCCTCGGGCATGGATGTGTGTGATGTCCTTAGGTTAGTTACGTTTAAGTAGTTCTAAGTTCTAGGGGACTGATGACCTCAGCTGTTAAGTCCCATAGTGCTCAGAGCCATATGAACCATTTGTAATGACGTATATCAAATGGTTCAAATGGCTCTGAGCACTGTGGGACTTGACTTCTGAGCTCATCAGTCCCCTAGAACTTAGAACTACTTAAACCTAATTAACCTAAGGACATCCTTGCCCGAGGCAGAATTTGAACCTGCGACCGTAGCGGTCGCCCGGTTTCAGACTGCAGCCTCTAGAACCGCTCGGCCACCCCGGCCGGCGACGTATATCGAATTAAAACTAAACTACTACCGACATTACCCGAAATCATTGGCTACGAAATTTCCTTTGTGTGGTTCTACTTTTGTACATGGCTCTCCTACTAGCTTAACAGCATAGTTAACGAATTCAAATGTGTTTGCGTGCACTTATTTACGCATTTTTAATGGATGACGATTTTTTTTACTGTATGACAGTCCCACACGGTAAAAATGGATTCCTCATTACAGCAGTTATCTCATAAATTATTACCTGAACAAAAAATGTCATTAGCATCGAAAAAACGGATTCTTCATTACTGCAATTATCTCATAAACTATTCAAAATGGTTCAAATGGCTCTGAGCACTATGGGACTTAACTTCTGAGGTCATCAGTCCCCTAGAACTTAGAACTACTTAAACGTAACTAACCGAAGGACATCACACAGATCCATGCCCGAGGCAGGATTAGAACCTGCGACCATAGCGGCCACGCGGTTCCAGATGCAGCGCCTAGAACCGCTCGGCCATTCGGGCTGGCCATAAACTATTATCTGAACAAAAAATGTCATTAGCATGGATTCCTCATTACCACAACTATCTCATAAACCATTATCTGCACACAAAAAGTTATTATGGCGTTCTGTACAAATCGTGGAGAGATATTCATTGTGAAATCATTTTTTTAGAAGATTAAAATTTTCCGAGTACTTTTTTTCACAAAATTCTTCAGAATTATTCAAATTTTGTACAGAGAGCTCTATAACTAAAGCAAGTCTATCAAGAACACTGAAAAATTTATATTTCCCGGATTTCGGGTGCCAACTTCACCAGACTCCCAATATTTTGCAATATACCCGATACCGACGTCAGTTCGCGTAGTTTTGCTGCACGGATATTCCGTAACCGAAGCTGTTCGGTTCCCGACTGGTCATTGGTCAGCTATCTGAAGAAGCGCGGGAATCTGGGAATAAGGATATCTGCCATCACAGAGAAACTATTAGACGCAAATGTTCTTGTAAGGAAACGGTCCATGACGTATTCAATCGGTGTCTGGCATCTTCGGATCCACTTACCTCGAGGTCCCAGAAAATGACAATTCAAGAAGGTAAAGAGGTGTCACCTGAGGTAAAAGATCTGTTTTTTGAAAAATCTCCCAGTGTGCAACCCGACAGCTTCCCTTCTGAAAGCAATAACGACACAAAAGACGAATGTGACCGCGATTCCGACTTAAAAATGTAAAATATCTAATACAACATTTCAGTACGGTGATTTCGACCTATAATTCGTTATCAGTGACCTCGAAGTTTTACTCTAATCTATTAAGTTTATAATACCATTTTGAATTTTGTATTTCTCACACAGCATCCCCAATCAGCGACCCAAAGAATCTAGAAAGAAGACAGAGTTGTAGAATTTTATAACCATTTTCCAAGTATATGCAGGTTTTGAAGTGAGCTGGCCTATTGTGCGGCGATGCGTTCAGTGACGGTTTGTTAGAATGCGCCCTTGTGTCAAAAGGAAACAAACGTAGATGATCACAGATACTGTATGAAGATGAGAGACATATCTTAGTAATACACGTTACAGACAGCGTGCATACGATGGATCCCTGTATAAAGGAATGCAGGAGCTATGTTCTGTTGGTAAATTAACAGAAAACCAAATCAATGAAGTAAAGATAAAAACAGATCTGTCTCGAACTCGGGAACATATCATTCGCGATGACCTTTGTCATTGCAGGAAGGCATAAGACTCGATTGATCGAAGTATTTCGAATCGTTGAAGAGTTTGGCTTCGATAGCGAGACAAAAGCGATTATTCAGCAAACCCTTACTAAGCCCATCTCCACAGCGATGTTCAGAAGGGATGTCTGATGCCTTTGAAATTCCGACAGGAGTGACACAAGGAGATGGAATATGTCTCCGTTCTTCAACTGTTTTTATAAAAGATCTTCCGAGAATGGCAGAAAGAAATGAACAATTGAGAGCTGGAAAATGACGTAAGGGTGGCTAGAAGTATATGAATCTTACAGTCGTCTGTCTCGCCTTTGTAGGTGATCTAGTGTTCTTTTGAGATTCCATAGAAACCTCAGCAAAAGAACTTAATCCAGTAAGGATCAAAAATCGAATCTCCTTTGAGAGTACCCACTTCATGACACACAGGTCATAAGTCCCCTAGACTTAGAACTACTTAAACCTAAATAACCTGAGGGCATCACAAACATCCATGCCCGAGGCAGGAATCGAACCTGAGGCCGTAGCAGCCCCCTGGTTCCGGACTGAAGCGCCTAGAACTGCTCGGCCACAGCGGCCGGCCGAATGTTGGTGATACCATTTTTAGGTGGAACAAACACAGCTAAACCAGGACCAGACAGATGTCATCTACAGAAAGACAGGGACTGCCAAACACTGTGTGGGGCGAATATAAAAACAATGCATGAAATCAGCGGAAGTAATGAGAACACTGAATGACCGTGCTCAGGGAGTTAAAAAGAACGAGATACAATGGCGAAGCAGCGACTCAAAAGTCTATGCAAAGTGACGCTTGAGGCGGTGTAAGCGACGCCACTGGGAAGTGGATGACTGGAAACCAGCGGTTTTGAGTGTTGAATCGCGCAGCACCTTGTGGCAGTCTGATGTAAGAATTTCGGTTTGGCCAATGCTTGGAGAATGTGTAGTGCCAACAGTGAAGTACAGTATTTCCGGTATTAGTGCACTGAAGTATTTTTTGGTTGTTTGAGTGTGATCTCCTTATTCCATTTAAGTAAACGCTAATTGCGGGAAGATATGAAAGCCTTGTACAGCGCTGTGTACCGCAAACAGTAATAAACGGTTCAGGAGCGTGACGGTTTGTATCAGCATGACAGTGCGCCATGTCATAAGGCAGCATTTGTGAGACAATGATTTGTGAACAATAACATTGCTATTAACATCACTGCCTGATCTGGCTTCAGCTCTTGCAGAAAAATGGGTTGACATTCCTCCACAGACATTCTGACAACTCACCGAAAGCGTCCCCAGTAGACTTCAAGCTGTTATACAGGCTATGGGAGAATACATCCCATATTACACTACTGGCCATTAAAATTGCTACACCACGAAGATGACGTGCTACAGACGCGGAATTTAACCGACAGGAAGAAGATGCCGACATATGCAAATGATTAGTTTTTCAGAGCATTCACACAAGGTTGGCGCCGGTGGCGACACCTACAACGTGCTGACACAAGGAAAGTTTACAACCGATTTCTCACATACAAACAGCAGTTGACCGGCGTTGCCTGGTGAAACGTTGTTGTGATGCCTCGTGTAAGGAGGAGAAATGCGTACCATCACGTTTCCGACTTTGATAAAGATCGGATTGTAGCCTATCGCGATTGCGGTTTATCGTATCGCGACATTGCTGCTCGCGTTGCTCGAGATCCAATGACTGTTAGCAGAATATGGAATCGGTGGGTTCAGGAGGGTAATACGGAACGCCGTGCTGGATCCCAACGGCCTCGTATCACTAGCAGTCGAGATGATAGGCATCTTATCCACATGGCTGTAACGGATCGTGCAGCCACGTCTCGATGCCTGAGTCAACAGATGGAGACATTTGCAAGACAACAACCATCTGCACGAACAGTTCGACGACGTTTGCAGCAGCATGGACTATCAGCTCGGAGACAATGGCTGCGGTTACCCTTGACGCTGCATCACAGACAGGAGCACCTGCGATGATGTACTCAACGACGAACCTGGATGCACGAATGGCAAAACGTAATTTTTCAGATGAATCCAGGTTCTGTTTACAGCATCATGATGGTCGCATCCGTGTTTGGCGACATCGCGGTAAACTCACATTGGAAGCGTGTATTTGTCACCGCCATACTGGCGTATCACCCGGTGTGATGGTATGGGGTGCCATTGGTTACACGTCACGGTCACCTCTTGTTCGCATTGACTGCACTTTGAACAGTGGACGTTACATTTCAGATGTGTTACGACCCGTGTCTCTGCCCTTCATTCGATTCTAGTGAAACCCTACATTTCAGCAGGATAATGCACGCCGCATATTGCAGGTCCTGTACGGGCCTTTCTGGGTACAGAAAATGTTTGACTGCTGCCCTGGCCAGCACATTCTCCAGATCTCTCACCAATTGAAAACGTCTGGTCAATGGTGGTCGAGTAACTGGCTCGTCAGAAGACGCCCGTCACTACAGTTGATGAACTGTGGTATCGTGTTGTAGCTGCATGGGCAGCTGTACCTGTACACACCATCCAAGCTTTGTTTGACTCAATGCCCAGGCGTATCAAGGCCGTTATTACGGCCAGAGGTGGTTGTTCTGGGTACTGATTTTTCAGGATCTATGCACCCAAATTGCGTGAAAATATAATCACATGTCAGTTCTAGTATAATATATTTGTCCAATGAATACCGGTTTATCATCTGCATTTCTTCTTGGTGTAGCAATTTTAATGGCCAGTAGTGTAATTTCCAACAATACATGTGTGGATACTTTTGATTAGATAATGTAAATTCCTACTTGTATAAAGGACATTCCACATTGTTGCATTCTTCCTCTGAATATGTTTAGCACACCATACACATGTTCTGTCGCAATTAATCAGCTGGATCACTTTTATTATCTAAGTAATAGCAGTTTACTGCCGACAGTTTGTTGTTTCTCTACACGACCTTCCACACCAATAATCAGTTCTTTAAAGTTTTGTGCATCTCGCGCACCGTGCAATCAGCGCGACCAGTAAACGCCATTACTTCATATCCTAGAATGCACGGATACTGTCCATCAACTACATTCATTTACCTGGTCCTATGAATTCACATTGATTATTCCTCTGGAGAAGGTACTCATAGGAAGGAAAATATTATGTACAATACTTTAAACATAGATATACGTGAGTTTAATGAAAGAAAAAAGAAAAAAATATAAGATGATAATTTCGTCACAATATAATATTCGCTCATGTAAAACGTAGTAGGCCGGAGGGGCTCAGCAATTCATTAGTTGTTTGGGAAACAATATGACATACAGCTTATACAGTTGATCTATTATGAAGTCACCATTATATCCAATTTTAACACCCAAGTGAGAGGAGGGCCAAAATAAAAAGGAGCAATAAATCACAAACACAATATAGTACAAATTTCGTGTCAGGATAATATTTTGACAAGCTATCACTCTCCCCTCAGTATCATGTAAAGGAAATGGATGAATTTTCCAATACAGTTCTTTGTGTGATCTTCTGTAAGTAAAGAGAGAGTCTAGTGAGCACATTAATGTGACCATCGAGTGTTCGACGTCAACGTGCAACCACTCACAGGCGGCAGGTGGCAGCAGTAGCAGCGGAGAGTCTCTGAAGTGTGTGCCCGAGTGGATGCAGACCAGTGCAGTCATGTTTAAATGGCTCTAAGCACTGTGGGACTTAACATCTGAGGTCATCAGTCCCCTAGACTTAGGACTACTTAAACCTAACTAACCTAAGGACATCACACACATCCATGCCCGAGGCAGGATTTGAACCTGCTACCGTAGCAGCAGCGCAGTTCCCTACTGAGCCGTCTAGAACCGCTCGGTCACAGCGGCCGGCGCAGTCCTGTCATCTATTTATCTGCCTTCCGAAAGGGGAACACATTTGCTTTCAGGCCAGGGTTCCGAAATCGACAAGTTTGTAAACTGTTCTGGTACCCCCGTGGTTAAAGTACAACTTGCATGGCAAAATTGCGCTATGCAAACCTGGCGCCTAGGCAACTATGATGTACCACGGGCCATAGATACCAAGGATGAACGACAGCTGCGGATACGTGTAGCTACGAGTGCAATTGTTGACCAACTAACCGCCGAGATCAACCAAGGGGCTAACAACAAAGACTCCTCAACGACCGTTCAGCAAACGTTTCCGCGCTTGGGCTTTCGCAACAGGCGCCTGGCTCATGCTACCTTACTGGATGCTGTTCATCGGTGACGAAGCCTGGAATTTTGCACGGCAGTACCCCAACTGGACGTCCACCAAGTGGCGACAGATGACCTTTTCAGATGAACCACGTTTCATGCTCCATCGGCGTAAAAGTCTGAAAGCAAACACCCTACAAGAATAGTCAGAAGGGTCCAAGGCGGAGGAGGGGTCGTTATGGTCTGGAGGATCTTTTCGTGGCGCTCCCTGGGTGATCTCGTGATTCTGGAAGGCACAATGGATCAACGTAATTATGCATCAATTCTTGGGGATTATGTCCATCTCTACATGCAATTTATTTGTCCTCGACATGATGAGCTCTACCAGAAGGACAACCCAACGTGTCGTGCAGCTCGCAGCTTATGTAAGTGGTACGAAGAGCACCATGATGAGTTCACCAGCTCTCCAAGCCACCAAAGTAGTCGGATTTAAACCCAGTCGAGAGCCTGTGGGACCACATAGATTGGGCTGTTCGCGCCATGGATCCTTGACCGAGAAACCTAGCCCAGCTGGCCACGGCAATGGAGTCGGCATGGATCCACATCACTCTAGAATCTCACTGTCTCTCTTCCTGCACGTCTCGCTGCGGTACGCACTGCAACTGGTGGTTATTCCGGTATTTCACAGGTGGTCACGTTAATATGACTGGACAGTGTAGATTACATAGTGTAAGTTTCCCTCACACGGTTTCATGTAGTTGCGTTCTCTGTGGAAAATGTGCAGACAGAGGTATCATAATATTTTCCATTTCGATGTTTTTTTTATGATAAAGGGAGCTCTATTATGTGTTCACTGTGCTAAGCATTGTTCTGGCCTACTTTTAACTGCTGCATCTTACTCACGATGACTGAGGTAGTCAATATTTCTTCACTACACAATTCACGAATATGACGGCTGAAATGCTATGCGTTCAGATATCCATAGAATACGAAGCCGGTGTACTGATGGCCTTGAACATAATTACAGATTACTAAAAAGTGCCTGTTTTACTATCGTCTCTCACCTGGACGTTTCTATGTTCCTGCTAGCTTTCACCAACCGCTGGGCACATGCACTGTAGCAATTGCAGTACAGTGGCAACTGTAGCTACAAGCGGAAATAATTTTTCAGATGATCCCTTTCTGTTTCGCCACATTAAATATGGGTTACTCAAGCCTAACAGAATAAAAGAAATGGTTACTTCAGTAAGATAGCATAATACCGTCTACATGCGGCTCAGAGGATTTAATTATGTCATAATCATATCCATATTGTCAGCAATTTAAATTAATACTTCCTTTGGATTCGTAGAATGGTTCGTTGTACACCACGGTTCCACCATTGTACCAGATAGATAGAAACTGATGTTGCTTGAAAAAGACATACATTACCAAATTTCAATAACAGATATTAATGAAAGGCAGCAGAAGATGTTGTGCAAGAAACACTCTATTGTACTAAGAAAAATGTGTTCCTGCAGGCATTCCTCAACAAAAGAATCGTAAGCCACAATCTAATTCTCGATGCCTCCAAGATGTTCACTGCTGGAATATAAACTGTACAAAATTGCACAAGTGAAAAACAACATAACGAGTAAAGTAAAAGCACTGAAGAAATGTGCAGGTGTACTTGTAGACGAACATTGGAATTCTACCCATAGCGCAGAATTTGACAAAAGAGCAACAAAATTATCAGCATAATCAACCGTCAATTTTAAATGCCTTAAAACGAAAATACACGACAAACTAAGGTTTTTAAAAATTTCTACGTCACTCTGAAGTGAGATACTTCTAACATTTCTCGCACACTGCAGGTTACGCTGATGAGCCGCAACATTTTGACCACTGACCACCGCCAGACTGAGTGACGTTGCGACCTCATGACGCGGTATGGAACGTATATAAGTGGAGAAGTGATGAATGGGGAATCAGACTTCGACACTCTCCTGATGATATGTGGGGAGCACTGCGTTGCTCTTGACTTCAACGCTAAGTACCGTGGGTGGAATAAGCGTTTCACCAGCTACAGTTGTGCACGTGTTCTGTATGTCTCCTGGCAGCATAGTACAATCGTCGTGGGCCCGAACGATCTCATCATCTTCCTCAGGCTGATGTCTATCTTATGTCTTGCATGGCGCCAACCTCAAGGAGTTCGGGTAGTTCTCCTATGGTTCGACGTGCTTTGAGTTATCATCCGACAACCTTCTGGTGTTCTTCGACATGGACGTTGATGAAACAGCGCCACCTGAAAGCCACCACTACCTCCGCGCTGTCGATTGGGAGCGTTTTCAATTCCAGATATTCGGCGCGCCTCAGAAAGCACCACATCCAATCGTTGTTGATGCCAACGAGGCCGTAGACCACCTCACGCGGCAGGCGCTACGAGTGGTGGATGCAGGCTCTCCCAGGCACTTGTCTCGACCTCCAGACTTCTCACGGCAGCTGCCCCCGGATATCCTGGAAGCTATCACAAAGAAGAACCAAGTTTTCCGCAAATATCAGCTGACCTATTATCCCACCCATAAAGTTACTCCTCAGTCGACTGCATCGTGACGCCTGGGTAGCAGTGGAAGAGAACTGGAACCGTGACTGGGTAGGCATTATTGCCGTACTCTCTAAAGAGGACATCAGCCCCTGGAGGCTCTTCGTGGCGTTCCTTTATCAGACGCAGCATATCCTGACCCTGGAGACTGACTCGACGTTCTCTGGAAGCCAATGCCTTAGCTGATGCCTGTAGACACATTCGCAGTAGTCATGAACCCAATCGATAACAAACATATCTGGCTGCCCTAGAAGAGGTCAACGTGATCGAGGTTACCACAGAGGGCAGCAGGTCCAACAGTTCGAAGGAAACTGATGGATCTGGTAGGCCTCACCATACAATCCTGTGCCAGCCGCCTCCTGTCACTAAATGCACATTGGCCGCCATTTTCAACTATGTCCAGCAATCTGGTGCCTCTTCTTCCTTTACAACACATCACAGAGGAGTGCCCATCCCCGACGAGCAGTGTGGTTTCTGGATAGGCCGCTTGGTATTCCATCAACTGCTATGGCCGGTGGAGCAGGCCAGGGGAGTCCCAGATCACAATGAAAACCTTGTTACAGTACTCTTGGACGTTTCCAAAGAGTTTTATTCCATGCTGCATGACGGCTACACGTTGCATGTTGCAACACAGTCGCCTGATCCGCTCTTTTCTCGCCGAAAGGACTTTTCACGTTCGTGCGGACAGCAGGATGTCTAAGAGTGGCAGATACATGCTGTAGTGCCTCCCCCTCCGGTCCCTGCTGTATTCGCCGTTAGACGGCTGACGTCCCCATGGTGATACGTGTCCCATTGGTGATCCACGTGGACAACAGCGCACTCATTGCCTGGGTCATGAATGCAGAGATGCTAGTTTTCTGCCTGTAACTCTCTTGTGATGCTCTTGATTCGTGGTCGAGAAAGCGTGCCTCAGGTTGTATGCCACCAAGAGCTAAGCAATCATGCTGACCAGAAAGGCGCTGCCTTCTGCCTTGCTGCATGTCACCATCTCGAAAGGCCATATCCCTTGGACCAGAACAGGTCACCTAGGAGGCTACTCTGGAAACCCATTTGGCAAGGCAGCGTCACATCAAGGACATCACGAGCAAGGTGTTTAGATGCCTCTATGCCTCTTACCCCCTCCTCTATTAGGTATCAATACTCCCTCCTCAATGCGGCGTTACCTAGCAGTGGTCCCATCAGCGCTGGACTACACTGCCGCTGAATGATGCTCATCCAAAGACTTCAGACGGTGCAGAGTCAGGGCCTGCATTCTCCTCTGCACCTTCTGTAAGACTACTCCACCACCAACTCCATGAAGACACCGGCGTCTCACTTCTGTGGGACCACATTCTTCAGGCTACTCGCCTCTTCTACTGGAAGCTACATTCTTATCTGCAACAGGCAGTAAATGTGATTTGTAAGTGCTCCACACTTTAGCCATTTTTATCAAGGGATACTCGTGCTGCAGTGTTCTTCTTCGGCACGTCAGTGTAGAAGTGTGCACAGAAATAGCTAAGATGACTTCGAAATTTTCCTTTATGTGAGTCCGCGTGCAGAAAATTCGTGTGTAGATCTGAAATTTTAGATTCGCATATTTTACTGTTCGCGTCGCTTCTGCATGATATTCCATTGACTGTATCAGTACCCGTTTGTTTTGAGATAACGTGTGAAATTTCGAACATTCGCGAGTACCACGATAAACTCGTATTGGTATAGTCAATTATAGGCTTAAACTTAATTTTACTCTTTAAAATTTTGAGAACTGCAGGGGTATCCTTGTTAAAAACATTGGTTCTCTTACTTCATTGTAAAATGACGCGAGAAAAAAAGGTTATTTTTGAGAATTTTCAGAAGCTTACGAAACTGTATTTTCGTTAAGTTACCAGTACGAGTGTTTTGGATACGTAACTTACTTCGTAGCAAATCAGCGTTAGTCGTTCACAGTTCTACCAACGAATACATCACCCATGAATTACATTGTACATCAACGCAAATAAACATGCGGTTTTGAGACTTCTGAAGCTACCATTGCCCTTTGCTTAATCCCTGAGCAGTTTGTAATAAATCCGCGTTTGTGATATAGTTACTGTAGCACATATTGTGTTACCTCTCGATTTGCTTAAGGTGTAGTAGCCCTATATATTATCTGCATTTATCGTAAACTGCTAACAACTGTACTTAACCTCAAATTTTTACCACAGATTTTTGTGTTCCCTTAGTTGAAATCTCGGTTTGTGTATCTGCTTCAATTCCTACAGGGAATTAGCAAATGTTTAGCTCAACAAATTCAAAGACAACCAGTATGTTTAATTTAAAGTTATTTGTTCAATGCCTTGTAATATAATGCACCATCCAAAATGCAGCCCCACTGTGACTGCTGTTCTCGAACCTTGGATGAGTTGGTTGACGTTCGTAAGCAGCTGAATCGCCGTGACTATTGTCAAACGATTCGCAGCTGCTGCAAATCTGTGTGTTGGAAGAGCTCCTGAGAGTCGTAAGCCTGTGATACCGCTACCAGAGGTACCTGAAATATTACCACCCGTTGATTCTGTCTCCTCTGCAGAAAGTACAGGCTCTCTCATTACCCGGCTATTTGACTGCGAGTGACGTGTCAGTGGTAGATCTAGGCGTCCTGTACAGGGCGGACGGGAAACAGAGACGAGTCAGCGTGTTGTACTGATCCCCGTAAACAACACGTTTGAGGTGCTGTCTTTCACTGAAAGTGAAACTGTGCCAATTGGACTCACTTCACCTGTTTTGGGGAAATCTGTTTTGTCCAGTGTCAAGAGGAGGAAAACGCCAGATGCACTAAGTGCGTACACCTGGGGGCCTCTTTCAACATCTGGAGGAGGCTGTTCCTGCAGCCATTGAGGGAACAGGGTGCAATAAGCTGCAGATTGTGGCGCATGTTGGAGCAACTGATGCCTGCCATCTGGGGTCCGAGGTCATACTTGCGTCACTCCAGCGACTGACAGAGAAGGTTAAGAAGACCAGCCTTGTGCATGGAGTTTCAACGAAGCTAACAATTTGCAGCATTATCCCCAGAACTGATTGTGGCCCTTTGGTTTCAAGTCGAGTATAAGGACTGAACCAGAGACTTTGAAGGTTCTGTGACAAGCTGCACTACAACTTCCTCGACTTGCGCAATACGGGCTGAGAATTGTAGGGCCCCCCTAA
This sequence comes from Schistocerca serialis cubense, assembly GCF_023864345.2. Classification (NCBI taxonomy): domain Eukaryota; kingdom Metazoa; phylum Arthropoda; class Insecta; order Orthoptera; family Acrididae; genus Schistocerca; species Schistocerca serialis. The sequence continues at coordinate 221,032,003 of NC_064646.1, read as the reverse complement.
ACGGGTCAGGTGTTTACTACACATCAGAGGCTGCTGCTCAGGTAGAGATGGCCTGGGTGGCCGAGCGGTTCTAGGCGCTACAGTCTGGAACCGCGCGAAAGCTACGGTCAGAGATTCGAATCCTGCCTCGGGCATGAATGTGTGTGTGTCCTTAGGTTAGTTAGGTTTTAGTAGTTCTAAGTTATAGAGGACTGCTGACCTCAGAAGTTAAGTCCCGTAGTGCTCAGGGCCATTTGAACTATTTTTGCTCAGGTAGCTGACTCTGTGTGGATTACACACAAGGATTTTCTTAGATTAGGCGACTCTCCATCCAATTCAGATAACGATAGCAATAGGAAACCCGGAAGTATCAGTGTAAGATCGAAAGAAATGCCTCCCACAGGTGAGAGTATTAAAATCCTAATGATAAACTGTTGAAGAATTCACAAGTGCCAGAGTTTGAAGAGTTCATGCAAAGCAGTGAAGGTCACTTAATGCTACGTACAGAAAGATGGTTGAAATCTGAAACTGATAGCAGTGAGATTTTTGGGGAAAATTTAAGTGTATATCGAAAGGATAGGCAAACGGGAAATGGAGATGGTACATTTGTCGTAGTAAGTAGGTAAGGAACTCAAATACCTGGAGATAGAAACTTAAGCTAAATGTGAGATTGTTTGGATGAGACTTAGGGTCAGGGGTGGGCATGAAATGATAACTGGATCCTTCTATTACCCACTAGACTCATCTCCTAATGTAAGCGAAAACTTTAGAGAAAATTTCAGTTCACTTGTACGTAAATTCCCCAATCATACCGTAATCATCGATGGAGACTTTAATCGTCCAACAATTAACTGGGAAAATTAAAGTTTTGTTGGTAGTGGACGTGATAAGACATCATGCCTTCTCTGAAAACTACCTACAACAGATAGTTCAGAACAACACTCATGAGGGAGATATATTGGATTTAATGGCAACATATAGACCCCTGACCTTTTTGAGGATGTCCTCATTGAAACTGGGATGAGTGACCATGGCATAGTTGTAGCAGTAAAGACTACCTAACTACAAAGGACAATTACAACAAGATGAAAGATATATACGTTCAGTAAACTAGATAAAAATCAGTAGTGTCATATCGCAGTGAGGAACGTGAAACTTTAAGCACAGGGCAGAAGCATATAGAGGAACTATAGCTCAAGTTTAAAAGAATAATTAACCATGCACTGGAGACATGTACCCAGTTGAACAGTTCATAACAGAAGAGACCCTCCATAGCATACAGTCACTCTAAAGAAACTTCTAAAGTAGCAGAGATTAGTGCATAATAGGTGTAAAACAAAGCGTAGGACTATAATAGAGAGATGCTGAATGAAACACATTTTGGCCATCAGGAGAGAAATGCTTCAATAACTACTCTAGCGCGATTTTGACAGATGATATTTTACAAGCCCAAAGAAATTCTGAGTATATGTAAAGGCTATTAGTGACACGACAGTTAGTGTCCAGTCCCTAGCGAATGAGAAAGGAACTGAAATTGATATTAGCAAAGCAAAGCTAGAATGCTTAACTCCGTTTCCAAATGTTCCTTTACAAAGGAAAATCCAGGTGAATTGTCCCAATTTAATCCTCGTACCGCTGTAAAGATGAATGAAATAAGTATTAGTGTGGATGGTGTTGAGAAACAGCTGAAATCGTTAATACTGAACAACGCTCCAGGGCCCAATGGAATCATTGTCAGACTATACCGAATTTTCAGCTGAGTTAGCCCATCTTCTAACTACTCTGTCGTACACCCCTCGAACATAAAGCCATGCCCAGTTCTTGGAAAAATGCACGGGTCACACCCGTCTACAAGAAGGGTGGCAGAACTGATCCACAGAACTAGCGTCCGATATCCTTGATATCGATTTTTTGTACAACCATAGAACATATTTTGAGCCAAATGTAATGTGATATCTTTAGCAGAACGGCCTTCTCAAAGTCAACCAGCATGGATTCCGAAAACATCGATCATGTGATACCCAGCTCGCACTTCTCTCACATGACACCCTGAAACATTTGGATCAAGGTAGTCAGGTTTCCAAAAAGTATTTCACTCAGTACCCCACCAACAGCTATTGTCAAAAGTACGATCATACGAGGTATCAAGTGAATTTTGTGACTGGACTGACGACTTTTTGGTAGTGAGGACGCAGCATGTTATTTTGAATGGAGAGTCATCGTCAGATGTACAAGTAACGTCAGGTGGCCACGCGGGATTAGCCGAGCGGTCTGGGGCGCCGCAGTCATGGACTGTGCGGCTGGTCCCGGCGGAGGTTCGAGTCCTGAGTCCTCCCTCGGGCATGGGTGTGTGTGTTTGTCCTTAGGATAATTTAGCTTAAGTAGTATGTAAGCTTAGGGACTGATGACCTAAGCAGTTGAGTCCCATAAGATTTCCCACACATTTGAATTTTTTTTTTTTTTTGAACGTCAGGTGCGCTCGAGAGAAGGGTGTTGGAACCCTTACCGATCATGTTGTATACTAATAACCTAGCAGATAAAGTTAATATTAAACTCAGGCTTTTTGCAGACGATGCAGTTATCTATAAGGAAGTACTATCTGAAAGAAGCTGCATAAATATGCAGTCAGATCTTGATAAGATTTCTACATAGTGCAGAGGTCAGCACCTTGCTGTAAATGTTCAGAGATGCCAAATTTTGCCCTTCACAAAACGAAAAAAACTTATATCCTACGACTATAATACCAGTGTGCCGCTGTTGGAGTTGGCCAACTCATACAAATACCTGGATGTAACGCTTTGTAGGGATATGAAATGTAATGATGACATAGTCTCAGTCGCAGGTAAAGTAGGCGGTACACTTCGGTTTAGTGGTAGAATACGGGAAAAATGCAATCAGTCTACAAAGGAGATTGCTTACGAATCACAAGTGTGACCGGTTCTAGATTATTTCTCAAGTGCATGGAACCCATGCCAAATAGGACTAACAGAAATGTTGAACGTATACAGAGAAGGGCAGCACGAGTGACCACAGGTTTGTTTCATCCATGGGACAGTGTCACAGAGATTGGAAAAGGGCACAGGTCATCCCCGTTTTCAAGAAGGGAATTCGAAAGTAAAGTTCTATGTACTGACTTGGCAGAAAATCCTAAGAAATTTTGGTCTTATGTCAAAGCGGTAGGTGGGTCAAAACAAAATGTCCAGACACTCTGTGACCAAAATGGTACTGAAACAGAGGATGACAGACTAAAGGCCGAAATACTAAATGTCTTTTTCCAAAGTTGTTTCACAGAGGAAGATTGCACTGTAGTTCCTTCTCTAGATGTCGCACAGATGACAAAATGGTAGATATCGAAATAGACGACAGAGGGATAGAGAAACAATTAAAATCGCTATAAAGAGGAAAGGCCTCTGGACCTGATGGGATACCAGTTCAATTTTACACAGAGTACGCGAAGGAACTTGCCCCCCTTCTTGCAGCGGTGTACCGTAGGTCTCTAGAAGAGCGTAGCGTTCCAAAGGATTGGAAAAGGGCACAGGTCATCCCCGTTTTCAAGAAGGGACGTCGAGCAGAGTGCAGAACTATAGACCTATATCTCTAACGTCAATCAGTTGTAGAATTTTGGAACACGTATTGTGTTCGAGTATAATGACTTTTCTGGAGACTAGAAATCTACTCTGTAGGAATCAGCATGGGTTTCGAAAAAGACGGTCATGTGAAACCCAGCTAGCGCTATTCGTCCACGAGACTCAGAGGGCCATAGATACGGGTTCACAGGTAGATGCCGTTTTTCTTGACTTCCGCAAGGCGTTCGATACAGTTCCCCACAGTCGTTTAATGAACAAAGTAAGAGCATATGGACTATCAGACCAATTGTGTGATTGGATTGAGGAGTTCCTAGATAACAGGACGCAGCATGTCATTCTCAATGGAGAGAAGTCTTCCGAAGTAAGAGTGATTTCAGCTGTGCCGCAGGGGAGTGTCATAGGACCGTTGCTATTCACAATATACATAAATGACCTTGTGGATGACATCGGAAGTTCACTGAGGCTTTTTGCGGATGATGCTGTGGTGTATCGAGAGGTTGTAACAATGGAAAATTGTACTGAAATGCAGGAGGATCTGCAGCGAATTGACGCATGGTGCAGGGAATGGCAATTGAATCTCAATGTAGACAAGTGTAATGTGCTGCGAATACACAGAAAGATAGATCCTTTATCATTTAGCTACAAAATAGCAGGTCAGCAACTGGAAGCAGTTAATACCATAAATTATCTGGGAGTACGCATTAGGAGTGATTTAAAATGGAATGATCATATAATGTTGATCGTCGGTAAAGCAGATGCCAAACTGAGACTCATTGGAAGAATCCTAAGGAAATGCAATCCGAAAACAAAGGAAGTAGGTTACAGTACGCTTGTTCGCCCACTGCTTGAATACTGCTCAGCAGTGTGGGATCCGTACCAGGTAGGGTTGATAGAAGATATAGAGAAGATCCAACGGAGAGCAGCACGCTTCGTTACAGGATCATTTAGTAATCGCGAAAGCGTTACGGAGATGATAGATAAACTCCAGTGGAAGACTCTGCAGGAGAGACGCTCAGTAGCTCGGTACGGGCTTTTGTCAAAGTTTCGAGAACATACCTTCACCGAAGAGTCAAGCAGTATATTGCTCCCTCCTACGTATATCTCGCGAAGAGACCATGAGGATAAAATCAGAGAGATTAGAGCCCACACAGAGGCATACTGACAATCCTTCTTTCCACGAACAATACGAGAATGGAATAGATGGGAGAACCGATAGAGGTACTCAAGGTACCCTCCGCCACACACCGTCAGGTGGCTTGCGGAGTATGGATGTAGATGTAGATGTAGATGTAGATACTGAAGGAACCAAACCGGAAGACACTTGAAGACAGAAGTACATTATCGTAACAAAGTCTATTAACAGAGTTTCAAGAACCTGCTTTAAGTAATGATTCTAAGAATACACTACAACCACCTACGTATCGCTCCCATAGGGATCGTGGGGATAAGAGTAATTATTGCACGCACAGAGGAATTCAAACAGTCATTCTTACCCGGAGTGAGATTTTCACTCTGCAGCGGAGTGTGCGCTGATATGAAACTTCCTGGCAGATTAAAACTGTGTGCGGACCGAGACTCAAACTCGGGACCTTTGCCTAACGCGGGCATGTGCTCTACCATCTGAGCTATCCAAGCACGACTCACGCCGCGTCCTCTCAGCTGAACATCCGCCATTACCTCGTCTCCTACCTTCCAAACTTTACAGAAGCTCTCCTGCGAACCTTGCAGAACTAGCACTCCTGAAAGAAAGGAATTTGCGGAGACATGGCTTAGCCACAGCCTGGGGGATGTTTCCAGAATGAGATTTTCACTCTGCAGCGGAGTGTGCGCTGATATGAAACTTCCTGGCAGATTAAAACTGTGTGCCCGACCGAGACTCGAACTCGGGACCTTTGCCTAACGCGGGCAAGTGCTCTACAATCTGAGCTATCCAAGCACGACTCACGCCCCGTCCTCACAGCTTAACATCCGCCATTACCTCGTCTCCTACTTTCGAAACCTTACAGACGAGGTACTGGCGGATGTAAAGTTGTGAGGACGGGGCGTGAGTCGTGCTTGGATAGCTCAGATGGTAGAGCACTTGCCCGCGTTAGGCAAAGGTCGCGAGTTTGAGTTCGAGTCTCGGTCCGCACACAGTTTTAATCTGCCTAGATCATCAATTTGATCTCCGTGTGATCCCACAATGAGCAGACTTTCTGTAGGCGTTAGCTGTGGCTGTGGCTTCTGGTGCTAACTACGTGCAAGACGACCAGCAAGGATAACGGTCCCTGAAGACAGGATGCTGGGCATCATCGTAAGCTGCAGAGCCTGCACGAACAGCACTAGCTACTTGGTCCGTACTACGTTAAGCCGGCAGTGGATTTCCCTCATTAGTGCGAATGGGGAATCATTCTAGCAATGATATGGGCCATAAACTGGAGAATCAGCAGAAATTGGTGACTTTGAGAAATGACAGCGTGTTACATCCTGGGGGCCGGCCGGGGTGGCCGAGCGGTTGTAGGCGCTACAGTCCGGAACCGTGCGACTGCTACGGTCGCAGCTTCGAATCCTGCCTCGGGCATGGATGTGTGTGATGTCATTAGGTTAGTGAGGTTTAAGTAGTTCTAAGTTCTAGGGGACTGATGACCTTAGAAATTAAGTCCCATAGTGCTCAGAGCCATTTTTTTTAACACCCTGGGGCCTGGGAACGAGCATCTTGGAAACAGAGGAGATGGTCAGCTGTTCGCTTGCTGTTCTTTAAGGCATCTATGAAAAGCAGTTGACAGAAGATGAACCCACGACTACGTGACAACGCGTTGGATGTCCATACTGCACACAGAACGTGGAGATCGGTGACTTCCGCAACCAGACTGAAAGAGGTTGTACTAATTTACCGTCTAGTGTTGCTCTTTGTTTCCATTTACAAACATGAACAGAGTCCGTATGGGAGAGGGGCAAATCTATACTGACGAAAAAAAATCGCAACAACATACAATAATTAGAGTAATGAAAATTCGAAACACATTTTCTAGGTAACATATTTAAGTGCTTAACATTGCAAGATCACAGGTTAATGTAAGCGCAAGATAAGCCACTATAAATGTGGAATGTTGGTACCTTAATGACCGAAATAAAAGCCAGAATATTGAATGGAAGCATGCAAAGGTGAATGCATTGAGTTGCATGAGTGCCGGGTGTTAATTTGTGGGATGGAATTCCATGCCAGTTGCAGTTGGTCGCTCCGGTTAATATAGGTTGTCGTCTGATGATCCACATCTACACCGTTACTCTGCAATTCACACTTAAGTGCCTGGCAGAAGGTTCATCGAACCATTTTCATACTACTTCACTACCATTCCACTCTCGAATGGCGCGTGGGAAAAAGGAACACCTAAATCTTCCCGTTCGACCTCTGATTTCTCTTATTTTGTAATGATGATCATTTCTCCCTACGTAGGTGGGTGTCCACAAAATATTTTCGCATTCGGGAGAGAAAGTTGGTGATTGAAATTTCGTAAATAGATCTCGCCGCAAAGAAAACCGCCTTTGTTCCAGTGACTGCCACCCCAACTCGTGTATCATTTCAGTCACACTCTCACCCCTATTGCGCGATAACACGAAACGAGCTGCCCTTCTTTGCACTTTTTCGATGTCCTCTGTCAACCCTACCTCGTAAGGATCCCACACCACGAAGCAATATTCCAGCAGAGGACGGACAAATGTAATGTAGGCTGTCTCCTTAGTTGGTTTGTCGCACATTCTAAGTGTTCTGCCAACAAACCGCAGTCTTTGTTTCACCTTCCTCACAATATTATCTATGTGGTCTTTCCAATTTAAGTTGCTCGTAATTGTAATTCCTAGATATTTAGTCGAATTCACAGCCCCTAGATTTGTGCGATTTATCGTATACCCAAAATTTGTCGGATTTCTTTTAGTACCCATGTGGATGACATCGCACTTTTCTTTGTTTAGTACCAATTGCCATTTTTATCACAATACAGAAATTCTCTGTAGATCATTTTGTAATTGGAACTGATCGTCTGATGATTTTTCTAGATGGTAAATTACATCGTCACCTGTAAACAATCTAAGGGGGCTGCTCAGATTATCACCTAGATCACTTACGTAAATCAGGAACAGCAGAGGGCCTATGAGACTACCTTGCGGATCGCCAGATATCACTTGTGTTCTACTCGATGATTTACCGTCTATCACTACCAACTGTGACCTCTCTGAGAGGAAATCACGAATCCAGTCACACAACTGAGACGATACTCCATATGTACGCAATTTGATTAATAGTCGCTTCTGAGGAACGGTATCAAAAGCCTTCTGGAATTCTAGGAATATGGAATCGATCTGAGGTCCCTTGTCGACAGCACTCATTGCTTCATGGGAATAAAGAGCTAGCAGTGTTGCACTAGGACGACATTTTCTGAATCGGTGTTGGTTATGTATCAATAAGTCATTTTCTTCAAGGTGATTCATAATGTTCGAGTACAGTATATGCTCCAAAATCCTGATGCAAATTGACGTCAGTGATATGGGTCTGTAATTCAATGGGTTACTCCTATTTCCTTCCTTGAATACTGGTTCGACCTGTGGTACTTTCTACTGTTTAGGAACAGAGCTTTCGTCAAGTGAGCGGTTGTATATGACTGCTAAGAAAGTCGCTATTGTGTCTGCATACTCTGAGATGAACCTGATTGGTGTACCATCTGGACCAGAAGACTTGCCTTTCTTAAGTGATTTGAGTTGTTTCGCAACACCTAAGATATCTACTTTTATGTCACTCATGATAACAGCTGTTTTGGTTTCGCATTCTGAAATATTTACTTCATCTTCTTTCATGAAGGAATTACGGAAAGCTGTGTTTAGTAACTCCGCTTTAGTGGCGCCATCATCGGTAACATTTCCATCGCTATCGCGCAGTGACGGTATTGCCTTTTCTTTGCCACTGGTATACTTTCCTTACGACCAGAATCTCTTTGGGTTTTCTGCCATATTGGAATGGAGACTCTCTCTTAGGAAGGCATCAAGCGAGTTTTTATCTGCTGTTTTAAATAGATATATTTTGCGTTTATTTTTAGTGGTTCTGGTTGATATGGTTTTGAGCCTCGCTACAATGACCTTGTATTCACTAATCCCTGTATCCGTCATGACACTCTCTATTAGGTCAGGATTATTTGTGGCTACGAGGTCAAGTAAATTTTCGCAACCATTTACAGTTTTTGTGAGCTCATGAACTAATTGTTCAAAGTAATTCTCAGAGAAAGCATTTAGTACAATTTCGGAAGATGTTTTATGTCTACGACCGGATTTGAACGTGTATTTTCACCAACCAAGTTAACAGAAGGTCCCTTGTTGCCCCTGCCCGCCTGACCTAACTCTGTGTAGATGATGTACAACTGTTTTCCAGTCACCACGTTCTCCAGATCTGTACCCCGTTGAAAAAGTCTGGTCATGAGTTGTTAGGGATTGGCACGCCACTTCTCTCTAGCCGCTATGATTAACGATCTCAGGCCTAGTGTTGAAGTATCTTGGAATGATGTGTCCATATCCCCCATCCAAGCTCAATTTGACTCGATAATCTGCTGAGTTGGAACCATTGGTGCTGCCTGAGATTGCTGCCCTGTATAGTAAATATCGCACCATATATTAGGTTGGTTCATACGTTCGTAACGTTTTGTATAAGTTTAATAAACCCAACAATATACGTAACATAGACCTGAGTCATTAACAGTATATTATCCTTCACTATTCGCAACAGCCTGCCAACGCTGGGGTAGCTTTCGATTCTGCGACTGTAGAAATCACGTCGTTTTGAGGCGAAGAACTCGTCGAGCCATGTTGAGAGTGCATTTCGTCAGGAAAGGAAGTTCCTTGAAGGTTGTTGGATAGAGAGCCGAGGAGATGAAAATCTGAGTGCGCAAGATCAGGTGAATAAGGTTGGTGCGGAATGATTCCCAACTCCTGCTTTGTGTTTTTTGTCAGCCTAGCAGAATGCAGCTTGTTCCACCAGAAGTGTAGCATTATCTTTTGTGGTTGTGCGCAGGTGTTTGTACGGGAAGTTGCTGCTTTGTTTTGGCTCAACCATTCCTTTCTTTTCCTTATATTAGCATAAAGAGACCATTTTTTGTCACCGGTAACAATACAGGGTAGGAATGATCGGTATTGTTCATGAGCTAATTGGTGATGATCAAATAGAAATGCACATAGGGCCAACCTCTGATTTTTGTGTTTTGGCTTAGAGTATGCGGTAACCTACACCCGATTTTTGAATCTTCACCATTGCAAACAAATGCCGCAAGATGGTGAAATGATAACAGTTCATCAAGTTTGCCAGTTCTCGAGTATACTGTCGTGGATCATCGTGGATTAATTCTTTTAAATGGTCTTCATCAAACCTCAAAGGTGTTCGTGAACGTGGAGACCTACGAAGTTCAAAACGATCCTCGTTAAAACTAGAACACAATTTTCTTGCCGTGCTCTGTCCAACGGCATTATTCCAACACACGGCGCAAATATTTCTGGCTGCCTCCTATTGCTGTCACCCTTCTGTCGAACTCAACAGAAGAATATGTCGGAGATGTTTCGATTTCTCATTTTCTGTCGTCCACAATTCCACCCACTATCTCTGAATGACAAAATCACAATACGTAAACTCAAGTAGCAAACAGTGAACTACAAATAAAAAATGACAATCGATAAAAGAACCGACAGCAACCGGAACTCTAACATTCATAACAAAAACGCTGTGAACTTATGCACCAACCTAATACAATCCCAGCTCACCTGCAAGTCAAATCGTTTGTTATCCTACTACATTTTATGATTCGAATACGATGGGCATTTAATAAATAATGGAACCCTTTTTTCTTCAGTCCATTTTGGTTCAAAACATTGTAAGTTTTTTTGGACATTATTAAACACTCCTGCGTCATCTCATATATTTCCAGCAACCCACACTATATGGGAGCGCTGTGAACAGTTTAGAAAATAGAGTCTTCAGCTAAGACGAATTCCAAACGAAGAGAAATGATCGAATTCCTTTTGCCAGAATACCAAACGATTACAAATATCCAGAGGCGTTTACAGAACGTCTACGGACATGGCAATGGATAAAAGCGCCCAGGTCGCTACGCGAAGCGTCTGTCGTCATCAGAACAAGAAGGAAATCTGTCCGAACCCCCACGAGCACAGCTGTGACGCCTGCAATGTTCCGACGAACATACACTCTTATTCGAGGTGATCGACTGATAACAATGAAAAAACTCAGTTCCCTACTTGGAAAATCCCATGGTAGTGCTGACACGCTTTTCCACCAGTTACCTTATTCAGAAGTTTGTGTCCGCTATGTTCCTCGAAGCTCGACTATAAAGAGGAATACCACTTTGAACCTGAAACAAAAAGGCAATCCACGGAGCGGTGCCACACAACGTCTCCTTCGAAGAAGGTCAAAACAGTACCCTCAGTTACTAACATCAAGGCTATAGACTTTTGGTACTCCGAATGGGCTGCACTTTCCGATGTCCTCCCTCACGGTCAAACGATCAACCCTGAAATCTATGTGAGGCTCTTAGGAAACTGAAGAAATGATTACAGCGCGTTCGTCGCACAAAAATGCTAATGCACTTCTCCTTCCCCACGATAAGGCAAAGCCACACACAGGTCTGAGACCCCGAAAAAAGTCACAAAACTTCGGTGGACCGTCCCTCCTCATCCACTGACTTTTCTCCCTTTGTACCGATGAAATATGGCCTCTGTGGGAATTATTACCATATTGACAGGAAGCTACTGATGCAGCAAGAACTTGGCCGAGACGGCGTACAGGTTCTGACGTTAATTTGGCGTAGATCCAGAGAACTGAAGGGGGCCACCTTGAATAAAAAAATTAAAATGTTTTATGAAATGATTAGTCTAAAAGCAAGAAATGAAACAGAACAGAGAAACATTTGACGCACCTTATTTTCTGTATATGATTTCGAGTATCATTCTCTAACCTTATTTATTTCTTACTTTCACACAAATCATTTCAAAAAACATTTGACCGATTCTTTTTTTCTATTTTGTTCTATTTTCATTTGTTCAGAAAGCATGATCCTACTATCATCTTGTTTACTATGCTACCGTCTTCTGTTCTCGAAATGTACTGAATTTAGTATTTAATTCGAAGGAAACCATTTGACTGTTAACTATCACACCACCATAGCTTTTAATGTGCAAAACAATTGGGCGTTGAAAAGATAACTTTTTCACCCGTCATTTGTCTTCCTAGTGTCTGCTGTGTTCAAACAGTCCTGATTTTAGTACTTGACTAGAAAAAGCCATTTTAAAAATCAAATTCACACTAATGCAACCACTTTTAAGCCAAGTAACTACGTCTTGAAGAGATGAACTTCTTGACATCTCATTAACCTTTCTAACGTCTTCTGTTCTTGAAAGTCCTAATTTTAATACGTCTTTCGAATAAATCCTTGTCGACAGTTAAATATCACGACCATGTAGGTTCTTATATGCCCCAAGTGTTGAACAATTAGACCCAGAAATTGTAATTAGTAATTATTCAAATCATTTCTCCCTACCTATTGACTAAATATTTAAACGCTTTCTACTGTATTACACATAATTGTGGCTTGACAAACACATTAGATAGTTCCACATTGTAACAACAATTTCATTAAATCATTCACGCCCACTAATAACAAGAATAAATGTAATTCAATCAATTCGTTTCTGAATTTTTATATTCACAAAAAAGAAACATTTCCTAGTTTCCTAACGTATCAATGTATCATTACACACTAAGTGTACTAATTTTACAAGAACAAAAAAAGCAACTTGATCAGACTTTAAACTACTCCACGTCTAATCAAAGAGAGGATTTGCAGTTAGTGACTGCAGCACTTCATACGTTTCCACAGATAACACTGTTCACAACGTCACCATAGTTATAAGAGATTAATAATTTCTCAGATGCCACAAAATTAATGTGGCGCTTTCAATTTAGGCTCCTATTCGAACATATGTTAAATGATGCCAACGAATTCTGCCATTAACGGCTGAATGTTATTAGCAGAGCGGTGACCAGTCGTAGCGTACTTCACATGATTTCATCTCCGTTAACTTGTACCTTGCGTTAAGAAAGAGACGTTAGTGCGTAGAGAAAATAGCTGCATGTACGGTATTAAAATATACTCAGACTTCAGTTGAATTTTCCAAACCTTCTTCAAGAGGTGACCAGAAAAAAGATGTTATCTTAGAGTTTTCTCTGTTCCGTCAATGTACTGTAACGACTTAATTAACGTTTTGTACAGATTATTTTTACAGATTCTACTGATGTGATGTTTGTTCCTTGAGCACAATACTCATTGGTGCATTTAAGCTTCCTGTGGGCTTCTCATCGTCTAAGCTGTGATCCTTCAGTTGTTCAGCGGCGTTGACTGACGATGCTGTCATACTTAACAGTACGAAGGGCTCTCTTGGAGAGAGGCAGGGTAAAAGAAATATCTTATTTTGTAGCTCACTCTGTTATTGGAACAAATAGTCATTCCAAAAATCTGATTCGTCGTTTAACAAGAACGAAACATGATCATTCGCTTCTGGTAAAGAGGAGTGTCCGCAGACGACAACGCCAACTTGGCACGCCATCCTATAAAGGGAACAATAAGTTACTTCCAGCAACTTTCTCTCAGATCACTAATTAAGAAATGGTTCAAATGGCTCTGAGCACTATGGGACTTAACAGCTAAGGTCATCAGTCCCCTAAAACGTAGAACTACTTAAACCTAACTAACCTAAAGACATCACACACATCCATGCCCGAGGCAGGATTCGAACCTGCGACCGTAGCAGTTGCGCGGTTCCGGACTGAAGCGCCTAGAACCGTTCGGCCACCGTCGCCGGCTAATCACTAATTAAGTTTTTATTAATTACCCTGAAAACTTTCAAGCAGTTAAATATATTTCGCAAAACTAGATATCAATATGGTAAATTTAATACCTTTTTGTCCATTTCTCACTCTTCGTATGACTATGAAAAATCGGACGAAATGTACTGTGTAATGTATGGGGGTTCTTGTTTCTGCTCCGCTCAAACATATGAGCAAAATAGGTCTTACAGCCGAAGAATAGGCGAAAAATATAGTGTATTTTAATCATGAATAAAACCATTCTGCTTTGAGAAAAAAGAATGTGTTGCACTACTACAATGAATCGGTGGAGGGGGGGGGGGGGAGATGCCTAGATGGCTAGTTTCTTTTAGTTTCACATTTAGGCAACAGAAAGTGCCACGCATTGGTGTACGTCACTAAAGAGTCAATTGTGCGTCGGGAAAGCTAAAGTTACCTCAATTGGTCGATTGTTTGTGCTGTGAAACTAGAAGACTCTCGGAAGGAGTACTTTTCACTGTGATTACGTTATCACAAAGATACGCCGAAACTGAAATATGTAATCCTCAGTTTGAAAATTGAAACTATTCATTAATGTAGAATATTTGTTGCGATTCGAAGTTTCCTTTGCCGTCAACACAGGACGTTCGTGAGCTGTGTTCGATCACGTGACACCTCTTGGCTGCCAGTTGTAGCGGAAAAAGCTCTCTCAGTTTCATAAGCTGTGTTGACAAATACTACTAGCTATTCCGATGTAGATGAGCCATCACGTTCAGAAGATGAAGACAGCACAGCGCCTGCAGGGCAGCGTTATCCGCTCCACGAAAAAGTTCATCTCTCACGGAATCAACGTTTTAAAACATTTCACCTCTAACAATTCTGACAACCGTTCCAAAACGAAGAATGAAAAGCGCAGTTCTACTGAGGGACAAGAGAGAGTTTTGATCAACTGAGTGCTAAAAAGAAAAAGAGGAGAGGGATTGTAACCAAACGAAAAGAGACAAAAAATGAAATTTGGTCTGTAAAGTAAATTGCTATAATCGCAAGTAGAATGCGTAGGACCTGTGTTTTGCAAGAAGTAATTCCATGAAACTTTAGCTGAAGAAGAAATAAATGCAATGATTTTGGTAATGAGAAATATAAAAGTATGTTAGGAGTTTATTTATTTATTTACATAGCTTACGCCCACATTGCAGCACCAAAATCAAACGTTATACAGCAGAGTCAACAATAAATAAGTTTAGATCTTAGCAGACAACGGTTTCTTGCTTTCCCAAAAATTTTTCATTCTGAGCGATCTGGCGGCTTGTTCATCTGCAGAAATGACGTACTTCTTCCATTGTGATGTTTTGAATGTCAGTAGTATGCATTTTATCTTGAGAAGCAGCTTCTCTTCTCTATGTTCAATTTGACGTTTAGTAATGTACATTTTGTTCAGATCCATTTGTGCATCTTTAAACGAGCTGTTTTTTTGTCTTACTGTTCCAAAAGTAGTCGAAAAACTGTTTCAGGAGTCTAACATTCGGTAAGAAAGAAATGTGGCCAGAAATACAACGCTACCTTTTCGCATCGTAAGAACTTTCTTGGTAAACCATAGAATTGGACAAGAGTCCCCACTGACTATTAACATAGTGTTTTTATTGATAATCGTTGGGAGAAGCCTTCTGCAATTTTCTGCAGTTTACCAGTTGTTGCTTGAGTGCTCAGTTTAAACGATGTTTCAGCTGGATACGTTGCCTCCTGTTTAACGACGGAGGAATAATGTCTAAGTTTAGCCTTTACTGAAAGAGACCGTTTTTTGTAAGTTGGCCTCGTAGTTCTCTGTGCTCGTTGTACTTTTAATGTTCTACAATCTCTCGATGCTCTTCCACTGCCATTCCAAATAATAATCTCACCAAGAGATTTAAACTTTTTGCCACTTTAATTTTATTATCATTTTGGAGTATAATGTGGGCTGTGTCAAGAGGGAGGGTGTGCATCATTTCTCGAAAGAAATTTGCAACCTGATCTTTGCCGCTAATAGTTCTAGTTCCTTTACGTGAACTTCGCTTCATCGATAATATCTGCTGGAAACGCCGATTCACCTGAAACTGCAAGACAGTTAAGTCGAATCTTCCTTCCGATCTCAACCGATGGTGGACATACCTTGTTCCACTCGCGCATGATTTTCTCCAGCACACAATTAAACAGTAATGCCGCCAACCCATCGCCTTGTCGAGGGACAGTTCGAATCTCAATGGTACGAATGTTTATTATTATCCTAAGATTTAGTTTAAATCCTTTTATGGCGTATATTGTAAGAGGTCCGAGCACATGTAATTTCGATGTATTGCTCATGCGCTGCCTGCAATAGGCAAGGTATAAGAGAATCTCTGATCAGAGAGCAGTGTTGACTGCAGTAGGAACTGTGTAGCTGTAGCAGTAAGTTGTTGCTGGTCTGGTCTGGAGTCTGCTCTGGTCTGGTCTGGTGTATCGTGTTGGCTGGCCCGGTCGCGGTGCAGCGATGCCGGAGCCTGAGTATTATTGTATAAGGTAAAAAGCAGCCTCGCGCATATGTAGTAATGTTATCTCAAGTCGCATGTAAATGTTTTAAAAATCTCGTAATAATAATCTTGCTCACAAAAAGTAACTTTTAACAACCATTCATTTCAATTTAAAGAATTTACTAATTTCTCCCATCCATAATCATCCCGATTATTGCAATAGAAAAATCAGTTGCTCCCTTTCATAAATGACAGATAGGTCGGCCAGCATTGCACAGAGCTGTGCCGGAAAAATTTACTGTAAGAGCAGATATATCCGGCGACTTCATTGAGGTAAGAATTTTTTCCTTTTTTATTCAGAATGATCTTTCAGGGCCACGACGCAGCACTGCTGTCGTCCAAAATTTACCAGGTTAAATTCACAGTGAATTATTGAAAAATCATAAGTGAACGACATAATTATAATTTTTGCTGTTGAGAGGTTTAGGAATTTTTCTGTTGTGAGGTTACGCTAAGTGTGAATGAATTTTGAGCTTAGATTAAATCAGAAAGAATTTTGTGTTGAAGTCAATGTGAAAAGAATTTTGTAGGGAGGTTACAAATGAGAAAAGAATTTTCTGGGGAGGTTACACTAAACCAGAATCATTATCCATAATATTTATTTTGTTTTGTGGGGAGGTTACACTTGGCGACAACCGGCCAGGATCGTATTTCTTTGTGAATCTCTGAAAAGTAGTCATATATCTGCTCTTATTTACTTAAACGTAGTTTGCATCTGGCGCAACGCATTTACGAATTTGTCACTTTTTCTTTCACAGATCATCGGCAATTTATTGCTCTTTGTTGTAATTGTGTTTGTTCCATTTCGCTTTGTCTTTGTTTCATTTTTGTGCTTAATTTTGATTTGTGAAAAATGCCGCGAAAGACTGTTAACAGTACATCGCGATGTGCAATGAGTGAAATAGCCGACTCGAATAATTTGACAGATAATATTAGCCACACTCAGTGTAATAGTGATAATCCCCTAATTACAGATAATCAGTGCATGCCGATCACTAGTATTGAGTTAAATCCTAATGATGGGCAAACAAATGTAATTATGTCTAGGGTAAATGTAACAATTGATGACCGGCACGTTCCGTTATAATGAACGCTGCTCTGCTTGACATATCCGATTTGCAAAATTTACGTAACGAACAGATAATTGTTTCTAATGAAGGTGAACAATGTACTCAAAGTACGTCAGATTTATTTGATTCCGATGTAGTGACCAACAGTGCTCATCCGAGTAGCAAACCTTTTCGTGAATCAAATAATGACCAAATGGTTACCGGTACACAAAACGTGACAAATGCACATACACCATCACAGAGCACGGAGAATAGAGCCGCTAATTTTGGCTGGGATCAAGTTATCGCATTATTACTTCAACTCAATGAAAAACAAGAGAACTATTTCAAACAACTCAGTGAAAAACTAGACAACAATTACAAACAACTTAATGAGAGTTTCAAACAGTCGAATGAAAAACACGACAACCTTAACGAACAGAACAGACAACTTAGTGAACAGATTACAGCCGTTATCGTGCAACGTCATGATACTAAAAAACAATTACGTGAGGATACTAAGACTTGTGCTAGGAACAGTAGTGAAGAAATTAGATCTGTTGCACAAGAATTAAGTAGTACACGTGTAGCCACAACGAAATTATTTAGAGATGAAATTAGTGCAGTCACTAAACAATGTTCAGAAAACGCAACACAGATACGCGACGATTTTAAATTAATGTCAGCAGAAGTTTCACGAACTCTGGATACGGAAGTCGATAAGAAATGTGAACAACAGATCAGCCAAATTGACGAACGTTTTAAAGTGACAGAAATGAAAAATATTTCAGTCACTAACACGTCACAGCATACGCCAAATTCTGAATATTTGTCACACTCACACAGCCAGTATAATTTAGGTAATTTACAGAGACTACGTGACTTAGAATCCGATGAGACACAGACAAACAGATTCTCATACAATTCTGAACCTGTTCAGACATACAGAGACGTTAATATTTACTGCAAACACTTTCTATCTGTTAGGAAATTTAAAGTGCTTATTAATGACAGAACACAGATTCACGCTTTGGACTGGATACGACAATTTGCTTTTGTATTTTTATCAGCTTGGCCTGTAACGCAGAAACTAGAATTGGACTGGATACGACAATTTGTTTTTGAATTTTCACCGGCATTGCCTGTAACGCAGAAACTAAAATTTATTTGCAGAGCGTAAGTGACCTCAGGGGCTTCATTACACTTCGATGAATATGTGCCGTAGCGTGCACAGGGCCCCGAGCCGTAGTAGTGCTATTTCATCTTTAGTCTTCTGCACTGCTGCCTTCTCTTTTACTATCCTTTACATCTATCAAAACAGCTCTTCAAGTATCGACCCATCTAGGATTATAAACGTGTAAAGAAAACCCGATATGACAAGTTTTACCGAAAGTGACAATTTTCATTAGACACTCGAGAAATGACAACCACCAGAACTTTAATAACTGACCAAATTTTAATCATCAGTATGT
Organism: Schistocerca serialis cubense; assembly: GCF_023864345.2. Classification (NCBI taxonomy): domain Eukaryota; kingdom Metazoa; phylum Arthropoda; class Insecta; order Orthoptera; family Acrididae; genus Schistocerca; species Schistocerca serialis. The sequence continues at coordinate 221,013,505 of NC_064646.1, read as the reverse complement.
ACAAAATTATCAGCAACCACATTTTGGTAACAATAGAGGCATTCCCCTACAACAGCAACAAAACCAGCCGGTTAGCATACCTAACCAACAATGTAATGTGCAAGGTCAACCAAGCTTTAATGTTTCGCCACCTACACGTATAGCGTCGGTTCCGCCAAATACACTCCTGCAAATTGAAATAAGAACACCGTGAATTCATTGTCCCAGGAAGGGGAAACTTTATTGACACATTCCTGGGGTCAGATACATCACATGATCACACTGACAGAACCACAGGCACATAGACACAGGCAACAGAGCATGCACAATGTCGGCACTAGTACAGTGTATATCCACCTTTCGCAGCAATGCAGGCTGCTATTCTCCCATGGAGACGATCGTAGAGATGCTGGATGTAGTCCTGTGGAACGGCTTGCCATGCCATTTCCACCTGGCGCCTCAGTTGGACCAGCGTTCGTGCTGGACGTGCAGACCGCGTGAGACGACGCTTCATCCAGTCCCAAACATGCTCAATGGGGGACAGATCCGGAGATCTTGCTGGCCAGGGTAGTTGACTTACACCTTCTAGAGCACGTTGGGTGGCACGCGATACATGCGGACGTGCATTGTCCTGTTGGAACAGCAAGTTCCCTTGCCGGTCTAGGAATGGTAGAACGATGGGTTCGATGACGGTTTGGATGTACCGTGCACTATTCAGTATCCCCTCGACGATCACCAGTGGTGTACGGCCAGTGTAGGAGATCGCTCCGCACACCATGATGCCGGGTGTTGGCCCTGTGTGCCTCGGTCGTATGCAGTCCTGATTGTGGCGCTCACCTGCACGGTGCCAAACACGCATACGACCATCATTGGCACCAAGGCAGAAGCGACTCTCATCGCTGAAGACGACACGTCTCCATTCGTCCCTCCATTCACGCCTGTCGCGACGCCACTGGAGGCGGGCTGCACGATGTTGGGGCGTGAGCGGAAGACGGCCTAACGGTGTGCGGGACCGTAGCCCAGCTTCATGGAGACGGTTGCGAATGGTCCTCGCCGATACCCCAGGAGCAACAGTGTCCCTAATTTTCTGGGAAGTGGCGGTGCGGTCCCCTACGGCACTGCGTAGGATCCTACGGTCTTAGCGTGCATCCGTGCGTCGCTGCGGTCCGGTCCCTGGACGACGGGCACGTGCACCTTCCGCCGACCACTGGCGACAACATCGATGTACTGTGGAGACCTCACGCCCCACGTGTTGAGCAATTGGGCGGTACGTCCACCCGGCCTCCCGTATGCCCACTATACGCCCTCGCTCAAAGTCCGTCAACTGCACATACGGTTCACGTCCACGCTGTCGCGGCATGCTACCAGTGTTAAAGACTGCGATGGAGCTCCGTATGCCAGGGCAAACTGGCTGACACTGACGGCGGCGGTGCACAAATGCTGCGCAGCTAGCGCCATTCGACGGCCAACACCGCGGTTCCTGGTGTGTCCGCTGTGCCGTGCGTGTGATCATTGCTTGTACAGCCCCCTCGCAGTATCCGGAGCAAGAATGGTGGGTCTGACACACCAGTGTCAATGTGTTCTTTTTTCCATTTCCAGGAGTGTAGTAACGCACAGCAACAAGGAAATAACTACGTACAGAAAACACATCATTTGAACTCATATCGCAATGCGCCGTATAGAAATGACTATTATGACAGACGTAAAAGTAATGAGCACAATTTTCAGCGTACGTTTAATAACAGTCGGTCTTTCCAGCAGCATAATCAACCACAACAACAGATTATCATGAATGAACCAGACAGTCAGTATCATCCCGAACCTAATGCGTCAGGACGAAATAACAGAACAGTATAAATAGTCTAAATGCTACAGCATCCTCCCGCAAATAATAGCACGTCAGATAGAATTTGACTAGATACAGTACAGGTTGCATCTTCCAGCAACGCAAGCAATACTTTTGACACACAGAATTTTGTTCACGAAAATGTTATTACTTTTGACGACATTCGAGATACTCTTTTGCAGGAAAAACCAGTTATTCAAAAAACCATTTCACACCCTGTCATTGAAGTAAAGATGGGATCATCCAAATTTTCAGCAGTAATCGATTCTGGATCACCTATGTCAGTTATAAATGAGGAAACTTTCAACGAATGTAACAAAAAGAATACCTATCCTACGTTACCATTAGGCAAAACTAAAGTAAAAGGAGCAGTATCTGGTAAAGGAGTAGATGTAAAATTACAGACACACTTATCGTTTTGTATTGCAGGTCATACGTTTCACTCAAATTTTTGGATTGTTCCCTTATTGACAACAGACGTTATTTTAGGTACGAATTTTCTGGTACAACACGACGCAATTATTGACTTTCAAAATTCCTATTTAATGTTAAAGGATGAAAATGTACAACTGGCATTAGAATTTCAGCACTCTCTATCTGCAGAAGAACAAACAATTAATCGGACAGAGGTCATTTCTGCATCACGTAACATAGACTGTCATTCCACATTGTGCACAAATACGTACGTACACAACTATAATACTCCAGACGAAGCCGACTATGACGTTATGCAAATGATTTCTGATAAAATTCAACAGAGCAATGCAAATACAGACGACGAACGCAAGCATCTACGCAAAATTCTTTTACAGCAAGCTCTAGTTTTTGACAACATCCCTGGTACTATGTCCGGTTTTATGTATGAATTTCAAGTTAAACAGCACGACACGTTTAAAGCCAGACATTATCCCATTCCGTATATTCACAGAGAACAAGTTAAGAAAGAATTGCAAGCTATGCTTGACCAAGGAATTATTGAACCGGCAGTTAGTCCGTACATAAACCCGCTCCATATTGTTAAGAAAAAGGATGGGTCACTTCGCCTCGTACTTGATTCGCGTCACATCAATGACATTATTATTAATGAAACAGATCGCTCTCAAACACTAGAAGAACTTCTACAGAAATTTCATGGTACTGCTATTTATTCCACGTTAGATTTGAAATTCTGGCAAATTCAGCTCCATCCGAACTGCAGAAAGTACACAGCTTTTCACTGTTTTGGTGACTGCTACCAGTTTTGCAAATTACCGTTCGGTTTAACTATTTCTTCAGCAGCATTTATTCGCGGTTTGAATACTATACTTCCGACAGAATTAAAAGACAGAATCACAACGTATGTAGACGACATTCTTATTGCAGAAGCTAATTGGTCTGAACACAATTTGATTCTTGAACAACTGTTACGAACTTTTCGTGCACAAGGACTCACAGTTAACCTCAGTAAATCGCACTTTGGCAAAACTTCTATAAAATTTCTTGGACATGTAATTTCAGCAGAAGACATTGCGCCTGACCCGGAAAGACTTCAAGCTTTACGTGACATTACTGTTCCTACGACGAAGAAACAACTACGCAGCTTTTTGGGTTTAATTAACTTTTTTCGTAAATTTTATCATTACTCTGCTTTAGACACCCCCTAGATTATGTCAATTGACGGTTAAAAACACTATTTGGTCCTGGGATAGCCAAGCACATTCTGAATTTGCTAATCTGAACAAAGCTTTGTTGAATGCACCACTTCTATCACATCCAGATCTTACTAGAAATTTTTCCATTGCCAACGCTTTAGGCGTACACATTTTTCAGGAAATTGAAGAAGATGGTTCTACAGTCATTAAAAACATCGCCTTTGCGAGTCGCATTCTGTCACCTGCTGAACGCAGTTATTCTGTTACTGAACTTGAAACATTATGTGTCGTATGGGCATTTACGAGATTTCGGCATTTTCTTTATGGAAGATATATGACCGTTTACACAGACCATAGAGCTATCCAGTTTTTACTTTCAGCTAAATTTACACACGACAGATTAAGCAGATGGAAACTTTATTTACAGGAATTTAATTTTACAATTGTTCACATTCCCGGTACACAAAATGTTGTAGCAGACGCACTATCCCGTTCTCTCAGCAACAATCAGCAAGACATCGCAACTAACTTCTGCCAAGCAAATTTTTGCGTCATGTATATTCAACAAGTTGCATTCGAAAATTTTATTTCGGCATCATTACGAGATATAGCACAAGAGCAGAATAAAGACAACATATGGAAAGAAATTAAACACCTTTGGCAAGATAGGAATAATGTTACCATCAGAAACTATTACACTGTACGCAATAATATTCTGTTTCGCCGCTCTCACCCTGACAGCAACAATTGGTTACTATGAATTCCTGACGAGCTTGTTAACAAATTAATTTGGTATACTCATTTAAGTTACGCACATTACGGAGCCAGAAAATGTTTTCTTATACTGAGACAGAACTGTTATTTTGCCAACATGGAGAAACGTATTCGACGAGTTTTAGCGTCATGTAAAATCTGCCAGAAAGCTAAGTCAGACACGACTTCACATATTCCTCCGTTACATCCCACTGTACCTGTTAAATTGAGACACATGGTCGCTGTAGACATTTTTGGTCCGATTCCCAGATCCAATAGAGGTTTTTGCTACATCTTTGTCGCTGTTGAGCTCACTTCGAAATTTGTTACCTTCACTCCATTACGCAAAGCTACTGCTAAATCTGTTTCGAAAGCATTTGTAAAACATTTTCTATTTCATGTAGGGCATGTATTGAAAGTAATTTCCGACAATGGACCACAATTTCGATCTGCTATATGGACACGTATGTTACAAGCAAGAAACATTTCTCCGATCTATATATCCAGGTATCACGCTTCTTCGAACCCTTGTGAACGACTAATGAAAGAAATTGGTAAACTATGTAGAATATATACTGTAAAGAACATATTGATTGGGACACACACATTCTGTCATTCCAGGATGTAATTAACTCGATACCAAATGAATCTACTATGCTATCTCCGACTGTTATGTTGAAAAATGTTGAACCATCTAACAAAATTAAAGAATTAGTATCCTTTCCTACATCTCGTCGCCTACGACACCATGAAATAATTGACATTGCGCTGAACAACATCAAACTTGCCGCAGAGCGCCGGAGAAGACAGCAAAAACAGGTTTGTACACGCCGTGACTTCCACGTTGGACAGAAGATATTACTACGTACACACCATTAGTCCAACAGAGGAAAGAGTAGATGCAGTAAATTTGAGCTTCTATACTCAGGTCCATATAGAATTCGCAGAATTCCTCACCCCAATGTTGTACACGTCGAAACTCTGAGAACCAGAAAAAGTAAAGGCAATCACCATGTCTCCAATATTAAACCCTTTATTGAATGAACATACTTTATGATTTATCACACTGTAATGCCATTTCCTGATTTTTATATGACCACTTACGTAATTATATTTATATGATTACTTACTGATGATTATCATATTTTTTCTTGGCAAGTGCCCGGCAAGGTAAGGTTAGCAGGTCGCTTTTCTTGTCGTTATATATCAGACCATGCACATTTTCCATTTTTCGTTTATGTATGATTGTTTTCCTGTTTTGTCTGTAAGCACTATGAAATGTTTAAGATATAACAAACACCAGTTGACTTTGACACTTTGCCTTATGATATCTCGTGACTATTTTACACTTTTTGCTACTACATTATGATACTCTGTGTACATTTTTGCACTAAACACTATGTTTTTGACATAATACGTTTTCTGTCATGCTATGCTGTATGCTTAATTATATCATTAGAAACCAGTTTTTATTTAATGGGTATATGATATAAATGCAAGATATTAATCCTTATTCATCATTTTCAGAAAGCAATAACGTGTAAAAGAAATAAATTAAACAAACCACAGTGGATTACTATGAAGTGGAAATTTCACCTTGGGAATGAACGAAATAAAATGCAATACCTCGTCATGAAGAGTAAATGAATCAGAATTAACAAGCATTAACAAGAATATACTCTACACATCGTATGATAGCAGTCTTGACTAATTATTTTTCTTTCAGAATACGAGGCGATTGATGCAGGCTGTCAGACAGAACTACACATCTTAGTTTTAGTGATGAAATATGCTAGAAATAAGAAACTCTATACTATGAATAGTTGTATGAAGTAAATGGAAATATGAATAATGAATAATGAAGTGTCTATTTTTTGCAGATGATAATAAATGATGATGAATAGTTATATGAAGAATGTGGTAATATGAATAATGAAGTTTTTCTTTGCAGGTGATGATAGTGATGAATTTTATATGGCCACTTAACGCACCACTTTTAAGTTTTTCTTTGCAGATGAGAATAATGATGAAGTTTATATACTTACTGTTAGTTAAGAAATGCTATGTAGTTATTTAGGTATTTGTTGCAGTTCGTTTTGACAGTATGTCTTACATCGCATGGTATAATGACTGAATGTTTTGCAAAGGACAGCTAGAGTACACACATATTGAGTACACGTTTCATTACCTGTTAATTCGAAGTTCACTACTTTTCAGCATAATATGCGTTTCTTTTTTCAAAAAATGGTTCAAATGGCTCTGAGCACTATGGGACTTAACATCTATGGTCATCAGTCCCCTAGAACTTAGAACTACTTAAACCTAACTAACCTAAGGACATCACACACATCCATGCCCGAGGCAGGATTCGAACCTGCGACCATAGCAGTCACGCGGCTCCGGACTGAGCGCCTAGAACCGCTAGACCACCGCGGCCGGCTTTCTTTTTTCAGCTTAATAATCCATTTTGTATTTCTTTTCAGGAGAAGCTATTCATGAAATTAATGTACTATAAGCAGTTAGTTATTAAACCTGTTCTAGTACTTGCATTTTTATTACCCATTTGTGTGTGTCATTCATGAATGTGATCACATATACTCTACTTGTTTCATAACCTTGCTACAGCTGACTCATGACGAATGACGTTACTAATCCTTATTTGCAGCAATAAGTCAAAAGCATATATTTTCATCCCCCAGGGTAGCAGAGTACGTGTGGCGTGCACACGGGGGTTTTTTTAGGTTAGAGGGACCCCCCCTTGGGCGAAACGATATAATACCTGACGGCTTACCAGAGAGGACATTATCATCGTTGATAAAGAACGTCCGTCCTCAGAGACCAAAAACAGGAAAAGTTAACGTAATATTGGTAAACTGCAGGAGTATCCAGGGCAAGGTTCCTGAATTAGTATCTCTTATTGAAGGAAATAGTGCGCATATAGTATTAGGAACGGAAAGTTGGTTAAAACCGGAAGTGAACAGTAACGAAATCCTAGACACAGAATGGAATATATACCGCAAGGATAGGATAAACGCCAATGGTGGAGGAGTATTTATAGCAGTAAAGAATTCAATAATATCCAGTGAAGTTATTAGCGAATGCGAATGTGAAATAATCTGGGTTAAGTTAAGTATCAAAGGTGGGTCAGATATGATAGTCGGATGCTTCTATAGACCACCTGCATCAGCAACCGTAGTAGTTGAGCGCCTCAGAGAGAACCTGCAGAATGTCGTGAAGAAGTTTCGTGATCATACTATTGTAATAGGGGGAGACTTCAATCTACCAGGTATAGAATGGGATAGTCACACAATCAGAACTGGAGCCAGGGACAGAGACTCTTGTGACATTATCCTGACTGCCTTGTCCGAGAATTACTTCGAGCAGATAGTTAGATAACCAACTCGTGAAGCTAACGTTTTAGACCTCATAGCAACAAATAGACCGGAACTTTTCGACTCCGTGAATGTAGAAGAGGGTATCAGTGATCATAAGTCAGTGGTTGCATCAATGACTACAAGTGTAATAAGAAATGCCAAGAAAGGAAGGAAAATATATTTGCTTAACAAGAGTGATAGGGCACAAATCGCAGAATATCTGAGTGACCACCATCAAACGTTCATTTCTGAGGAAGAGGATGTGGAACAAAAATGGAAAAAATTCAAAAACATCGTCCAGTACGCCTTAGATAAGTTCGTACCGACTAAGGTCCAAAGCGAGGGGAAAGATCCACCGTGGTATAACAATCATGTACGAAAGGTACTACGGAAACAAAGAAAGCTTCATCATAGGTTTAAGAGTAGTCGAATCATAGCTGATAAGGAAAAGCTGAACGAAGCGAAAAAGAGCGTAAAGAGAGCAATGAGAGAAGCATTCAACGAATTCGAACATAAAACATTGGCAAACAATCTATACAAGAACCCTAAAAAGTTTTGGTCATATGTAAAATCGGTAAGCGGATCTAAATCCCCTATTCAGTCACTCGTTGACCACGATGGCACCGAAACAGAGGACGACCGAAGAAAGGCAGAAATACTGAATTCAGTGTTCCGAAACTGTTTCACTGCGGAAAACCGTAACACGGTCCCTGACTTCAGCCGTCGCACGGACGCCAAAATGGAAAATATTGAAATAAACGATATCGGAATTGAAAAACAACTGCTATCACTTAGTAGCGGAAAAGCATCCGGACCAGACGAGATACCCTTAAGATTCTACAGTGATTATGCTAAAGAACTTGCCCCCTTTCTATCAGCAATTTATCGTAGATCGCTGGAAGAACGTAAAGTACCTAGCGACTGGAAGAAAGCGCAGGTCGTTCCCATTTTCAAGAAGGGTCATAAATCAGATGCGAATAATTATAGGCCTATTTCGCTTACGTCAATCTGTTGTAGAATAATGGAACATGTTTTGTGTTCTCGTATTATGACGTTCTTAGATAATACAAATCTCCTTCATCATAACCAACATGGATTCCGCAAACAGAGATCATGTGAAACTCAGCTCGCCCTATTTGCCCAAGAAATTCACAGTGCCGTAGACACTGGCGAGCAGATTGATGCCGTATTCCTGGACTTCAGGAAGGCATTTGATACGGTTCCGCACTTACGTTTAGTGAAAAAAATACGAGCTTACGGAATATCGGACCAGGTTTGTGATTGGATTCAGGATTTCCTAGAAGAAAGAACACAACATGTCATTCTTAACGGTTCAAAATCTGCAGATGTAGAGGTAATTTCGGGAGTACCGCAGGGAAGCGTGATAGGACCTTTATTGTTTACAATATACATAAATGACTTAGTTGACAACATCGGTAGCTCCGTGAGGCTATTTGCAGATGACACGGTTGTCTACAAGAAAGTAGCAACATCAGAAGACTCGTACGTACTCCAGGAGGACCTGCAGAGGATTAATGCATGGTGCGACAGCTGGCAGCTTTCCCTAAACGTAGATAAATGTAATATAATGCGCATACATAGGGGCAGAAATCCATTCCAGTACGATTATGCCATAGGTGGTAAATCATTGGAAGCGGTAACGACCGTAAAATACTTAGGAGTTACTATCCGGAGCGATCTGAAGTGGAATGATCACATAAAACAAATAGTGGGAAAAGCAGGCGCCAGGTTGAGATTCATAGGAAGAATTCTAAGAAAATGTGACTCATCGACGAAAGAAGTAGCTTACAAAACGCTTGTTCGTCCGATTCTTGAGTATTGCTCATCAGTATGGGACCCTTACCAGGTTGGATTAATAGAAGAGATAGACATGATCCAGCGAAAAGCAGCGCGATTCGTCATGGGGACATTTAGTCAGCGCGAGAGCGTTACGGAGATGCTGAACAAGCTCCAGTGGCGGACACTTCAAGAAAGGCGTTACGCAATACGGAGAGGTTTATTATCGAAATTACGAGAGAGCACATTCCGGGAAGAGATGGGCAACATATTACTACCGCCCACATATATCTCGCGTAATGATCACAACGAAAAGATCCGAGAAATTAGAGCAAATACGGAGACTTACAAGCAGTCGTTCTTCCCACGCACAATTCGTGAATGGAACAGGGAAGGGGGGATCAGATAGTGGTACAATAAGTACCCTCCGCCACACACCGTAAGGTGGCTCGCGGAGTATAGATGTAGATGTAGATCCCAACGCAATGCATTGCTAGCACAAAAAATAGACCTTGAGTAATAGTTACAGTGTGTTACATTTTAAATATGTCTTATGTCACTTGAATGATGAGTTCTGAGTAATACCGAATGATGTTTTCTAGCCATAGACCTTGAGTGATAGTTATAGTGTGTTACAATTTAAATATGTCTTATGTCACTTGAATGATGAGTTCTGAGTAATACTGAATGATGTTATGTAATAATGCATAAATGCTATGCCAATAATTTCTGTAAATAATATTTTTGTTATACCCTATAAATGCTATGCCAATAATTAACTCTCATTTTGAATGATGACTTCTGAATAATACTGACAATGTTTTATAAAACTATATGAATACTTTGTAACAGACCAATGAATGCCACTGTTTCTTATATTTTAAATTTGTCTTATGTCACTTACATGATATCATATATGAATACCAGTAGCTTGATGCTAGACTCATTAACTCTTGTTTTGAATGATGACTTCTGAATAATGCATAAAAATGGTTTGTAACTGGCCAATGAGTGCCAATGATTACTATAATTAGATGAATTATGTTAATGCTATGTCATTAATTAACTCTTGTTTTGAATGATGACTTCTGAACAATGCATAAATATGGTTTGTAACTGGCCAATGAGTGCCAATGTTCATGTAATCAGATGACTTATGAATAATGTTCTGTAATACTTCATAGATAGCACAGAAATGTTTAGTAACTAGGCAATGAGTGCCAACAGTTAATCAAATCGGTTAATAGACAAGTGTAATTCTCTATGATGACTAGCATAAGACTTAATGTCCTTCACCTTCTGACCTAATTACCAGAAATTATTGCAATATCCGTTTGTCCTGTCTATCCTCATGATCATGGAGCACTATATTTGGTTTTTGCACTAATTCTACGTTGGTGTACCTTACAAGAGTGTGGTGCTGACACATCATGCTGTCCACCACCTTGAACGATGGAGATGTTATTATGGTTCCACTGTTTGGTGTACCTAATGTACTACCAAAATGATAACATTGAATATTAATACGACATTTCAGTGTCTTGGATACACTGATTCATACTTCAGGGAAGAGAACTTCAGATTGACTTACTTGGTGTTGTGCTTCTGTAGAAAGATATGGACTTTCAGTGCAGCTACGTGCAACCTACTGTGCTACAACCATGATGCAATCTTTCCCTTTCCTTTCCTAGTTCTTGTAAAATGGTAGAGACATATACAGTGCGTGTGTACTTTATGTTATTTGTTAATGTGTTTTGTATTCCTTGCGTATACATTTTGTCATTGCTTGATATTTGCCATTGCTTGATATGTTCTGTATTCAGTGCATGTGCACTCTATTTCATTTCATGTTCTGCACTTATATATATATGTATATACTCTGTGACTGTAAACTTAGTTAATTGAGTAGATTTTAGAAAAATTTGTTGCTCATGGCAAGTCCAATTGACTCACCATTGCTGCCAAATTTTTGCCCCCCCAGTGAAGGGTTATGTAAGAGGTCCGAGCAGATGTAATTTCGATGTATTGCTCATGCGCTGCCTGCAATAGGCAAGGTATAAGAGAATCTCTGATCAGAGAGCAGTGTTGACTGCAGTAGGAACTGTGTAGCTGTAGCAGTAAGTTGTTGCTGGTCTGGTCTGGAGTCTGCTCTGGTCTGGTCTGGTGTATCGTGTTGGCTGGCCCGGTTCTCGGTGCAGCGATGCCGGAGCCTGAGTATTATTGTATAATGTAAAAAGCAGCCTCACGCATATGTAGTAATGTTATCTCAAGTCGCATGTAAATGTTTTACAAATCTCGTAATAATAATCTTGCTCACAAAAAGTAACTTTTAACAACCATTCATTTCAATTTAAAGAATTTACTAATTTCTCCCATCCATGATCATCCCGATTATTGCAATAGAAAAATCATTTGCTCCCTTTCATAAATGACAGATAGGTCGGCCAGCATTACACAGAGCTGTGCCGAAAAAATTTATTGTAAGAGCAGATATATCCGGCGACTTCATTGAGGTAAGAATTTTTTCCTTTTTTATTCAGAATGATCTTTCAGGGCCATGACGCAGCACTGCTGTCGTCCAAAATTTACCAAGTTAAATTCACAGTGAATTATTGAAAAATCATAAGTGAACGACATAATTATAACTTTTACTGTTGAGAGGTTTAGGAATTTTTCTGTTGTGAGGTTACACTAAGTGTGAATGAATTTTGAGCTTAGATTAAATCAGAAAGAATTTTGTGGGGAGGTCAATGTGAAAAGAATTTTGTATGGAGGTTACAAATGAGAAAAGAATTTTGTGGGGAGGTTACACTAAACCAGAATCATTATCCATAATATTTATTTTATTTTGTGGGGAGGTTACAATATGTTTTAAATAAAGTTTACATTGTATATATTCTATGAGTAAATCAAATAAAACTAAATCTGCAATGTTACTTCAATGTCGGGGTAAAATGGAAACGTATGTAAAACGGAAGAAACATCTGACTTGAAAACACATTACACTGATAAAACAAAAGTCATGGGACACCTCCTAATATCGAGTCGGACGTCCTTTCGTCCGGCGTAGTGCAGCAACTCGACGTGGCGAACACTTAAAAAAGTCGTTGGAAGTGCCCTGCAGAAATATTGAGCCTTTCTGCTTCTATAGCCGTCTATAATAAGTCATTAGAAGATCAAAACAAACTGCAAATCGATTTAGAAAAGATATCTGAATGGTGCAAAAAGTGGAAGTTGACCCTAAATAACGAAAAGTGTGAGATCATCCATTTGAGTTCTAAAAGAAACTCGTTAAACTTCGGTTACACGATAAATCAGTCTAATCTAAAAGCCGTAAATACAACTAAATCCCTATGTATTACAGTTACGAACAACTTAAATTAGAAGGAACTCACAGAAAATGTTTTGCGGAAGGCTAATCAAAGACTGCGTTTTATCTACATCTACATCTACCTTTATACTCCGCAAGCCACCCAACAGTGTGTAGCGGAGGGCACTTTACGTGCCACTGTCATTACCTCCCTTTCCTGTTCCAGTCGCGTATGGTTCGCGGGAAGAACGACTGTCTGAAAGCCTCTGTGCGCGCTCTAATCTCTCTAATTTTACATTCGTGATCTCCTCGGGATGTATAAATAGGGGGAAGCAGTATATTCGATACCTCATCCAGAAACGCATCCTCTCGAAACCTGGACAGCAAGCTACACCGCGATGCAGAGCGCCTCTCTTGCAGAGTCTGCCACTTGAGTTTGTTAAAGATCTCCGTAACGCTATCACGGTTACCAAATAACCCTGTGACGAAACGCGCCGCTCTTCTTTGGATCTTCTCTATCTTCTCCGTCAACCCGATCTGGTACGGATCCCACACTGATGAGCAATACTCAAGTATAGGTCGAACGAGTGTTTTGCAAGCCACCTCCTTTGTTGATGGACTACATTTTCTAAGGACTCTCCCAATGAATCTCAACCTGGTACCCGCCTTACCAACAATTAATTTTATATGATCATTCCACTTCAAATCGTTCCGCACGCATACTCCCAGATATTTTACAGAAGTAATTGCTAACAGTGTTTGTTCCGCTATCATATAATCATACAATAAAGGATCCTTACTTTTATGTATTCGCAATACATTACATTTGTCTATGTTAAGGGTCAGTTGCCACTCCCTGCACCAAGTGCCTATCCGCTGCAGATCTTCCTGCATTTCGCTACAATTTTCTAATGCTGCAACTTCTCTGTATACTACAGCATCATCCGCGAAAATCCGCATGGAACTTCCGACACTATCTACTAGGTCACTTACATATATTGTGAAAAGCAATGGTCCCATAACACTCCCCTGTGGCACGCCAGAGGTTACTTTAACGTCTGTAGACGTCTCTCCATTGATAACAACATGCTGTGTTCTGTTTGCTAAAAACTCTTCAATCCAGCCACACAGCTAGTCTGATATTCCGTAGGCTCTTACTTTGTTTATCAGGCGACAGTGCGGAACTGTATCAAACGCCTTCCGGAAGTCAAGAAAAATAGCATCTACCTGGGAGCCTGTATCTAATATTTTCTGGGTCTCATGAACAAATAAAGCGAGTTGGGTCTCACACGATCGCTGTTTCCGGAATCCATGTTGATTCCTACATAGTAGATTCTGGGTTTCCAAAAACGACATGATACTCGAGCAAAAAACATGTTCTTAAATTCTACAACAGATCGACGTCAGAGATATAGGTCTATAGTTTTGCGCATCTGCTCGACGACCCTTCTTGAAGACTGGGACTACCTGTGCTCTTTTCCAATCATTTGGAACCTTCGGTTCCTCTAGAGACTTGCGGTACACGGCTGTTAGAAGGGGGCCAAGTTCTCTCGCGTACTCTGTGTAGAATCGGATTGGTATCCCGTCAGGTCCAGTGGGCTTTCCTCTGTTGAGTGATTCCAGTTGCTTTTCTATTCCTTGGACACTTATTTTGATGTCAGCCATTTTTTCGTTCGTGCGAAGATTTAGAGAAGGAACTGCAGTGCGGTCTTCCTCTGTGAAACAGCTTTGGAAAAAGGTGTTTAGTATTTCAGCTTTACGCGTATCATCCTCTGTTTCAATACCATCATCATCCCAGAGTGTCTGGATATGCTGTTTCGAGCCACTTACTGATTTAACTTAAGACCAAAACTTCCGAGGATTTTCTGTCAAGTCGGTACATAGAATTTTACTTTCGAATTCACTGAACGCTTCACGCATAGCCCTCCTTACGCTAACTTTGACATCGTTTAGCTTCTGTTTGAAAGGTTTTGGCTGCGTTTAAACTTGGAGTGAAGCTCCCTTTGCTTTCGCAGTAGTTTCCTAACTTTGTTGTTGTACCACGGTGGGTTTTTCCCGTCCCTCACAGTTTTACTCGGCACGTACCTGTCTAAAACGCATTTTACGATTGCCTTGAACTTTTTCTATAAACACTCAACATTGTCAGTGTCGGAACAGAAATTTTCGTTTTGATCTGTTAGGTAGTCTGAAATCTGCCTTCTATTACTCTTGCTAAACAGATAAACCTTTCTCCCTTTTTTTTATATTCCTATTAACTTCCATATTCAGGGACGCTGCAACGGCCTTATGATCACTGATTCCCTGTTCTGCGCTTACAGAGTTGAAAAGTTCGGGTCTGTTGGTTATCTGTTAGTCCAAGATGTTATCTCCACGAGTCGGTTCTCTATTTAATTGCCCGTCCTAAACATGTGAGTGTCCCAGTCTATATCTGGTAAATTGAAATCTCCACCTAAGACTATAACATGCTGAGAAAATTTATGTGAAATGTATTTCAAATTTTCTCTCAGTTGTTCTGCCACTAATGCTGCTGAGTCGCGAGGTCGGTAAAAGGAGCCAATTATTAACCTAGCTCGGTTGTTGAGTGTAACCTCCACCCATAATAATTCACAGGAACTATCCACTTCTACTTCACTACAGGATAAACTACTACTAACAGCGACGAACACTCCACCACAGGTTGCATGCAATCTATCCTTTCTAAACACCGTCTGTACCTTTGTAAAAATTTCGGCAGAATTTATCTCTGGCTTCAGCCAGCTTTCTGTACCTATAACGATTTCAGCTTCGGTGCTTTCTATCAGCGCTTGAAGTTCCGGTACTTTACCAACGCAGCTTCGACAGTTTACAATTACAGTACCGATTGCTGCTTGGTCCCCGCATGTCCTGACTTTGCCCCGCACCCGTTGAGGCTGTTGCCCTTTCTGTACTTGCCCAAGGCCATCTAACCTAAAAAACCGCCCAGCCCACGCCACACAACCCCTGCTACCCGTGTAGCCACTTGCTGCGTGTAGTGGACTCCTGACCTATCCAGCGGAACCCGAAACCCCACCACCCTATGGCGCAAGTCGAGGAATCTGCAGTCCACACGGTCGCAAAACTGTCTCAGCCTCTGATTCAGACCCTCCTCTCGGCTCTGTACCAAAGGTCCGCAGTCAGTACTGTCGATGATGCTGCAGATGGTGAGCTCTGCTTTCATCCCGCTAGCGAGACTGGCAGTCTTCACCAAATCAGATAGCCGACGGAAGCCAGAGAGGATTTCCTCCGATCCATAGTGACACACATCATTGGTGCCGACATGAGCGACCACCTGCAGATGGGTGCACCCTGTACCCTTCATGGCATCCGGAAGGACCCTTTCCACATCTGGAATGACTCCCCCCGGTATGCACACGGAGTGCACATTGGTTTTCTTCCCCTCTCTTGCTGCCATATCCCTAAGGGGCCCCATTACGCGCATGACGTTGGAGCTCCCAACTACCAGTAAGCCCACCCTCTGCGACTGCCCGGATCTTGCAGACTGAGGGGCAACCTCTGGAACAGGACAAGCAGCCATGTCAGGCCGAAGATCAGTTCAGCCTGAGACAGAGCCTGAAACCGATTCGTCAGACAAACTGGAGAGGCTTTCCGTTCAGCCCTCCGGAATGTCTTTCGCCCCCTGCCACACCTTGAAACGACCTCCCACTCTACCACAGGTGAGGGATCAGCCTCAATGCGGGCAGTATCCCGTAGTCCGATCGGGGGATGCGTGGGACGAGCTGGCCGTCCCCGACAAACCCCCATCCGGACCCCCACCGTGATGCCCATTGGCAACAGCCTCAAGCTGTGTGACCGAAGCCAACACTGTCTGAAGCTGGACGCGAAGGGATGCCAACTCAGCCTGCATCCGAACACAGCAGTTGCAGTCCCTATCCATGCTAAAAACTGTTGGGTAAAGAACGTCTGAACTAATCTACAGATAGCGCAAACAAATCGACACAAAATTTAAACGGTTATTAAAATACAAGATTGCCTAGTAAATGCAGTAATGCTGCTACTTGCGCACTGCTGACACACTGCTCGGCGGCGGAAGGAGACTACGCGATTTTACACTATTCAGGTACTAAAACGCGATGCTACTACAACTCTCAAATACTATAATACGCCAGAAATTTATGAATTAAACAATGCAAGTACCAAAAACACGCAAAGAAATTAAGAATTAAACTATGTAACAAATAAGTGAGCTAGGAGTGTACGACTTGCTGCTGTAACTGCTTATCCAACGGCGGCAGGGAGCACACTGACTGTGACCAACCGACACTGGCCGTTCAAAACAAAAACAGAAGACAGACGACTACGCGAATTTACACTATTCAGGTACTAAAACGCGATGCTATAACTCTCAAATACTATAATACACCCGAAATTTATTAATTAAACAATGCAAGTACCAAAAACACGCAATGAAATTAAGAATTAAACTATGTAACAAATGAGTGAGCTAGGAGTATACGACTTGCTGCTGCAGCTGCTTATCCAACGGCGGCAGGGAGCAGAACACTTAGAAAATGTAACAGACCTACTAAGGAGACTGCCTACACCAAGCTTGTCTGTCCTCTTTTAGAATACTGCTGCGCGGTGTGGGATCCTTACCAGATAGAACTGACGGAGTACATCGAATAAGATCAAGGAAAGGCAGCACGTTTTGTATTAGCGCGAAATATGGGAGAGAGTGGCACAGAAGTGATACAGGATTTGGGTTGGATATCATTAAAAGAAAGGCGTTTTCCGTTGCGACGGAATCTTCTTACGAAATTCCAATCACCAATTTTCTCCTCCGAATGCGAAAATATTTTGTTGACACCGACCTACATAGTGAGGAACGATTACCACGATAAAATAAGGGAAATCAGAGCTCGTACTGAAAGATATAGGTGTGCAATCTTTCCGCGTGCTATACTAGATTGGAATAATAGAGAATTGTGAAGGTGGTTCGGTGAACCCTCTACCAGGCACTTAAATGTGATTTGGAGAGTATCCATGTAGATGTCGATATATAATTGCGAAAATGTGCAGGATTTTGTGCATGAAATGACCTCTCGATTATATCTAATAAATGTTCGATGGCATTCTGATCGGGCGATCTGGGTGGCCAAATCATTCGCTCTAATTTTCGAGAATATTCTTAAAAAAAATTGCATTTGTGGCCCGGTTTCATGGGGCATTATCATTCATAAAAGTTCGTTGATAGAAAAAATTAAATCCGTAAATGACTGACAGTGCCATCCAAGTAGCCGAAAATAACCATTTACAGTTAATCACCGGTTCAGATGGATCAGAGGACCCTCTCAATTCTATGTGAACACAGCCCACACCATTATGAAGCCACCACCAGCATGCACAGTGCCTTGTTGACAACTTGGGTCCATGGCTTCGTGGGGTCTGCGCCACACTCGAACCCTACCATTAGCTCTTAACAGCTGAAATCGAGACTCAGCTGACCAGACCACGGTTTTCCAGTCGTCTATGGTCCAACCGATATGGTTCCGAGCACGGGAGATTCACTGTCTGTGATGTCCTGTTAACAAAAGCACTCGCGTCGGTCGTCTGCCACAGTAGCCTATTAGTATCATATCCTAACGGATACGTTCATCGTACGTCCCACTTTAGTTTTTGCAGTTATTTGACGCAGTTTTGTTTGTTAGCGCTGACGACTCCACGCAAACGCCGTTGATGTCGGTCGTTAAATGAAGGCCGTCGCCCACTGTGCTTTCTGTTGTGAGAATTAACGTCTGAAATTTAGTATTCTCGGCACGCTCTGGATCTCGGAATACTAAATTCCCTAACGATATCCTAAATATAATACCTCATTCGTGTAGCTCCAACTACGATTCCACGTTCAAAGTCTATTAATTCCCGTCGTGTGATCGTAATCGCGACGGAAACATTTCCACATGGATCAGCTGAGTGCAAATGACAGATCTGCCTATGTTCTACCCTCCTATACCTTGTGTAAGCGATACTACCGCCGTCTGTATACCTGCATATCTGCTATGTTACCCAGACGCCGGAGTAAAATGACAAAGTATATTAAGGTAGAAACAAAATACTTACAAACACATTAAATGAAGTTTTATTACTGTACCCGAAATATTGTTTCTAAAGATCTTCCAAAATATGAACCTTCTGTTGGAAACAAAATATATAGTAACTGTATCCGAAATTTTGATAAAGGTAAAAAATTAGGCATCTCTACTTATTGAACGACCCTTATAGGTTGAATTTTGTTATTTGATATCGTTCTTAAGTTGTAATTCTAATTGGCAGCAGTGAACATTATTGCGATTGAAATAAGATAGACAGCAAGCTGAGGTAGTGATGGGGTTTATAGCAGCTCCTTAGAGGTAACGCTTTCGCCCCTTTGGGTGTGTACGCAAGTCCTGCTACGCCGTTGCCCAGGTGTTCAAAATGGCTTAACTGCTGAAGCCATCAGTCCCCTAGAACTTAGAACTACTTAAACCTAACCAACCTAAGGACTTCACACAATCCGTGCCCAAGGCAGGATTCGAACCTGCGACCGTAGCGGTCACGCGGTTCCAGACTGTAGCGCCTAGAACCGCTCGGCCACGACGGCCGGCTCCCCAGGTGTTGTGGGCGTGTATACACGCACCGCTTGGACTTTCGTACTGTGCTATGGGCGTCTGAATTCGTCCTGCACCGCCGACCTGTGACCCCTGGTGACGAATTACTTCCATACCTAGATGAATAAAAAGGTTTCGAGTATTTGTAACAGAACGGGCGTGCCTTATTGCGTGCTATCAATTGCAGGAAACCTTGTTTCGATATTTTGAATCGCTTATGGAATCTGACGATTACCACAGAACTCGCTTTGTCCTTCGGATATAAAACCCAATAACTCGATAAGGAAATGAGGTACCATTCGGCTGTTAATTTATAAACAAAATTTCGAAATATTATCTACATTTCATTCACTGCAGTTCATGAAATCAACTATGCGCAAAGTACAGTATATGCAGTGAGTCTTTCCTTCTGCTAACTCTTTAAAATTTCGTGCAGTGATTCACGTAATTTGATGCAGTGCATTAATTAACGAAAAGAATTTCATTTCTTTATCGAGTGAAGATATCAGACTGTAAGATGTGGAAAAATCAAATGTTTTCACCAAACAGTTTTCAACAAATCCACTGATAATTACACTCCTGGAAATGGAAAAAAGAACATATTGACACCGGTGTGTCAGACCCACCATACTTGCTCCGGGCACTGCGAGAGGGCTGTACAAGCAATGATCACACGCACGGCACAGCGGACACACCGGGAACCGCGGTGTTGGCCGTCGAATGGCGCTAGCTGCGCAGCATTTGTGCACCGCCGCCGTCAGTGTCAGCCAGTTTGCCGTGGCATACGGAGCTCCATCGCAGTCTTTAACACTGGTAGCATGCCGCGACAGCGTGGACGTGAACCGTATGTGCAGTTGACGGACTTTGAGCGAGGGCGTATAGTGGGCATGCGGGAGGCCGGGTGGACGTACCGCCGAATTGCTCAACACGTGGGGCGTGAGGTCTCCACAGTACATCGATGTTGTCGCCAGTGGTCGGCGGAAGGTGCACGTGCCCGTCGACCTGGGACCGGACCGCAGCGACGCACGGATGCACGCCAAGACCGTAGGATCCTACGCAGTGCCGTAGGGGACCGCACCGCCACTTCCCAGCAAATTAGGGACACTGTTGCTCCTGGGGTATCGGCGAGGACCATTCGCAACCGTCTCCATGAAGCTGGGCTACGGTCCCGCACACCGTTAGGCCGTCTTCCGCTCACGCCCCAACATCGTGCAGCCCGCCTCCAGTGGTGTCGCGACAGGCGTGAATGGAGGGAGGAATGGAGACGTGTCGTCTTCAGCGATGAGAGTCGCTTCTGCCTTGGTGCCAATGATGGTCGTATGCGTGTTTGGCGCCGTGCAGGTGAGCGCCACAATCAGGACTGCATACGACCGAGGCACACAGGGCCAACACCCGGCATCATGGTGTGGGGAGCGATCTCCTACACTGGCCGTACACCACTGGTGATCGTCGAGGGGACACTGAATAGTGCACGGTACATCCAAACCGTCATCGAACCCATCGTTCTACCATTCCTAGACCGGCAAGGGAACTTGCTGTTCCAACAGGACAATGCACGTCCGCATGTATCCCGTGCCACCCAACGTGCTCTAGAAGGTGTAAGTCAACTACCCTGGCCAGCAAGATCTCCGGATCTGTCCCCCATTGAGCATGTTTGGGACTGGATGAAGCGTCGTCTCACGCGGTCTGCACGTCCAGCACGAACGCTGGTCCAACTGAGGCGCCAGGTGGAAATGGCATGGCAAGCCGTTCCACATGACTACATCCAGCATCTCTACGATCGTCTCCATGGGAGAATAGCAGCCTGCATTGCAGCGAAAGGTGGATATACACTGTACTAGTGCCGACATTGTGCATGCTCTGTTGCCTGTGTCTATGTGCCTGTGGTTCTGTCAGTGTGATCATGTGATGTATCTGACGCCAGGAATGTGTCAATAAAGTTTCCCCTTCCTGGGACAATGAATTCACGGTGTTCTTATTTCAATTTCCAGGAGTGTATTTCTCGTCCGCCGTACCGTCGTCTCTCAGGCAGACAGCAGCATTTTCGAGCAGCACAGCTTTAACAAAAGCAACCTCAGCACGGAATGCAAAGAGCTCGTCTGTAGCTGCGAAAGAATTAATCCAAACCGTGCAAGATGAGCAGAGAGACGATCCTGTGGTTAGCGGCGCGGCCGCTAGGGGCGCTGTCAGCAGCCCAGCCGCCGCGCCGCCCCTAACCGGAGGCAGGCGCGCCGCCGCTTCCTCGCCCGGCACGGCTCCGCGAGGGAGCGACCGGTTAGCGGCTGGCGGTTGGCGGATTGTCCATAAATCGCCGCCAGTCTCGCTCGGCTGGTCTTTATTGTCTGGCCGCGGCCCCCCGACAGCCGGAGCCCGCTCGCTGATTTGTAGCGCGCCGGGGCATTGTGCCGCACAAATTATCTGCACGCGTCAATACGAGTATAGCAACCGGGTGGCCGCGCTTCGCATCCCGCCGCAGCTCGGTCCGTCACTCGATGCCCGCTCTGTCGCACTGCGCCAATTCCGGTCTCTCTGCTACCTCGTCTCGTTTTCGCTTTTTCCTCCCCTTCAACAATATATCCGTCGTGCGCTTGTCCACGTGACGAATTGCTTCATAGAAACGGCTGTCACTGTCTCGTTATTTACCGGTTGACGAGTAAGGTACACCCTATGATTTGTTCTGTTTCTTCGTTCAGATGCTCCGCACTCGACAACAATCGGTCTTCTGTCCAGGCGAGCAATTACTCGCCGTGGCAGTTCTTCCCTACCTGGCACAAGTGCCTAGATGAAGAACGCTCGTACGAAGCAGCCGGCGTATCTCACTGTGCCAGGGGAAACTACCTGCAGGCTCACAAGTTCTCTCATACAAGCTTACTAGCGAACCCAATAATGTTTCGCAATTCCTAAACATGCATGCGTGTTGGATGTACGTCCCAATCTCCTTCCGCACCCTCTCT
This sequence comes from Schistocerca serialis cubense, assembly GCF_023864345.2. Taxonomy (NCBI): domain Eukaryota; kingdom Metazoa; phylum Arthropoda; class Insecta; order Orthoptera; family Acrididae; genus Schistocerca; species Schistocerca serialis. The sequence continues at coordinate 220,991,241 of NC_064646.1, read as the reverse complement.
CTGTCCATCTTCTCCTCCCTCCTCTCTTTGTCCATCTCCCCCTTGCAAGATCCCCTCGCTTCTAATCTGATACTGTTATTACTCAGCTTAGCCGCGAGACTGTAGAGGGTGGGATATGTGACGTACAGTATAACTGGTCAGCATTTCCACCCGGAATTTGCGAGTGTAAGTCGGACCTTCCTTGATCCGCCTTGGTGGGTCGTGTCGTCGGATTTCCTCCTACCTTTGCGCGGTGCAGCTCCGCAAATGTCGTCCCGTGCAGATTCTTCATTAGCGCATTGGATGTCTCCGGCGGGTGCAGCTAATTATCTGAAATTGCTGTCGATCATCTTTGGGGTATTTATTTACTCGAAATTAACATTCAGAATGCCGTAATATCACTTTTATTCCTATTACATCAGTAATGAAACACTCATGTCACAAACTACTCGTAACCGAGAGCATGGCTACCATCGAACAAGACAGGAAGAGCTCTTAACGCCGACTGCCGACTTTGGCGCGGAGTCCGTATCTCTTACTAGTTTCGTCACAGTTCGTGGATTTCCGATCAAGTTCATACTTACTAAGATACGCATTTGTTAATGAACGAGTGTGAATTTTAACGAGGCAAAATTATGATAAATAGTTTTAAACATTCAGAGGCTCCTCCTAGTATTCATGTTGTCATAAATGGCATTAATTATTAAATGTAAATAGACAAAATCGGTGACTTTGGGGCCAAGATGGCGGTACTTCCCGTCATGTATATTTCCCAGGCTGACGCTTATTGCTACGGTCCAGCCCAACCCTACTACGCGGTGTCTTGTGTTTGTGACTCAGTTCTGATGATGCGGCGTTGGCTTGCGCCGTGATGTCATCCATGGCTTCTAAGACATTCCACGCACAGGAACCGTAAGTTCCAGTTTTAACAAGTTTACAACCGGGACATGCAACCAAGTTCGTTAGAAATTCATGATTGGGTAGTAGATACGATCAAGATAACTTCAGAACAGGTTCACAAGGTTTAGTTCGGTTCTGAGTCGTTTGTGCTTTGTGTCAAGTTTCTAGGCCCTCTTCGAATTTTGCTGCATGGACAACAAGTCCCTTTCACTCAGCGCTATAGCTCTTCAAATGGTTCAAATGGCTCTGAGCACTATGGGACTCAACTTCTGAGGTCATCAGTCCCCTAGAACTTAGAACTACGTAAACCTAACTAACCTAAGGACATCACACGCATCCATTCCCGAGGCAGGATTCGAACCTGCGACCGTAGCGGTCGCGCGGTTCCACACTGTAGCGACTAGAACTGCACGGCCACTTCGGCCGGCCACAATGGTTCCTGGGTGGAGGTGCTTCCATCTATTCTTCTCAGAGTATGCACTAGCTACAAAGAAGATTTATAGGACTTACTGGCTAACGTTCTCTATGGCGATCCCCTAATCCTTCCTGCCAAGTTTGTTGAGCACATTCCCCTCCCAAATGATAATGAACTCCCTGTTCTGATTGACCAGGTTCATGATCATATTTTCCACTGTAGCGACTAGAACCGCACGGCCACTCCGGCCGGCTTTCCTGCAGACCTTGCGGAACTAGCACTCAGTTTTTCATAGTGGAACAAGTTGCAACTTGCTGAAGCAGTTCTGAGATTTCTTAGTCAGTGATGTATGGGGTCAGACTTTCCTGTATGCGGCGATTTGTTTCAATTGTTGCTATAACAGGGGCCATTTATTAAAATTTTGAGTAACTTAACTTTTAAGGTCATCAGTCCCCTAGAGTTAGAACTACTTAAACCTAACTAACCTAAGGACATCACACACATCCATGCCCGAGGCAGGATTCGAACCTGCGACCGTAGCGGTCGCGCGGTTCCAGACTGTAGGGCCTAGAACCGCTCGGCCACCCTGGCCGGCACATACGGCATAGACGGAGGGAACGCTGGTAGCTCAACATCGCTTACAAGTTTGTAATGGAGTTCGATTTGCGGACATAGAGGTCAAACGGAATATCCCCTCTCATTTGCAGGTGTGTAGATACTGGCTGTAGATAATTTACACAGGACAAGAAGGGAAGTGTTTTATATGTAATGAGAGTGGACACCTCACAAATTGTCCGTGTCGTGTCACGGTCTTAAGATCCAATTATGAACAACGTAAAAAGGTAAGTTTAGTGGACATGATTCCCTAAGTGGTAGTCATCGTGCCTAGCTAAGTCTCTGAAGAGAAACACGAGCATTTCCGCCATTAACCTCGCGTAGAGACCGTGAAACTGTAGCCTCCGCGCCCCCTCCGTCTCCATTTCAAAACGGGTTTAGACGGATGAAAGATATCCAGGAGTCGGACGATTCCTCCTCCCTGAAACTGAAAAGATTCCGTTGCTTAGTGCTCTCCCCTCCCCCAGTTCAGACTGGATGATAAGATGTCGGCTGCTGTTCAAGATTCGAAAGCGTCCAGCACCCCCTCCGATGTATCTCCGAGACCGCCTCTTCGGAATCACATGAGGATAGATCCGTTACAGAGCTCCACACTATATCGACGAACTTGCCAGACATCCCTGAGTCTGGAACATATTCCCACCCTTCTTCTGCGCCCCCGGATGGGGAAAACACACCACAGACCGCTCCGCCGATCAGTACCAGATCGGCGCAAGTGTGCAAGTGGAACACGTGTGACGGTTAACGACGTGCCGTCAGTTTTCGTTTCCGTTGATTCCCAGGGGCGGCGACGCCCACCTGCAGAGGAGTGGGGTATATCCTCTGTACCTGATACTGAGTTTTCGCAAGACCCCCACGTTGCCTCATGTGGCAGTCCCCTTCCCGCACAGCCGGAACATACCCCGTTTTCAATCTGAGCGCGCGGCATCGCGGGAAAGAAAAAAAAAAAACAGGGCGGAAGAGAGGAATATACCTCTTTCCACTCAGATACATCCGTTGACTCTGCCATAGACTGCGACACATGACCTCAGAGGTCACTTGCAAGTAATCAACTTGTAAGGTGGCAACGGCCTTGCACCTTACATGAGTCCATTTAACGTGACACTTTAGGTTTTGTTGGAGTAATATTCTAAACTACGGTGTAGGAAATCTATGTGGAAACGCATCGGCACGCGAGAATTCCGCGATTTTGTAATCATAAGAATTTGCGGAAAGGCAGTATGCGAGACAGAGCTCGGCTACGTCCCCACCTAACCGCCGAAGGCCACAGCCTGACGGTATGAATGGTGAACTGGGGGATTTCTGTAATCCGTCTAGTTAGGCCACAGCGGCCGCCAATCTCTGAGGGACGCGCAGCTGCAGGTGTTCAAGTGTTTACCAAAACAGAGCAGTGGATAGCTGGACGGGCTTTCCTGTGCGTGCTCTCGCCTATGTCCCACTAATTTTACGCCTTCGAGTAATTAAAGTGGGGCAGGCCAGGAGTTCCGAATAACAAACTTTCAATGCAGGAATCTGTGTTCGCTACGACGGGGAATCTCGAGTGGTCTCTTGGGAGAAAACTTCCAGTATACGTTTTATTGCCTGTGGTTCCTCCCAGCGGGCGAGGGCGGAGTTTTCTTGTGAAATTTTGTAGAAATAAAAGAATTGTAGAAAAGAGTTCTATTTCAAGGCCGTACATTGTTCGGCACTGGCAAACTGGATATTTTGAGAGCTTCTACTGATGTGATTCACTCGGTAAAAGTTGAGGTGAGAAAAGAAAGGTGAAGAGCGATCTTGCTGGACTCTCGGTAGAGGTCTTCCGTTCTGGGCTCTCGTACTGAGAGGACGTCAGCCAAGTCGTCTCCCCTCTTGGTCTTTCGTTCTGAGAGAACGTTAGCCGCGCCAACTCATTGCTGACGGAAACATTACCACAATTAGAGAAGCTTACTGACAGCAGTCTGGTGTTCGAATACTGTAGGATTGTACTTTCCGAGACGCCCCACGCCGATCGCACGGCCGCGCCGTCGCCCTCGGAGACCGCCGCTACAACAGGAATATTATGGTGAGATCGCTCCCGCTTCGGCCTGTGTTAGGAGTAACGTTAAATAGTTGGATCAATTGCAATTGCTGTTTCCACAGAGGTTTCACAGTACTTTGGAGTGTAGTGGTTCTTCGTATATAAGTTATAAGAGATCGCGTTTTGGACCAATTTTAACACAGTTACTGCCAATGCCAGTTAGGAGGATAATTTGTAAATTGTTCATTGTGTTTTATTCAGCATCGATCTGAAGGTTATAATAAAATTATTGTGATTCAGTAGAGCCCTTACTTTCAGTAGTTGATCCTGAATTCACCCTTTTGCTTTATTTTATTTTTGTGTATGTGTTTGATGTCATTGAACACCCTAACTGTCCGTGATCGTTCATGTTTGGAAGTAAAAATAGGTGTGATTTATCGCCAACACTACCACCGCAGATTAATTAGGGGTGACAGGGCCACATTTAAATCTAGCGTTATCTATTTTTGCGTACAGTTCCACTCCCAATTTCTCTGTAAATTGTTTGTCAGTGGCGAACACGCGCAAAAATCGGATAAGCAACGGATGGGGTGTTACAAACTGCATAGCTTTGGTAATAAATAGATGTAGGCCTAGACCTTTCATACCTGAATGTGAACAAAAAAGAATTGGAAATTTGTGGTAAGATCTATGGGACCAAACTGATGAGGTCATCTGCCCCTAGGCTTACCACCAGTTAATCTAACTTAAACTAACTTACGGTAAGGACAACACACTCACCCATGCCCGAGGGAGGAGTCGAATCCTCCGACGGGGAATGTGAACAGAATTAGTTACGAGCTCAGACTCGCGGCGCTGCGATAATTTATTTACGATTCAAGTGCAGACGTGATATTTTTGCAGCGTGTTATTTGAACATTTTTCTATTCCCGGCTTTTCTGATTGCTTTTATGAGGCTCCTTAACTATCTACTGGTACTGCGTTAATTTACAGAGAGAGGATATCACTGACTGATTTCGAAGTTCTTGATAATGACCGAGGAATATACTGCACTTTTTGTGACTTTACTTTAATTCTTCTTTATGCCCATTCAGGATCTGGCCGCTCTACAAATCGTGCGCATTTTTATAACGAGGATATAGTTTAATTATTTCGTAGAACTCCATGGAACCTTCTGTTAGGCGGAGATTTTAATTGTAGTTTGTGTCCTGTGGATAAGACCCCTAATTTTAATTTCAGTAAGGAACTATCCGCAAATCCGCGATACGTTGATCTGTCACTCTCTCACTCTCGTCGGGTATACGCGTTTTGCAGCCGCTTCCAGCAGCGTTTATCTCTCTGATTCTTTATGTGGACGACTGTTAGCCATAAATCTGATAGCCAGTTCTGTGAGTGATAACTTTGCCATAGGTCTAATTCCTCGCAATGTTAAATAATTAATTATAAAATTTACATATGAGGAGGCAAGAAAAGAAACCGAACTTTTATTTTTTTAAAAGTTGTTTACTGAAATTTTAAGAAAAAAACCTTCAGTGCCCATTAAAGCACTCTCCACTTCCACATGCAATAACGCGCTTGTCTAATCTTTTATTCCATTTTTTAAAACATTGTTTAAATTTATATTTTGTGATGCTTGACAGCGCCTCTGTCGTTTTTTCTTCACCTCGGCAACATCAGCAAAACACTTTCCTTTCACACCTCTTGTCATTCTACGAAACAACAAACATGAAAAAGATCGGACGGGGCATGGTCGGATGAGATGAGGGGGAGGGGGGATGAGGAACAGCGATCGTACCAGTTTTGGTCAAGTACTGTCGTATAGACAGGGAAGTTTCATTTCATTGCAATTATGATTATTAACCTTGCATGTCAAAAGGCCATAGACCACCACATGGTAGCACATTCGAGTAACTCTGCACTAGCCGCCATTGCTGTGATGTGTTGCCATAGTAGATAACAGAATAACAAGCCACATTTCGTACAAATTACAACATCAGTCGTACCAAACAGCGAACTTTACTTATTCCTCTTATACACGATAGTGGGAAGAATACATAATTAAATTTATAGATGTTACGGACGTACAGAGGGTCCAAATGTAGTGCTCAGGCTATCACCTCTGCCAGTAACAAAGTCTCTAAGCTACTTGGATATCGAGTCGAACTGATCTTGGACGACAAATACTGCTACGTCAATCCATGCTGCCTCATCTCTGTCCCAGAGTTCATCAACGGCAGTATATGAAGAGTGGTACCATACCAGATTCTCCGTCACCCATTACCAGATGTTTTCAGTGGATGTGAGATTAGGAGCAAGTGCTGTTGAAGACAGCCTGAGAACACCCTTTGTATTGAGGTAGTATAGGACATTACAGGCAACTTATGACATTGCATTTTCTCGTTGAAAGATAACGTCACTGATACCCCGAAGAACAGCACGACACCCTTTCTTATCACATCAAAAACATAACGCTTGCTACCAATACTACTAGCTATGGTTACAATAAGTGTTCGTATTGTCAATTAATGGCACCCCACATAATCACTCAAGATGGTGGACTTGTATGACGGTGAAGACTTCAAACTGTCTACGTTTGAACTCCTATAAGACAGCACGCGTGCACAGTGAGGCGACAGGAATCATGGGATACGTCCCAGTATAGTGTCAGACCTCCTTTTTCCAGGCGTAGTGCAAAAGCTCGATGTGACACGGGCTCAACAAGTCGCTGGAAGTCCCCCTGCAGAAATACTGATCCATGCTACTTCTATATCCCTCCGTAGTCGCGTAAGTGTTGCCAGTGCAGGATTTTGTGCTCTAGTTCACGTCTCGATTACGTCCCATTTATATTCGATGGGATTAATGTCGGGCGATCTGGGTCGTCAAATCATTCGCTCTAACTGTCCGCAAGTTTCTTCAAACAAGTCGTGATCAACTATGGCCTGGTGAAATGGTGCAGTGTCATCCATAAGAACTCCTTTGTTGTTGAGAAACACGAAGTCCACGAATGGAGCAAATGATTTCTAACTAACCGAACATAGCCATTTCCAGTCATGATCAGTTAAGTTGGACCAGAGGACCCAGCCTATTGCATGTAAAAACCACACCACTGTGGAGCCACCGCCAGCTTGGACGGTGGCTTGTTGACAACTTGGACGCATGGCTTCACCACCCTACCATCAGCTTTTACCAACTGCAATCGAGAATAATCGAACCAAGTCACGGTTTTCGAGTTGTCTAGGGTCCAGCCGATATGGTCACGAGCTCAGGAGAGCGCTGCTGTAAGCAAAGGCACTAGAGTAGGTCGTCTGCTGACATAATCCATTAACGCCACATTTCGACGCATTCTAGTAGCGGATATGTTGGTCCTACGTCCCACTTCGGTTTCTGCGATTATTTCAAACATTGCTGCTTGTCTATTAGCACTGACAACTGTACGCAAACGCCACTGCCTCGGTTGTTAATTGAAGGCCGTTGGCCATTGCATTGTCTGTGGTGAGGATGGAAGCCTGAAATATGGTATTCTCGGCACATTCTTGAAGCTGTGGATCTTGCAATAGTGAATTCCCTAACGATTTCCGAAATGGAAAGTCCCAAACGACTAGCTCTATCTACCATCTTGCGTTAAGAGTCTCTTAATTCCCGCCGTATGGCCGTAATCACGTCGGCCACTAAAAAAAAAAAATGGTTCAAATGGCTCTGAGCACTATGGGACTTAACATCTATGGTCATCAATCCCCTAGAACTTAGAACTACTTAAAACTATCTAACCTAAGGACAGCACACAACACCCAGCCATCACGAGGCAGAGAAAATCCCTGACCCCGCCGGGAATCGAACCCGGGAACCCGGGCGTGGAAAGCGAGAACGCTACCGCACGACCACGAGATGCGGGCTCGTCGGCCACCTTTCCACAAGAATCATCTGAGTACAAATTAAAGATCCGCAAATGCACTACCCTTTTCTACCTCCTGTAAGTGATACTAACGGCATCTGTATGTATGTGTACGCAGCTATCCCACGACTTTTGTCACCTCGGTGTACACGTCCGTCGTGATGTCCTACACAGAACCCAGAGTCGTCTGAGAAGACCAAGTGCTGCCACCCCTGTGTCCACTCCTGTCGTTAAGTACGCCATTGTCGGAGCACCTCCCTCTACTGCTTGTCACGGGAAGGTGTGACGGATCGCCTAGAAAAGTTGCTCCCAACCTGGGGGTAATTACCCCCTGAGGGGTAATATGAAATTTTCTGAGAGGTAAAAACTAAATTACAATGAAATAAACACCCTTAGCTGCTTACAGGTGTTGACGTACGTCAACGGGGACAGATGAAAATGTGTGCCCCGACCGGGACTCGAACCCGGGATCTCCTGCTTACATGGCAGACGCTATTTTTTTTTTTAGTCTCATTTTGTTCGCTTTTGTTCGTTGCATTTGCTCGGGGCGGACGTCGTAAGACATCCGTTTAAGTTCGTTGTTGATAGATTAACTCAGTTTTTTTATTACAGAGAGCAGCTAACCCTCTGACCGAACACGCTGAGCTACCGTGCCGGCCATAAGCGCTCTATCTATCTGAGCCACCGAGGACACAGAGGTAGCGCGACTGCAGGGATTTATCTCTGGCACGCCTCCCGCGAAACCTACACTCTCAACGTATTGTCCCGCACTACATTCGTAGTACCTCCGCCCATTATACTCATTACTAGCGGCGCGTTGCCGATTCCCGTAAGAGTTCGGGCACTGTTTGTGCATTCGCACAGAAGAAGAAGATGGTCAAGTGGTTGGTGAGCCTGAACTATATATATATACTAAGATGGTACCTGTTCTTTCGGATATGTTCGAAAGAACAGATACCATCTTAGTATATATAAAAACTAAATTATTTGATTCGCTTTCAGTCACGAAACTAAATTATTTTCGAAAGATCACTACTACGAGGGTGAGTCAAATGAAAACCTTCAATTTATATTAACAAATCGAAATTTCTCGCCGTTATCCTGTAAGTTGGTAAGCATGCTACAAACAGCGTGCAGAATGGCCTGTAGATGGCAGCATAGTGCAGATGCACACACACCGTCGTAGAATCAGTATGAAGATGCCCGCCCACTTGCGACTTGCACCAGGGAAGAACAGCGTTCTGTTATTCGGTTTTTGCGTAGTGAAGGTGTGAAACCTATTGAAATTCATCGACGAATGAAGGTTCAGTACGGTGATGCATGTTTGTCAGAGCAGCAAGTCTACGAATGGAGTAGGAAGTTCGCAAATGGTGTGACTTCAGTGGAAGATGCTCCTCGCCCAGGTCAGGCACAACGAGTTGTGTCTCCACAGAACATTGCAGCAGTTGAAGCCACAGTGAAGGAAAACGGCCGAGTCACACTGAATGACATTGCAGCATGTTTACAGAGTAGTCCTGGGCCAGAACACCACATTGTGCATAATGTACTCCAGTATCACAAAGTGTCTGAAAGATGGGTCCAACGGCACCTGACTCCTGAAATCAGAGAACGGCGTGTTGATGCTTGTGAAGAACTTCTTCGGCGCTTTGAACGAGATGGTGATGGCTTCGTTGCAAGAATCGTTACTGGGGACAAAACCTGGGTTCAATTCCACCAACCGGAAACGAAGAGAGCGAGCAAGTAATGGCGCCATTCCTCATCACAAAAACCAAAAAAGTTTCGAACAGAACCATCTGCAGGGAAGGTTATGCTGACTCTCTTTTGGGACGAAAAAGGCGTCATTTTGGAGCATTACGTGCCTAGAGGGACTACTGTCACCAGTGCATCATACACAGATCTCCTAAAAAATCATCTGCGGATTGCAATCAAATCAAAACGACGTGGATTGCTGTCAGCAGATGTCCTTTTGCAACATGACAATGCAAGGCCCCACATTGCCCGTACAACAGTTGCAACAGTCACAGACCTGCATTCTGAGTGTCTTCCTCATCCACCATACTCACTAGACCTTGCCCCATGTGATTTCCATATGTTTGGATCACTCAAAGACGCAATGGGAGGAAAGAAGTTCCGTTATGATGAAGAGGTACGCCACGCCGTGCATGAGTGGTTGCGCAGACTACCAAAAGAATTTTTTTCTAAAAGAATTTATGCATTTTGTAAGCGCTGGAGGACTTGCATTGAGCGTGGGGGAGATTATGTTGAAAAGTGATACAGCTTTGTACCACTTCTGCACAATAAATAATATTAAAAAAAAAATTTAATGTTTTCATTTGACTCACCCTCGTATTATCACAATTCTGTAAGAGTCTAATACTGATTATATAAGTTATCAATAATTACTTTTTCTCAATTAATGACATTATTGTGGTGGAGGTTACAGGTTCCGCACATAGTCCACCCACTACGCACATATGTTGTGGTTTATCACTTACATCGCTGATGATAAAAGTGAGAGATACGCGTAACAAATGCAAAATACCCGAAGAAAATATCTTCTACAAGTTGTAAACAGTAGCTGCAGTAGTCCAGAAGTTCCTTCATTACTCGCTTCGAGGCATATAAATGAATTAATTGACAATACAATACAGCAGTAATTATACAAGGGCTACTACAGTGCTTCAGTCTGGAAACGTGCGACCGCTACGGTCGCATGTTCGAATCCTGCCTCGCGCATGGATGTATGTGATGTCCTTAGGTTAGTTAGGTTTAAGTAGTTCTGAGTTCTAGAGGACTGATGACCTCAGATGTTAAGTCCCATAAAGCTCAAAGCCATTTGAACCATCTGAACCATAGTGCTGAAAGCCATTACTACAGTGCTGTACACAGTGTTATTGTCATCATTATTATTATTATTATCAGAGTGGTTTGACACAAAGCATTAACAGCATGAAGTCATCCAATTTCTGCCAGTTCAGAAGTAAGGAGCGCAGCTATTAATGATTTACAAACATTAAGTAAAGTGCAAAATCTGAATGTCTTTGTTTTAAATGGGTTTCGGTGTGTTGGATAAAGCAAATGTCGCAGTGGAGTAATACCACACACACACACACACACACACACACACAAACTAAATATCATTCACCTTTCATCGTTTTAAAAATAAAAATCTTCCGAGTCAAAACTCTTCCATTCGACAGTTTAGGTAGGTGCTAAAGTTGGTGATAATGTTGGGGAGGGCGGGGGTACTAACTAATGTTTGCTTGCACTCTGGGGTAATGGTTCACGAAAAGTTTGGAACGACTAGCCTAGAACGTGGTCATACACGGCGAACCATACGGCTCCCCATAGCCAGGCGTGCGGTCTGAGTGCGGGCCGAGGCCTGGTCTGTGTCGGCTTCGCTCCGTCCTCCTCCTCAGTACCCAGCACAGTGCGACGTTTCATTTAGTATTGAGGTCGGGCAATTTTTTGGTTGGCACAACTCTCTTCAGTCGTCAGAACCATGGTGTCAGCGCTGTTTACCCTTCACTACTTGTTCGAGGCATGAGGGACGTCCGCAGGTCCTGTGGCTGCTTACACAAAAAGAGGCAGTATAGCTATCTATCGTTTAATCCTTTAAAACTGTATGGTGATGACGGAACAGACGGATGAGAATTCTCAAAATATCTGGCTACTTCATATTTGCTATAAAACGACACTACGGCACCATGCAGAAGGAATATAAAGATTTAGTTGATAGTGAAACGACAAAGAATTACAACGAGCGATAGATAGTTTCATTTCTCTGTATATCAAAAATCACTTTGTGCTAAGTTGGCAAGCATGGAACCAATGGAGAAATGGGTGGTATGAATAGTAAAATTTCTGAAATCGCACTCATAATTCCGCAGTCAGTTTCAACAGTTTGTGATGGAATAATAGTAAGTCACAATTATGTGGCAACCCAAGTGCGAAAAATATGTGGAACTGTTTGCGTCTCTCGCTATGCCCACCGTTTGTACCAGATCAAACTTATGTCTTCAGTGCACCAAAAATTAAAAAAAATAATAATACTGAAAATTAATTTTGTTCCTGATCTATATTGCTGAGACATAAAACAACATGTGACACATAAAACCAAGTCGTATACAATGTGACTGCACTGCCATTGAAATGCAGCATGTCGCAGTTTCTTCCTCCTTACACTCAGACAGCGGGAGAAGGGTGCAGCTGAGCTGATCGCTGCGGCTCTCGTGCCAAAGCATACCTCCCGAACTCAATTCTTGGCTGCCTCTGGCCTAGAAAGATCGTCAATGCCCATTTGATACTAAAGTATATTGTCAAGCTAGGAGGTTTGTATTAAGTGCTGTTGAACAGCCAAGCGAATGACAAGTGGAGGGACGTACTCTTATTCGTATGAATGCTTATTAAAAATGTCGTAGACTTTATCCATTGTAAGGAGGCATTCGACGTGTGCAGTGCTTTGGCAAGACGTGACTAACATGCACCTAGCTGTGTGAGCTACGGGGGCAGGGCTACATACTGTCCCTCAAGGAAACCCGGCACGCCATGACATGACTACCGAACGAAAAGCAAGGCTGAAAACTATGTAGTACACAGTTAGCACTAGTTCATTGCATTGTGTTCGGGGAAAAAGGTTTTCTGTTATGTGCCAGGCCAACGCTCTCAGGGAATATTATGGGGCGTTGCTTATAATAGGGTTTTGACAAATATACATTGATGAAAAAAAGTCGTAACACCAAGAAGGAGTTGTGCGACGTAAAAGCAAGTTGGTAGGCGTGTGCCTGCAGCTAGAAGACGTCTATTCATATCTCGTGAAGGTCGCATAAGAGTGGCGCTAGTGGTGCCACTATGAGGATGCAAATCAGGTTTGCTTTAAATAAACTATGTGATCAAAAGTATCCGGACACCCCAAAAAACATACGTTTTTCATATTAGGTGTACTGTGCTGCCACCTGCTGCCAGGTACTCCATATCGGTGACCTCATCGTGAGAGAGCAGAATGGAGCACCCCACGTAACTCACGGACTTCGAACGTGGTCAGCTGATTGGGTGTCACTTGCGTCATACGTCTGTACGCGAGATTTCCACACTCCTAAACATCCCTAGGTCCACTGTTACCGAAGTGATAGTGATGTGGCAACGTGAAGGGATACGTACAGCACAAAAACGTACAGGCTAAACTCGTCTGTTGACTGACAGAAATCGCAGACAGCTGAAGAAGATTGTACTGTGTAATACGCAATCATCATCTATCCAGACCATCACACAGGAATTCCAGACTGCATCAGGACCCACTGAAAGTACTATGACAGTTAGGTGGAAGGTGAGAAAACTAAGATTTCGTGGTCGATTGACTGCTCATAAGCCACACATCACGCCGGTAAATGCCAAACGACGCCTTACTTGGTGTAAAGAGGGTAAACATTGGACGATTGAACAGTGGAAAAACGTTGTGTGGAAAGACGAATCGCAGTACACAATGTGGCGATCCGATGGCAGGGTGTTAGTATGACGAATGCCTGGTGAACGTCATCTGCCAGTGAGTGTAGTGTCAACAGTAAAATTCAGAGGCGGTGGTGTTAAGGTGTGGTCGTGTTTCTCAAGCATGGTGCTAGCACCCCTTGTTGTATTGCGTGGCGCTACCACAGCAGAGGTCTACACTGATGTTTTATGTATCTTCTTGCTTCCCACTGTTGCAGTGCAATTCGGGGATGGCGACTGCATCTTTCAACACGATCGAGCACCCGTTCATAATGCAAGCACGGCTTTTGGCGGAGTGCTTGCACGACAATAACATCCCTGTAATGGACTGGCTTGCACAGAGTGCCGACCTGAATCCTATAGAACATCTTTGGGAAGTTTTGGAACGCCTACTTCGTGCCAGGCCTCACCGACCGACATCGATACCTCTCCTCAGTGCAGCACCCCGTGAAGAATGGGCTGCCATTCCCCAAGAAACCTTCCAGCACCTGATTACGTATACCTGCGAGATTGGATGCTGTTCTCAAGGCTAAATGTGGACCAACGCCATATTGAATTCCAGCATTGCCGACCGAGAGCGCCACGAGCTTTTAAGTCATTTTCAGCCAGGTGTCCGTACACTTCTGATCACATAGTGTACGCGCTGTAACGGTCGTCAGCGTTTGTTCAAAAAATGGTTCAAATGGCTCTGAGCGCTACGGGACTTAACATCATAGGTCATCAGTCCCCTAGAACTTAGAACTACTTAAACCTAACAAACCTAAGGACATCACACACATTCATGCCCGAGGCAGGATTCGATCCTGCGACCGTAGCAGTGCCGCGGTTCCGGACTGCAGCGCCTAGAACCGCACGGCCACCGCGGCCGGCCTGAGCGTTTGTTACCTTTGAGACTGGACATGGTAAATTGATGTTAGTCGAGAATGCCTATAAGGCGACAAAGGCACCATTATTGGTACCTTGCCGAGTTTGAACGGGGTCATGTAATAGGGCTACCAGAAGCTGGATGTTCCTTCTGTGCTACTGCAGAAGGACTTGGTAGGGATGTAGCCACTGTACATGATTGCTGGCAGCGGTGCTCACGAGAATGTACGGTCGCAAGAAGACCGGACTCAGGAGGGCACCGCATTCGGCGTATGGCTCTGTCGCATCGTACTGCACCTGCAGTAACAATCTGAGCAGCAGTTGGCACCACAGCGTCATGCTAGTCACAAGACCCAGACGAAAGCGGGAGGCAATACCACGGATCTGTAAACCACAGACTTGATATCCCACTATACTGCCACTGACACGAACTAGTTGACGTTTCTACCTCTTACACGAGGCATAATACGGTCTTCTCACAAACTTTCGAAGTCGATGTCTGAATGAAAATCCAACTGAATGTAAGTGATGTTACTCCTGCCAACTTCGTGTGGTTACAGTGAAATGCTAATCATTTTTATATCCACTCCATACCAGTTCGGCGTTTATTGCGAGCTGCTTCATTGTGTTGAAATTTTAACAACTAGATATTAAACGCTTAAAATAACTGCAAGTGTAAATGTACCACTATTTTGACTAGCAACGAATGTTCTCTAGACTGCACAGTGAATACAGCAGTTCTGGGAGTATGGCCAGCATCAGAATCAATTGCATTACGGATCGAAAATTTGGTTGTGTGGTTCAACGTCGACTACAGTGGCTTGTGAAACCAGAAGAAACATAGCAAAAGGAAGTATTGGACAAGTCAGTGCTGAGCAACTATAACTAATTCGCGATTTCTTTTCAGAGACGTCATGGTTCGTAGTAATTGGCGGAAAGTGATCGAGTGAAACAGAAGTGAAATTATGGAAATCTGTGGCAAGTTCCTATGGTACCAAACTGCTGAGGTCATCGGCCCCTAGGCCTACACACTATTTAATCTAACTTTAACTAAATTATGCTAAGCACAACACACACCCCCATGCCCGAGGGAGATCTCGAACCTCCGACGGGGGGAGCCGCAGGAATCGTCACAAGGCGCCTCAGACCGCGCGGCTACCCCGCGAGGCACGGAAGTGATTTCTGGCGTTCCCCACGGTAGTGTTACAGGCCCTCTGCTGTTCCTTATCTGTATAAACGATTTAGGGGACAATCCAAGCAGCCGCCTTAGGTTGTTTGTAGATGATGCTGTCATTTACCATGTAGTACAGTCATCAGAAGATCAACACAAATTGCAAAACGGTTGTGAAAGGATGTCTGTATGGTGCGAAAATTGTCAATTGACCCTAAATTACGAAAAGTGTGAGGTCATCCATATGAGTGCTAAAAGGAATCCGTTAAAATTGTATTACACGATAAGTCAAACAAACCTAACGGCCGTAAATTCAACTAAATACCTAGGAATTACAATTATGAACAACTTAAATTGGAAAGAACGCATAGAAAATGTTGTGGGAAAGGTAAACGAAAGACTGCGATTAATTGGCAGGACACCTGTAAGATGCAACAGATCTACTAAAGAGATTACCTATCCTATGCTTGTTTCTCCTCTTTTGGAGTACTGCTGCGCGATACGACTAGCGGAGTACATCGAGAAAGTACGAAGAAGAGCAGCACGTTTTTTACTATCGAGAAATAGGAGGGTGTTACGGACATGATACCGTATTTGGGGTGGAAATCATTACAACAAAGGCTTTTCTCGTAGTGATGGGAGCTTCTCACGAAATTTAAATCCCCAACTGTCTCCTGCAAAAGTGAAAATATTTTGTTGACGCCCACCTACACAGGGAGGAAAGATCATCATAATAAAATGACGGAAACGGCTATGTGACCGTCACAAGAGGTCTTGGTTCTACAGGCGCTAACAAGAAACGCTAACGATATCCATGTCAAAAAGTATACAAGCACTATAAATCGAGGTATGGCATTATCTCCGAAATAAATTGTTTTTCCAGACAAATACAGCGACTCAACAGTGCGGTTACACGTCGCCGACGGCGTAAACTCGTAATAAAATCACCGAATTTAGAAAGTGATTCGGCTAAGAAATGCGGGATGAAGCCGGTATTTGCAACTCCCTCATGCCGCTGCTAGATATTTTTCCGGTATTTGTAACCCATTCTGTCTCGATGGCATGTCAGAGCTTCTGCGATGTATCCACTGGGTTATAAGCAATGGTTAATTGAGAAAGATCACAAACAGTAGATGGTGTGCTGATTGAAGTTGTAAGAAATGTACACTAGCTTTTTAGATCTCTAATGCTACGCTTTCCAGTAGAAATGCTGTCTGTGATTTGGAATAAAGCCTTTCCCTTCAGCCACACACCTGCGCTAGATCATATGAAGAAGTCTTCTAATGATACTGGCCACTAGTGAATCATATTTCTGTCACCCTCATATCTCGAAACGAGTCACCTTTTTCGAACCTATCTGCTACAGTAAAATTTTAGATGGTCCCTATGCATCTTGAAACCGCCCCTGAGGCTCTGTGCTGCCAAGCCGCAGCTTTGTGCTTTTGATCGTTCGTATTTAAGTTGGAACTGAGCAGAATTCGGAGAGATCTATATCTACCACATTTTGCACCCCATGTAGAAACAGGCTGAGCTGAGTTAGTGCGACAGGATGGTGTTTGGACCGTTTGATGGCAGTGGGAACATGTGGTCGTAGCTCCACGAACAGTGTAAGATGTTTAAGGTCAGTGCCAAAGGACAACTGCTTCTGCAACACAAGGTGGCATGAAGATAGTACGAACAGTTACAGTGGTGTTTCTTATCGCGAAAATTAGGAAGACTCAACAGCATACAGGTATTGCAGTCTGTTGCAGATCTGCGTCCCTCAGGGTCCATTTACATCTATCACTCCAACATAACATCGTCTGAGCTGTGGCGCCATTTAGTTAGTAGTCTGTTCTGTCTGGCGCCACTACCTCAAGGGTAGTATCGACTATCCCTCTTGCGTCCCCATTGCCAATATCTAAGAGGAAGAGTTCGTATCTGTGGGTTGCGTCCTTAGAAGGTCTTTGCTTGCCGATATACGTATGGGTTCGCTGGCCCAAGAGGGAGGCACCAAGTTTGGGGATTGGCAGTAGCTTCGCGACAAGAGGCGGTCACGAGGTCTGAGGGGCCGAAGCCACGAGCTATGTAAAGAGGACATGTGCAGAGTAAGATACTGGTGTACTTCAGCGGGTCAAGATCGATTACAACCAGCAGGCCGACATCACGTCAGTTGGTTGGCAACATTCATGTCGGGCGACCGCTCATGGCCTGACTGCCCTCTTCTACCTGACTTTCATCGGCAGCACACAGTAACCGCCGCGATGCACCATGGATCCATGGAACTGCTTGCTGATAAAGGGGAGTAACATTCTGTAATCCTTGTGGTGATTTGTGTCATTGTCTACCTGACCCCCTAATTATTTCCTGGCTTGTACTCGACCCTCAGAGTTTTACCCAGCCGGCTCTTTGGTCATAAGTATAGGCCGTAGTATTGTACTAGACACAGATGTCGTTTGAAAATTTGTTACGATATTATATTGCCTTTCCTTTCTGATTTATACCCGATCATTTGTTTTCTAATGAATCAGCTCCTGCTCGTAAATACTGTGAGAACAATTAGCCGTCCGGTTCTAGGCACTGCAATCTGGAACCGCGCGGCCGCTACGGTCGCAGGTTCGAATCCTGCCTCGGGCATGGATGTTTGTGATGTCCTTAGGTTAGTTAGGTTTAAGTAGTTCTAAGTTCTAGGGGACTGATGACCTCAGAAGTTAAGTCCCATAGTGCTCAGAGCCATTTTTTTGTCAGAACAATTGGACTAAGGCATAGGTTGCCTTTAAACAAATCGGGGTCTCGTGGTTAGATTTAGATGTTAACCACTTCTATTCTTCGATTGTAATTGCATTAGTTATAAACTGAACAACTTGTTGTACCAAACTATCTGTTGCTGTCTTTGAAATACCGGGTCATTATTGGTGTATTTTTAACTGGATCTTGTGGTTCCACTGAGTGTCCTCTTGTAATAAGTGTTTATAAGTAATGTTTCAAAACGTTCCTTCAGAGCAGCCTTCATAACTGACTAGTAGTTTAACTTTCGACATGTAAACAGCCGAATGTCACCAGAGCTTTAGTCAGAATAAGATTGTCAAAAGGGATGGGTTGGGCCCCAGGCGCACCTTGATTGCTGATTGAAATGGAAAGGTTGCTTGCTTAAAAATATTTACAACATCTGTTAAGTAATTGAAACACTCTTGTCATCAATATTACTTATATGTTTTCATGGGTTGCAGAAGGGCATTTAATAATAGAAACTGTGTCCAGCGCGGTAGTAAACACCGCTGTTTCACCCAGTAATGGGTGGGCTGCAGGTCCAGACCCTTGTAATTATCGTCATGTTGTTCTCGTTTTGATTTCTCTTGCAAAGGCTTATTCATTTCACAAATTTGTTAATTGTCAAGAAAACGAATTAATGATTATATATTGTTAAATAAACAGGTTGCATGAAAAGGAAGTTAGATTGGTGGGTCCTCCCTTCCACGGTTTCCTTAATACCAGTAAATACAATGTCTCATCATCTTTATTCCATATCATCCAACAGTGAAAAATTGCGGACTATAAAAGCCCTACCAACTTGATCCAATAGAGAACTCGACAAGATTTTTACGACATCTCTGTCTTCCCACACATCGAAAACAAATACCGTCTGCGTGTTGGCATCGAGCGCATGTGGTGATCCTATTAAACATACAGATATTGATCCATTGGAGCAGGCGGCCAGTGAACGAAGTCGCTTGGACAGACCAGTGTAAAGTGTCAACACCTGTACTGTAGGAGGACCATATCCCACAGACTATACGGTCAGCCACAAGAGAAGCTCCCTGTGGCGTTGTTTTTAAACATTGTTTTCTTTCTGCTGTAACACGCTTTGTGCACTGCCATACATCTTGTTTTTACCGCCACGACTTCGAGGTTTGTGTCAGGTTCTAAGCTGACATCAACATGTTCTGATCCATTGCCTCCCACAGAAATCTAGATATCGCACGGTGTAAATCATGTTGTTAATGCTGCTACCACAACACACACACACACACGCACACACACACACACACACACACACACACACACACACACTCACACTCGATGATTCGAAATAAAAGACAGCCACAACGTAACGAAACTGGAAGAGTTTTACAGTGCTGTGGAACGTTTCCAAGCTGCTGTCCTAGGTGATTGACGACGACCTCTACATTTAAACCCATGTGTTACAGTGATGGGATATCTGATGGCTCCGTGTTCCGTTTCGATTAATGCCTCATTTTGCAGTCATATACGTGATCACTGTTTCGTTGCTAGCCACCCCCAGGAGGTGTTGCCCCTCCACCAAGTCTCTTTCTCCATCTCAAATAAGCGATGTCGTCAGTCATTATGTGGTAGTCAACAGCTTACCAGTGGACGGATGGGATGGAAAAGACACCGTCGATGTACTGTAATAAAGAGCATCACAGCTGCTAGTGCGATCAATTTTAATAATTATACAGTAATTTCAGCACTGACCGATGATGCGACAGTATGCTTCCCAATTTTAGTATCACCGCTAAATCACCACTCCTCTACTTGCGGGTACCATTGCGAATGTAAGTTAGTGACTGTGCAGTATGCTCATTCATTGTTAATTCTCGAACATATATATCATCAAAGTATACCAAACAACGGTCTACATATTTGTAACACTTCGAGCATAGTGTAGTAGTAGATTTGAAAGTGTTGTGATGTAATAGCAGACTGTTAAGAAGAACAAGAAACGGGTAGTTTTTATGCAGGATGGCGCTACTATACACCGATAAAGGGTGTTAACCTCCTCGACATATGTGCATCTGGAGAAATATTGTGCACTTGGATGGGTGCGGACTCGTAAAGTTCCATTCAATCATGAGACGGGGAACGTAGCGGTTTACTCCTGATCAGCTGCAAATTAAATCGGTAATGGTGCTGTAGGGCTGGTTAATCAAAGACAGTGCGAGGGCTCTTTCAGTCTCTAACGTACTCCTAAGAATGTGAGAATGTCCTTTGACTTCCATGCCCATAGAGACAGACTGTAAATTACACATTATGCTCGAAGTGTTAGAGTTCGAAGCATTGTACGTAAATCAACTATGCTATCAATTCTTAAGTATTGTTCTAGTATCTGGGATGAGCACCAGAAGAGTATTGGAAAGAGAGAACATAAACACAAATTCTCCTAAGGCTACACGGTTCTGCACTTTAAACAGGCTACAATGTTAGATCGCTTCAGTTTCCGACCTATTAGTCAAGTGAAATGCAACGCTGTTAATATTCCAATGTATGAAATATGTTTCAAGCGCATGATACACATCCATCTTGCAGGTTTCTCTACGATAAACTATGAAAAAGCTACCTCCTTAAAACACCGGCTCAGCGTGAGACATTCACAATATAGCGTTCCAGAGATGTCGGGTGTCCACTTTTCACATCCGATCATGGTTCAGAAATTATACTGCAACCACATCAGTCCTATATAAAATGATCGTCAGTAACAGAGAACATCTCTTACAAGGAAACAGATAAACGCGTAGCACCGGCATTTGATACGTGAGGTTACACGTCATGCTGTCACTAACACTGTAAACAGGACATCTGTCAAGCAAATACATACACGGGGATGGCAGTGTTTCACAAACACCTTTCGATAACTTAGAATCATTTTGGTTATAAAACTAAAGTCTCTATTTTATACCCCAGATGCGACAGGGGAATGGAGTACCACGCCTAAATCGTCATGGGCCACTCCTTCTATTCTGTTGAGGAGTTCCTTGAAAAATTAAGCTGATGTTTATTGTATTGCTGAAAGCGTTTACTTAAACTTATGGACTGACTTTTTTAAGGTTCGTGAACATTTATTTTTATCTGTCATTACGTTTATGTTGTAATTTCATGTACTGACACATTCCATGACCTTGGAGATTTGCTCCTCAATTTGGTCCTACGGAACTTGACAGGTAAATAAATAAATAAAAAATTCGTTCGTTTAGAGAAATGTGTCGAAACAGGATGGTTACGTGTCATCTTACATGAGGTGGAAGTCCTCTGATGACCGAGAGGTTTGCTGTTAACGATTTGCAAGTAGACAGTGCTCTAAGACACACACAGAACACGCGGTCGTATACGAGTCAAACGCAATCTATGTCACACAACTGATGCATCCTGACATAACATCGGAAAAAATGGTCAAACGACCTGCAGCAACATCTCCCCCACTCTCTAGAATGCATCATCAGTCTGCCATTAAATCATACCTCGTTACAACTCCATCTCAACCAATCACTCCATCCACTTTCTGTCATCCTTTAACGCAGATGCTACTAAGTTTAGCGGCAGATGGTTCTCTGTTTTTTTTCAGGAAAGCATAAAAGACGACAGTCAACTTATGTGTCAACTCATGTGTATCACTATTACCTCAATAGACATACAGTATGATATTGGCTCCACGAAAAGAATGACTGTTTCCCTGGTTCCGGATGCTTCCATGTCAATGTTTTCTCGTTTTCCTCATGCTGTCGCATACTCGTTCCCAAGTACAAGAATTCTTCTGCACCAACCAGAAGACATACAAGCACATCCCCGCATTTCGGTATATTTTCCGTCATTTTTTGTAATTTATTGATGTTATTTCGCTTCTCTCTATGCGATCGTGACACCACTTTTTGTGTTCTAAATGTTTTGACATAATAACAACAATGATAGTATCTGAACAAGGTGAAGCCTCCCACGGTGCAGATGATGCAGATTTTGCATCAATAGAGGAAGAATGAAATACCCTGAATCAGTCAACTACAGAGGTAGGTGTTAGTCCTATTAAGAAACCGTGGTCAGTGAAGTCAAGTAATAAGTTCTATGCGTCAATAAAGCGCATAGGAATTACTAAAGCTGTGGATGAATACACTACAGCAAAACTGACCACACTCTTCAATGTAGAAATTCCATCTTCAGAAGAAAATGAACCAAAGCACTCCTGCGCCTCTTGCCAGGAATTTTTCACAAATATCAATTCAGCTGTTGAATATTGTGCATCCTACAGTGAAAAGGTGCAAGTTTTAACTATTATTCTAGAGACATTTTCAAAGAAAACAGTTTTGAACCATGTGCCATCGGTATCGAAGTACATGGTAGACAAATCAAGAAATGTGAGGTCTGTAAAAGGAGTATTTGGAAGACCAAACTCCTATTATGGTCATCCTATAGAGGCAGCTCAAGTTCAAACAGTGCAGTCATTTTATCTGGAAGATAAATAGGACTGCTCTCTCCCGAGTGCAAAAAAAAAGAGACACTATAACTATAACAGTTGAATGTCAAAAAGTTGTGAAAGTGAAGAGGTACATGACTGGCAGTATTAAATAAACCTTTGCAATTTATAAGACCAGGTATACAACTTCACATATTGGAAGATTAAACTTTTATGCACTACGACTTAAGTGGGTAGTTCTACACCCACCTAGAGATGTCTGTTTATGTGTGTATTGTTCGAATTTTGAACTTTGTGTGGTAACTTTGAAGAACTTACTGGGGCACATGACATATGACACCTTGGTTGGGCGTGTGAAGTCATTAATAGTCTGACGTAAAGAGAGAACTTGTTTGTTTCAAGAACGTGGTGGTGGTGGTGGTTAGTGTTTAACGTCCCGTCGACAACGAGGTCATTAGAGACGGAGCGCAAGCTCGGGTTAGGGAAGGAGTGGGAAGGAAATCGGCCGTGCCCTTTCAAAGGAACCATCCCGGCATTTGCCTGAAACGATTTAGGGAAATCACGGAAAACCTAAATCAGGATGGCCGGAGACGGGATTGAACCGTCGTCCTCCCGAATGCGAGTCCAGTGTGCTAACCATCAAGAACGTGGTGACTACCCTGGAAAGGGAGAACTGTCTTTACAGATACTTGGCCTGGAAGATGTAGCAGATAACTCTGCAGAAATTACATATGTGACACGGGAAGAAAATAAACTAATTAAGAAAACTGTTGCCTTTGACAGTTTCATTGATGAGCTTGGTAAATGGCCAGTGAAAGCAGTAACACACCAGCATCTGAAGAAATTGCAAAAACAACACGTTGCAGAGGTGAAAGGGTGCTGGAGTCATATGAAGCAGATCAGTCTGCAGGATTCTTCAGTGTCCGGAACCGGCATGCGCAAGCACAATACAACACCGTTTTAAATCCCTAATCCACAAGCCGTATACCATCGCAAATAATGACGGTGTCAGGGTGCCCGTACGTGAACGGAAAGGAGCAACAATCATGTGTAACACACGACACCCTGTATGGAGTATGTGATGTGACAGCGACAGGGGTAAATCAACTTCAAAGGGAATTATGGTAGAAAAACAAACAGAGCTTTATTAAGAAGACCAAAGAGTTTAGAATATGAGCCATTTCAACAAGTAATTACACATGTGTTTAATTGTATGTAGTTATTTTGAGTGTATTATTACACATGTTTGTTTTTGAGGAACATTTATTTAGCTGCGAGTTGCCATGCTCTCTTTTTAAAAGGAAAATTCTGACTTTTTGTCTCTGGGCGCCATTTGTGACAGGGATGTGTGACTGTTGTGGGTGACTATTTGTTGTATGTGATACCGTTCCTCACAAGCGACTATTAATAAAACAGCGTACATATGGAGTATCGTCTCAGTTGTGTGACTGGATGCGTGATTTCCTTTTAGAGAGGTCACAGTTCGTAGTGATAGACGGTAAATCATCGAGTACAACAGAAATGATATCTGGCGTTCAGCAAGGTAGTGTCATTGGCGCTCTGCTGTTCCTGATTTATATAAATAGTCTAGATGATAATCTGAGCAGCCCCCTTAGATTGTTTGCAAATGACACTGTAATTTGTCGTCTAGTAAAATCATCAGACAATCAATTCCAGTTACAAAATGATCTTGAGAGAATTTCTGTATGGTGCGAAAAGTGGCAAGTAGCACTAAACAAAGAAAAGTGCGAGGTCATCCCCATGGGTACTAAAAGAAATCCGATAAGTTTTGGGTATACGATAAATCGCACTAATCTAAGGGCTATCAGTTCGACTAAATACCTTGGAATTACAATTACGAGCAACTTAAATTGGAAAGACCACATAGATAATATTCTGGGGAAGGAGGAACAAAGACTGCGCTTTGTTGGCAGAACACTTAGAAGATGCAACAAACCCACTAAACAGACCGCCTACATTACACTTGTCCGTCCTCTGCTTAAATATTGCTGCGCGGTATGGGATCCTTACCAAGTAGGATTGGCGGAGGAC
Source organism: Schistocerca serialis cubense (assembly GCF_023864345.2). Taxonomy (NCBI): domain Eukaryota; kingdom Metazoa; phylum Arthropoda; class Insecta; order Orthoptera; family Acrididae; genus Schistocerca; species Schistocerca serialis. Next base: position 220,966,693 of record NC_064646.1, on the reverse strand, counting down.
ATCGAAAAAGTGCAAAGAAGGGCAGCTCGTTTCGTGTCATCACGCAGTAGGGGTGAGAGTGTCACTGATATGGTACGCGAGTTGGGGTGGCAGTCACTGAAACAAACGCCGTTTTCTTTGCGGTGAGATAAATTTACGAAATTTCAAGCACCAACTTTCTCTTCCGAATGCGTATTTTGTTGACACCCACGTAGGGAGAAATTATCATCATGATAAAATAAGAGAAATTAGAGCTCTAACGGAAAGATTTAGGTGTTCCTTTTTCCCACGCCCAATTCGAGAGTGGAATGGTAGAGAAGTAGTGTGAAAATGGTTCGATGAACCCTCTGCCAGGCACTGAAGTGTGAGGTACAGAGGAGTAATGTAGATGTAGATGTACATGTACATGTACAGGCTGAAGAACTATGTTCAGTGCCTGACTGTGATTTTGCTGATAACTGGTCTGTAATTCTTCCGCAAGAAGTACAAGGGCATCATTGGAGTAATGACCAGGTTTCGATTTTTACAGGAGTGACGTATTTTCAAAACAAGATCACAAGAGGTTCAGTTATAAGTGATGACACAGGACGTGACTCAGTACATGCTTTGCTAGCAATGCGCAAAATTCTTCAACTGCAAACAGGGGCAGAGGAGACAATCATTATTTCTGGTGGTGCTCCTAGTCATTGTAAAAATCGTTACCAGCTGTTTGAATTGAGTAAGTCGCTTGTGAGAACTGACTGGGTATACAGTGCTACTGGTCACGGGAAGGGCATTTGTGATAGTGTCGGAGGCCTGCTGAAGCACCTTTCTACAAAACATAATCTTTCCAGACCAAATACAGCTGCGGTTCAGAATGCTGAGGATTTTACGAGAATCGTCAAATCTTACACACGCACAGCCTCATTCTTTTGTCCAAAGAGGAAATCGAAAAATTCCGTGATCAGAAAAAAAGAAGAATGGTCCAAACAAACTACTCCTGTGAAAGGAATTCAGATGACACATTTAGGACTCAAAGTGGTGAGCGAACTCATATTGCACGCACTTTAAAGAGCAAGAAAGAAGAAATTTCGTTCGTTCGGCCAACACCTCAGAAACGGCAGGATAATAGTCAGATTCACAACCTTAGAAGAGGTATGTTACAAGGTAGCAGAATTTCTTCGCCTAGTCTACTTTGTGGTTCTCAAATTTCGCTAAGTTTATCATTAATTTCATTTCCGCTACTCGTCGTTATTTTCCTCTTTGTCCGCTTTACTTTCAGTCCATAGTCTGTGGTTTTTACACTGTCCATTCCGTTGAATAGGTCTGAAGTACTTACTCACTTTCACTGAACATAGCAACAGCATCAGCCAATTTTATCATTGAAACCTTTCACCCTGAATTTTATTCCCACTCAATCGTAATCCCACTCATCTGAGAATGCTCTCTTCCCTTGTGCTAGTCAGCTTCTGATATCGCCCTTGCGTAGTTTGTCATGAGTTGTTTTGTTTTCAGGTTAGCAGAAGTTATACATTTTGTCCATTGCTTAGTCCCCACTTTTGATACCAAATTGTTGTTAACAATATTTCTACACCTACATGTTACTATCACGTTTCATTCACTTACTCTTCGTACATGCTCTGTGTTCAGTGACTGTTTGTTCCATCATTTGCCAAGAGTTTCCGTCTTGCTGTACTGGACAGGTTGGGAGCTCAGTCCGTACTGGGCTCGGAGAACACCACAGAAACTGGAGATTGAAGAAGAGAGATTCTTCTTTTGGCGAACAGAGCTGAAATGAAAACCTCAAGTAGGTAACAGATATAGATATCCAACACACACAGTGAAAGGGTGCAAATTTCACTTAAATAGAAACTTAAAAATTAAAAACAGACGTGTATATCCCCGGAATGGCCAGTGAATGAGCAGGCTCAAATTAATTATTGACCCCTTTTAGACAATATTACAATCTCTACATAGGAGAAGAGCCTAGGTTCCTCCGTTTATAGGTAATGACACAAATTCCCGTGCGCATACCTCTACTACAGTGGTTGTTATTCTTAGCTATTGCAAATGCTGTCCCAATGAACGTTGTAGCCTACCAATGTAAGTGTGTCAGAATTGTCAATAGAGATAATCCTCACAATTTAAGTCAAGAGTCGATAGATTGCGAAACTGACATGTTTGTCTTTGCTTCGTTTTCATCTTTAGGATCAGGCGTGTACAATGACATGGGCTTATAAACCGATATCTAGCTCAAACAATAATGTTTGTCAAACAAGGATAAGAAATTGTTTCGTTTAATTAATACAAACCAATAGTCCTGTGATTTTTCCTGAATTTTGCAGACGATAGAAATATCATTAGCGAATCTGAACATTCTTATTCTTTCGCGCTGAATTTTTATCCCTCATCTGAAACTATTTTATTTCCTTCAACGCTTCTTCGACATACAAGTTGAACTGTATAGGAGGGACACTGCATTCCTGTTAATTGCGCTTTTTAATATGAACATTTCTATTCGTCCTCCTATTTTCTATTTCAAACGTAATTTCCATAACTATTAATACATTTATCCTACTGTGACAAGATAGTGAATGCCTTCAGCGAGAACTGTTTGCAGTTGACTGCGGAACCGTGATTGTACCTAGGCTTGCCAAACTTCATCCGAAGTAAATCTACAGTCACAAATATCTTTCTTCTTTTTCAAAAATTTGGAAATCGCATGGAGAGGGATCGAATCTCTATGAACGATATGTAAGGACTTTCTAGCGAAATTTCTGCGGCGTAATAGAAACAACCTGTCAACAAACTGCCCGCCCACATGTTATCAAGGTAGAGTACTGTGTAGAAGTTTCTCTGGGAAGCCCTTACACATTTTCCTTACAGTCGCTATCCCTCCCCTCGCGATTTACATATTTTTGGAATTCCGAAGAAAGGCAATCATGGCCGTCGATTTTCTTCGGACGGAGAGGTTCAGACCAGGGTTCAATCACTGTTTCGTAGGCAACGGCAAACAAGCCATTGACCGTCGCGTCTCACAGTGGCATAAATACATTAACAGTTTTGGCGATTGCTTTTGAGATAATAAACAGTTTACTTTCTTATTTCCTATCTGTCTCCTTTTCATTAGATTGCTCCTTGTGCATGAATAGCCAAAGAAACTGTTACACCTGCCTAGTATCGTGTCGGGCCCAAACGGAGAAGTGCCGCAACACGACTTCGAATGGACTCGGCTAATGACGGAAGTAGTGCTGGAAGGAATTGACACCATGAATCCTGAAGGGCTGTCCAAAAATCCGTAAGAATTCGAGGGGATGGAGATCTCTTCTGAACAGCACGTTGCAAAACATCCCAGATATCCTCAATAATGTTCACATCTGGGGAGTTTGGTGGCCAGCGGAAGTGTTTAAGCTCAGAAGAGGGTTTCTGGAGCCACTCTGTAGCAATTCTGGATGTGTGGAATTTCCCAAGCCCGTCGGTAGGCACAAAGGACAAGAATGGAAGCAGGTGACCAAACAGGTTGCTTACATAATGTCACCTGTCAGAGTCGTATCTAGACTTATCAGGGGTCCCACACCACTCCAACGGCACACGCCCCACACCATTACAGAGCCTCCTGCTGCTTGAACAGTCCCCTGCCGACATGCAGGGTCCATGGACTGACGGAATTGTCTCCATACTTGTACACGTCCATCCGCTCGATACAATCTGGAACGAGACTCATCCTACCAGCCAACATATTTCCAGTCATCAGCAGTCCAGTGACGGTGTTGACGAGCCCGGCGAGGCGTAAAGCTTTGTGTCGTAGAGTCGTCAAGGTTGCATAAGTCAAATGTTCAAATGTGCGTGAATTTGGAAGGGACTAAACTGCTGAGGTCATCGGTCCCTAGACTTACACACTACTTGCACTGACTTATACTAACTTATGCTAAGAACAACACACACACGCATGCCCGAGGGATGATTCGTACCTCCAGCGGGAAGGGCCGCGCAATCAGTGACATGGCGCCTCTAACCGCGCGGCGTTACTCAAGTCCAACTTCTGCTCTGAAAGCCCATATCGATGACGTTTCGTTGAATGGTTTTCACGCTGACACTTTTTTTGTCACGTTTAACGATTCACTTCAGTCTTCGTTCGTCTCGTTATTTCTGGATCTTTTTCCGGCTGCAGCGATATCGGAGATTTGGTGTTTTACCGGGTTCCTGACATTCACGTCACACTTGTGAAATGGTCGCACGGGAAAACTCCCATTTCATCGCTACCTCAGGGATGCTGTGTCCCATCGCTCGTGCGCCGACTGTAACACCACATTCAAACTCACTTAAATCTTGGCAGCCTGCCATTGTAGCAGCAGTAACAGATCTAGCAACTGCACCTGACACTTGTTGTCTTACGAAGGCGTTGCCGAGCGCAGCGCTATGTTCTGATTGTTCGCATATCTCTGTGTTTGAAAACGCATGCCTATATCAGTTTCTTTGGTGCTTCGGTATATATTACCCATTTTTACTATAGCGATACTGAGTTTTCTGCGTATTTGATTTGATATACTGACCCGGAAAAGACTCGAGAAAGTACATTGGAGTAAAATGTTTCAAAGTTACTTGACTTTTTTTATGCCACTATAAACAGTTAAATGAAGTCTCTCCCAATGTATAAGTGATAATGGTGTCGTTATGAGCTGCCATACAGTTATCCAGGGTGGATCAAACAGCTGGACATCCTGGAGTGTCGAGGCAGTCAGACAGGAAGTAGCATCTGGGGCCCGTACGTAAGATTGCCGAAGCTTTGTGGGAACTGTGGAGGCTTTATGGCCGCCGCGTGTCTCGCCTCGCTGCTTATCTCTTACGGGCGCCGTTAAACTTCTTCGGTTTTATTTTTGGGTAACTGTCCATTTCTGTGCTCAAAATGTGTTTGCTAATAGCCAGCCGTATAAGGTATTTCGAGAGAAACAGCGACGAAATCTGCTCCGATCTCCCACGGTTCAGACTAGTCGGTAGTCGTCATAAGGGCCATTTCACGGCAAGTAGTTTTACGCTCTTGTGCTTCGCATATGTTCAATATGAGGTCGTATTTTATTACCCCCTGAGGCAACATAAATAATCGGGATGATCCGAGAATCGGGTCAAAGGAACACTCACAAAAAAATAAAACTTAGACTGCTGGTCAGCGAAACTGCAGCTTCCGTATAGACGGTAATTAACGAAACTTTAGATACTATACATATATAGTAGCGCAGGTAGAATAGATAATTAAATTTGTTGGTGATTTGGGTGTATACAGGTTTCGAAATTTTTACACAGAGACGCAGCATCAACTCTTCAAACCCATCTGGTCTTAGAGGCAAAACGAAACTGGATTACAACCGTGGGTACCTCATTCCATGCTGCTTTAAATCTTTGTCACAGTTCATCATACGTAGTGAAGCACGAGTGGTGCAGCAGCAGTCTCTTAGCACCCATGATACGATTCACATCTACAGAACGTTCTGCCCAGGACAATAGTCAAACACTCTCTATACCTACGTACGCCAGGACGGGACGGATAGCATGGATTCATGCGTTATGTTATTTAAAGGTAATGACACGAAGACCTAGGGGAACTGCTCATCCTAACATGGCAAAAATGTAACAGTTACTGTCCAAATTCCAAGTTATGCAAGCCATCACACAAGGTGCCGAGCCTATATGACGATGATGAATGCATTCTGGTAACATTCGTTCTCCTGTGAGGCTCCACACAAGGAATAAGTCCATCGTGATGTAACTGATAGAACCTAGACTCGGCTGAAAACACGATATGTCGCTATTCTTGCATCCAGTGTTGTCGTTGAGCGCTCCACTGTAGGCACCTTCTCTCTGCTGCCCCATCAAGGGAAGCTGCAATAATGTGCTGTGATGACTCTCAGAGATGTTCCATAAGTCGTCGCACTGGCTATATGGATATTTGTCTAGTTACAAAAAAGCGTATTTCCTGACACAAGTTATGTGATGATGCTGCATGATCCTACATGGTCAAACAAACAATAAGTTTTCCCTCTCGCGCGCTAGTCGCGTGGCACTATTCATATCCTCCTTGGTGTTATGTCCCTCCTAAACCAATTGATTCCACATTCGCATGTCAGTCGAGCGATCCCTACCAAAGCAAGCAGCTGCATAACTGAACGATAAATCCCACTCTTCATGAAGTTTCGCGAGTGCAGTCGATGACGTCGACTTCTTGCCACGATATTTTGGTTGACAACCATTTAACCATCTTCAGGTGAATCTTTTGCGCAGGAGGTTGCTAGTTCACATCGCTAACTTTATACAGAAAATTTGTGCGGAAACGCATGCGTAAAGACGACCGCTACATGGGCGACCTCTGACAAGTTACGCGCCCACTTCGAATATTGCTCCATCTATGGTGCGTAGGCTCATGCGTAGTGCTGATGCTACATGCGCGATCTCTGTCGGAATGCAGGCTCGCGGAGTTAAAATTCAGATGTGAAATTGACAAAATTAACTAACATTAGACGTGTCATTAGTCATAAAATGGTTTACTTGTGAAGAAATGAAAGAAATCATTGAATCCCACGCCTATTTCTATTGAAACTCGCCTTCGCTATTAATAAGATCTTCCGCCAAACGTTTTTCCACCGATTCCTCAATAATTGAATCCCAGAACGATATCGTCGAGGCCAAGATTTCCGTGGCAAAATAATCTAGGGAATCTCCTGTGGAGGTACAGTTTCGGCTTTGACTCTCTTACAGGTCTGCGAAAGGCATTTGTGGCGATCATGTTCATCGAACGTTTCACGCACTGTTAGCATTGCTGACCAATGTAGGCTTTGCCACACTGGCGAGGAATTCTGTATATTTCAGACCTCCGCAGTCCCAGATCGTCTTTTTTTTTAAACGAGAAGAGCATAAGTTTTTGTAGGCGTGCTGAAGGTTACATTGATATTATGTTTCCTTAAGTTTCTGCCTTATTTCGACAAAGTATTGCCGACGTATCGGAGGAACGTCCTAGACTCGAGCTGCTTATTCTCCTCTTGATTTTGTGGATGGTCAGATTTCTTCCCCCTTCAATCTGTGCTCGTCTGATGTAAAGAATATCCATTATCTTTGAACACAAATTGTAGGTATTCCAGCTCCTTTGCAAGGTTTTCTTCATCAGATACATGTGCCCGATGCACCATTTCGAAGAACGCCCATTTGTTTCTGATGGATGGTGACAGCTAGACGCCTGCAAATACAGGTCTGTATTGGTGGGCTTACGGTAAACGGAATGTCCCAATGATCCATCTACTTTCCAACTGACCAATAGATCCAGAAACGACAGACAGCCGCGCTTCTCCACTGCCATCGTAAACTTGATTTTCTCGTGAAGTGAATTCAAGTTCTGCAGAAAAAGTGACAGCTTTTCTTCACCATGGAGCCACACTATGGAACTATCATCTACATATAGCAAGAAGCCCTTTGGTTTACGTTCTGTCGAGTCAAGAGACCTTCCCTCAAAGTCCTCGTTAAAAATTTTTGGTACCAGAGGGAAGAAAGGACAACTCAATGGCAACACCGTCAATTTGCTCAGAATATTCACTGTAGAATAAGTAGCAGGCCCGCATTCTGACAAACAGCTTGCGTGCAGCATCACCATTATGCATGCGCCTCCGCGCCGTAGGTGGACCAATATTCGAATAGGCCACGAAACTCGACAGAGGTCGCTCATGTAACGTCTGCCTTTGCGCATGTGTCTTCGCACCAATGTTTGGCATTAAGTTAGCGATGTGAACTAGCAATTTCCCATGCAAACTACTCCGTTTAAGATGACTGAATGGTTTGGAACTTAGCAGTCATGGTGGTATATTGTAAAAGATATTATTCGATCCCACCTGGCTATCTCAGTAACTGGAAGGATTTTATTCTATTTTCAAAACCTCAACGTAAATGTGTTTGAATCGTATCGTTTGGATGCCACTGACCAGTTACTTGAGCCCAAACAGGCCGAACAGGCCATGAAGGCCAAACAGTACTGACCGGCCGCCGTGTCATCCTCAGCCTACAGGCGTCACTGGAAGCAGATATGGAGGGGCATGTAGTCAACACACCACTCTCCCGACAGTATGTCAGTTTACGAGACGCAAGCTCCTCAGTTTGCCTCACAAGGGCAGAGTGCACCCCGCTTGCCAACAGCGCTAGGCAGACCGGATGCTCACCCATCCAAGTGCTAGCCCAGCCCGACAGCTGATTTGATGGGAATCGGTGTTACCACTGCGGCAAGACCGTTGGCCCAAAGGTGCCAAGCTCTTCATTTACCAGGTCGGGAAGCATGCCAACGGCCATCTCTCGTTGTGAGACGCCGCGAGCGCCAAAAACCCCGATATTTAACCATCTCGTTGAAATGAACTCAAAAGATAGTGCTGCCAAGCCACTCTTATAGGTACACGTTATAACTATCCAAATTATTATTACATTGAAGTGGCCTGAGAAGTAGGGTTGGTTAGCCACGAATAAAAATAACATAACTACTGTGACCTTCAAATGTAATTGAGATGCGCTTTGTCCAATAGCTGGGGATTGATGGTTACAGTTACGTTTGGCACCTATTTTTTACGACGAGAGCACACGAAAGAGAGTGGTATCAATCGAACGTCTTCACTTACTCACCTTGTGTGAAACTTCCATCAGTCGTTTTAAATAGAATTCTCCTCACAGATCAGTTACTCACTGCGAAGAGAATCTTTACTCAGGTTAGCCATTCCTAGTACTCCAGAAGTCTATCTCAAGCACTTCGTTGTTTAACATACTTACAAAACGGAAAAATTATATGTTAAGAAACTTTCATCCGGATTAATCAATTTTAATCAATTTTGCACTGCCACGCAGGTCTTTCAGTAATGATTCTAAACTCTACTCTTGTTCATTTGCGCATAATATATTAGAATTAAGAATTGGGATTCAATATTTCCATCACGCGACCAGTCAGCCATCTGCGTAGTTAAATATTGAAGACACAACTCTCAGAAATCTCGCGAATCCCAAGCCATGCGCCAAAATCACTTACCCATCATGTTGTGACAGCATAATGACTTCAGAACGTGGTCCTGCCGTTGTTCTAATAATCGTCACAGTTGGAAATCATACATTTAACGTCACTTCCCACTCGTACACTTTACTGCGTGAAATACTTGCGGAATAACGTGTCGCTACTCAAATGCCATTTCGGACACTCTCAGTAGTGTCCGAAAAGCGGTAGTGCTCCGAAAGTAATGTATTACATCAGAAAATGAAAATTTCTGCCAAGTGTTTACCTGCGTGATGTCGCGTCTCCCCACCGCGCATCGTTTGATTTTATATGCAGTTTTTGTTTCATATCATTGTAATTAACTGTATATTGCTTCTTGTTGGGAGCACAAAAGATAGCATGCGATTTTCAGTATTAGTTTCTGTAGTTGAAAAACTTTAACTTTGTAAACCTCGACCTATTATGTGGGGATACGCACATCACTAAAAGATTTCCTTCAGTGTACTTGTGATCTTTAATTTGCAAACTGTTTTCACATAACCCTAATCTGGCCTGTTAGAAATGGAACACGGTGTCATTACTGTAACTAATTATGAAATTAAACATGCCCTTCTCTACTTTCCTCTCTGAAATGCACTGAAAATTACTCTTATTTACACGTACAGAAGTTACAGTATCCTATGTTCGCTAAACATAAAAAAATGGTTCAAATGGCTCTGAGCACTATGGGACTCAACTGCTGTGGTCATAAGTCCCCTAGAACTTAGAACTACTTAAACCTAACTAACACACAACACCCAGCCATCACGAGGCAGAGAAAATCACTGACCCCGCCGGGAATCGAACCCGGGAACCCGAGCGTGGGAAGCGAGAACGCTAAACATAAAAGCTGCAGTGGATTTTTTAACATATGAACACTATTGATTGCCACGACTAAAGCATGAAACAAAAAATGAAATTTTATTTTAATATTATTATTAGCCAGAACAGATTTCATCACAGCAGTCTTTGATATCACACAAGTAAAGTTTTACCACTCTGATTTACGTAAATTATTTAGGTCACTGAATATTGCAGTTGCTCATGTCCACCGGAAAATGACGTAATAAAATCCACAATACTCCTCTGAGGTGTTCGTGAAATTTAAAGAAATAATTATAATGTACCATTACCTGCCCGCTTATTTCGGGAAAACTGATTTCATTCAGTTATAATTTGAATTTGCCGCGGCAGCGGCTCCCGCGATTGCGGCGCAGCTCTGCTTCATGAAAACTTCTAAATATGCTGAAAACGGCTAAAAATGTGGAATGAAATACTGGACAAGGTAGCAATAAATGATTACAAGTATTTTTAACAATTTCTATATTCAAAAATCAACATAAATTCAAAGTACTCACCTTCTTTATACATCAGCCTCCAATGGCGTCTTTCTCGAACAAAGAACAAAAGAAGGTTAACCAAGCATTCAAGCAAGCGTCACAGGCTCTTACAACTTTAACGGCTACAAGAAGACAGAGAGTAACATTTAAACCTCCACTATTTGTTATCAGTTCAGTACGGTAATAAATCTCTTTGTTAATTTTTTCAATTATCATTGTCTGCTTCGATTTCCACACTTGCCGACCACAGACGTTATTTGCAAAATATGGACACCTAAATATTGCACAAACACAAAAATGAAAAATGATTATTTTCTTTTTTACATACTCTACATAACAGACAACCGTTCATACAGAAATGAAATGATACTAATACAGATAAATGTTTCTTTTTTTCACATGTATTACACCGATTTTGCAAGTGTCTTGCCAGGACACCTCAGAGTGACCTGCTTCTCAGGCTGCCCACTAGCGACTTAATTCTTCGAGCGCTCAAACACCTTAGCTGATGCCGCCTCCACTGAACGTATGCTTCCAAGCTCTAGAGTCGCAGTAGATGTATCTGCTTTTGAAAATGATTGGAAACATGAGAACTGAAACAGAGGAACCTCAACCATTAGGCATTGTCCTCTGTTACCTTATTTAGATCTTGGTTAAGAAGTCCTGGATTATTTTACGTGCTATATCTCGATCTACTGCATAGCACACGAATACGGGGATTCCCCTTCGGCATAGCCGTTCCGCTCACTTTTAACCCGACGGAGAGGTCTACCTACGCGAGGATCCTTTTAGAACAGTCGAGACGTTTTCTGTATTGTCACGCAAACGCCACGTCCGTATAACTCCCGACTACTTCACTCTCGCGTTCCCGCTGTAAGCAACTTACCGCCTTCCATAAGTAATGTTCAATGGTCCAACTGCATAGAGTCATTTCACATGCTCTCTGTTGCTTCAACTGGAATGCAACGTGAACGGTATTTCTCGCGTCGCCTCATGGGTGGCGTCAAATTCTTCTCTTTAAAGTTTGGTGAAGCATTTCGTTGTTAACATTATCAGATGTAGGTAACAAGAAAAATAGAGTAGCATACATTTATACATTACTACCAAACATAGTTATTACGTTACGGGTTATCAGTCGAAATATCGTGGCAAGAAGTCAACATCACCCGGCTACAATTCCGAAACTTTACGGAATAGTCTTTACGCCAGAAAAATTTTAAGAATCACAGATGTTACTCTTGATAAGCCAGGACCCTACCACTGCCGAATTCGAACTCGTGGTGATAGACGTTTCCGTTTCTTATGTGAGGTATATTACGATTCACACCAAACAATCAATATTCAAACTCACAGAAGACTGACCGCAGCTGACTGTAAGACCAGGCCCACGAAGCAGCAGGTGAGGACGCCACCCTTCAACATATGTAAACTGAAGGAGAGATAACTATAAGGTCTCGGTATGTATACTATTTTAATTTCAGTTGTCTGGACGAATGCTACTAACAAGGAGGCCACCTGGCAATCGTATTTTTGTAATTTTTTATACTTATGTTACGTTAAGTTCAGAACTCAGATATCAATTACCCGAAACACTTAGATGCAACAATCAAAAATTCCCCTGATAATCGACTTCGAAGATTCCCGAGGAACTTTAATTTATTACAGTTAAAATCGTTTCAAGGACGGACTGTGAGGCTGACTCGCAGTGTTGGTGCCTGGTAATGCGATAATCAATGGATCACTGGTTCGAATCTTACAAAGGCATTTTTTCTCGTTTTATTTTTTTCCGTTTTTGAGATAGAATACTTACATCATTTAAATATACATGTCAATATATACGGCAGTTAAACCATATCTAACCATAATTTTTACGAATAATTCGTATCTTCTTGTTTCTATTTATATAATGCACACCAAATTTCGGTGTTCGTAGGAAACATAAATTCTTGCTTATCGATATTGTATAAACAATTGTTTTTTTTTTAATTTAAGAAATCTTCTTTAATAATCTTTCATAAAATATAGATAAGAATTTACATTTGTAATTAGTGCAATATGTAATTAGAAACAAGGAGATGTGCATTTTTCTTAAAAAGCGATGATTAGATATGCGCTAATTGGCGTATATTCGATGAACTTTATATTTAAATGATGTACATATTCGAACTGAACTCGCCCAGCGAGCCAGGATGTGAATCGGACACACAATGAAGCTAGGGTCCCCTCCGCATATGCGAAATCCATCCGATTACAGCGTAATAGCCAACGATATTTCATTAATTGTGACTTTTTCATTGTGTTACATTTCTTCCTAAACTCTTTTAAACCTTTATAAAACTATATCTCGCTCAACAAACTAGGGAAATTCGAGCATGTAAAGAAAGGAGTAAAGGTTCTTGCCGTGTCCCACCCATGAATGGAACAGGATAAGGTAAAATGAGTTTGGAATGAGATGCAGGCTATGGTACATCCCGTTCGTTAGCTTGTAGAGTGAAGTTGTAGATGGTGAAATCAGACATAGTCTATCTGAATCCAAAATCCGCTTCGACTCCTCATGCGACTGTCTAATCTACCAACAGAATTCATTGCAGCAACACTCAGCGGCAGAGTCTGGAAAGTAGAAATAATGTCTGCTCATTGAAAGCTAAACGCCCTGCCCGTTATAAACTGTAATAATCTCGACGGAGACTGGTTACCGCGTCCCGAACCAGTCTCCCCGAAACCCCCCGCCTGTTAAAACAGAGTGCACGCCAACAAGGGCCCACGTGTCGGCGCTGGGCTACTGCAGAGCCGACAATTTACGGACGACAGCCGGACGCCGCCTCGGCCCTCACGAGAGTGTTAATAATAATTTGCCCCGCGTGGGTGGTCCCGGCGAGTTACGCGAGCACCTGCTGCCCCGGAATACGCGAGCGGCGCCAAGTGATATAGTTTTACGAGGCCGGCGAGGGGATCCGCGTTCATTAGGCCCGCTCTCGTTCCGAGCTCGTGTCCGCAGCGTACCTGTCGATGGGGGAAGCCGGGGCCCCTTGTAATTAACTCGGAAAAGCGACTCGGCGGCGCTTGAGATATAAGCCATAAAATTTTACTGCGGCCGCCTCCGCTGCGGCGGGAGCGCGGAAAAGTTGGGCAGCGGCGCTGGTTGCTGTACCCGGCCGTGCCGTCCAGCTGGCGCAATCACACCCGCCGTATCGCGGCGCAGACCTGGGGATCCGGTCGCAGCGGCAATAGGGTCTCAGCGCCGCCCGAGAAACACGGCGCGACCGCCGTGGGTCGCACGGCCGTCGGCGCCGGAATCCCGCCAACCAATCACCGGCGATCTTCCCCTGCTTCCGCGATTCGTCGTAAGCAGCTTAGACCGTAGATTAACAGAAACCGTGCACGTCCATATCTCTGTCGCGTTGGAATTTGAAACGTAACGGAGGCCAAAAGTCGAGTTTCTTTCAGGAGGCCCTGTCCGAAGAGGAGCCGACATATACACTTTTTCACGTTTACAGCGGAAATCAAGTACTGATTTTAACAATGGCCCGATTTGTTGTTTAGTATTTCACAGTCAACGTACTTCCCATTGAATTCAAAATAATACTGTGGCCGGCCGTGGTGGCCATCCGGTTCTAGGCGCGTCAGTCCGGAACCGCGCGACTGCTACGGTCGCAGGTTCGAATCCTGCCTCGGGCATGGATGTGTGTGATGTCCTTAGGTTAGTTAGGTTTAAGTAGTTTTAAGTTCTAGGGGCCTGATGACCTCAGATGTTAAGTCCCATAGTGCTCAGAGCCATTTGAACCATAATTCTGTGATAAAGCCGTTTTTAGGAGACCTATTACTTCGGAAGTTCCTGCAAAAGAAATTACCTTATCCTGTGATAAATTCTCCTTTATACTGACGAGCCAAAGAAACTCGTACACCTGCCTAATATCGTGCAGGGCATCCACGAGCATGCAGACGTGTCGCGACACGACGTGAGAGGAACTCGACTCATGTCTGAAGTATTGCTGGAGGGATTTGACACCATGAATCCGTCTCAGGGCTCTCCATAAATCTTTAAGTGTATGAGGTGGTGGATATCTCTTCTGAACAACACATTACAAGGCATCCCATATTTGCTCAATAATGTTCACGTCTGGGGAGCTTGATGGCCAGTGGAAGTGTTTAAATTCAGAAAAGTGTTCCTGAAGTCACTCTGTAGCAATTGTGGATGTGTGAGGTGTCACACTGACCTGCTGGAATTGCCCAAGTCCGTCAAAAAGCACAATGGACGTGAATGGACACAGTAGATCAGACGGGGTGCTTACGTACGTGTCACCTGTCAGAGTAGTATCTAGACGTATCAGGGGTGCCAAATCACTCCACCTGTGCACGCTCCGCACCATTACAGAGCCTCCACCAGTTTGAGCAGTCCCCTGCTGACATGCAGGCCAATGGAATCATGATTTTGTCTCCATACGCGTACACGTCCATCTGCTCGATACAATTGCGAACGGGACTCGCCCGACCAGGCAACAAGTTCCCAGTCATCAACAGTCCAGTGTCGGTGCTGACGGGCCCAGGCGAGGCGTAAAGCTTTGTGTCGTGCAGTCATCAAGGTTACACAAGTCCAACTTCGGCTCTGAAACCCCATATCGATGACGTTCTGTTCAATGGTTCGCACGATAGCACTTTTTGATGGCCTAGCATTGAAATCTGCAGCATTTTGCTAATTGCACTTCTGTCACGTTGAACGATTCACTTCAGTCGTCGTTGGTCCCGTTCTTGCAGGATCTTTTTCCTCCCACAGCAATGTCGGAGATCTGATGTTTTACCGAATTCCTGATATTCACGGTACACTCGTGAAATGGTCGCAGGGAAAATCCCCACATTATAGCTACCTAGGAGATGTTGTGACCCAACGCCCGACTCTAAGACCGCGTTCAAATTCACTTAAATCTTGAGACCGCCATTCTAGCAGTAGTAACAGTTCTAACAACAGCGACACACACTTGTTGTCTTATATAGGCCTATCTCCTAACATCTCCTTTTGCCCAGCATAGTGCAGCACCTCGCCGCGGCAGGGGCTCTACCTGTTGGTAGTCCCCAGCAGAAATATTGAGCCATGCTTCCTCTATAGCCGTGCATCATTGCGAAAGTGTTACAGTTGAAGGATCTTGTGCAGGAGCTGGCCTTCGATTATGTCCCATTAATGATCGATGGAATTCATGTAGGGTGATATGGGCGGTCAAATAATTCCCTCGAATCGTCCAGAATGTTCTTCAAACCAGTCACGAACAATAGAGAACCGGTGACATGGCGCTTACCATACATAAAACTTCCATAGTTTATTGCTGCAAACTGTCTCCAGGTAGGGGAACATAGCCATTTCCACTGAATGATAGTTTGGAACAGAGGATCCAGTCTATTCGTCATAAACCCAGCCCACACTATTGTGGAGTCACTAGTTGCACAGTGCTTTGTTGACAACTTGTATCCATGGCTTCTTGGAGGCTGCTCTACAATCGAACCCTACCATTAGCTCTTACAAATTGAAATCAGGACTCATTTGAGTAGGCCACGGTTTTCCTAACGATTTCCGAAATGGAATGTCCCTTGCGTCTAGTGTTCAGACTCGATACTACCGCCATCTGCAAACGTGTTTGACAGTATCCCATGACATTTGTCACCTCAGTACATTTTGGCTGCTGTGTGCGCCAGAGCAAGTTTCTGGTATCTGGTGGAAGGAGTGTCACTGTACATCCTGGAGATTGTGGGATGGACTTTTGAAAATCTCCTAAAATATTGTAGTTCGGTCCTACCAGATTGTCTTAAGGGGTACAGAGCTTCCCACGATGGCAACTGTCCTCCAAGTCCTGTTGTGAAAAAGCTTTTGAAAAGCTCTGAAGAGAAGCAGTACTTGGCAGAGGAATGCTGTTAGAAAGACTGGAAAATCTCCAAGGAAAATACCTACATTCTGCTGCGAAGGCTGACTGGCTCAAATGGTTGAATGCTCAAATTTTTTGTGGAGCGATTTGGTGCTTTCGAAGCCAGTTAGCAGCCACCAGGGGTCACGGGTGTGTGAAGTTAGTATTGGGTACTGGTGCATATGATGTGTGATACCAGAGATAAATACCACCCCTACGGGCGTCTCACAGTTGGCAACGGAAAAGCAGGTTTCTGATAGACGCCCATAGCGCACGCAAGGATCCGGCGGATCCAATGATGTGAGCCCACTGAGCCACGCCTCCAGTGGCTCCGACTACCAGCGCCCTCAGTCACCGCGATACAGGATGGCCTACAGCAACTGCATTGCAGTCTTCGACAGTTTCCAGTCTCAGTCAGCCTTCAACCTTCAACAGTTCACTCGTGCATTAGGAGTGGGAGTCACACACTGAACAACACTTGTTTGCTTCCTGAACAAGGTGGACTTTATTTTTGTTTTCTTTCTTTTCTGAAGTTTCTTCGCAACCCTTAGAGAATGCTACAAGTTACTTAAATCTTCTTGATCCGTGCGTGGCTGGCGCTGGTGCCATCTCTTATTTTACATCCTGTTTTTTTGGTGTTGCCACCTCGTTATGTTAGTTTATATTCCTGTTGTCTCTGAGTTGCTGCTTTGTCTGCCCGTCAGCGGCAGCAGCAGCGCCTATATATTAGCCCTCACGCATTATCTATGCTGCACTGCTATTACTTCCTGGTTGTCATCTGTCACGGTGTCACCTGGAACGTGCCAAGAGGGCAGTTAGGACCTGCCTGTCATGGAGTTGGAACGCTGCACCAGTTCACTCAGGTTGAAGCAGCAGTGAGGCCTGGATGTCCATGGCTTGCCCGACCGTTGCCGCCACGGATCACTTGAGCTGGGGACGGTCTTCGTGGATAGTCGGTCTGTCGTCCTACTGGATGACGTGAATTGGCTCGCCGATCGTTTGTGTGTTGGCTGTGCGTGTGTATCGACCCCCGATTGTCTTCGTGATTGCACAGCCACTGCCGAGTGTCATTCAAGTCTTCATGCAAGTATTTGTCAAACTGTGTGTGTAGTTGGTGTCATTTCCACTGACAACTTGTTTTAAATGTTGTCGGCGTACTGGCAGTGAGTCGGTCGATGGGAGCGGATCAGCAAGCAAGTCTCCACACGGCGCAGTCGGCCGGGCCCACTGGCAGTCTCTACACAGTGTCGGAGCGTGTGGGGGCTGTTCCGAGAGCTACGAGGTTCGTGGCTCACCGACCCAGGACATGAAAGTTGAGTGGTGATTTAACTACCGAATCCACGTCTGTTCACGTTGTCCCCTTGGCTGGTGGTTCGCTCTTGGCGGTATTCCTGGGAACAACAGGGATTGTTCGAGTTGGTGAAGATTTAACTGCCATGTGGTGGAATTAACTATATTTGTCGGTTGGAAATTCAAGTGCACCAGCGGAATTTTCTGCCTTGTGGCCGTTAGTGTTCCGGTTACCTGCTCTGGTCGCTGACGTAAATTCAGGCGGCGTCCTTTCCTCACCTGTTGTCGCTGTCCAACATGGTGTGTAGTTTTTGACAGCTTAATGTACTTTTGGTTGTGGGCGGCTACGTCTGTAACGTTTTGGCTTTGGAATTCTCGTATACTGGTCAGTGGTTAGCAAGTCGTCTTGTCGGTGGCACCATGACTGTCTCTTGATTGGGTTGCCGGCAGATCGAGCATAGTTGGACGGACTTCTTGTCTCACCTAAGCGAACGTTAAGATTTCAAGGGCAGACCGAGCCCCCTGGAAACTTCTGAGCGCCGTTTCCTCTACTGCCTTTCTTGTTCTCGTTTAATTGTGTATTTTTAATGGCTCATCGCCAATGGTTGGAATTTGTATGCTTGTAATTGTGTTTTTAAAATCAAAAGCCTTCAGCCGTTTGTAAAAGTAAGTTTTTCCAAACTGCGCAAGTCTTACATTGTCTGAAGATAAAGCTTGGGTCTTTTGCCTGTTGAAAATTTATTGTATTGTTTTAAAGGATAGGCCTTCAGCCGCGTTAAGTTTTAAGGATCCTACTTATCAAGTATTACATTCTTTCAAGATAAAGCTGTGGGCCTTCTGTCTGTTGAAAATTTATCGTAGCTGTATTTTTCTTAAAACGATAGGTCTTCAGACGCTTTAAAATTTTGGATTCTTACTTATCAAGTCTTACATCACTTGGGCTTAAATACTATTTAAGGTTAAAAGTTTTGGGCCCTCTGCCTTGGAAAATTGGTTGCAGATCTTTTTTTTTCTTTTTAACAAAGACTTTCAGCCGTTTTGAAGTAAGGTTTCCTATTGGCCATAAAGCTTGGGCCTTCTGCCTATTGAAAGGTTATTGTACTTATGTTGTTTTAAATTTATCGGCCTTCAGACGCTTTTAAAAAACTTAATCTATCTGACTAGTGAAGTGTTACATCGCTTGGCCTTAAATACTATTTAAGGTTAAAGAATAGAGCGTAATGTCTAAAAAAAATATTTATAGCAGTTGTATTTAATTCGTAGGCCTTCAGCCGTTTTAGAATTAAAGACGTTTTCTGTCGATAGTCAAGCTTAGAAGTTGCGCTGTAATGTTTGGACAACTACATAAGGTGTTATGTTTGGAGTGTAACTGACTTCTGTTTACTGTATTTATACGTTCGCTAATCATGTCTGCTCCCGTCCAGTTCCCTGCGACGATAGCTGTTGCGCCACCCTGTAGCCAATCTCTCTTTACCATTCTCTGTGAGTAGTATGCAGCATGATGTTTTAAACGTGTTGTGCATATCAGGTGTGGAGTGGTGAGTGATTCTCAGAGTTCAGTGAGCTAGTTCAACCAGCACGGAAAGCTCTGAAGCAGGTCGCAAGTGCGTCACCGTGCAAGGCGTGTAATTCTTCTTATTCTTCACAGCGACTGGTCGGTTTCGTGCATTTACACGTGGTCAACAGGAAGAGGCTTCATGCCAAAGCGTGGAACCATGAGATAGCTGTAGATGCCCGAAGAAAAATAATGATGGACTTAAAGAGGTTTAATTAAAGACAATGAATTGCGTTTTCTTCTTGGGAAACTAGAAGTGTTATTGTCCTTCGACCAATTAGCAGTGAACTATTAGTCTAATTAGTCATTGTGGATATGATCAGAGGAAGTAGCTAGTATCCAACTGAAGGCGGTTGATAAACTGTAAGGGATTCCAAAAATCGGATCTGCGAATCCTTTCGAAAGTACACTTGTGTGTAAAACTTAAGGACAAAAGTTGAAATGTGGCATCCATTCTGCAGGCCAGGCTCATCAAAAATTAGAATATGTTTATCGTTTTGACTCTGATAACAGGAAACAATGGATATGAAAGTATTAGTGATATTATACTTCAAGATGAGTCACAGTAGGGTGCACTGTGTAATTTTCATGTCTCTGTTTACTAATTTTTAATGGATTATCAATGTCGTTGGGGCATGTGCAGATGTGCAGCGCAATGGACGTGAGATAAGGCAACAGGAAACGCCTCGGCCAAGCATGTCAGTGATTCGTGGACAAGACCGCTGCCTGGGCTTCGTAAGATTCTTGGAAGTGAGGTTAGCCCGGAACCCAATTTAGCGCCCAGATCGGGAGTCGGAGGCGCCTTTGCGTGTTTTCTGGCTTATTTTGAACATAATCTGCCGATTGTAGAAAGCGTGGGCCAAAGGAAACAAACTCTTGCTTTTGTAACGATCCTCTCTGAATTTTTCGAACCCAGTCGTGAAGTTATGGACATTAGTGGAACAGCGAGCGATTGCCATAAGGATGTGTGACGTCACACACATTTACGGCAACCGCTCGCTCTGCTCTTTGGTAATAGGGGAGAGTCTTACACTATGTTATCAAAAGTACCCCGACACCTGGCTGAAAATAACTTACAAGTTCGTGGCGCCCTTCATCGGTAATGCTGGAATTCTATATGGTGTTGGCGCACCCTTAGCCTTGATGACAGCTTCCACTCTCGCAGACATACGTCAGTCAGGTGCTGGAAGGTTTCCTCGGGAATGGCAGCCGATTCTTCAAGGAGTGCTGCACTGAGAAGAGATATCTATGTCGGTCGGTGAGGCCTGGCACGAAGTCGGCGTTCCAAAACGTGCCAAAAGTGTTCTATTTGATTCAATTCAGGACTCTGTGTAGGCCCGTCCGTTACAGGGATGTTATTGTCGTGCAACCACTCCGCCACAGGCCGTGCGTTATGAACCGGTGCTCGTTCGTGTTGAAAGATGCAATCGCCATACCCGGATTGCTCTTCAACAGCGGGAAGCAAGAAGGCGCTTAAATCATCAGTGTAGGCCTGTGCTGTGATAGTGCCACGCAAAACAACAAGGGGTGTTAGCCCCCTTCATGAAAAACACGACCACACCATAACACCACCGCCTCCGATTTTTAGTGTTGGCACTACACACGCTGGCAGATGACGTTCATCGGGCATTCGCCATTCCCACACCCTGCCATCGGATCGCCACATTGTGTACCGTGATTCATCACTCGACACAACGTTTTTCCACTGTTCAGTCGTCCATTGTTTACGCTCTTTAAACCAAGCGAGGCGTCGTTTGTCATTTACCGGTGTGATGTGTGGCTTATGAGCAGCCGCTTGACCACGAAATCCATGTTTTCTCACCTCCCGCCTAACTGTCATAGTGCTTGCAGTGGATCTTGAAGCAGTTTAGAATTCCTTTGTGACGGTCTGGATAGATTTCTGCCTATTAGACATTACGGCCTCTTCAACTGTCGGCGACCTCTGTCAGTCAACAGATGAGGTCGGCCTGTAAGCTTTTGTGCTGTAAGTATCCCTTCACGTTTCCACTTGACTACCACATCGGAAATAGTGAACCTAGGGACGTTTAGTAGTGTGGAAATGTCGCGTACAGACGTGTGACACAAGTGATACGCAATCACTTGCCACGTTCGAAATCCATGAGTTCTGCGGAGCGCCCCGTTCTGGTCTCTCATGATGTTTAATGACTACTGAGGTCGATGATGAGGAGCACCTGGCAGCAGGTGGCAGCACAGTGCACCTAATATGAAAAACGCATGTTTTTGGGGGTTTCCGGATACTTTTGATCACGTAGTGTATCTCGTCAGTGGAGGCTTAAAAAGACGCACTGTTTTTGGCAGGAGTCTCTACTGGAGAGATTCTTCGTGACTGGACTGCAGTGGTTCGTAATTTTTCCTTGGCGACCGGTACCTATCGGCGGCAAGGAATTGACAGGGCGTAAGTGAACGCGACAAGAGACGTACAATCTGGCAGGATGTGCGAGTGTTCGGATTGAACGGTTCAAATGACTCAAATGGCTCTGAGCACTATGGGACTTAATATCTGAGGTCATCAGTCCCATAGAACTTAGAGCTACTTAAACGTAACTAACCTAAGGACATCACACACATCCATGCCCGAGACAGGATTCGAACCTGCGACCATAGCGGTCGCGCGGTTCCAGACTGAAGCGCCTAGAACCGCTCGGTTACATCGGCTGGTATGGAGTTCGGATTGAGTCGAGTTGGGACACGGATGTGTCCGCATCGAATTCGGGTTAGGACGCGTTGATGTCCTAATCGACTTGGAGTGGCACCGCGGTAGAGGCTGCCTCATCTAGGAGTCTCACATAGGTGCTGACGACTCCATGTTCACGAAGGGGCCAGCACATCTGCAGCGCACAGCTCGGCGGAGCACATTCGCACTTACAGTGAGCATAAATCGCAGAACCAGCGGAGTAGCTCAGTTTGATATTACACTTGTGGTGTAACGTTGCTTTCTATTTAACCTTCGTGCAAAACTGAATAGATATAACTGTCACAGGTTTTTTATTATTCATTTTATATGTTAATCCCGAGAAAGTATTAATGAATAAATGTATTGAATTCAATTATTTTTCTGTTCGGGTGCTTTTCCTTACTTTATGTTGTAGGCTTTTAATCTGTATCCTAGAAGACCTCTGCAATCAGCTCTAAATCGCAGCCAGCAAACTAGTCCCGTCAGATAGCATTAGGCAGAGTGAAATTTTGTGCAAAACTCCCCACTTTAAGAGCGATGCCTTGGCTCGTAATTTTCGCTTCATCCATGTACCTTTACGCACAAAAATTTAAAGTTTAGCTCTTAATGGGGTGACCTTCCCACAGTTAGCTTTGGAGGGTTAAGGGGAATTCTACACCGACGTATTTTGCAAAGAAACTGTCGTTGCCAAGTAACGCAACCCAATGGAACTTAGTATACACAGAGAAGGAACTGCTATAATACAGTTCAGCAAGAAACTGAAAGAAAGATGCAGTCAGACGTACAAAAATAACAATTTCATTTAAATACAGTAATTACAGGAAATCGCCGCGATTTGTGATGGTCCCATGGAAAATACAAACGCCGGGACATCTTAAATTCGCGTGTGATCTTCACGGTGGCAATGTATACTCCGGAACCTTCTCACATGCCGGCCACAAGGTAGTGCGTTCCATTCCTCCATCAGCGCTGTTGAATAATGTTGGATGGTCGCTGGCGTAGGTGAATGTGTTGCAGTACGTCTACCCACCAAATCACACACCACGGCCTCGACGGGATTTAAGTCGGTAGTACGGCCAGGCCAGTCCAGTTGCCAGAGATATTTTCTCGTTCCAAAAGCTTCTCTACGTGCTTTGTTCGATGCTGTCGCGCAGGGTCACCTGTAAAACTTAAGTAAGAGCCGAATTCATCACTGCAAAGACGCACTTAAAGAAGGAGGACAGCGTCACGATGACGATTATCGGTTAGTGCGCTGTGTTCAGAGATTTATAGCCCAACATGTCCATGCAGCGTTATGCTCTCCCACACGATAACACGTTGAGTGTCAAAACGGTCGTATCCGGCATTGTTTCAGGGCGCACTACATGTTCTCACATTCGTTAATGTGGGTGTGTCAGCATTGTCGAACATCATCGTTTTGGTAGCCCAGGTGTTATGGCGTGCAGTACTGACTTCCATACCCGACCGCCGAGGCCGAGCGGTTGTAGGCGCTTCAGTCTGGAACCGCGCAGCTTCTACAGTCGCAGGTTCGAATCCTACCTGGGGCATGGATGTGTGTGATGTCCTTAGGTTAGTTAAATCTAGGGGACTGATGACTTCAGATGTTAAGTCCCATAGTGCTCAGAGCCATTTGAACCATTTGAACTGACTTCCATATGTTTGAACAGTCTGCACTCACCGGTCAACGTTATTATGACACTGTACTCCTTCCAATATGCGTCTTTTTGGGGGTACATTTTGCCCTGGATTCACCTTTATGGATGACAGTGAGCGACCGCATCGAACAGCGCAGGTGGAGAAGCTCTTGGAACAGAGAATATTCGGTGAAATCAATCGCTTGCCCGTTCTCAGCGACTTAAGTTGCACGGTGCAAGTGTGGGGTGCCGTGGGAAGCAGTGTTTTAACAGGTCCACATGCACAATCGACCATCCTAGCAGTTATCAACCGCGCTGGAGGAGACATGGAGCACCCTACCAGAAGGACGCCTTACCAAACTTGTGGTTAGAATAAGATCACTTTGCAGACAATATTTTCCCATCCGTCGTGATTATGAACCATGGCCCGCGTTTTGTAATGTCAGAGTACCATCACGAATCGTGATGACTTCGTGTACTTAATGCCTTTGAATTGAATTCCCATTTTTGTTCGTCTCACTGCTTAATAATTGAGTTAAATTATGTGCTGTACAGCAGCAGTCATTCCGTGTACGGTCCAAGTTTCATCCCCCTGCAGTGACACGTCATGCAAAAGTCACTTCCTACGTTTTGCACACTGGTGTTATGTGAAATTACATATTCTTGTCTACGGCGTGACGAGGCATAAGGAAAGCACATGGTTACTGCCAGTAAACTTGAAATGTCCCCTTAGAAAAATTAATGAATTACTGTGCTGATAAACCTCTTACGCTATTTGTTTTTCAAACAGCTGAGCAAAACTGAACGTTCTCAGACATTACTCTCTTTACTTATTCTGATCAACACTAAACTCACACACAATATTTTTAGCGCAACGCAATCTGACTTTTAATAATCCCTACAAAAGAATGGCTCTGACTAACAATAACCTATACCTTTCACAAATCACTTACCTCACAAAAATCTTCGTTACTCGAACTACTGCGATACAGTGAGCGCCACTACTGCCAGCTAAATAAAAGATTCAAACTACTGAAGGCACTAACTACTGATAGGCATAGTTAGCAAATGAAAGATTTTGATAGAGAACAAACAATGTATTTACCTTAATAGTGTTCAAAAGTCATAATATACATAGCAGTTCATGACATCCTGTCTTACAAATGTACTGTCTCTGATGGACACTCGTCCAGATCATCCGCTCTCAAAATTCTGCCATCTCTCTCCCCACATCCACCACTGCTGGCGGCTCACCTCCAACTGCACAACGCTACGCGCTGTTAACAGCCAACTGCCCAAAACTACAATAGCCAACAACAATGCAAACCAGCCACAGACTGCACGCAGCACAGCCAGTGATTTTCATACAGAGCACTACGTGACGGTGGCGTTACCAATATAAGAACCTAAACAGCCTACTTACATAGCCCCCATGCTCCCCACAAAAAATTTTACAAATTGTTTTGGGCAGTGGCCAATACAGATTAGAAAAAAATTTTCATAATTACTATAACAAAGATATCAAATGCACACACTTATTGATACAATGTTGGTCAAAGGTAAAATTTTCTCACAGTCCATAAAGACAGTCCTGATCATTCATCATAGTAACATTGCAGTGTTTTTCTCAAAGTCTGAGTAGTAAAAGAAAATGCACACGGAAGTAGTGGATTTCCACGCAGTCTTGAAGAAGTAGTGTTGTCCTTCCAACGGAAAGACAGTGCTGACTCTTGACATGCACACAGGTAATGGGCCACAACAGAGCAAACCCACAGCAGAGTCAGTCGAAGTTTTGAAGAATATTGGTAGGTAGGTCATCACAGAGCAGACCACTGTAGTACTGTTAGAGATTACGGTATTGGTGGGCCACCAGAGGTGCAGACCCACTGAAGTCCTTGTAGAAATAATGGTATTGGTGAGTCATCAAAGATGTAGACCCACTGTAGTCCTTGTAGAGATGGCCAGCAGCCATCTGCTGTGACTGTGCAGGTGCACAATCACCATTGAAGAGTCTTGCAGACAATATAGCAAGTCCATAAACAACCACTTGTGTACTCACAAACTTTTTGGTGTGTTCTTAGAACCAGCAATGCTGTTAACCAGTCCTTACTGAATTATTAACACACATGCAAACACTAACAGTCCTTTTTTTTCACATATTGTGCATATACTATGACCAACAGAAATGTGTGCAGTGAAATGTGTGCTTACAAGTTACTTAATTTGATGAACTGGTGTCCATTACAATTTTATAACATGAGAATACAATTACAGAGATACAGAAAACATCATGAAACCATAATAATACAGATAACATTTGTAGTAATACAGGCTTTACAAAAAAATAGGAATAGACATATACATCAGTGTTACAAGAATTATGGCATAAGTAAATACATAAAAGGTCTGAATAACTTTCGAAACATTAACTTCACACGTGAGCATTAAAACAAAACCGAATAAATAATGTCTAAACATCTTTACAAAGTAAATAACATATTATTAATGCAAATTATATTTTAGGCTAACAGTATTTCTCATCATAGTGAATGTAGCTTAGTACTAGAAAAATTCTACAACATAAATCTTATTATCTAAACACATAAAGACAGGAAAAACACAAATACATGAGAGTACATAGCAGAATAACACAGGAGGAAAGGACAGGGCTTGTTTTCAGTGTAACATTTGTTACTGCAGTCCAACCCAAAACTTCATTCCATAGATCTTTCATCTTATTTCAACATTTGTTTCCACCCAAAAAATCATATCCAAGCATGCTTTCTGTATTTATATGTTCACATATTTCTTATGTCATTATTTATTTTCCATTATCTTACCTCATCATTTATTTCCAAGGAAATCCTACCTAAACCTGTTGTTCCTAAACCCAACTTTTTTGTTCATATCCTCTTTCAAAAATACTTTTTTGGCCAAACCATTTTCTTATAGCTTCTCAATTCATTTCTTCCAATTCATCACAACTCGTTCTCTTATATAGCCTACCCCATCTTAAGCTAACTTAAATCTACTGAGTTCAGATGCTAAACTAAGGGATGAGGCAATGCAGCAGCACAAAACAATTAATACAAACAGCAACGAAAAAAATGCAAATTGGCAAAGCTAGCAGGAGTAAATCTAAATTAGCAAAGCAAATGCAACATTACAACTAATATGAGCCAATGTGCAGCAACAAGAAAAATAAATCAGTAGTAAAACTGGCTTAACAGAGTAATACAAAGTGAAATTTAGTAGCACTTTGCCTGGCAAACAGCAGCAGCAAATGCAATAACTAATATCTAAACATGACAAAGCTCAAGCAGAAAAAATAGTACACTAAAGACAACAATTCAGATAAGGGAAATGTCTATTCACATCTTAATGTCTATGTAATTAAATGGTGCACCACAACTTATTCTACAAAAGATTACCAAGTACTTGAAAAGAAAATTGTGTATGCAGTTACTGTTATTAGTCCCTTCTTATTGTTCCATCCTTTCCAAGCGCTCCTTTTTCGAAGAATGTGAATCATAAAATTATTATTTAATAGATCTGTTGACAGAAAGTTTTCACATTAGCAAATGCATTTAATTTTATTTTATAAAACCAATGCTGTAACACAGCTGGAAACCAGATATCAAATGAAATAGGCAACTATGTAAAGTAAAGCATAAAAATATCATTCAATAGTCATGTGACATTTCATAAGTTGCTAGAAATTCTCTCAACTCTCGTAGAAAGACACTTTTCATAATGTGCAGATGTAAGAATATTTCCCATCAGTTTATAAGGATTTCAGTAAGTAGCACAAAGTATGCGCTCCACAATATAATCATATGCTTCCAAGTAATGAGCGTGTCTTATTTGCGATGCTTTCTACAAAGGAATGTCAATAGCGAGGTTAATCGTGTCTCTTTTTTCTCCACCTAATTGCTTTTTCTCCAGGCAGGTGGCACAGCTCGGCGTCCACGATGCATTACATGAAGGTCACTTAACTTTCTTACCGAAATATTTACGACACCAGTGACAGTCTCATATAAAAAAAATTTCACAGGTCGAAAATTTGCGTTACAAATGTGTAGAAACAAAATCCTAAAAATATAACAGTGTCCAAAAAATTTTCGTTGGCATTGTAATACATTACCGCATTTACACACAATTCATAACTCTTAAAGTACGATTCTTGGTTTCCAACATCCTTTTTCACAAATCAGCGTCCCTAACCACTACTCATTATTCCTTACCTTATTACACATATACGTATTCATCGACATTCTTCAATATTTCATCATTATAAATATGTAGCATAATCAAATTCCTCATGTAGCATTAGCTTATTGATCATAAACATACCTCAAGAGCATAATACATGTAGTCACCATAACAATAACATCATAGCACCTCAGTCAAATCTCAAAAATGTCGTAGATTTCTGCAATAATGTCGAAACCTAAAAAAATTCTCTGCTGATTTCAACAGTGTCATCTACCTCAAACATACTTTAAAAATCATGCTCCCTTACCAAATACGACATTCAAAGCTCTCATAGTATCACAATGGTTCCGAAAAAATATGAACAGTTCACACAGTGCAGACAAAATACAATTTCATAGGTGTGAAATTATCCAACTGTGTAACTGCATAAACATGTGTCACTGATATAGTAAAAAAAAATTTGTTTCTCTGTTAAATAATCAGATAGCTGTGTAATTCTGTGTTAGAGAAATATGGTACCGATGTGTAAAGTTGTATAAACAAATACCGTATTAGCTAGGGCTCCTTGTGCTAGCCAAACACATGGTACGCAAACTAAGGGTGTACCCCCCCTGATGATTAATGTAATTATACCCTCAGGTGTTACAGATTACAACAATGGAATGAAATGTATCACGGAAAACTTTCTTTGTAATTCAAAAATCTTTAAAAATAATTGTTTTAAGTACAAGATTAATCACTCAAATGCGTGTCCTGTAGCACTAAATTGTGCGTCATGTTGTAACATAATCTCTGTCATTACTTAAGGGTAAAAAATGTGCCAAGTGTCGTAATTATCGTCGTCCATAAGACAAGTTCTGTAGAAGTCAATGTACTTACCTCGTAATAAACAAAAATGGAATGCTATGAGTATAGATATCGTAGTTATTACGTATAGTACAGTGATCAAGAAAGTACTATACTGTAATGTATTGGTGTGCTACGAAAAAGGCTGTCTCATTGTAGCTATACGACAAAAGTTACTACTAAAACATGTTTTCCTTTCCAGAAAAATTCGGAAATACTGTGCAGAGATAAAATAGATACACCACAAAAGCAACAATGTAAATTGTGTCACACATAAGTAGCGTCGTGATATAATAGTGTAGCTGTCAAATAAACTTACCACTGTATCATCTGGTATCTCTCAGAAATTACTTTAAATCCGGAATGTATTTTCAAGTAAACCAAAATGTTGCATTAAAATCTCATTAGCAGCACCGGTATATGTTCTAAGTATGTGAGGCTTATAGTCGTTACGTAATCATGCAACTAACAAGCAAGAATGTACACACACAATAACACTGTGTCGTCTGTTCACTATAACAATGCACTCGTAAATACTGTCTAAATATGTTCCCTAGGTTCTAGACTGGATAGTTAACTTCAAAACATTGTGGCGTCTTAACAGTTTCTAAGTGTGACAAATTGTACTCGTAGCGTGAAGTGAAAAATTTTATGGCAAAGACTAAGTTAAAAAGCAGATTATCTTTCAATAAACGGTTTTACATGTGAAATAGCTAGGTTTTACATGTGAAATATGGTGTAAACCTTTACTCATACTTGTACACAGAGTTTCAACTTCAACGCAATTATCATGTGGCATACGTCGGATTCTGTAAGGTCCATTGTAAACCAGAAAGAATTTGTGACTCAAGTGTTTCTTCTTATGTGACAATCAGTGAGCTTTAACGAGAACTTTCTGACCAATATATAGTTTCTTTGCATTTGCTTTAGTGTGTAGTTTTCTCCTTTTGTCTGCAGCAGAATTTATATTATTAATAGCTAAATCAATTATGTCTTAGTGTCGAAGTTTACGTGTATTCGGAAAAGGTACAAGCTCTCTGATTCTGTTCAGTGGTTCTTCATTCTTCAATACAAGAATAGGTGGTAAAGCAGTGGAGTCATGAGGCATTTCATTCAGCACGTTTTGAAATAAGTGTAAATATCTGTCCCAATGCTGATGCTTTGTGTGACAACAAAGTCTGCAAAGCTTATTGATTTCTTTCATAATCCGTTCAGACAGGTTACAATGTGGTGAGTACAATGAAATAAAAACAGGTTTGATTTTATGGTTCCGAAGCATGTGTGACCAAACAGCAGACCTGAATTGTGGTCCGTTATCTGAAATGACTTTACTAACGTGTCTGACTTCACGTAAGAAATTTTTAACAAAGGCGTTGGATACAGACTATCCAGTGGGTTTACGTAACAGAGTGAAAGAAACAAATTTTGAAGTAAGTTCAACAGCGACTAGAACGTACGAAAATCCATTGGATGTTCTGACAAGGGGTCCCAAGAGATCAACAGCAGCAAATTCTTTTAATTTAGAAGGAATGAAAGGAAACAACAGAGCACGATGTGAAATAGTAGATGGTTTTGCCGTTTGACAAAGTTTACAAATAGACAAGACTCTTCGAATTCTCTTTTCCATATTGTTAAAATAACAAGTCGTTCGAAGAATATGACAATATTTTCGTGGACCAAAATGTGCTTAGCTGAAATGAATGTACCAAATGAGCTTATTAAATAAATCGTCTGGAATGCAAAGTACCCGTAGCTTGTCATCAACAGCGCAGCGTTTGAGGAGTATGTTGTTTCTAACCAGATAATAATGCCGAATCAGAACGTGTGTCTCTTCATGCCATTTACTTTTGATGTCTTTCCAAATCGGATCTTTATCTTGTTCATGAGCAATGTCCTTTAAAGATGTGGTGATGAAGTTTTCAGAAGCGACTTTCTGAATGTAAAGAATACTGAAATTTTTCTCGAGGTTGCCTTCTGTGTTACTTTTCTCAAGCCCAGCCGGTGTGCGTGACAGTGCGTCCGCAACAATGTTCTCCTTGCCGGGAATGTAGACTATTGTGAAGAGGAATTCTTGCAGAAACAATGCCAAACGTTTTAACCTGTCATGATTTAATTTTGAAGACATAAGAAATTGTAATGCCCGATGATCTCTGTACACTTTTACGTGTTTACCAGAAAGAAAGAAACGGAATTTGTTAAATGCCCAAACGATAGCTAAAGCTTCTAATTCAGTAATGGAATAATTTTTTTCAGATTTTGGTAGCACTCGGCTAGCAAAAGCAATGGTTTTCTGAACAGAAGTGTCATTTTCTATGGCTTCTTGAAATAAATGGGCACCAAGACCGACTTTAGAAGAATCTGGGCTAAGTCAGAAATCTTGTGACAGATCCTGATGAGCTAGTATTGGCGCGTTAAGTAGCAATTCTTTCAAAGAATTGAATTCCAACTGTGCTTGTTCGTCCCAGTTCCAAATAGTATTTTTTCCAGTGAGAGAACAAAGTTTTGGTGTCACTAGAATTTGCATATTCAGAAAACGACGGTAAAAATTTACGAGACCTAGAAAACTGCGGACTTCTTTTTTTGGGGATGGAACTGGAATGGCTCTGATTTGCTTCTAACTTTTCAGGATACGGCCGAATGCCTTCAGAAGAAATAATATGTCCTAAAAACCTCACCTTTGACCTACCGAATTCAGACTTTTCCAAGTTAATTGTAATTCCAGATTCTGCAAAAATACGTAACAAACTGTTGAGGATGCGATTATGTTGTTCCCATGAGGCTTCTGCTATTAGAATATCATCCACATATAAGGTGATGTCACGTTTTAAGAAATCTGGTAATATGGAATGTAGCCCGCGAATGAAAGCTGCCGAAGAAATGTTCAAACCAAAAGAAGTTTCCGAAATTGATAACAAACGCCGAAACAAAGGAAAGCTGTGTATTTTCTACATTCTGGATGAAGTTCGATCTGATAAAAGATGGATCTGAGATCAATGGAAGGCAACACTTTTACACCATTAAAATTTTGAAGAAGTTCATCCATCGTTTGCGGCCTGTTTGTTTCAGAAATGATGATAGTATTGACTTGTCTCGAATCTAAGACAAGTCTGATCGATCCATTTTTCTTCTCAACAACATGTAATGGATTGTTGTATGAGCTTACTGCAGGCTCAATAACGCACTCGTCAATCATAGATTGTATTTCTTTTCTAACACGGTCCCTATAATGTGCTGGAATTACGTATGGTCTAACACAAAATTTAGTATGCTCACGAACACGAAATTGGTATTGAAATCCCTTGATAGTTTCTGTTTTGTGAGTAAAAACTGTGGAATGTGCTTGTAAAAGCTCAAAAAGGTCCTGCCTATCAATGTCATTACAGTTCTCAATTGTTTGAATTTTATTCTGAATTAACTCATTAGTGACAAATACGCCGTCGATATCATTCCTGTCAGTACTTGCAGAGTGATTGTTAGTGTGAAGTTCCGTCGAAAATTCCGAACTGTTGTCTAACAGTAGGTAAAGCCGATTAATTTCCTCGTCATGGTTTGAGAGCCAATCTTCAAATTTCAAAGCAATTGACTTACCTTCTTTCTCTAAGCTTATTTCAGCATCGTGAAAGTTTAAAATTGCTTTGTATTCATTCAAAAAGTCTACTCCCAATATAATTTCCGTCAACAATAATGGAACAATAAGAAAGTTAATAGAGAAGCTGTGGCTTTGACAATAGAATTCTTTGTTGGTTTGTTGGCGTACATCTACACTTTTCCAAAAATTGCACCTTGTAATTTAATCTTACGTAAAGGAAGTGTGGGGCAATCGTTCGATTTGTTGCATTTGCTAAAAACTGTTTCATTAATTACTCAAATGGGACTGCCAGAGTCAAGTACCGCCTGTGAATCACAGGATATGCAGTGTTGTTATGTTTTACGTCGTGTTCGTGGAGTAAGATGTCCCTAATGTCTTCCATTTTTACATAATTACTAGCCACGGCAGCTACATCGTCAGCTTCGTAAGTACATATTGTGGCTGCCAACAGTGTGAGTCATTGCCTACTGTCTCTTTGTTGGCGCACAACGTTATTGGCATTAGGAGGCCTAACTTCTACAAATTCACCTTGTCGAGAGGGCCCTGCCCTGTTTGAATCCCACCAGTTCTAATGCAATTCAGGTCTGTCGTTAAATCATATCTTCTGTCGTCATGTCGGTAGATTCCATAGTTTCTTTCTTGTCGGTCACGTGGTGGAGAATTTCTTCCTGAATCGTAACTGCACGCTGGACCGTTGCGTCTGAAGTTATTCTGTCTCCCTTGATAATAATTATTTTGGTTCCCATATTGCCTGTTTCTCTGATTGTCTCTGTGATAGTCATTACTGCGGAGAGGTGATCTTTCCCTGTAATTATTACTACTCTGCCACCGGTTGTCATACGGGTGGTGTCTGTTTTGGTCACGATTTACGTTGTAAGAATAGCCTTGTCGTGTCCATTTATTATTTCTGTCATAGCGGAATTGTGACGGATGTGACCTGTAATTGTTGTGCTCCTGTTTTCGCGTTCCGCGATTGTCACTGTCATTTCCAATTCTTGTAACAGTCCCTGAAAAGCTTCAATGTCGTCTTTGCAACGTCCTGCTAAAATAATATGTCGTGAATGTTCAGGCAATTTGATTAAGCAAATGCGGATGAGTTCTGATGGGCTGTAAGGGTTTCACAGGTACTGATTCTTGTGCAACATGTCTTCAAAATATTTCACAAGACTGGAAAATTCAGATTGTTCGAAATGTTTCATCATTATGATGCTATGTTTTACTCGGTCTTGTGTAGCTTGAGACCAATATGCTGAGAGGAAGGCATGGTAAAATTCTCCTTCACTGTGGCAATCGTGAATGACCGATCGCATTCTTACAGCTGGTTCATTCTCTCAGTAGCCACACATAAATTCTAATATGTGCTCTAATGACCAGTTGGGAGGAAAACAATGAGATAATTGATGAAGCCACGCCTTAGATTAATGTCGTTGCCGGAATTCTTAAATGTTTTGAATTTACGTGTAGTAATAAACAGCTTATAGTCAAAATCATCATGTCCGCGAGTCGCATGTCGGTCATTGTTACGTCGTTTCGGCGGTTCCATCTCAAAATTCGGTGTACCTTGCCAATTTCTTTCATAATTTCCGAAGTGCCCTGTGTTATTATTTTGTGGCTGTTCTGTATTTCTATGTCCCTCTTCCCGTATTGGCGCGCGAGTGTCCTCTGAAATATGTAATTCTTGTATTACCTGTGTCAACTGATCTTGTACTTCCCGGATTTCTCTTTGGTGTTGCGTATTAATTTGATTCCGATTTTGTTTGAATTTCCTAATTTGTTCTTATGTTTCTGTGTCAGTCAAGGCTACAGGTCTTGTGTCATTCAGATCATCATCCACCTTTGTAGATAAGATAATGAACTGATCCGAAAGTTTGGTTACTTTCTCCGATAGTGAACTTATTTCCTCAGTGTGTTTTTCTGAACCAAGTTTCAGAGTGTCCATTCGTGTTGAAATCGTATCTACTGTGTCCTTTAAGTTTTCTTGAGTTTTTGCAAGTTGCGTAACCGAATCGGTAGATGCAACTGAGTCAATATTAGCGTGCAAGGTCTCATGATTTTCATGAACAATAGTTTGCAGTTCTTTTATGGCTGCTTCGTGATTCTGTAATGCATTTTCATGCCGCGAAAAAATAGGTTGGAAATGCTCACAAATTTGTGTTTTTACTTCATTACAGACTTTTTGACATTTCAATTCCATTTTATGTAACTCGGTAGTTAAATCTTCACGTGTTTGTTCAAGCGTGATGTGAAGATTGCATCTAGTTGTTGCTGTGTTTGTCTCTGGTGTTGTTCCATTGTGTCTAACTTTTGAAGATTTTGTTCCATTGTGTCTAACTTTTGAAGCTTTTGTCCCATTTGTTGTATTAATTGTAATAACAATGCACTGGTGTCTGAAACATGTTCCTCAGTGCTATTCGGCAATGCATTTGAACCGGCAATATTCGCATTTTGAAAAGCAGAAAATGTGTCTTGACTTATTTGAGAAAACGGCGAGGACGCAAAACCTGAATCTACACTATTGGCAAGATTGCGCCCTGTCATTTCGGAATCCTGAGGCGAGCTGTTGCCGATCGATCGATCGATAATGCTTCCCTGTTCACTATTTGTTTCACTGTCTATGCTATTATTTGCCGCCCGCTCCATTTCCCTATGCACAATTACCAAATTACTACTTTGAATGTCTGTTAATTCACTACACAGTGGTGCTGATAAGCTACGCTCGTCGTCACTATTATTTCTCAGTTTACTTTAGAGCCTAGTGTTACGTTTTTCACACGCCATTATTCTCACAATATTTCACACGATGACACAGAAAAGCACAATTTGAAGAGCAAAATAAGAAAACACATTAACATAGCACTGAAAATAATATACACTTAATTGCAAGCGCAGCTGCAAAATACTTGGTGCAAATCTACATGCATGCCACAACTGTTTTACTGTACAAGAATGAAAAACTACAACTACAAAGGAAATTCTCTCTATAATTCTTCTTCCGTATCCGGATGCACCAATTATATCTTCCCTTCCCAGTACTTAGCAACGTAGTTTGCTTTGTCATTGACTTTCAAAATATCATCTTTAGTGCATGTTATAGACAGATCTGGGCAAATCAATAGATGGTCCAAGTCCTGTATTGCTCCGCATTCACACCTATCGCTAACACTGTAACCCCATTTAAACAGGTTTGATTTGCACCCAGTTACTCCAGTGCACAGCCGGTTTAATGACCTCCAAGTTGTAAAAGGTAGCTGAAATCCTGCAGATCCCTCCTCAAGTAGTTCCATTGCGGAGTGTGGCACCATTTCTTCCCAAAGAGATAGCCGCCTTGCGACCGGCTTGGTGGCAAGCTCTTCAGTAGTTTCAATGAAACTCCTGCGGGATTTCAGCCGGACACGTTGCTTTCAGTGCTTATGCATTAGGTGTCGAGGATCATTCTTTGGTTTTGATCTTTCGATCTCGGCGGCTACTTGTGGGTGGTGCTATGCCTATGATGGGATAAATGATGTCTGTGGGAGTTGGTTTGAGGCATCCTGTGGCAATACGTACAGTTTCGTTTACGGCGACGTCAACTTGCTTAGTGTGAGCAGAGTTCCTCCAAACTGGCGCCGCATATTCCGCTGCTGAGATACTCAGCACCAGACCCGTGGTGCGCAAAACATGTGGTTGAGCTCCCCGCGATGAACCTGTTAGCTTCCGCAGTATGTTGTTCCTGGCGCAGACCTTTTTTTTAGTGTTGTGACAGTGCTGCTTAAAAGTAAGTGCTCTGTCCAGTGTTACTCCCAGGTATTTTGGGCTGTTTGTATGTTTCAGCTCTTCCCCTTGCCACATGACTCGGAGTTTCCGTTTGGCTTGTTTGTTCCTAAGATGGAAGGCGGATACTTGAGATTTACTAGGGTTTGGTTTGAAATTATTGCCGTCGTATTAGGTAGCAAGTTCTGTTAAGGCTCCTGTGAGATTCTCCTCCACTTGTTCAAAGGTTTTATCCTGAGTGGCCACTGCTGCATCATCAGCATATATGAACATTCGTGTCTGGTGGCTGATGGGAAGATCATTCGTATAGATGTTAAATAATATTGGAGCCAAGACACTACCCTGTGCAAGTCCATTTTTCTGTGTCCTCCATCGGCTGTTTTTAGATTGTAAGGTTACATAGTAGCGTCTGTTCTGTAGCATGCACTGCACAAACATAGAAAGGGTGTAGTCCTTAGTGACATTATACACTTTCTGGGTAAGCAACTTAGGTTAACTGTGTCATATGCAGCACTGAGATCCAGGAATGCGACCCCAGTTACTTCTCCTCTCTGATAGCCATCTTCGATGTACTGTGTGAGATTAAGGATTTGCCCACAGCATGATTTTCCTGGTCGAAATCCAGCTTGTTCGTTAATGAGGGCTTTGTCCACATAATCAGCTATGCGTTTGAGGATCATTCGCTCCAGCACTTTAAATAAATGACAAAGCAGTGAAACAGGCCGGAAATTTTTAGCTTCAGCTGGGTCTTTCCCTGGTTTTAATAACGCAATAACCCGAGCTTTCCTCCACAGTTTAGGAATTTGCATTGTTGTAACACAGTTATTCTTTAGCTCTAGGATCCATGCTTGTACTCCCAGTCCAAAATGTTTAATTTGCTCAGATCTCAGATCATCAAAGCCAGCGGTCTTATTGTTTTTCAAATAGTTGATGGCATCTTGTAGCTCTTGTATGGCTATTGTAGTGTTGGGCATCTTCTATAATTAAGTGCTAGCAATAAACAACAGCTACACTAATTACAGAAACTACAAGAAAAAATTCAGAAGATTCCAGTGAGGTATCCTGGCAGGGTCGCCATATGAAATGTCCCCTTAGAAAAATTAATGAATTACTGTGCTGATAAACCTCTTACGTTATTTGCTTTTCAAACATCTGAGCAAAACTGAATGTTTTCAGACATTACTCTCTTTACTTATTCAGATCAACACTAAACTGACACACAATATTTTTAGCGCAATGCAATCTAACTTTTAATAATCCCTACAAAAGAATGGCTCTGACTAACAATAACCTATACCTTTCACAAATCACTTACCTCACAAAAAACTTCGTTACTCGAACTACTGCAATACAGCGAGCGCCACTACTGCCAGCTAAATAAAAGATTCAAACTACTGAAGGCACTAACTACTGATAGGCATAGTTAGCAAATGAAAGATTTTGATAGAGAACAAACAATGTATTTACCTTAATAGTCTTCAAAAGTCATAATATATATAGCAGTTCATGACATCCAGTCTTACAAATGTACTGTCTCTGATGGACACACGTCCAGATCATCCGCTCTCAAAATTCCGCCATCTCTCTCCCCAAATCCACCACTGCTGGCGGCTCACCTCCAACTGCACAACGCTAGGGGTGTTAACAGCCAACTGCCCAACACTACAATAGCCAACAACAATGGAAACCAGCCACAGACTGCACGCAGCACAGCCAGTGACTTTCATACAGAGCGCTACGTGGCGGTGGCGTTACCAATATAAGAACCTAAACAGCCTACTTACAGATTGACAGGTCGTGTGGTGGAGACATCTTGCGTGGCTCCTTAAGGATGGTGTTGATTACTTGAGTTTCCAGCTGGGTGCCATGAATCTTGGACCTTTGCAGTGAAAGACGATGACTCTCAGACTTCACTGTTTACTCACTAAGAGCTATTTTTACTATGTGGATGAACAGTCTGATATACACAGGGCACAGTAAACATTACGAAACAGATTCTTCTTCCGCAGCACCAGCCGTCAGAGTCTTAGAAGAAGATTATTTTAGAATACTGTTCTAACATCCCCAACAGAACGCTTCAGATGCTGGATAAATTAGCATCTATTGACAGTTTTTATTAATAATCATTCACTCCGAAACAGCACAAGAAGTTTTACCTATGGAGATGACCTTGTGCTTATTTGCTGAGGTGGACCTTTCAAAGAGCTAGAAATCACCCTTGACGGCGCTCTAGACGAACTTGGTGCATATTAGAAGACTAACACCTGGAGCCAAATCCACTGAAAGCACAAATTTGTATTTCCACCTTAGGAACACAGCGACTCCAAGGAAACTACATGTCTCCTGGAATGGAACTTTTTTGGGACTTTCCTTCACTGCGAGCTAATTAGGTGGATCGTTTTCTCACTTTTAGGACACACTGATCCAACATCAAGAACAGTCGCGCGGCATTAGCCGAGCAGTCTAGGGCGCTGCAGTCATGGACTGTGCAGCTGATCCCGGAGGCCGGCCGGAGTGGCCATGCGGTTCTAGGCGCTGCAGTCTGGCACCGCGTGACCGCTACAGTCGCAGGTTCGAATCCTGCCTCGGGCATGGATGTGTGTGATGTCCTTAGGTTAGTTAGGTTTAAGTAGTTCTAAGTTCTAGGGGACTTATGACCACAGCAGTTAAGTCCCATAGTGCTCAGAGCCATTTTTTTGATCCTGGAGGAGGCTCTAGTCCTCCCTTGGGCATGGGTGTGTGTGTTTGTCCTTAGGATAATTTAGGTTAAGTAGTGTGTAAGCTTAGGGACTGATGACCTTAGCAGTTAAGTCCCATAAGATTTCACAAACATTTGAACATTAAGAATAAAGTCAGTGACGGATATTACATCCCTGAAGAAGTTAAGAGGTACAAATTGGTGGCAAAACCATACGCTCTTAGAATTACAGTATTATTTCTGTGCTACTCTGATGCATAACATGCATCCTGTGTGTGGCATAGGTCAGCCCATTCCAAGACACTGAAACCTACCTTGAAAGAAATGTTCATATTAAGCATAGTATGCCTAAACCCCAGCACTGTTGAAAAGATATAATGTCTTGCTGGCGTTGGACCTCCAAGAATTCGTCGATAGGTCGCTGCTAATCAAGAGCGACTGAAAGTTGAGAAGGTTGGAGTTCACCCACTGTTTGGCCAACAACAGTCACAATCTAGGCTGAAATAAGGGAAAAGTTTCCTCCCTGATGAAAGCCCTTGGAAGTCCCTCTAGATAAGGCAACACTTTTATTTCGGAAATCTAAGAACTGAGACTAAATCTGGATGGAACTGAGTGGACATCATCTAGTTGGGGACAATGAGTACTGGGTTGTTTGGAGGTCTCTTAACCGAATACGAACTGGTTTTGGCAGAGCTAACTCATCACTTACGTAATGGGGCTACACATCATAGAAGATATTGTGTCCTAAAAGAGCAACCAAAGACCTTACGTCGAGCGATAAAATTCGATGAGGTTAGCTGGTTGTGGGCCGCCTAATGATTCCCTGACCTTGGTTGAAAAGCAAGCTTTGATGGTGCGGACTGCAGAAGTCGGTAGGGCTACTCAACAAACACTGTATAAGTGTTTCACTAATCTCCATGTGAACAGGTCTCGGAAGACCCAATGAAAGTGATCGACCACTGTTTCATCCTCGGCCTTTTAAGGGTCACTAGATGCGGATAAGAAGGGGCGTGAGGTCGGCACACCGCTCTCTCTGTCGTTGTCAGTTTTCGTGACAGGAGGCACTATTTCTCAATCAAGTAGCTCCTCAATTTGCCTCATAAGGGCTGAGGCTCGCTTGCGAACAGCGCTCGGCAGACCGGGCGGTCATCCTTCCAAGTGCTAGCCAAGCCCGATAGCCCAACAGCGTTGTGACCACAGTGGCAAGGCCGTTGGCCGAATTGTTTAACTACAGATGTCAGATCATTGCTTGGAAATACCTCTGGCACACTTTTCCCACCTGCGGTGAACTAACTCAACATTGTCTAAGTCCGATATGCGCCCTACTTTGGCTAAGGCTGGAAAAATAAATTAAGTCCAGCCCAGACTGACGAGTGTTGTGGAGAAGGCGTTATCTGCTCGTTGCTCATACCGTTCTCTCTTCCTTAGTGCAGGCGGGTCCTATTTATAGGGCTCCACTTGCACACCAGCCTACTAGAAGGTTCTATGAAGCTGCTCTGGGTATGGCTGGTCACGCGGTTAGTGCGTGATGCCATCCATTTTTGACCTTTCTGGAATTTTCCTTCCTTACGACCTCTGTGCGGTACGACACGAAGGGCTAGTCACGGACGTTGCTGTTGCACGTCACATGAGTGCTACCGATATCAAATACTGGTTCTCCCCTTCGGTTGTTAGAACAGACGCTCTGCTGCCCCTTGGCTAGGAACGTCTTCCTAAACTGAATTAATGAACTTGTTGTAATACTTCTTACATTCACTACGGACAGCATGTGTGAGTGTGGCCAAGACCAAACAGTCAGTCATATGTTCCAGTGCTCTCTCTGTCCATTTTTATGCTCAGAAAAAGAATTTCTTGCATGCCATTTGCAATATCCAAGCCGTGACTCAGTTTTGAAGAAATGTTTTTTTTTGTTAACTTATTTTTGTGGAATCTACATACACATATCTGTGACTATTATGTAATGATGTATGTGTAGAGTGATTTAGTCTCCCTACTGAAAGGTTTTGTGTAACTCACAATGGTTCCGAAAACCACGTGCAATATTTTCGTATTCTTTCGCTCACTACATCAAACTATTATTCCTACAGAAGAAATGAACAAGACCTGTTTGTAGTAAATTTAATATAATTGAATTTTGTACTGTGATACGTTTTCGATGGAGGCCAAGGTTTCCGGTTATTGAAAGAAAAACGCGGTTGAATGTCACTTTTGTATGTTATGTGGTATCGATAGCTATGATGCCACAGCGTAGGTGCAAGCTAGTAGGTTGGCACTACCAGAGCGGACGATCTACACCGATTACAGCGCCATCTATCCGATGCTGTGCAGCTCGACGAGCGCCGCTCCGTTTTCTCCCCGTTTCATCAAGTGCAGACGGCTGGGAAACATCGTTTGCTATTGAAACTGTGTACTAGTTACTAAAGGTCTACGACATCGTATCTAGGTGCTCATCACCTGTTATGTAATATGTTTGCATATGTTTATACACTAGTAATGGTGCTTTAACTTTACTTGCAGTGCCGAAAGCTTTACCTCACCTGCTCCTGCTCGCTTACTGCATTTGCCCTATGTTACAGATTTCGGGAGCAAATCCACGCGCCGCCTTCCAGGCTGGATACAAAACATTCTTCTTGTATATTTCGAGAACAATAGCCTATAGTGTACCACAGTGCAAAATTTAGCTACATTGAATTTCCTATAAAAACCTACTGTTCATTTCTTCTGTAGGATTAATAGTTTGCGCTCAATAAGCGAGAGAATATGAAATTTTGGCGCTTGTTATTTGAAGGTGTTGCGGGTTGCTTAAGTCATATGTGTAGGAGCGACTGAATCATGACGTATGCTTCTAACATTTGTAAATAAAAGGGGAATAGAGAGAACCTGAACATACTGGTCTGAGAATTTTGCTGTAAGGCGCCGATTGTATCCGGTAGCTTCTTACAGAGTAATTATAGGATTATGCTTTTTTCTGCTGGTTACCTCAAATAGTTTTGTTACTTCACGACAGCGAAATGATCTGTAACAAGCAGCGACGAAAACACATAATACAAACTACAAAGCACTGCGACATCCCTCTAGTAAGAGCCCCGAGGAGATGGTCACTCCTACCAATTTCTGACGCAGCCGTCTGCCAAGAAGCTTTATGGAGTTTTGAAAATGACAAAGAAGTCGAAATCAGCATAGTCAGTTAACAAAACTTGCGTAAACACTGAATGAGACTTTTATAACCAAATTTGATAACATCACGGGCTATCTCCGCCAGCACCATGCAAAATATGCTCAGGTGCAAAAGCTGTGTAATGTGGTTCTCTTCGCTGTGAGAACAACTCAGCATAGTGTCGCCATATTGCTACTCATTCCACACAGTGAACCCATACACGGGGTAACAATGTGGGAATACCTATAACGAACTTCCACCACGGAATATTCCACCTTCCAGATACACCACTATTAAATTAAACACAACTGAAGATTTATATGTGAATGATCGATTTTGGGCCCTGAGCAGCGAATCCGAAGTTGGTCCGATATATTACACTCTAAAACACTTCTGTGCCACCCGCATTAATGAAAAAAATTAGTAAATGATCAAGTAATGGTATATTTTGTAATAAAAAATTATATTCAAGATATCTGTAGAGTTAATACAAAAGAAGAAGATTAATATAGGACATAAACATAAATTAACAACACTCGTAACACTGAAGCACCTGTCTAATGAAATAAAGTACGTACCCATGTACGGCTGTCAAAGTAGGCGAGTGGATGGAAAATTAACGCCTCCAACCGTAAATATGGATAACATGAACTGAGTGGATCTACTTCGGTGAACTGCAAAGCTGCAAGTTGCCACGATATGCATAAATGGAACAGTGGCTGCTGCTGCTGCAATGAGTGTGCCGCCGACAATGGAAATTCACCTTAAAGGTTCCTAATGCGCCGGAACTGCAAAATGCTCACCACACACCTGCGAGAGCACGCAGTGTTGCCAACAGTGTTTCTCTGCGTCGATTCGAATTGTGGAGCTCCGTCTTTTTCTTTCGTCACAGAATCCGCGACTGCGTCTGCAGACCAAAACCTGTTACCATGATACAACGCGGCACGCGGCCGAAGACCGTATCTTTACGTTCTGACTCAACTTGCGAGCAAAACCCCACTCGCCTCCTGGCCAAAGCTCGATTGTCTATGATTAAACTGGCTTCATGGGCAAAACTCAACTTTAAAAAAAAAAACCCTCACTTCATTACCATTTTCAAAAACAGTCCACTTGGAATAGGGTGTAGAAAAATTTCCGCTACCAGTCACAATAAAAGGTTATTTATTTGTCACAAGACCAGTTTCGGTCTTGCGCCCATCTTCAGGTGTTTATACATTGATGTACATGTTTATAAGCTGGAGATCACTGTATAAATACAAAAAAAAGTATTTGCTCGTGACTAAACAGATTCAAGTGGGAACAATTGTAAGTGGCATTGCAGCATTTGTCGAAAATATATCTGTACCTACATAAGGCTGAAGCAATCATGCATCAGCTTTATGTAAGTACAGATATATTTTCGACAAATGCTGCAATGCCACTTACAGTTGTTCCCGCTTTAATCAATTTAGTCACGAGCAAATACTTCTTTTTGCATTCATACAGTGATCTCCAGCTTATAAACATGTACATCAATGTATAAACACCTGAAGATGGGCGCAAGCCCGAAACCGGTCTTGTGACAAATAAATAACCTTTTATTGTGACTGGTAGCGGAAATTTTTCTACATCCTATAAAGGAACAGTCACGGAGTTCAACAGCTCCCACTATGGACAAAATTCACTCCACGTGGAATACTCATGAAAAAGCTAGAACCACAAATCGATATGTGGCAGCGCTTTTCTGCGCCAGTCACATAATTCTCCCCTCTCATAAAAGCCTTCCTCCATAAGTCAGGCAAATTCCTTTCCGCCATTCCCATCACTTCCTGAGACAGAGAACAGACTCCCTGATGTCACCGTCTTTATGGCCGCACGGGAAAGCGCTTGGCGTTGGTGACTACGTGGTTCATGAAACACGCAACTGATGTCTGGGCAACAGCATCCTAACATGCGGCCTAGTTCAGCCACCGAGGCAAAAAGTTTTCACGATTCGTACAGGTGCGGATCCCGCTGGAAGATCCACTGATAACATCGGGTGCATACTTGCAGAATCTGAAGAATGCACTCAGTCGCGATGAGTGGCCGCGCGGTTTGAGGCACCACGTCACGGAGCGGGCGGCCACTACCGACGGAGGTTCGAGTCCTCCATCGGGTAGGGGTCTGTGTGTTGCCGTTAGCGTAAGTTAGTTTAAGTAGTGTGTAAGTCTAGGTACCGATGACCTCAGCAGTTTG
Organism: Schistocerca serialis cubense; assembly: GCF_023864345.2. Classification (NCBI taxonomy): domain Eukaryota; kingdom Metazoa; phylum Arthropoda; class Insecta; order Orthoptera; family Acrididae; genus Schistocerca; species Schistocerca serialis. The sequence goes on along the minus strand of NC_064646.1, from coordinate 220,922,818 downwards.
GTCCCACAGGAATTCACACACGTTTAAACATTTGAAGAACGCACTCTCCTCGACAGGGGTCAATTATCAGGGCGACGGTCAGTCGCGACTTGAAAAAGATGTTGCAAAATACCCTCCCGCAAACCTCTGGGACAGTGTACTGTGACCCGCCTAGACCCCTTCTATCCACGATCCTCGGGGACCTCCTACTGTTCAGTCAATATTCGCAGCATACCTACCTCTGCGCGAAAGCTGCGACTACTTCCTCCAGAGAGGCCAGCGCAAGCGCCCCTTGCTTGTTCTCTAAACTGACACCAGTAACGCGGCCTTTTCGCCATCTATGCCTGGTGAGATTTCCTTCAAATGTTCAAATGTGTGTGAATTCCTAAGGGTCCAAAATGCTAAGGTCATCGGTCCCTACACTTACACCCTACTTTAACTTACGCTAAAGACAACACACACACCCATGCCCGAGGGAGAACTCGAACCTCCGGCGGGAGGGGCCGCGCAGTCCGTGGCACGGCGCCTCAAATCGGGCGGCCCCTCCGCGCGGAGAGATTCCCTTCACCCAGCTGCAACCGCAGCTACATAAAACCTTCTCGGTTTTCAGGCCGCGTCAATACGAATAAAATCCTTCAGTTTTCGACGGCCATCTCCGCCATCGTCGTCTGGTGTTCACTGACTGCCGGGGCTGCTACGGTTTCTCGCTTTTATAGGCATGATGAGATCATCAGCAGTAAATCAGATGGGTTCAATGTGGCGCGTGCGCCTAAGCCGACCCGTGCAGCTAACTGTTACCCGTGGCAGCAACGATGAAGGCAGGTTGCGCCAGGGGCAGGCGCCACGTTTCAACCTGCCGCTCCCGCATCGCGGATCTGTCTTTGCTTTCTTTCGATGTCCAGCGCCCGCCCCCATGCCCCGCTAAGTGTGTATCCTGGTCTCTGTTGAAACTTGTTGTTTAAACGAATTTCGGCCGCTACCTTTATAACGAAGTCCCAATATGTAGACGCATGAGCCAACACTTATGTATTTTCGAACTGTATTTTATGTCCGTTTTCTAGGTAATGCTCCGCTATGGCCCACTTGTCAAGCCACCTTTGTTTGAGCTTGTGCTCAGTACAACGCTTCGCAACCGTGCGAATTGTTTGTCCGATATACATGCTGCTACATTCACAGGGTACACCATACACACCGGACACTCGAAGAGCAATGTCGTCTTTAACAGGGCGCAACATATCTCGTGTCTTGAGGGCGGGCCGTAAAACTGGTCTTAGCCCATGTTTCTGCAGAAGACGTCCTAACTTACTGCTAGTTGCTCCACTGTATGGCAGGAATACAGTCCGTTTGGCCTCTTCTATTGATTCACCAGGTGTCTTTCGTCGGCGACCCTTGAAAGCGTTTGCGGCATCTCTTTTGCTGGATCCATTTTCCCCGAAAACACGTTTTACGTTCTGCAATTCAGACTGTAGATGGTCGTCGTCAGAGATAATCTTGGCTCTATGAACCAACGTGTTGACGATGGCTTTCTTGTGTGCAGGGTGGTGGAAACTATTGGCGCTCAAGTACCGATCAGTGTGTGTTGGTTTCCGGTACACTGAATGACCAAGCTGGCCTCCTGCCTTCCGCTCAACCAAAACATCCGAAAATGGCTGCTGATGATGTCATCATGTTTATAAAAGCGAGAAACCGTAGCAGCCCCGGCAGTCAGTGAATTCCTGACGACGATGGTAGAGATGGCCGTCGAAAGCTCGACGATTTTATTCGAATTGACGCGGCTTGAGAAGCGAGAACGGTTTATTCATGTACGCCGTCGCGATAGACTCAGAGGATGCAACCGCAGCTGTCCAACAAAGCGTTATACCAAATATAAACTGATTCAGGTCACCTCAAATTACTCCGTGCAATAAGGTATCAATAAAGTCAGAACTTAGCCACAGTCAACCCTCTTTGTTGAGCATTATATTGGTCACAGTGCCTTCCTAATTTGATTCAAGTCCCCCTAATTGTATACGTCCGCATAATCTGAATAATTAAGTGAAAGAAAGGCGAGCCCAAAAGATTTTCTACCTTTCAACATAGCGGCCAACTCATCATCAGCAAACGTATTCACGCTGCTGTCTAGTACCGTCAACCTACAACTAAAGTTGCCATAAAAATAGACCCGAAACAGAACCGAGCAGTACTGAATCCAATGTTATGGGCGAATCGATAAGTAGGCACTAATTTTGTCAACAGAAATTACGTGAGAGAATGATACAAGTTATTTTCAAACAGGACACACAGCTCGTACTGTCGGCATTTTCTCTGCTGTTAAATATTTTCAGTGCAGTAGAGATACGAAGACAAATGGGGGAAAGGAATTAAAAATATAAGATTACTTACATAAAAACACTCAAAAAATAGCCCTAAATTAATTCCGAAAGGTTTTCAGTTAAGTTCACCCCTTAAGAAACACACCATTCACCCTCGACCCAGCAAAATACATTCAAGTGTCAAAAGTGATGGGATACCCCCTAATGTCGTGTCAGAACTATTGCTCGGAGTAGTACAGCAACTCGATATGGCATGGACTAAACAAGTCACTGTTAAGTCCCCTGAGCCGTGTTGCCCCTATAGCCGTCCATAATTGCGAAAGTGTTGACGATGCAGGATTTTGTGCACGAACTGACCTCTCTATTATGCCTCAATAATTGTTCGATAGTATTCATGTCGGGCGATCTGGGTGGCCAAATTATTCACTAGAATTGTCCAGAATGTTCTTCAAACAAATTGCGACCAATTGTGGTCGTGATGCATGTCATAGTTTTCTGGGAACATGAGGTCGATGAGTGGGTGCAAATGATCTCCAAGCAGCCGCACATAATCATTTTCAGTTGATGATCGGTTCAGTTGGACCAGCGGACTCAGTCCATATTCCATGTAAAGACAGCCTAAATCATTATAGAGCCACCACCAGCTGGCACAATGCCGTGTTGACGACGTGGGTCGGTCGCTTTGTGAGGTTTGTGCCACACTCGAATCCTATCAGCGGCTCTCTCCAACTGAAATCGGGAGTCATCTGACCAGGCCACGGTTTACCTATAGTCTAGAGTCCAACCGATATGGTCACGAGCCCAGGAGAGGCGGTGCAGGCGATGTGCCGTCAGAAAAGGCATCCGCGTCGGTTGTTCGCTGCCACAGCCCATTATCGTCATGTTTCGCCGCAATATCCTAACGGATAAGTCCGTCAGACGTCCCATATTGATTTATTGGTTATTTCACGTAGTGTTGCTTGTCTGTTAGTACTGACGAATGTACACTGAAGCCGCTGCTCTCGGTCGTACAGTGAAGGCCGTCGGCCACTGAGTTGTCCGTGATGAGACATAATGCCTGAAACTTGGTACTCTCGGCACAGTTTTGAACCTCTGGATTTCGAAGTATTGAACTCTCTAACGATTTCCGAAATGAAATGTCACGTACGTCTAGCTCCAACTACCATTCTGAGTTCGAAGCCCGTTAATTCCTGTCGGGAAGGTATAAACTCGTTTAGGACGCCTTTCCATATAAATCACCTGAGTACAATCACAGATCCATCAATGCACTGCTCTTTTATACCTGGTGTACTCTATACTACCGCCATCTGTATATGTACATCTCGATATCCCATGTCTTTTGTCACCTCAGTGTAGAACTAAAGCTGCCAGAGAAAGAATTCTGATGCAGGCCGGAGCATTACTCGAGGGCAAATATTAAAATGGCCACTACTCTTTTCAACAGCAATTACTTGAGAGAATGGAGCAAGTTACTTTTCAGACAAAGCACGCAGTTCACACTGTCGACATTTGCATTGTGGCACCGATATTTTCAGTTCATTACAGATAAAAAAACGTAAATGCAATTACTCTGTGACGAGCCATCGGAGACCATCTGTTAATCATATCAAATTACTCAGAAAAGAGCCCTGACAAATCCCCAAAATAGTTCCAATTAAGTTCGGTTCTTCCCTTTACACACGGACTTCCAGTGTCGGCACATGTCAGGGCTTGCTAAGGTAGCCACTAGGTTCTCCTCCTGCAACATGAACTATCTCAGCTTTAGATGAAGTTTCTAACATCACCAAGAGAACGGTTTAGTTGCTGGGTAAAGTAGCATCTACTGACAACTTTTACTACCGTGAGTTCTTTTTGTCCGGTTCTGTCTCAAGGACTGTAACATTACTTCCTCGATCAACAAGTACACATTCTCGGAATAACAGTCATGAAGTGTATACGATCCATTTCTTACAGCTTCACAACTGCGGCCCATCTTATTTTCCTTCTCGTTTTTTCCTGGTGGATAGACGGACTTGTAAATAATTTAATCACACATGTCCCATCCGTCGGTGATTGCAAATCGTTTAACTGTTTGATACGTCGGCGGTTAACGAGGATACGTTCTGACCTGCGCAACACTAAATCATTCCCCTCGGCTAACAAGATACGAGACCAATTACATATGGAGCTATATAGCCTTGTAAATTTACGCCTGCTTGAAGCCTAACAGTTACTGTTGACCTGAATGTTAACTCCACCGCTGGGAAGAGCTGGAAGGTACTCAGGCTGTGGACTGGTGCGTATCGTAAGTCGTCCTGTGTGTGCAGAGGTTTACGGTGTTTCATAACCTACTACAGTGCCAGCAGTATGAGGACTGTAGTGAAAATAAAAAGTAGGATCTTTGTTTCTTGCTTTGTCTATTGATATTTGGTTCTTTTCTATGAGTCAGTGGCAAAGTGGCGTAAAAATACGAAACACTGACACCATACACACTTATAATTATGAAACTGAAATATTCTAAGTGCATAACACTATTGTACTGCTTTCGAATAAGTGTTAATAAGTTTGTATGAATGACAGTATTGTTCCTTCCACTGTATTTCTAACGTTTATCGGCTTCCGGACGGCGATATGTTAACTTCTGGTTCACCAAAGATGGATAGAGATAACGTACAGTGTAGGCTTTCGCGGCCGCTACTGATATCATTTAAAAACTCCGGGCTGATAGGCCGTGATCGATGCATAAAACTTTCCCCTAATGAACCACCTCTGACTCCAGGAGACATCTTCACAGGTAAAGCGGGTAACGAGGCACAATCAAGGAATCTTCCGAATGGAACAGAAATCGGCACTGTGACGCACGTGTAGAGATAAATAAATGATTACAATATCAAAAAAATTGGGTGATATATTCAAGAAAAAGAGCTTCACAAATCTAGCAGAACAATAATGTGTTGGTCCTCTTCTGACCCTTATGAAAATAGTTATTCGGCTTGTTATTGACTCACAGAGTTGATGGATGTTTGTTGGGCGTCCTCCTGAGGGATATCTTGCCAAGTTCTGTCCAATTGGTGCGTCAGATCGCTGGTTGGAGAGTCCAGCCTATAATGCTCCAAATGTTCTCAACTGGGCAGAAATCCGACGACTTCGCTGTCCATCTTCTGGTTTGGCAAGCATGAACACAAGCAGTTTGCCGGCGGGCGTTATCTTCCTGAAATTTACGGTCAGGATGGCTTGCCATGAATGGTAGTAAAACGGGATGTATAATATTGCCGACGTAGCGCTAAACTGTAAGGATGACGCGGTTGACAACTCAAGAGGTCCTGCTCTGAAATGAAATAGCACCCCAGACCACCACTCCTGGTGGAAATGGAAGTGAGAGTTTGGCGTCGTTGGCCGGGAGGCCCCCTGCGGGGCAGTTCCGGCCGTCTTGGTGCAGGTCTTATTACATTCGACGCCACATTGGGCGACCTGCGCTCCGGATGGGGATGAAGTGATGATGACGACAACACATCACCCACTCCCTGAGCGGAGAAAATCTCCGACCCAGCCAGGTATCGAACCCGGGCCCGTAGGACGGCAATCCGTCACACTGACCACTCAGCTATCAGGGCGGACACCATTCGTGGTAGTCGAGCCGTATGACCGGCGACAGTCAGGTTGATATCACACCGCCATCGAGGCAGGTCGCCTCAGAAAGCGTCTTTGCTGGTCATCGGCGATCAGTTCGAAGCAGGAGTCATCGCTAAATACAATTCTACTCCAGTCAACGAGATTTCAAGCCGAGTATGCCCGACACCATTGCAAACGAGCTTATTGGTGTACAGAGCTGAATGGCAGTCCACGGAAGGGGCGCCGTGAGCACAGCCCTCTTTCTATGAGTTCCTTATTAATGGTCCTTGTGGCCACTGAAGCGTCGGATGCAGAACGGATCGATGATAATGATGAATACAGGGTTCTGAGTGCCTCTGTGACGGTTGCTCGGTCCCCACGTTCTGTCGTCTCGCTAGGTCGACCGCTCCATTCTTGGTGTTGTGGTCGACGATGGTTCGCCCATTCCTGTCAACATCGTCGATTAGCAGCATCTCTCCTATACAAACGTCTGGCGATTCGCCGAGTACTCCAACCCGCATCTTTAAGCTCTATTTCTTGTCCTCGCTCAAATAATGACATATATTACACACTGATACTCATAAATTAAGGATATTTGCAGAATGTGGTGCCACACAACGTGGCACTACACAAAACAAATAGCATAGGCACATAGGAAACACATACGACACAGATCTGTAAGGCCACGGTACTGGTGATAAGATGAGAAAACCGTCCCGAAACACCACTGTTTCCTGAGCATGCACCCCGACACCAATATGGGATATGATCACCATGCACACGTACACAGGCCGCACAACGGGTTGGCATACTCTGGATCAGGTGGTCGAGCAGCTGCTGGGATACAGCCTCCCATTCTTGCACCAGTGCCTGTCGAAGCTCCTGAAGCGTCGTAGGGATTTGAAAACGAGCGGCTATACGTCGACAGAGAGGATCCCAGACGTTCTCGATGGTGTTTAGGTCTGACGAACAAGCAGGCCACACCCTTCGCCTGAGTGCATTCTTCAGATTCTACAAGTATGCACCCGATGTTATCAGTGGATCTTCCAGCGGGAACCGCACCTGTACGGATCGTGAAAACATTTTGCCTCGGTGGCTGAACTAGGCCGCATGTTAGGATGCTGTTGCCCAGACAGCAGTTGCGTTTTTCATGAACCACGTAGTCACCAACGCCAAGCGCTTTCCCGCGCGGCCATAAAGACGGTGACATCAGGGAGTCTGTTCTCTGTCTCAGGAAATGATGGGAATGGCGGAAAGGAATTTGCCTGACTTATGGAGGAAGGCTTTTATGAGAGGGGAGAATTATGTGACTGGCGCAGAAAAGCGCTGCCACACTTCGATTTGTGGTTCTAGTTTTTTCATGAGTATTCCACGTGGAGTGAATTTTGTCCATAGTGGAAGCTGTTGAACTCCGTGACTGTTCCTTTATAGGATGTAGAAAAATTTCCGCTACCAGTCATAATAAAAGGTTATTTATTTGTCAGAAGACCGGTTTCGGTCTTGCGCCCATCTTCAGGTGTTTATACATTGATGTACATATTTATAAGCTGGAGATCACTGTATAAATACAAAAAGAAGTATTTGCTCGTGACTAAACAGATTAAAGTTGGAACAACTGTAAATGGCATTGCAGCATTTGTCGAAAATATATCTGTACTTACATAAAGCTGATGCATGATTGCTTATTGAGCGTAAACTATAAATTTCAATGTCCAGATACATCAGGAGGAAGGTGGAACCCAATGCACCCCTAAAAAGGCGGACATACTGGTGCAAAATGACGTCCCGATACACCTGACCTGTTACAGTTCCTCTGTCAAAGACATGCAGGGGTGTATGTGCACCAGTCATAATCCCACCCCACAACCTGAAACCACGACCTCCATACAGGTCCCTTTCAAGGACATTAAGGGGATGGTATCTGGTTTCTGATTCACGCCAGATGAAAACCCGGTGAGAATCACTGTTCAGACTATACCTGGACTCGTCTGTGAACATAACCTGGGACCAGTGTTCCAATGGCCATGTACTGTGATCTTGACACCAGGCTTTACGGACTCTCCCGTGACCAGAGGCAGTAGAATGCACCTTGCAGGTCTCTGGGTGAATAAACCATGTCTGTTCAGTCGTCTGGAGACTGTGTGTCTGGAGACAACTGTTCCAGTGGCTGCAGTAAGGTCCCGAGCAAGGCTACCTGCAATAACCCGTGGCCGTCTGCGGCCACTGATGGTGAGATATCGGTCTTCTTCTGGTCTTGTACACTGTGGACGTCCTGTACTGTAGCGACTGGACACGTTTCCTGTCTGCTGGAATCGTTGCCATAATCTTGAGATCACATTTTTGTGGCACACTTACGGCCCGTGCTACGACCTCTGTGTTTTACCAGCCCCAGTCGCCCTAGAATTCTACCACTCATAACATCATCAAGATGTGTTCTTTAAGCCATTTTCAACTCACGGTCACCATTAGCACGTCTGGAAACGTCTGCACACTTACTCACTGCACCGCACCCCGTCGTGCACCAACACACATCTGTGTATGTGGACTGCTGCCAGCACCATCGTGTGACGATCGCAGGTCAAATGCACTGCATGGTTATACCACAAGGTGATTTAAACCCGCAAACCTCCCACCAGAGCGTTGTTTCACCATGTATCAGCATTATCCTTAATTTATGAGCATGAGTGTATATTGTTCACGCATCTGTTCTCGAGGCATATTTAATGTCCAACTGTAATATCTCTTTATATTCGATGAATTATTCTGATACAATTCTACTCTTGAATGACGTTTACTATCTTCATACTTGCAGAATCCATGTGCATAGTAGTTTCATACAATAGCTATGCCATGAGCGCATAATTATTCTTCGTAGTATTCTCTCTGGTGGTTGTTAAAAAAAGCTTCCGAGATTATCTTCGTGCGGATTAGCCTGAGCATTGTTTGAAGAATTGTAATCTGAATATTGAGATCTACGACAAAAGATAACGCATACGAAATTGTACGATTAAAAAGGAAATATATATATATTGCTCCTTCATACAAAAGGTGTGTAACAATTTACATTATTTGACATTTGAGAATTAATGATATTCATCGATATATTGCGTAGTTGTTAATCAGAAGGGAACTTCCGAGAGACTGGATACGAACCTGCATTTAATAATCCAAGAGCTCCATTACTTCTTCGGAAGGTTAAACTTCATCAAAGCCAAATATCCGCTTGATCTGAGGTTTCCCGACTGATTATACAAACGCTCCCAAAAATACGAGGCATTCTATTCGTACAGATTAGCAGACTGCCGCAAAGCACGAGCCTGCAGAGAAAAAGAATCATCGCCTGATTTCATCCTAACAAGTAAAATTTCTGAATAATTTTGAGTGACTGAGTTATGACTGTGTTTCCTATTATGAATGATTGATTGCTCGAACGAATTGAGAACTACATAATTACATAGATAGGAGGAAAAATTACTGTGGCGCCAGTGTGACAGTACTCTCTCGAATTGTTATATAATATATGTATTTTTTGTTTCATGAAAACCAACGAGAACGAGAGGTAACTAATCTGAAGTGAGATTCGGTGCCCATAGTAAAAGATTGCTGATACCAAGAAACGATTTCAACTATTGGACAAGACCCATACTCCAGAGAAAGGCCAAATACACTCCTGGAAATTGAAATAAGAACACCGTGAATTCATTGTCCCAGGAAGGGGAAACTTTATTGACACATTCCTGGGGTCAGATACGTCACATGATCACACTGACAGAACCACAGGCACATAGACACAGGCAACAGAGCATGCACAATGTCGGCACTAGTACAGTGTATATCCACCTTTCGCAGCAATGCAGGCTGCTATTCTCCCATGGAGACGATCGTAGAGATGCTGGATGTAGTCCTGTGGAAAGGCTTGCCATGCCATTTCCACCTGGCGCCTCAGTTGGACCAGCGTTCGTGCTGGACGTGCAGACCGCGTGAGACGACGCTTCATCCAGTCCCAAACATGCTCAATGGGGGACAGATCCGGAGATCTTGCTGGCCAGGGTAGTTGACTTACACCTTCTAGAGCAAGTTGGGTGGCACAGGATACATGCGGACGTGCATTGTCCTGTTGGAACAGCAAGTTCCCTTGCCGGTCTAGGAATGGTAGAACGACGGGTTCGATGACGGTTTGGATGTACCGTGCACTATTCAGTGTCCCCTCGACGATCACCAGTGGTGTACGGCCAGTGTAGGAGATCGCTCCCCACACCATGATGCCGGGTGTTGGCCCTGTGTGCCTCGGTCGTATGCAGTCCTGATTGTGGCGCTCACCTGCACGGCGCCAAACACGCATACGACCATCATTGGCACCAAGGCAGAAGCGACTCTCATCGCTGAAGACGACACGTCTCCATTCGTCCCTCCATTCACGCCTGTCGCGACACCACTGGAGGCGGGCTGCACGATGTTGGGGCGTGAGCGGAAGACGGCCTAACGGTGTGCGGGACCGTAGCCCAGCTTCATGGAGACGGTTGCGAATGGTCCTCGCCGATACCCCAGGAGCAATAGTGTCCCTAATTTGCTGGGAAGTGGCGGTGCGGTCCCCTACGGCACTGCGTAGGATCCTACGGTCTTGGCGTGCATCCGTGCGTCGCTGCGGTCCGGTCCCAGGTCGACGGGCACGTGCACCTTCCGCCGACCACTGGCGACAACATCGATGTACTGTGGAGACCTCACGCCCCACGTGTTGACCAATTCGGCGGTACGTCCACCCGGCCTCCCGCATGCCCACTATACGCCCTCGCTCAAAGTCCGTCAACTGCACATACGGTTCACGTCCACGCTGTCGCGGCATGCTACCAGTGTTAAAGACTGCGATGGAGCTCCGTATGCCACGGCAAACTGGCTGACACTGACGGCGGCGGTGCACAAATGCTGCGCAGCTAGCGCCATTCGACGGCCAACATCGCGGTTCCTGGTGTGTCCGCTGTGCCGTGCGTGTGATCATTGCTTGTACAGCCCTCTCGCAGTGTCCGGAGCAAGTATGGTGGGTCTGACACACCGGTGTCAATGTGTTCTTTTTTCCATTTCCAGGAGTGTAATTCCAATTTTTACATTTTGTAGCTAAAATAGTTTGAAATTAATTTAGAAAGAACTTTTTTCCAGATAGCAGTTAGATTGCAGAACTGTATATTGTGTGATTTTCGTATCTGGACACTGAACTTTATACCATCTGTGAAGTAATTTAAAAGTTAAGTGTGTCTACGACAGTATATTTGAAAATGTATTTAGTGACTAGAACCGGATATTGACAGTTATTTAATGGTATTGACTAGAGCGGCATTTAAAATGTCATTGAATCAGCAACGAGACGTGCAACAGCCTTCAGCTGTTTGCGCAGAAGCAGAGGCCACGGATAGCAATTGTGAGACTGTTGTGGCTAGCGGTAGCAATATAAATAATCCCACTGGTTCAGAAAACATTCATACAACAGTTGATCAGAATGTTGTCGACCCATTAGTTGTTATTATGCAACAGTTGTCTCTATTAGCCGAAGGCCAAGCGGAGGTAAAACGAGACTTATCCGTTATACAATCTGAAGTAAAACGAGACTTATCAGCCATACAAAATGAACTCCAAAATCAATTAGCCGAAAATCAAACAGAATTACAAAATCAATTAATAGCAAACTTTACCGAATTATATCAGAGATTAAATACCCAGACACAGGAAATAAAAGAACAGGCAGAAAGGACCGTACAGAATGTTATTGCTCAAATAGGGCTGGTCCGCCAACAATGCCAAGAAAACAATAGTAAATTAAAAGTGGAACTAACCGAATATGTATCCGTCAAAATTGACACGATACAGAAACAAGTAGAACTGTTTCCTCAAATAATACAAGCTCAAGAGGACATACAGTGTTCCGTAGCTATGATACCAGAAATTATAGAATCCCAAGATAATCTAAAGAAGCAATTTGACGAAGTGAAGGAAAACCAGACGACAGTGGAACATAGAATGAATGTACTTGCGGGAAAGTTTTCAGAAATGACATTAGAGTGGCAAAATTTTCCTTAGGAAACGATAGAAGAAACTGTGAAAGTAGCTTTACAGTCAATTTCAGAGAGTTCCGAAGAGAATTTTTTCAACAATGGGTTAAAGGAAGTTCGTGAACAACTTGGCGAAGAATTCTCGCGTTGGAAAGAAAATATCGAAAGATCTCTAAATCTCTCGCAGGAGGATTTAGAAACAACGAGAAATAGGAAACAAAATTCTCGACCTGCGAGTGACATTCCGTCCACGTCAAGATCCGATGTAGACAGAACTGGAATGTCACAAGTTAGATTCGATATAACGGATAGCCACAGGGAAGAGCACGAACAGGATGATTTTTGGAATCGTAGTACCGTCGAGGAAAAGATGATTAAACAGAGACAATTTCAAATCTTTAACCCTGACAAAAGGAATGTTCATCCTGTAGTCTTTATTCGAAGTTTCAGAGGTCTATTTCCACGATCTTGGACAGAATGGCAAAAGATTAGTTTTTTATCTGGATATATACAAGGATTAGGAGCATTGTGGGCATCCGAACAAGCATCTTCTTGTAAATGTTATAAAGAATTTGAGCAGGCTTTTCTAGCAAAATATTGGTCTGCTGGAATACAAGAAAGACTTAGACAGGAAGTACTATATCCTGAGCCTTTCTCATTTTCTAGAGGATCTCTAAAGAGATATTTTGAGAAATACATTAATAAATCTTTGTATTGGGATGTACCGATTCCTTTGCCGGATATACTTAGGATACTCATGTCCAGACTACCCACCAGTATAAGGAATCATCTGTTATATATAAATGATAAGGATATAGACTCATTTATGACTACGCTTGATCATATTAATATAATTGAGGAGGACAATAAAAGGTCAAGATAAATGTCATATCAAAGAAGAGCAATAGAAGCGAATCCGAGCTGCAACTCGAATGGGAATGGCAGTAATGGTAGCAGTAACAATAATCATAACCAACTACACTCTCCAAGGAGACTTAGCAATGGACAAAATGCAAACAATAATTATTACCATAATGGAAACTTTAGTAATGGTGCAGCGAGGGGCTATTTTAGCAACAATAGGAATTTTGATCAATATAATCCAATGTATGGCAACACAAGACAGTTCCACCAACACCAGCAGAACAACAACAATAATTACACGAATCATGCAAGACAATATAGATCGAATTCACCACAACAACCGGTAATCATTGAAGCAGCCGAAGAGACAAATACCAACCGGACCAACAGTCAAACTAAACATGACCGCATCGTGCTCCGGAGGAGCAGTCAGGGGATCTGTAAGGGTGAAACAGTAAAATTACAATTGTTAAGATATAATGATGGTGAGCTGTTGACTGAAGAGTTAACAAAGGATTTAATAACGTGTCATAATGACAGATCGAGTGTTCCGGTATCGGAAGTATTTGTGGAAATAGAGGAAGTTCCAACGAATGTGATATTAGACACCGCCGCTTCCGCCAATGTCATCTCAGGCGCTCTTTTTAGGAGAATTATTAGGAAGAAGAAGGTACGAATTTTGCCGGTACAGAACTGCAAAATCATCGGAGCTGTTGGAGCACGCTCTCCCAATGTCGAAATACAAACACAATTAGAGATGAAAAGGGGAAATGTAGCAATAAAATGCACGTTCCTTGTAGTGGAGAAGTTATTACTGGACTGTATTTTTGGTATTGGGAGTATGCAGGAGTACGATTGTTATATTGATTTTTTGCAACGAATAGTTAAATTTAGACTAAATGGAGTAGAGATAGCACTGGATTTAAATAGAAAGGGGACGGTACATGAGAAATATTGTCGCGGTGCCATAATTCAATTAATTGACACTACAAACGGTCGCTGGAAGGAGCTTTCAAATGATTTGATACAACAGGAGGACTTTAACTAAACAACAATGATAAAAACTAGTAAATCAAATCAGCTTACCGGAGAACAAAGGCAGCAGCTTCATTATTTGTTAGAGGCATATGAAGAGATTTTTGATGAGAAACCAGGAATTATTAAAGGATATATTTGTCACCTACAAGTGAAGCCACATCAGACTTACTGTTACACGCACTATCCGATCCCCTGGCGTTTAAAACAATCTGTTCAAAGAGAGATAAATAGAATGTTAGAATGGAACTTGATTGAGCCCTCAACTAGTCCATATTGTTCTCCGCTCTAAGTCGTTCCAAAACCTGGAGGCAACGTAAGATTAGTTCTGGATGCGAGAGAGATTAATAAAATAATAGTATCTGTAAGAACTCATCCGGAAAATATAGATGAATTAATTCAAAATTTCCAGGATGTTTCGTACTTCACTAGTGTTGATTTGAGAAGTTCGTACTAGCAGGTCCAAATGAATGAAGAATCAAGGAAATATACCGCATTTATCTATACCGGGAGAAGTTACCAATTTAGAGTAGTCCCGTTCGGACTTAATATTAGTGCCGGAATATTTATTTCAGCGTTGGATTATGTTCTTGGACCAGAATTGCGTAGTCATATAACTATGTTTGTTGACGACTTATTAATAGCCACGGAAACATGGGAAGAGCATTTGCATATTTTGGAAAGGATTTTTGCTGTTTTCAAGAAAACCGGAATTTCAGTAAACTTACAGAAGTCTCATTTTGCTTTCCCACAAATTAAGTTTTTAGGACATATGATAGATGCGAAAGGTATCCTGCCTACCGAGAAGAAGATAAGTGCAATTCGAAATTTTCCATCACCACGGAATAAAAGACAGCTGAAAGAATTTATAGGTATGACATCGTTCTTCCGTCGTTTCATAAAGAATCAAGCCATGAATGCTGAGGCATTAAACCGGCTTCTACGGACGGGTGTGCCATGGCAATGGACTGAAGAATGTGAACTAGCTTTTCGAGACATTAAAGACCAACTCGTTAACGCATCCTTATTATATCACCTTGATATGAATTGTGAGTTCTGTCTGTCCACGGATTCATCGGATGTTGGATTAGGTGCGTGTCTCTTTCAAATAAGGAAAATAAAAGGGATACCAACATTCTGCCCGATAGCATTTGCTAGTCGAGTGTTATCGCCCTGTGAAAGAGCCTATACGACCACAGAACCTGAAGCACTTGCAGTTATCTGGGCATTCAAGAAGTTTAACTATTATTTATATGGTTCGAAAACGATTGTGTATTGTGACCAATAATCACTAATCTTTTTGCAAACATGTGAATTATTACATCCCTGACTGTCACTTTGGACAATGACACTACAACAGTACCAATTTAAAATTATTCATTTGTCTGGGAAAGAAAATATTATTGCGGATGCACTGTCAACACCCCCAGAACGCTTAACGCCGGAAATAGAATCAGTAAATACTTCGGATTTTTCAGTATTACTGTTGCAGGACAATATCTACAAAACTTATTATATACATCTCCGTAGAGATATGGGGAATTTACAACGAAAAGACCCTCGATGGAAGAAGACAATTCAGCTAAAGGAACAACCACAAAAGTTGTTACCACAAAATTCAAGGGCTAGTTTAGATCATTATAAATTAGTAAATGGAGTATTATTCTTCAGATGTGGGAAGGACAACAATCCACGGTGGTGTGTATGTATCCCGGAGGAATATGAGGAAAAATTAATTTGGTTTACCCACTTATCATGGGGACATTTTGGTGTAATCAAATGTGCAAATAAAATTGGAGCATACTGTTATTTTCCGAATATTCGGAGAAAAGTGCACCAAACAATACAAAACTGTTTACTCTGTCAAAAGGCAAAACCGGATAATAGAGGTAGTAAGCATGTTCTGCATTCAATTATTCCACGAGAGCCAAGGGCGTTAATTTCGTGTGATACCTGCGGCCCTCTCCCACGATCAAGAGGAGGAGTCAAATTCATTGTTGGATTTTTTGACGTATTTACAAAATATGTAAAACTATATCCATTAAAGTGTGCTACTGCCAGAGCCGTTGTAGTGAGATTGGTGTGTGACTATCTTCCGCATGTAGGTTTACCGAAATCCATAATTACAGATAATGCCAGAATTTTTACCGGATTCAAATGGAGGCAAACATTAACACAGCTTGGTATTCGACAAATTTTGACATCATGTTATCATCCACAAGGTAATCCAATAGAACGAGTTTTCCGAGAATTAAACCGATTCATGCGTACATACTGTCACAGTAAACAAACATCATGGGCTGATTATTTGTCAGAATTTGAACAAATATGTAATAATCTGACACATACCTCAACTAACTTTACTCCAACAGAGTTTATGTTTAGTCAGATCGAAAAGAACTTCTGGATAAACCATCTGCGAAAGTACGAAGACCAGAATTTAAAATGGGAGGAAAAGATTCGACTCGCACTTGTCAATTTAACTAAAAAGGCAATATAACGGAAACTGACATATGATAAACGGATTCACCGGATTCAGACGTTTCATCCTGGAGAAAAGGTTTTATTGAGGCGACATATCCATTCCTCGAAACTGATGAAGAACATAAAGAAATGGAATCTTATTTATACCGGACCATATGTTATTGTAAATATACCAAATCATGGATCATACTTGTTGGCATATCCCGAATCGAAAAGAATCAAGGGATTATTCCCGCATAATGATATTAAGAAATTTTTTGAAAAATCGTAGATCTGTGATACCAAATTTGGAGAAGAATTTAGAGTGGAATTTGACTGTGAGTAGAATTTGTATACAAATATCAAGATGTTTATGTTGTTTAGAGAGTAAGAGACAGTGAGATTACTCCTGTGGTAGGTTAAGAGACAGTGAGATTACTCCTGTGATAGGTTAGGAGACAGTGAAGTTAGCTCTGTGACAGGTTAAGAGACAGTGAGATTACTCCTGTGATAGGTTAAGAGGCAGTGGGATTACTCTTGTGATAGTTTAGCATAAAATTTTAAGATAGGTAGAAGAATTTGTGGATTACTAGTGTTTGTAAGTGTGGACTATGAGCAGAAGCCATAGTGATATACAATGAAAGTGCATCTACATTTCCTCAAGACAATTGCGTGTGAAACTTGAACATTGCGGGATATGTAGGTAAATACGCTGAGTGTATGATGTGCGCTGTTCGCGCGAGAAAACAAATGAACTGTGAAATGAAGCAACAGTCGATAATGTCACTGCTGCAAACAATTGAAGAAACACACTGGTTGCGCGAGAGAAAATTATTATAATTTTTAGATTTTTCATTACGCCTTCTCTACCAGGAGAATTAATTCAAGAATATTAATTAACATTTTAAGAATAGCAGTTTATGTGTTTCATATTATGGACATAATGGTTGAAATATATTTCCATAAATGTTCATGAGAGAATGAAGAAGATTCTTCGAGTGGATGATTTATTAAATAAACATACGACATCATTAATGATATTTATTTGCAGGTGGATCTATAAATCAATTAATTGTAAGAATAATGAAAATTTTTCAGAGAATTTTTTTTTTAGAAATTATTCCTTTGGTGGAGTCAGTGTCATATGCCTATGTTTAAAATTTTTCGTCAGGTGTAAACTTGAATTTTATCCATAATTTCGTAATTGAAAGCAAACCTCGGACAGATTCAATGCTCTACTTCCACCTGCACTATAACAAAACGAAGATTAGATAAAAAAATTTTTTTGAGGGGAATACATTCGATATGAGCTACAACAAAATTTAAATGCCCACAGTCTATTTCGCAATGTTTTGGACAATCAGCGGTTGTAATGCAAAACAACTTTGGTATTGAGGACTACAAAAAAATTCGCGATTGTCAGGACTGATGGATCTTCCAGTCTAGTACAGATGGAAGAATATAAGAATCCACTCCGATTTTGAGTTCAACGATGAAATATGGACTTCGTTGCCTTAATCCACTCTCTTCCAGGGATTTATTCAGTCAGAACCTTTTCTTATTCCACTTTAAACCTGTTCCATGTTCACGTCCCTGACCATCTGTTCCTGAGATCATCTTGCTGTTTCTACGGCACATTACCAGCTTCTGTCCTGTACCATAAGCCATCGCCTGTCCTCCGTACCGCCTCCACCAAACGCTGTACGTCGCCTACACGCTGTCCGTACCCAGTGTTCCTGTTCCATCGACTTCACAACAAGATCGCCTGTTACGTCACCGAAAGAAGAATTTTGAAAATTATTTTGGAGCACTTTTGTAAAATTTTTTTGGCTATGAGGCACTTTTCCTTCTATCTAATCTATGGAGCTCCTATATACAGTATTTCAAAATTACTGGATTTAGGCTTTCCTATCTTCTTTAATACCTGAGCTGGGGTCTATTCTTCCGGGTTTTCCAGGGTTTCCCTGTGAAGGCCAGTTCCCAAATGGGTAGACCTTTTTCGTAATTACACCAATCTACATCTTTCCTTGTTATGTACTCGGGATGCGGGTATACCCCGGTACATGTAAAAGCTACAGCTTAGGTATTCTCTTAACTTACTGTCTTAACATGTTGCCCATACTCTCTATAGTAAAATTCTATTAATTCAAAATATTCCTCTTTTGAATAAACAACTCAACAAATTTTTTCTGATGCCTCGCGAAGTGTATTGTCATTAACTTTGCTCGCTACGAGAGGCAATTGTAATATCTCTTTATATTCGATGAATTATTGTGATACAATTCTACCCTTGAATGACGTTTACTAATTTTCTATCTTCATACTCGCATAATCCATGCGCAAAGTAGTTTCATACAATAGCTATGCCATGAGCGCATAATTATTCTTTGTAGTACTCTCTCTGGTGGTTGTTGGAAAAAAGCTTCCGAGATTGTCTTCGTGCAGATTAGCATGAGCATTGTTTGAAGAATTGTAATCTGAATATTGAGTTCTATGACAAAAGATAACGGATACGAAATTATACGATTATATATATATATATATATATATATATATATATATATATATATTGCTCCTTCATACAAAAAGTGTGTAAAAATTTACATTATTTGACATTTGAGGATTAATGATATTCATCGATATATTGCCTGATTTCATTCTAACAAGTAAAATTTCTGAATAATTTTGAGTAACTGAGTTATGACTGTGTTTCCTATTATGAATGATTGATTGCTCGAACGAATTGAGAACTACATAACTACATAAATAGATAGATAGGAGGAAAAATTACACAACTGATTAGAAGGAATGAAGTTCTCAAAGGTTTTATGCCCTGGTAGCGGCATGTTCCCTGTTTACCGTCCTTCCCAACTGGGCAGTGAAACTGCGCCGCGGCGTCACACACTCATCCATCGGCAGGCAAAGTTTAGGATTTTGCATTTTCCGCCGACACCTCCTGTATGAATACCTGTATGAATATCAATTTGTGACCAGTTTGGATAACTGCTCCGTGGTGCGTCGTTTTCCAGTTTTTTAATTTTTTACAGCGTACAACACCCAAAAGATGAAACTCACACGAGAGTACTGTACATTATCTCTGCCCAGTATGGATATGAAACCCTGAAGTGATGCATTAGCACTTTTTAAATGTCGTGCAATGGAAACAAAACGACACTGATAAGTGTCAGGGACAGATGCACTTCTTAGTTCGCCGATTCCGTACAGCCGACTGCCACATCCACACCACTTAATTACTATGACTTCAGCAATCTGGGGCTTTCTGACAGATCTTATGACTGGCTTGACGTGGCCCGCCACAAATTCATCTCCTTCTTATCTCAGAGTATCACTTGCAACTTACGTCCTCAATTATTTGCGCGATGTAATCCAGTTTCTGTCTTTCTCTACAGTTTTTCTATATTGCTAGTCCGTCTATAGTGCCACGGAAGTTGTTACCCATCATTCTGTCTTTTATTGTTGTCAGTGCATAAGGGTAACGCATGATTTCGCCATATTTTGCGAGTATAACTAGAATATATTTAACGTAGTCTTCTACGGATGTGATTTCTTTTTTTCTCTCGATGAGGTAACAACCGTCTTGAAATTTTTGATGAATAACGGAGGTCGTAGGATTGCACTAGCGGAGTGCATTTGGGGGAGGCTGTCGTATGTTTCCCAGATTTTGGCTAACGATGAGAACACGGCAATTGCCATAACCCGATTTCCCAGAAATCTCGCTCAGTGGAAGACGACTCAAAGTAAGCGAACACGTGTCTTGGTTTAATCTCAGATACTCGATCATTTCTGAGAAAACGACGGTCAAATTTTTCGATCTACTTCAGGTGTCTTCCAGTGCGCATGAACTCAGTCGAAATGTTGGCACAGTGGTTACGGTTTAGGATTTATACTTCCGCGTCCCTTTTTCGAAAGCCGATTATTGTTTTTATTTACTTTATTTTATTTTATTTTTGCATTTATCTACCCACGTCCTTAGAAAGTTACTGCGCGAACGTTTCTTAACAAAATAGGGGATATAAGGGCGCTATAATTACTGTTAAATTACAATAAGTGTCATACACTTATTATAAGAACCTATTGTACACTGAGGCGACAACCGTCATGGGATACCTCCTAATATCGTGCCGAACATCCGTTTACCTGGCGTAGTGCAACAATTCGACATGGCAATGGGTCTCAATAAGTCGTTGGAAGCCCCCTGCGGAAATTCTGAGCTATGCTGTCTGTATAGTTGTCCATAATTGTAAAAGTGTTGCTGTTGCAGGATTTTGTGCACGAAATGACCTCTCCATTGTGTCCCATAAATTTTCAATGGTCTTCATGTCGGGAGATCTAGGTGGCCAAATCATTCGCTGGATTTGTTCAGAATGTTCTTCAAACCAAATGAGAACATTTGTGGCCCGGTGATATGTTTGGGACCATGATATCCTTGGTTGTCTGCAAATGGTCTCCGAGTAACAGAACTTAACCATCTCCGGCCAATGCTCGGTTCACCTGTACGAGATGACCCAGTCTACTCCATGTAAACACAATGCATATCATTACGGAACCAACACCAGCTTGCACAGTGGCTTGTTGACAACTTGGGTCCATTGCTTCATGGGGTCTGCGCCACACTCGACCCTATCACCAGTTCTTACCAACTGAAATCGGGACTCATCTGAGCAGGCCATGGTTTTCCAGTCGGCTAAGGTACTACCGATATGGTTACGATCCCAGGAGATGGGCTGCAAGCGATTCATGCTGTTAGCAAGGTCACTCGCGTCGGTCTTCTGCTGTCATAGCCCATTAACGCCACATTTCGCCACACTGTACTAACGGATATTCGTCGTACGTCTCTCATTGATTTCAGCGATTCTTTCACAGAGTGCTTCTTGTCTGTCAGCACTGGCAACTCTACGCTAACGCCCCTGCTCTCGGTCGCGAAGTGAAAGCCGTCGACCACTGCGTTGTCCACGGTGAGAGGTAATGCATAAAATGTGGTATTCTGGGCCCACTCTTGACACTGTGGATCTCGGAATACTGAATTGCCTAAGAATATCCGAAGTGGAATGTCCCATGCCTTTAGCTGCAAATATACTTCCTCTTTCAAAATCCGTTTAGTCCAGTCTTGGGCCCATAATCGCGTCGGAAACCTTTTCACATTGACTATCTGAGTACAAATGATATCTCCGCCAATGCACTGCCCTTCCATACCTTGTGTACGCAACACTACCGCCATCTGTATACGTGCATATTCCTATCCCATGACTTTTGCCACCTCAGTGTAGTTGTCAATGGTATTTTCAGAAGTTGCAGTCTTTTTAAATTCTTAAATTACAATGAAATGAACACCCTTAGCTGCTTACAGGCGTTGACATACGTCAACGGGGACAGATGAAAATGTGTGCCCCGACCGGGACTCGAACCCGGGATCTCCTGCTTATATGGCAGACACTCTATCCATCTGAGCCAGCGAGGGCACATAGGGTAGCGCGACTGCAGGGATCTATCTCTGGCACGCCTCCCGCGGAACCCACATTCTCTACGTATTGTCCCTCACTACATTCGTAGTGCCCCCCGCCCATTATACTCATTATTCGCGGCGCATTGCCGATTCCCGTAAGAGTTCGGGCACTGTTTGTGCATTCGCACAGAAGAAGAAGATGGTCAAGTGGCCGGTGAGCCTTAACTATATATATACTAAGATGGTATCTGTTCTTTCTGCATGTCCGAAAGAACAGATACCATCTTAGTAAATACATTTTTAAATTCTCATACTGTTCAGTTTCATTCTTATATTCATTTTTATATTAATTATTGTATTTTAATCTTATATTTATTCGTCTGGAAGATTTGGTGCATTCCCTTGGATGATACAAATCGTAGAAACATTCGAAACATAGAAATTCCAAGCAAAGTGCGAAGGCAGAATTGCAACGGTGGCATTTATTCGTACGAATCTCACTCGGGAAAGAATCGTCGTTAACATAGCTGAAGATTTCACGCATTGATAATAATTTCGCGGCAAACCACGCATAACGAATCACTTTTCCGAAAATTGGCGCTTGCAAATGTTTAAGAATCAAGATACACTACAGAAATTTTCCTGAAAACAGATTCAAATAATCTTCTCATTCATTTACTGTTTTCTTTTAATTCATTCATCAGACATACAATTAGTAGATGAATAAGGACAACATAATTTCCATTTACACTGGAAAACGTTCTTGTAGTAATCTTCTACGGACATGGGTATATAAACGAAAACAAAAATAATAATAGTAATCGGTTTCGAACACGCGGCGCCAAAGCGATAAGCCGCGATGCTAGCCACTGTGCCAACGCTTCCCGTGAACTAATTTCTCGCTAAAAGGCACATAAAATATTTCGAAAACTTTGACCGTCGTTTTCTCAGACACGGTCGAAGATTCACGTATAAACCGACACATGTTGCACTGCGCCGGTACTGCCGCCTATAACTTCACGTAACTAGCCCTGTCGCCAGTAGACACAACCCAGGCCCAATAAGAGAAGAAATTGAGGGAAAAAAACAGAATTTTAAGTAGTGAATAGTGCTAAGAATTTTGATTTATAATGTGAAGGAACGCAGGCGTCACGCTCTCGCTATACAAAAGTTAAGGTCCTGGGAATTGCTATTGAGCACACGAGCGGTAACTATTTGCGTAGTTTATTATCGACATACTTTTTAAATACCTTTCCGCTCCGTTTTACTATTACATTAAGGTCAAGAACAGTGACTTTTAATCGCTAGTTCCTCCTATACTGACGTCAAGACACTAACGAAAAAACGCAGCTGAGTACCGTACACTGTCCATTAATATCAAAGATTTAATACCATAAATTGATCGAAATTAATTTGAAATTGTTTTGTCGAAACACGCATATAAGAGCACTCTAGAACTGTTCCTATAACAGAAACCATTTAATTTTCTTACTCGTAACATTTTAGAGTAATCAAGAATCACTACTAACAATACACACGTCAGACCGCTCTTTAATATAACTCACAGACCTTAGATACACTCACTTCCCTGCTGAGCTTTAAGTAAAATCACAGTAAAGTATCACAGTATCTTAAAATCACAGTAAAGGTTGATAAATTTTGCTACCTTCTTACTTACTCGTACTACCTTCACTAAAAATCCAAAATGTTTCAGATGTACGAATTTTGACAGATACAGTCTGTGACCTGTTTTGTTGTTATGCAACGTACATCAATAATATAAACAATATCTCTGTCTTTACGTTAAGAAACTACGTTCGTAAACTCCCTTATATCCTTTTAAACACAAACTATAGCCCTCATTATTTTAATATGAATTTATCAATTAAATTATCTTGAAGTGAAAATTCTTTATTTCGCAAATATTTTGGATTATCTGCCTTACGTTCATTTGTCACTCAAGAATCCATGCCTTTGACAGCTCACTTCTACTTGTTAATATTCCACAGTTTAATACCTCGCTTGTTTGTGTCATAAGAAGTGTTTTTTTTTCGAAGAGCAATTATTTGGTAACTTCCAGAATGAGATTTTCATTCTGGAGCGGAGTGTGCGCTCATATGAACCTTCCTGGCAGATTAAAACTGTGTGCTGGAAACATCCCCCAGACTGTGGCTAAGCCATGTCTCCGCAACGTCGTTTCTTCCAGGAGTGCTAGTTCTGCAAGGTTCGAAGAAGAGCTTCTGTGAAGTTTGAAGGGTGGGAGACAAGGTACTGGCAAAATTGAAGCTGTGAGGACGGGTCGTGAGTCGTGCTTGGGTAGCTCAGTTAGTAGAGCACTCGCCCGCGTGAAACAAAGGTCCCGAGTTCGAGTCTCGGTCCGACACACAGTTTTAATCTGTCACGAAGTTTCATATGAACGCACACTCCGCTGCAGAGTCAAAATCTCATTCTAAGAATATTCAAATCTCTACAAAAATCGAAAACTCCGCTCGACACTAAATTAAATCAGTATCCACAAAATCCTCCTCACTTCTCACTCTAATTACCAAATCCATCCAGTACATTCACCACCGTTATCTATCCCTTCGAGAACGCCTTCGTTAAGTTCTACAATTAATCACAGCATCCACTTTTTAGGCATGCTGCAGATACAGCGTACCCGGAACCGCGACAAGAACAGCATCAGCCCGATCGCTGAAATCAAAGAAAACTTCTTCGATTCACGATCCACAATCCTCAAAAAACTCGTAATTGCGTTACAACTAACAAACGTAAACCCCCATTCAGATAATTTACGAAGGCGTCACTGCGACAGTTCTACCATTCAAATCGAGGAGCGCAATAAAATTAAATTATTTCCAGTCCTTAATATCAAATTGCAATCTTTTTCTGTAATGTAGACACTTTCAGTCATGCTTCTAAAATTACAGAAACTTCTCTCCTGAACCGTAAATCGATACAACAGTTCGATTAATTAATATCGATAGCTAACTGCATCAGCTCAAGTAAGCGAACAAACAGTAACGGTATATCCTGACCTTCCGAACCTCTGCACACAAACTGAGTTCCTCTTAAGTGTTTCTCGCTGCTCCTCGATAGTAACTGCCTTTCCTTAGGCATAAAACCATAGCTGAACCATTTCGTTTGCAAAGGTATGGTGCCCCCATTATTCCTTAACAATTTTCAATGACCACTAGCTACTGCCACCAAAAATAACTCCGATCGTATGATAGGAGCTGAACAGTTTGCTGGAGAAATATTGCATGGGACAATCGGGGCCATAATATGACACTGAAGTGGGGTCGCGTCAGAGATATGAAGGTCAACTTTGTTTTTTTTTTTAAATGGGGTGCTGTAGTTTGGTTCTTATTTTCTGATAGTTGCTATCGAGACGAATCGAATGATGTGTAACAGTAAGGTCTTTGAAGGTCAACGAAGGTCACAAAGGTGGCGTGAACGTCCATTTACAGAAGGTGTTAGAAGTGATGACCATTGGTATCAATGCAGTGCTGCAATCTTCTTATCATGGATGAGTGGTATTCCTTATCACATGGGCACTTATCGAAGCACATGCTCTGACAATTCTCTCTCGTATATCGTGCAAATGGTAAATTTTCGCCGAATACGGCGCATCCGTCTAACGTGCCATTCACATGTAATTGCCACTCGACGGTTTCGCAATACAACACTAATAGTAACGGTAAGACTAATATCGTCGTATAAAGCGAATGTGAATGATGTATTCCTTTTAAGAACAAGTCGATATGCTTCTCATTTACAGAGAATGCCAACGAAATTCAGTAAGAGCTAGAGACTTATGCGTTGAAAGATATCCTCAACGTACTCACCCTAGACGTCGTACATTTAAATGTGTGTATGATAAATTGATAACTAGATCTGTAACGCATCGGAAACATATCCAGCAAAGGAAAGTTACTAACGAGGAATCTGAAATAGGTACTTTTGCCACTGTGATTCGAGATCCTTGTGTTAGTTTGCGTCAAATTCCAAGGGAATCTGGCATGAGCCAGAGTAGTGTTGTTCGTGCTCTGCATCGCCGTAAGTATCATCCTTACCATATCAGTCTCCACCAGGAATTAACTGGTATGGGTAGTAGGCGTAGCACTCAATTCGGCCGATGGGCTCAACTTTAGATTCAGAGGGATGACACATTTATTAATTTCATTTTATTTACTGACGAGGCTACATTCACGAACCATGAAAATGTTAATTTGCATAACATGCATTATTTGGCAACTGAAAATTCATTGTTGGCTGTGGCAAATTGCACACCAAAAACCGTGGTCGTTGAATGTATGGTGTGGGATTCTGGAGGACACAATTATGGGCCCCTATTTCATCGAAGGGAATGTTAATGGTAGGAAGTACACCACATTCCTGCAAGAAACATTATGTCTGTTATTGGAAGAAATGCCTTGAGGAGCAAGGAGCAGAATGTGGTATCAACAAGATGGGTGTCCGCCAAATTTCTCGCTGATGGCTATAAATGAGCTGCAGAGACCATTCCCAAATCGTTGGATTGGACGCAGAGGAGATGTGTCGTAGCTGGCTCGTTCGCCTCTGGATTTTTCTTGTGGTGATTCGTAAAAGACATTGTTTATAAAGATGTTCCAACTACATCTGAAGATGTGAAACTGAGAATTTTCAGAGCATGTGCTTCTGTAAGTGCCGATGCGATAAGGAATACCACTCAATCCATGATAAGAAGATTACAGCACTGCATTGATACCAATGGTAATCACTTCGAACACCTTCTGTAAATGGACGTTTCAAAGATCTTACTGTTACACATCATTGGATTCGTCACGATAGCCGCTATCAGAAAAGAAGTACCAAACTATAGCATCCCATTTAAAAAAACAAAGTTGACTTTCATATCTCTGACACGGCCTCACCTAGCAGCAAAAAACCGACGTCGTATTATGACCCCCGTTGTCCCATGCAACACTTACCCCAAAAACTTATCAGCTGCTATCATACTTTCGCAGTTACTCTAGGTGGCGGTAGTTAGCGATTCACCCTGTATAAACGTCTGTCGTTCTTCCAACGGCCAACCCATGCCCGATGGTCTCTGGCTCCAGAGCTCTGCGGTTGTCTCCGTACTGACGGATGAACTTTGCCGTCACCTCCCTAAAACGCTGACAAGATAATCAACTATCTGCAGAAATACATAAGAGATACATTACGTACAAAAAGTTACAAATTTTTACATGTTCCGTTTCCTGTTTTTTATTTGTCTCGTGCTGTTTCAATACAGTGAAACGAGCCCTAAAAAATAACACCGCCAAAACGTGCGAAATCATACTGTCTTAGCACAATGTGTACGCTTATTTTGGCCCCTCTTCCACTGTGCCTAGTTTCTGGGAAATCGATTTATGAGATGAGCCTTCCCGTGTTCTCCTCGTAAGTATAGACGACATTACCATACTTCGCCGCTTACACATCTATCCGTTTTTTGAATCCTGGTTCCAAAAGAACCAGTACTCTCTTGTAGGCACAAGTAGACTGTTGGCACTAATTTTTACAGAAATGGTTAACCAAATAGGGCCTAAACTAATGGGTTCCTTAGTTCATCTGTCGATTTATTTGCAGTGTAAATAACGTAAAAATTGAAAGTAAAGAAGTCACTGCAGAAGGACTCGAACCACGGCCCTCGGATTACCGTTCCATATATCCGCTGCGTCAACCGCTGCCTGGAAACTAACGTAAATGACTCTGCCTCGACCGACCCGCGCCATAAATGCTACTTTCTCTAAACGCTTGACCATTCGACGCTCCCACTTGCGTCACCTTCGTTTGTAGCAAGCTCTGTATACACCAGAAATCTGTACGAAATCGGTGATGACGAGAAGGCGAGGCCTCTTTTATAAGTTGTGATGTGAACTGTACTCGCAAAATAATCTAAGTCGTAACACTTACTTTACGAGGCCACTCGCCTCCCAGAAAGAGCTCGTCAATCGTTCGAGTCTCATCACGAAGTTCTCTTCCACCGAGTCTCGACACCAAAGTCCAGATTTTTTTGCTTTTCCCCACTACTTCAGTTACCTTGCTTCCAGTTACTTGTTATAATCGTCTCTGCCCTACTGTACCACTGCGTCCTACAGCCGTGCATTAAATATTATTTTAACAATACAACTTTTGAACCAATCGGACATCATAAATAAAAAGAATTTCATAAAAAGCCGCGCACAAATGGGGAGCAAAATGATACCTAACATTGTTCACTGAAGTGACAAAAGTCACGGGATACCTCGTAATATCGTGTCGGACGTCCTTTTACCATAAGTAGTGCGGCAACCCGAAGCGACATTAAATTACCAAGTTTTTGGCAGTCCTCTGCAGAAATATGGAGCCATAATGCCTCTATAGCCGTCATAATTGCGAAACTGTTGTTGGTGCAGGATTTGGTACACTAACTGACCTTTCGAGTATGTCCCATAAATGTTCCATGGGTGAGCAAATCGTTCGCTTGAACTCTGCAGAAAGTTCTTCAAACCAGTCAGGAACAACTGTGGTCCGATGACATGGCCCACACCATTATGGAGCCACCACCAGCTTGCAGAGTGCCTTGTTGACAACTTGGGTCCAGGGCTTCGTGGGGTCTGCGCCACACTCGAACCCTACCATCAACTCTTACAACTGAAATCGGGACTCATCCGACCAGGCCACGGTTTTTCAGTCGTCTAGGGTCCAACCGATACGGTCACGAGCCTAGAAGAGGTGCTGCAGGCGATGTCGCGCTGTTAGCAAAGGCACTCCCGTTTGTCGTCTGCTCCCATAGCCCAAGAATGCCCGGTTTTGCTGCACTGTCCTATCGGATACGTTCGTCGTACGTCTCTCACTGATTTCTGCGATTCTTTCAAGCAGTGTTGGCTGTCTCTTAGCATTGACACCTCTACGCAAATGCCGCTGCTCTCGGTAGTTTGTGAAAGCCGTCGTCCACTGCGTTGTCTGTGGTGAGATGTACTGCCTTAAATTTGTTATTCTAGGCACACTCTTGACAGTGTTAATCTCGGAATACGGAATTCCCCAAAGATTTCCGAAATGGAATGTTCCATGCTCCAACTACCATTCCGCGTTCAAGGTCTTTTAATTCCCTTCTCTTCACGTGGCCATAATCACGTCGGAAACCTTTTCACATTATCACCTAATTTCAAAAGACAGCTCAGCCATTGAACTGCCCTTGTCAACTCAGAGCAGATCTAAATGAAATGCTTCTGATAGGGGACTCTGATAAATACACTCCTGGAAATTGAAATAAGAACACTGTGAATTCATTGTCCCAGGAAGGGGAAACTTTATTGACACATTCCTGGGGTCAGATACATCACATGATCATACTGACAGAACCACAGGCACATAGACACAGGCAACAGAGCATGCACAATGTCGGCACTAGTACAATGTATATCCACCTTTCGCAGCAATGCAGGCTGCTATTCTCCCATGGAGACGATCGTAGAGATGCTGGATGTAGTCCTGTGGAACGGCTTGCCATGCCATTTCCACCTGGCGCCTCAGTTGGACCAGCGTTCGTGCTGGACGTGCAGACCACGTGAGACGACGCTTCATCCAGTCCCAAACATGCTCAATGGGGGACAGATCCGGAGATCTTGCTGGCCAGGGTAGTTGACTTACACCTTCTAGAGCACGTTGGGTGGCACGGGATACATGCGGACGTGCATTGTCCTGTTGGAACAGCAAGTTCCCTTGCCGGTCTAGGAATGGTAGAACGATGGGTTCGATGACGGTTTGGATGTACCGTGCACTATTCAGTGTCCCCTCGACGATCACCAGTGGTGTACGGCCAGTGTAGGAGATCGCTCCCCACACCATGATGCCGGGTGTTGGCCCTGTGTGCCTCGGTCGTATGCAGTCCTGATTGTGGCGCTCACCTGCACGGCGCCAAACACGCATACGACCATCATTGGCACCAAGGCAGAAGCGACTCTCATCGCTGAAGACGACACGTCTCCATTCGTCCTTCCATTCACGCCTGTCGCGACACCACTGGAGGCGGGCTGCACGATGTTGGGGCGTGAGCGGAAGACGGCCTAACGGTGTGCGGGACCGTAGCCCAGCTTCATGGAGACGGTTGCGAATGGTCCTCGCCGATACCCCAGGAGCAACAGTGTCCCTAATTTGCTGGGAAGTGGCGGTGCGGTCCCCTACGGCACTGCGTAGGATCCTACGGTCTTGGCGTGCACCCGTGCGTCGCTGCGGTCCGGTCCCAGGTCGACGTGCACGTGCACCTTCCGCCGACCACTGGCGACAACATCGATGTACTGTGGAGACCTCACGCCCCACGTGTTGAGCAATTCGGCGGTACGTCCACCCGGCCTCCCGCATGCCCACTATACGCCCTCGCTCAAAGTCCGTCAACTGCACATACGGTTCACGTCCACGCTGTCGCGGCATGCTACCAGTGTTAAAGACTGCGATGGAGCTCCGTATGCCACGGCAAACTGGCTGACACTGACGGCGGCGGTGCACAAATGCTGCGCAGCTAGCGCCATTCGACGGCCAACACCGCGGTTCCTGGTGTGTCCGCTGTGCCGTGCGTGTGATCATTGCTTGTAAAGCCCTCTCGCAGTGTCCGGAGCAAGTATGGTGGGTCTGACACACCGGTGTCAATGTGTTCTTTTTTCCATTTCCAGGAGTGTATTATGCCTTTTTCAATGTTTTAACAACGTGAGAAACAGACCTGGTCGAGAGAGGCAGTCGGTGTGGGCACCATAGCTGCGTCCTCATTCCACCGCGACCCTCAGACACTTCACAGGAGGCCAGAGGCTTGGTGCCTCCGATGGCACGAGCCGCCTAGCGCGATCGGTCAGGACTTGATGTCACGTCCCCCACTGCAGCTTGTACACGTCTGCACACATGTTGCGAAAGTACTGAACTTACAACAGAGTACAACACTCCTGTTTCCAGAGCAGAACAAGAGGATTCAACAGATAAACAGATCGACAACTTTGGATGTAGTTTACTTGACGTCAATAAATTTTAAGGAAGAACTTACAGCAATCAGAAACAATGCAGAATTATTACCCTTTATTCCACAAACGTATGCAGAAAGCACATAATCCGCAAATGGAAGCTGCCAATATTCGCATCATCTTCTTTACTCTCGTAAATGTGCAGGAGTGATACCACATGTGATGCACATGCCCTTGCAGAAGCGAAAAATCTGTATTAAAGAAACTCAAAACCATCGAGTGTCGAGCTAAAATTCGAAATAGACGTTTTCTTTTCCAGTGCGAACATTTGTAGTAAATTTTATTCAATTTCGATCCCCATACGTGCCGGTGGCCCTTCTTACACTACATCAAGTCTTAACAATTTCCTTAAGCATCGGAAACGGGTATGTAAATATACACATACATAGGCAGACAGAGCGAGAGGGGAAGGAATATATCATGTAAGCGTAGAAAAGATGTGGAATTATTTCAAACAGACAGTAGCGACGGACGTTGAGAGATATACAGGGTGATTCCCGAAAGTTTTGCAGACATTTTAATGTTATTCTACAACTGAAACGAAAGAAAAATGTTCAGATAAACATATATCTGCAAACGTTTAGTTACGGAGTTACAGCTAATAAAAGATTTTTGCCTTAAATTTAGCAATTTCGGAAATATGAAGCTATCGCAAAACTGTACGAGGTTAAAGTAAAGCGCAACTTCCATTTATTTTGTTTTTATTCGTTTGGTGAATCTAATAAAACATGTCCCAGACGTGTATCTGCAGTAGGTTTCAAGAACATCCAGAGAAGCAAAGAAATAATTTCGTAAAACTTTTCATGTATTAACTACTTGGTCCAGTATGTTTTTTAAATTCAAGACAATTGAACAAAGCTTTCAACAGAAGCTGCAGAGAATTTAATTTTGGAAAAATGACGTTAACTGAAACTGTATCAGATAATCTGCTTTCATTAACGCCATAACACACTGGAATTCATGTTAAACCCAGAGAAAACAAACCTCAGTGTGAAAGAAGTTGTACAGTGTACATGCAACTTCACAATACATTGACAATTAATGTTCAAAAGTGTCTCCACCCAGTTCAATGCATTTAGCTGCATGTGTATGAACAAATTTTGTTGCTCGTTTCAGTTTCACCGGGTTATTCTTAATTTCGTCTATTGCATTCATAATGCGAGCAAGTAATGCCTCACGTGTATTGACTTTGTCCTCATAAGCTATGTCTTTCATCAACCCCCATACCCAAAAATCCATTGCTGTTAAATCGAGTGATCTGGGTGGCCACAGATGCGTGCACCTCGATCAATCCATTTATGACAAGAATGTTCATTTAATTGTGTAGTAACAGCACTGGTGAAACGTGAAGGCGCGCCGTCGCGTTGAAAATAAATTTGCAATCGCGTAGCAACTGGAACATCTTCGAGCAAGCGGGGCATTTATTCTCGAAGGAATAGTAAATATGACCGGCCGGAGTGGCCGAGTGGTTCTAGGCGCTACAGTTTGGAACCGCGCGACCGCTACGGTCGCAGGTTCGAATCCTGCCTCGGGCATGGATGTGTGTGATGTCCTTAGGTTAGTTAAGTTTAAGTAGTTCTAAGTTCTAGGGGACTGATGACCACAGCAGTTAAGTCCCAGGCTGTGGCTAAGCCATGTCTCCGCAGTATCCTTTCTTTCAGGAGTGCTAGTTCTGCAAGGTTCGCAGGAGAGCTTCTGTAAAGTTTGGAAGGTAGGAGACGAGATGCTGGCTGAAGTAAAGCTGTGAGGAGCGGGCGTGAGTCGTGCTTCGGTAGCTCAGATGGTAGAGCACTTGCCCGCGAAAGGCAAAGGTCCCGAGTTCGAGTCTCGGTCGGGCACACAGTTTTAATCTGCCAGGAAGTTTCATATCAGCGGACACTCCGCTGCGGAGTGAAAATCCCATTCTGGCAAGTCCCATAGTGCTCAGAGCCATTTGAACCATTTTTTTAGTAAGTACGTCTCGCCTGTTACGGATCCTGAGAAAATGAATGGTCCAATAAAGTGTGTGTTGTTATACCACACCACACATTTATGCTATATCGCTGCTGGAAATTGCGCTGCACTGTTGCATGTAGGTTTGCTTCAGACTATGCGTGTTCGTTATGTAAATTGTTCATATCATCTCAAGTAAACTGTACCTCATCAGTAAATAAAATGTATTTGTGTAATTGCCGATTAGTATTTAACCAGTTGCACAACTCCAAGCGAAGAGCAAGATCTCCAGGATGTAAATGACGCACCTTTTGTTTATGGTAAGGATACAGATTATTGTACTTCAGTGTACGGCGTACCTTAGATTGTGAAATGCCTAATTGTTGAGAGTTACGTCGTGTACTGGTATCCAGGTGAAGTTGAACAGCATCTATAATATTCTCATCATTATCTTCACGTATCGAGCGCTCGTACTGATTATGAATGCTAGGTAGAGAACCTGTCTCCCGTAACATTCGAAATACTCCACCAATGGTTCGTGCATACTCCGAGTTGGATGACGTACACGATATTCGTTAACTGCAGCCGCAGCATTACCATCACATTTATCGTAAATAAACACCATATCGGCGTATTCCTCTGTCGTAAATTTGAAAGGTGTCCCTATTTCATAAATAGTCTACAAAACTACAACAGTTACTATGCGGTTTCACTTAAATACACTGTTGTTATTATGTTATTTCACTGAGTAATGCAAAAAACTAATTCGTTTCAAGGATAGGAAACGACTGAAACAATTCAGTAACGGTCGCCAACAATGACATAAAAGTTTCTACATTCTTAATGGAAAGTAAACAAATTTACTTGCATAATAATCTTTGCCTCTCTGGATGTTCTGGAAAACTACTGCAGATATATATCTGGGACATGTTTTATTAGATTCACCAGACCAATAACAACAAAATAAATGAAAATCATGCTTTACTTTAACCTCGTTCAGTTTTCCGATGCCTTCATATCAGCGAAGTTGCTAAATTTCAGGCAAAATCTTTTATTAGCCGTAACTCCGTAACTAAGCATTTGCGGACCTATCTCTATATGAATTTTTTCTTCGGTTTTACTTGTAGAATAACATATAAAAATATTTGCATAGCTTCGTGAATCACCCTGCATGCCGCATAAATGATGGTACTGAACCCCCATGGTACACAAAACGGGTCAGATCGTTGTTGCAGAAAAACCAAAAAAGGGCGCCAAATTTAGAAGAACGCAAAATCCCCAAGATTGGCAAAGTTTAGCAGAAGTTCGAAATATAGGGGTGCTTCAATGTCAGATCCTTTTAATAATTTCCACAACGAAATTCTGTCTCGGAATCTGGCAGAAAACCCAAAGAGATTCTGGTCATACATAAAGCACACCAGTGACAAGACGCAATCAATACCTTCACTGTGCGACAACAACTTTGAAGTCACCGATGACACTACCACTAAAGCAGAGTTATTAAACACGCTTTTCCGTAATTCCTTCACTAAAGAAGACGAAGTAAATATTCCTGAATTCCAATCAAGAACAACTGCCAAGGTGAGAAACATAGAAGTAGATATGTTCGGTGTAGCAAAGCAGTTTAAATCACTTAATAAAGGAAGGACTCTGGTCCAGATATTATACCAGTCAGATTCCTTTAAGAGTATACTGATAGAATAGCTCCATATTTAGCAATTATATACTGCCGATCCCTCATAGAAATATCCGTACCTGGAAACTGGAAAATTGCTCAAGTCACACCAATACCCAAAAAAGGAAAATAGGAGTAATCCACTAAATCTCAGGCCCATATCACTAACGTCGATGTCTAGTAGGGTTTTGGAACATATACTGTATTCGAACATTATGAATTACCTGGAGAAAAACATAGCGTGGATACAGGCTTTCGACACCATTTCTCACAAGCGTCCTCTAACCAAACTGCGTGCCTATGGAATATCGCCGCAGCTGTGCGACTGGATTCGTGATTTCCTGTCAGAAGGGTCACAGTTCGTAGTAACAGACGGAAAGTCATCGAGTAAAACAGAAGTAATATCCGGCGTTCCCCAAGGAAGTGTTGCAGGCCCTCTATTGTTCCTGATCTAATTAACGACATAGGAGACGATATGACTAGACTTCTTAGATTGTTTGCAGATGATGCTGTCATTTACCGCTTTGTAAACTCACTATATGACCAAAACAAGTTGTATCTGCATGATGCGAAAAGCGGCAATTAACTCTGAATAAAGAAAAATGTGAGGTTATTCACATGAGCACTAAAAGAAATCCGCTACATTTCTATTGCGCGATAAGTCACACAAATCTGAAGGCTGTAAATTCGACTAAATACACAGGGATTACAATTTCAAATAACCTAAACTGGAACGATGACATAGATAATAATGTGGGTAGAGCAAACCAAAGACTGCGATTGAGTGACGGAAAACTTAGAAGGTGCAACAAGTCTACTAAAGAGACTGCTTACATCACGCTTGTCCGCCCAACCCTGGAGTATTGCTGTGCGGTGTGGGATCCGCATCAGGTGGGACTGAAGGATGACATCGAAAAAGTTCAAAGAAGGGCAGGTCGTTTTGTATTATTGCGAAATAGGGGAGACTGGGCCACAGACATGGTATGTCAGTTGGAGTGGCAATCAGTAAAACAAAGGCGTTTTTCGTTGCGACAGGATGTTCTCATCAAATTTCAATCACCAGTTTTGTCCCCCGATTGCGAAAACATTCTGTTGGCACCCATCCACGTATGGAGAAATAATCATGACGATAAAATAAGAGAAATCAGGGCTTGCACAGAAAAAATTAAGGGCTCGTTTCTCCCGCGCGCCGTTGGAGAGTGCAACGGTAGAGAGACAACTTGAAGGTGGTTCAGAGAATCATCTGCCGGGCAGTTTATCTCCGACTTATTGGGTCTTCGAATGTATGCACACTTACATTGTTCCTCTGAGGAACAATTTAAAAGTGTCAACGATTAAATAATATGTGATTAGAAACTGTTATTTCCCGGCATTCTAAACATAAGGAAATATGAGAGGTGTTCGAAAGAAAACGTGCGAAACAGCACTGTAAGTATAATTGAAGTCTTTATTCAAAAGTAATCAGCAGAGGCCTGGGGAGACGTATCCCACTGTTTCACAAGCCAAAAGGTTTCCTGTTCCCAGAATTCCTGTGACTTTGACAGGAGACAGCCAGTCATCTATCGTGTCCTTATTTCATCGTCCGAGTTGAAACGCTCAGTTTTGAGATTTTTTTTTTAGTGGATCGGACACATGAAAGTCGCAGGGCGACATGTTCGGTCTGTATGGCCGATTGTGAAACTGCTCCCACTTGAACTTGGCGATTACAATTTCACGTGATCTTGGAGAGGTGTGGACGTATGGAGCAGAAATATGCGCTCAGTTCAGAGCCCAGGAGGTTCGTTCCTGACGGACTTGGGTAGGCTACGGGGCCTCTCACGGTACACATCACTGTTAATGTTTCTCCCGTGCTCGAGGAAGTATCGGACCTCGAACGCCGAAAAAGACGGGGAGACTCACCTTGCGTCTCCCAGGCACAGCGTTGAAGTTTTCAGAGCGAGGTGACGATGCTTGCTTCGAGTGACTAGATAGCTCTCTACGTTAACCCAAAGTGGCATATGTAGAATTCAACCGGTTTGGTTGTTATAACGTTTCTTAACCTCTTTATTTGTAGATTCCCTACACATCGTTAAGTACTGTGGCGTCACCGCACTCGAACCGCGTGCTGATATTGTCGACTCCGTAGAGCTGCTACTGCCACAGCTCTCGCAGTGGAGATGAGACACGATGCGCGATGACGTAGGTCCCCGTTGGTGCACGGGAGACAGAAATGCGAACTCATACGATGGATGCTTCTTCTGATTTAAGAGTAAATGATTCATTGCCCAGATATGCAGTAGTTGTTAAATCTTATCTCATGCGCATCGTACACACCACCAATTGCGAGGAAACATTGTAATTATCAGTCTTCTCGTACGTTGTTGGCTTGTCGCTATGGACTTGTTGAACATGTATGAAGCGAGATCCACAGATACTCTTTGATCGCTTCTGAGTGAACATACGCCGTAATGTTAAAAAAAAAAGTTCAAAAGTTCTCTTTTCAATTAATGGAGTACGTATTTTGATATTCAGATAAATTGTCCCTGCTGAACAGTCGTTGGTTCACTATCATTGATTAAATCTCTCAATAATGTAGTCCACGCTTGATAGTTCACTTGGAACGAACAGTTTATTGTTCCTTGGCCACTAAATACTTCATAATGTTCGCACCACACGCACACGCAGTTGGTTGGTTAAGTCAGTTCTATTAAAATTAAGTTTCTTGACAATTACGACAACTTGACTCTTCAGCGTAATTATACTATCTTCGTGAAGTCGTGTAATTGTGTCCTACTCGAGACTGATTGAGTGTAGTCCTTTGATATACTATCCCACTCTTCTTTTAGTTCCAACTATTTGAAAGTCAAGTCCAATATTCAGTAGTTTCGTCAATAAAGTTCAATTAACCCGTTATGCATGGTCTATCATTTCCTGTCTCTGCTTAGAAAATAAGTTTCCGAAGTTCGTGAATCACGTCACGCAAGAAACACTTCTGAACGCAAAACAATCTCGTCGCGTTCCGTACACTCAGTAACTAAGACAAGAATTGTTCTCGCACGTCTTTACGGGACGAGAGCCAGCAAGCGACTTCCTCTGTGAAAGAGTATTGTAGGCGCATTGAATTTCTTCGTTGCGCTTACAACTCTCTTCCACATAAAAGTTATCTCTGACTAACATCTCGTTGGACTTAGCTTTCAAGATATTAATTGCATTTATCACTTGGATATTTGTCCATTAATTAAATCTGAGGTTTCTTCCTCCTCTTTTCATAACAAAAACTCTCAGTGATGTATAATGTTGTTGTTATCAAAACTTATTGGTGTTAGCTTATCGGCAAGGATGTCGTATTTCCCAAGGTATCTCTTCCCTACTTCATATTATGATATTCCGTCTTAATTGACTTTAAGGGGGTCGTTGGGGTGTTATAGTACTCATAGTAGCACAACAGTTTTATTTATAAACTCTCCGCTACACTTAGTATGGCTTTCACAGATTCTCGATGTGTTAGTCCAGGTCGCAGGTCCCTGACTGCCCAATAAACCCTCCTAAATCAACGTTCTAGTTGTATAGGGGCTATTTGCAGTCTTCTATTTGTAGTTCCTACTGATTTGGATTTCGTAAGGATTTAACTTTATCCCGCTGTCAGCGTGGGTAATGGCAACTGTGACCATCTCCCAGGCAATGCCACGAACAGTGGTGACTGGCCAATTGAAATCTGCTGTTACACGCTGCCCGTCACACGCTAATTCCGTATACGCGCTATCTGCCACCGATAAATTACGTAGTTATGAGCTTCTCGGTAACAGTATACTCTTTTAAGTGTCCGATCCGTCGTTTCCTTTTTTCCCCGCCAGCATTCTTTTCCTTCCCCCTGTTCCCGATACTCTTCCAACAAGGACTCATTAGTATGTAAAGTGTCGATAAAATCGATACCAATAACCGTAAACAAGACGGGCCCTCCGCCCGCTCGGTGGGCACATGCAAAGCAGGCGCGCCTGATGTCTTACCTAATGAAATCAGAACCCCGATAATTGAGGCGTTTAATGGCACCGCCAGCCGGAAGCTGGCCGCGAATTAACGTCGTTTTACCGGGCTTTATGAACAAATTAGCCGCTACTGTGCCACTAAATTGGGCGGAGCCGCGAATGAAATACGCTCCGATGCGAGAGAAACGGCCACGTTTCTGGGGTTCCCCCCGGACGCGTGAGTACCGAGGAGGGCTCGGGCGCGGCCTGCCGTGCCCACGGCGGCGGGCCGTCGGATTTACGGCGCAGTAAACAGCCGTGTCGAGTGCGGACCGCTCTACCTGCTGCCCACGTGGCGTCGTGCCGATGCACCGACCGCGGCGTGTGACGGCTTTGTTACGGGAAGGGAGCGCCCGTGCTCTCGCGGCCGAGCTTTAACACTAGTCGTTACACTCCACCGGCTTTCCCTCGCGTCTAGCGTACGACGTTCTCCTGATCTGCTACGCCTTAACCCTCTGATTACCCTTGGTTTCTCCCTGAAACTACCGTTTTATTAATTATTTTGAAAGTAACAGTGCTTTCTGCATGAAACCACCGATGCTACAGGAAGACGGAGACATCTAATTGTGTACCAAATTACTTCTATAATGAAGCGCCGAATAAACGTCTATAAGCATGCGTATTCAAATACTGTACAGAGATATGTAAAGAGGCAGCATACGGCGCTGCGGTTAGCAACGTCTATATAAGAGAACAAGTGTCTGGCTCAGTTCTTACACCTGTTACTGCTGCTACAATGGCAGATTGTCGAGATTTAAGTGATTTTGAATGTGGTGTTATAGTCTGCGCACGAGCGATGGGACACAGCATCGCTGAGGTAGCGATCAAATTGGGATTTTGCCGTACGACCATTTCACGAGTACACCGTGAATATCAGCAATCCTGTAAAACATTAAATCTCTGACATCGCTGCGGTCGGAAAAAGATCCTGCAAGAACGAGACCAACAATGACTGAAAAGAATCGTTCATCGTGACAGAAGTGCAACCCTTCCGCAAAATGCTGCAGATTTCAATGCTGCGCCATCAACAAGTGTCACCGTGAGAACCATGGGCTTCCGGGGCCGAACACCCACTCGTATACCCTTGATTACTGCACGACACAAAGCTTTAAGCCTCGCCTGGCCCGTCAACACCGACATTGGACTGTTGATGACTGGAAACATGTTGCTTGGTCGTACGAGTCTCGTTTCAAATTGTATAGAGCGGATGGACGTGTACGGGTATGGAGACAACCTCATGAATCCATGGACCCTGCATGACATCTGGAGACTGTTCAAGTTAGTGGAGGCTCTGTAATGGTGTGGACTGTGTGTAGTTGCAGTGATATAGGACCCATAATACGTCTAGATACAACTCTGAAAGGTGACACATACGTAAGAATCCTATCCGACAAAGTGCATCGATTCATGTCCGTTGTGCATTCCGACTGACTAGGCATTTCCAGCAGCACCATGCGCCACTCCGCACGTCCAGAAATGTTCGTAGTGGCTCCAGGAACACTCTTTTGAGTTTAACACTTTCGCTGACCACCAAACTCCCCAGACAAGAACATTATTGAGCATATCAGGGATGCCTTGCAACGTGGTGTTCTGAAGAGATCTCCACCCCACCGCACTCTTATCGGTTGTAAGTAGGCTGTAGAGGTTTTTTTTATTGGTAACGCCACGTAGCGCTCTGCATGAAAATCACTGGCTGTGCTGTGTGAAGTCTGTGGCTAGTTTGCATTCTTGTCTGCCATTGTAGTGTTGGGCAGCTGGATGTGAACAGCGCGTAGCGTTTCACAGTTGGAGATGAGCCGCCAGCAGTGGTGGATGTGGGGAGAGAGATGGTGGTGTTTTGAAATTTGTAAGACTGGATGTCATGAACTGCTATATATATTATGACTATTAAGGTAAATACATCATTTGTTCTCTATCAAAATCTTTTATTTGCTAACTATGCCTGTCAGTAGTTAGTGCCTTTAGTAGTTAGAATCTTTTATTTAGCTGGCAGTAGTGGTGCTCGCTATATTGCAGTAGTTTGAGTAATGAAGATTTTTGTGAGGTAAGTGATTTGTGAAATGTATAGGTTAATGTTAGTCAGGGCCATTCATTTGTAGGGATTATTGAAAGTCAGATTGCATTGCGCTAAAAACATTGTGTGTCAGTATAAGGACAGTCATGTATAATTGTTCAAAGGGGACGTTTCATATGGCTACCCTGCCAGGATACCTCACTGGAAATTTCTGATTTTTTTCTTCAAGTTTGTGTAATTAGTGTAGCCTTTGTTTATCGCTAGTGCATAATCATAGAGAGAATTTCCTTTGTAATTGTAGTTTTTCATTGTTGTACAGTAAAACAGTTGTGACTTGCATGTAGATTTGCACCAAGTATTTCGCAGCTGTGCTTGCAATTAAGTAGACATTATTTCCATTGCTATATTATCTTATTTTGCTTTTCAAATTGTGCTTTTCTGTGTTATCATGTGAAATATTGTGACAATTATGGCGTGTGAAAAACGTATTACTAGGCTCCAAAGTAAACTAAGAAATGACAGTG
Organism: Schistocerca serialis cubense; assembly: GCF_023864345.2. Lineage (NCBI taxonomy): Eukaryota > Metazoa > Arthropoda > Insecta > Orthoptera > Acrididae > Schistocerca > Schistocerca serialis. The sequence continues at coordinate 220,881,903 of NC_064646.1, read as the reverse complement.
AAGACGAAAGCAGTGTGTTAGCGCCACCGTGTAATGAATTAACTAATGTTCAACATAGTAATTTGGTAGTTGTGCATAGGGAAATGGAGCAGGCGGCAAACAGTGGCGTAGGCAGTGAAACAATTAGTGAACAGGGAAGCATTATCGATCGATCGCTCGGCAACATCTCGCCTAAGGAATCCGAAATGACAGGACACAATTTTGCAAATACTGTAGATTCAGGTTTTGCGTCCTGACCATTTTCTCAAATAAGTCAAGACACATTTTCTGCTTGTCAAAATGTGAATGTTGGCGGTGCAAATGCACTGCCGAAAAGCGTAGAGGAACAGATTCCAGACATTAATGCATTGTTATTACAGCTACTGCAACACATGGAACAAAATCAGAGACAAACACAGCAAAAGCTTCAAAAGTTAGACACAATGGAACAACACCAGAGACAAACAGCAACAGTTAGACACAATGGAACAAAATCAGAGACAAACACAGCAAAAGCCTTAAAAGTTAGACACCACACTTGAGCAAACACGTGAAGATTTAACTACTCAGTTGCATAACATTGAATCGAAATGTCAAAAAGTTTGTAATGAAGTAAAAACACAAATTTGTGAGCATTTTCAACCTTTTTCTCGCGGCATGAAAACGCATTACAGAATCAAGAAGCAGCCATAAAAGAACTGCAAACCATTGTTCATGAAAATCACGACACCTTGCAAGCTAAAATTGACTCAGTTGCATCTACCGATTCAGTTACGCAACTTGCAAAAACTCAGCAAAACTTAAAGGACACAGTATATACTCTGAAACTTGGTTCAGAAAAACACACTGAGGAAATAAGTACACTATCGGAGAAAGTAGCCGAACTTTCAGATCAGTTCACTAACTTATCTACAAAGGTAGATGATCATCTGAATGAAACAAGACCTGTAGCCTTCACGGACACTGAAGAGTATGAACAAATGAGAAAATTCAAAGAAAATCAAAATCAAATCAATACACAGTACAAAAGAGAAATGCGGGAAGTACAAGATCAGTTGGCACAAGTAATACAAGAATTACATATTTCAGAGGACACTCGCGCTCCAGTACGGGTAGAGGGAAATAGAAATACGGAACAACCACAAAATAATAACACAGGACACTTCGGAAATTATGAAAGGAATTGGCATGGCGCATTGAATTTTGAGATGGAACCGCCGACACGACGTAACAATGACCGACATGCGACTCGCGGACATGATGATTTTGACTATAAGCTGTTCATTACTACACCTAAATTTAAAATATTTAAGAATTCTGGCAACGACATTCATCCACAAGCATGGCTCCATCAATTCTCTCATTGTTTTCCTCCTAACTGGTCGTTGGAACACAGATTCGAATTTATGTGAGGCTACTTAGAGAATGAACCAGCTGTAAGAATGCGATCGGTCATTCACGATTGTCACAGTGAAGGAGAATTTTATCATGCCTTCCCCTCAGTATATTGGTCTCAAGCTACACAAGACCGAATAAAACATAGCATCATAATGATGAAACATTTCGAACAATCTGAATTTTCCAGTCTTGTGAAATATTTTGAAGACATGTTGCACATGAATCAGTACCTGTCAAACCCATACAGCCCCTCAGAACTCATCCGCATTTGCTTAATCAAATTACCTGAACATTTCCGACATATTATTTTAGCAGGACGTTGCAAAGACGACATTGAGGCTTTTCAGGGACTCTTACAAGAATTAGAAATTGACACAGACAGTCGCGGAATGCGAAAACAGGAAAACAATCATTACAGGTCACATCCGTCACAATTCCGTGATGACAGAAACAATAACTGGACACGACAAGTCTATTCTTACAACGCAAATCGTGAACAAAACAGACACCACCCATATGACAACCACTGGCAGAGTAATAGTTACAGAGAAAGATCACATTTCCGTAGTAATGAATATGACAGAGACAATCATAGAAACAGACAATATGGCAATCAGAACTATTATTATCATGGGAGACAGAATAACTTCAGACGCAACGATCCACCGAGCAGTGATAATTCAGGGAGAAATTGTCCACCACTTAACCGACAAGAAAGAAACTACAGGAACTACCGACATGACGGCAGACGATATAATCATAACGACAGACCTGAATTTCATCAGAATTGGCGGGATTCAAACAGAGCAGGGCACTCTCGGCAAGGTAAATTTGTAGAAGTTAGGTCTCCTAATCCTAATAACGACGTGCGCGAAGAAAGAGACAGACAATGACTCGCACAGCAGGCAGCCGCGTGCGCCAGCTGGCTCAGAGAAAAATTACATAGACGCTAACCTTGAGAAAAATTCCAGTATTCTTTACCGACGTATACCACATGATAATTGCGTCGAAGTTGAAAGACTGCGTACTAGGAAGAGTAAAGGTTTACACTACATTTCACATGTAAAACCGTTTATTGAGAGATAATCTGTTTTTTTTTTTTAAATTTAGTCTTTACTATAAAATTTTTCACTTCACGTTACTAGTACTCTTTGTCACACTTGGAAACTGATAACATGTAACTATGTTTTAAAATAAAATATCCAGTTAAGAACCAAGAGAACTTATTGAAACAGAAATTATGAATGCATTGTTATAGTGAACAGACGTCACAGTGTTATTGTGTGTGTACATTCTTGCTTGTTAGTTGCACGATTACGTAATGACTATAAGGCTCACATACTAAGAACATTTATCAGTACTGCTAATGAGATTTTAATGCAACATTTTGGTTTACTTGAAAATACATTCTGGATTTAAAGTACTTTCTGTGAGATACCAGAAGACACAGTGGTTAGTTTATGTGACAGCTACACGATTTTATCACGATGCTACTAATGAGTGACAATTTACAATTTTGCTTTCGCGCTGTATCTGTTTTATATCTGCACAGTTTTTCTGTATTATTCTGGAAAGTAAAACATGTTTTAGTAGTAACTTTTGTGGTATAGCTACAATGAGACAGCCTTTTTTGTAGCACAACAATACGTTACATTATGGTACTTTCTTGATCACAGTAAGGTACATAATAACTACGGTATCTATACGCAAAGCATTTCACTTTCTTTTATGATGAGGTAAGTACGAGTACATTGACTTCAGCAGAACTTTGCTTACAGAGGACGATAACTACGACAGTTCCACAGAATTATCTTACAGCAAGACGCACATTTAGCGCTACAGGACACACATTTGAGTGATTAATTTTGTACTTAAACCATTTATTTTTCAAGATTTTTGAATTACAAAGAAAGTTTTCCTTGATACATTTCATTCCATTGCTGTAATCTGTAACACCTGAGGGTATAATTACATTAATCCTCAGGGGGGTACACGCCTACTTTGTGTACCAGGTGTTTGGCAAGCACAAGGAGCCCTAGCTAATATGGTATTTGCTTATACAACTTTACACATCGGTACTATATTTCTCCAACACAAAATACACAGCTATCTGGTCATTTAACTGAGAGAGACAAACGTTTATTTTACTACATCAGTGACAGATGTTTACGTAATTACACCGTTGGATAACTTCACACTTACGAAATTGTATTTTGTCTGTACTTTGTAACCTGTTCATATTTTTTCGGAACCATTGTGATACTATGAGAGCTTTGAATGATGTATTTGGTATGGGGTCATGATTTTTCAAGTACGTTGGAGGTAGATAACACTATTGAAATGAGCAGAGAATTTTTTTTATTTTTTGACATTATTGCAGAAAGCTACGCCTTTTTTGAGATTTGGCTGAGGTTTTATGATGGTATGATGACGATGTGTATTACGCTGTTGCGGTATGTTTATGATCAATAAGCTGATGCTATATGAGTTATTTGAGTATGCTACGTATCTGTTATGATGAAATATTGAAGAAGTGTCGACAAATAAGGTAAGGAATAATGAGTAGTGGTTAGGGACTCTGACTTGTGAAAAAGGATGTTGGAAACCAAGAATCGTACTTTAAGAGTTATGAAATGTATGTAAATGAGTGAATGTATTACAATGCCGACGAAAATTTTTTGTACTCTGTTATATCAATAGGATTTTGTTTCTACAGACTTGTAACGCAAAGTCTTGACCTGTGAAATATTTTTATATGAGACTGTCACTGTAGCGGAAACTGCTGTCATAAATATTTCCATAAGAAAGTTAAGTGACCACTTGCACATAATGCATCGTGGGCAGCTGCGCGACAGTCGCCTGGAAAAAAGCCATTAGTGTGTGCCTTTCAGAGGCACAGGTGGAAAAAAAAGAGGCCATTATCCTCGCTATTGACATTCCTTTGTAGAAAGCATCGCAAATATGACACGCACAAACTTGAAAACATATGATTATACTGTGGAGCTCTTAATTTATGATATTTACTAAAATGCCTAATGAAACGATGAGAAACATTTCACGGCTATTGTCTTGCTAGTTGAGAGAAATGCCATATGGCTTGCTTTATGTATTTATTTACTCATTTTGTTTAATATCTAGTTTCTAGCTGCACTGCAGCATTGGTCGAAATAAAATTTAATAGATATACTAATATAAATATTTTATGCCTACAGATCCAGTAAATAATTTTATGATCTATTCAAAAAAACGAAGGAGCATAAAATGACATTTCCCTTCACAGGAATTGCATACGGAATTTCTTTTCAACGACTTGGTAATTTTTTTGGTAGAATAGCTTCTTATGGTGCACCACTTTAATTACATAGACATTAAGATGTGAATATACATTTCCCTTGTCTGCATTGTTGTCTTTAGTGTAATATTTTTTCTGCTTGAGCTATGTCATGTTCAGATATAAGTTATTGCATTTGCTGCTGCTGTTTGCCAGGCATAGTGCTACTAAATTTCACTCTGTATTACTCTGTTAAGCTAATTTTACTACTGATTTATTTTTCTTGTTACTGCACATTGGCTCATATTAGTTGTAATGTTGCATTGCTTGGTAATTTAGATTTACTGTAGCTCGCTTTGCAATTTTCCATTTTTTTGTCATTACTGTTTGTGTTGATTGTTTTGTGTTGCTGCATTGCCTCGTCCCTTAGTTTATGCATCTGAGCTCAGTAGATTTAAGTTAGCTGAAGATGGGGTAGGCTATATAAGAGAACGAGTTATGATGAATTGGAAGAAATGCATTGAGAAGCTATAAGAAAATGGTTTGGCCAAAAAAGGATTTTGAAAGAGGATGAATAGAATACAGAAAGCAGGCTTAGATATGACTTTATGGGAATAATGATGAAGGAAGGAAGATCTCCATGCAAAATACTGCAGTAAAGCAAACCCTGTCTTTCCTTTTTGTGTTATGCCTCTATGTTTTTGTGTACCCTTGTGTATTTGTGTTCTTCCTGTCTTTATGTGTTTAGTTAATAAGATTTATGTTGTAGAATTTTTCTAGTACTAAGCTAGATTCACTATGATGAGGAATACTGTATCCTCAAATATAATTTGCATTTATAATATGTCATTTTCTTTGTAAAGCTGTTTACACATTATTAATTCTGTTCTGTTTCAATTCTCATGTGTGAAATTAATGTTTAGAAAACTATTCTCATTATTTTATTTATTTACTTATGTCATAATTCCTGTAACACTGATGTACGTGTCTATTTCTACTCTTTTCTAAAGCCTGTATTACTACAAATGTTATCTGTACTATTATGTTCTTTAATGATGTATTTTGTACCTTTGTAATTGTATTCTTATGTTGCAAATTTGTAATTGTATAGACACCAGTTCTTCAAATTAAGTTACATTTCACTGCACACATTTCTGTTGGTCATAGTATATGGACAATATATGAGAAGTAGGGACTGTTAGTGTTTGCACGTGTGTTAATAATTCAGCAAGGGACTGGATAACAGCATTACTGGTTCTAAGGACAATTCCAAAAACTTTGTGAGTGCACAAGTGGTGGTTATGGACTTGCTATATTATCCGCAAGACTCTTCAATTGTGATTGTGCACCTGCACAGTCACAACAGATGGCTGCTGGCCGTCTCTACAAGGACTACAGTGGGTCTCCATCTTTGATGACTCACCAATACCATTATTTCTACAAGGACTGCAGTAAGTCTGCATCTTTGATGACTCACCAATACCATTATTTCTACAAGGACTACAGTGGGTCTGCATCTTTGATGACTCACCAATACCATTGTTTCTACAAGGACTACAGTGGGTCTACACATTTGATGACTCCCCAATACCATTATTTCTACAAGGACTGCAGTGGGTCTACACCTTTGATGACTCACCAATACCATAATCTCTACCAGGAATACAGTGGGTCTGCTCTGTGATGACCTACCTACCAATATTCTTGAACTTCGACTGACTCTGCTGTGGGTTTGCTCTGTTGTGGCCCATTACCTGTCTGCATATCAAGAGTCAGCACTGTCTTTCTGTTGGAAGGACAACAGTACTTCTTCAAGACTGCATGGAAATCCACTACTTCCGTGTGCATTTTCTTTTAATGCTCAGAATTTGTGCATAAAATTGTAATTACTACTGTGATGAATGACCAGGACTGTCTTTATGAACTGTGAGAAAATTTTAGCTTTTGACCAACATTGTATCAATAAGTGTGTGCATTTGATATCTTTGTTATCGTAATTATGAAAAATTTTATCAAATCATTATTGGCCAGTGCCCAAAAACAATTTGTAAAATTTTTTGTGGGGAGCATGGGGGCTATGTAAGTAGGCTGTAGAGGTTTTTTTATTGGTAACGCCGCGTAGCGCTCTGTATGAAAATCACTGGCTGTGCTGTGTGCAGTCTGTGGCTAGTTTTCATTCTTGTCTGCCATTGTAGTGTTGGGCAGCTGGATGTGAACAGCGCGTAGCGTTTCACAGTTGGAGGTGAGCCGCCAGCAGTGGTGGATGTGGGGAGAGAGATGGCGGAGTTTTGAAATTTGTAAGACTGGATGTCATGAACTGCTATATATATATTATGACTATTAAGGTAAATACATCATTTGTTCTCTATCAAAATCTTTCATTTGCTAACTATGCCTATCAGTAGTTAGTGCCTTCAGTAGTTAGAA